>NC_143480.1:62210704-62892992 GCF_027475165.1 Benincasa hispida | reverse complement strand
AACTCTTGCTGATGAAGCAGGCTCTTCAACAACTCTTGTTGAAGTTTCAGTAGTTTCATTGGAAAGCTCACGCAACACGACTTTACTTTGTGGACTGTGCTCCTTAATATGATCTTACTCCAAGAAAGCAGCGTTCGTAGAAACAAATACCCTATTTTCCAATGGATCATAAAAATAACCCCCTTGTGTACCTTTGGAAGAGGCATAACCTCGACCGTGGTTCCAACTTCTTGGGATTTGCCTCACCACAAATGCGAAAGTGATGTAAACTAGTTTTACGCCCGTTCCACAACTCCAGAGGTGTTCTCATAACACTCTTGGAGGGAACACAATTGAGTATGTATACCACAATCTCCACTGCAAAACCCCAAAACGAGTCCGGTAAATAAGCGTAACTCATCATCGAACGAACCATTTCCAACAAGGTTCTATTTCTCCTCTCCGGTATACCATACTGCTGAGGTGTACCCGGTGCTGAGAGTTGGGAAACGATTCCATGTTCTATCAAATAGTCCTGGAATGCTGAATCCAAAAAATATCCACCTCGATCTGAACGAAGTGTTTTAATCCGTCTATCTAATGCATTTCAACTTCAGCCTTGAACTCTTTGAACTTTTCAAAGGATTCAGACTTCTGTTGCATAAAATAAACATACTCATACCTAGAGTAATCATCAGTAAAACTGATAAAATACTCATAGCCACCTCGGGCTCGCACATTCACAGGTCCATAAAGATCAGAATGTACTAACTCAAGAGGCTCTTTGGCTCGATAACCTTTTCCAGTAAAAGGTCTTTTGGTCATCTTACCCTCAAGGCAAGATTCACACACCGGTAAAGAATTTTCTTCTAACTCACTTAAAAGGTCATTCTTCACCAATCTCTCAATCCTATTAAGATTGATGTTCCCTAATCGAAAGTGCCAAAGTTGGGAGATAGTAGATGACTATCGTATAGTCAGGTGCTTGTCGTTTAGGAAAAGGTACACGATCGTGTAGGTTTTACTAAGCGATCGTCTAGTAAATAGTAAGTGATCGTTTAAATCAGCTCGGCGCACTAAGCTATCGTTTAGAGAAGGTGATTGATCGTTTAGAAATCGCGTGCGATCGTTTAATGTGCGGGTGTGCGATCGTTTAGGCAATGGGCACTATTATATATGCTCTCAACATTAAGCGATCATGACGTTTTCACACCGTGAGAAAATTTCTGCGTCTCTCACAAAATGAAACCAAATTTCATTTTATTCTTCAGTTACAATAACCGAATTTAATTTTCTCACTTTCGCACGATTTAGGAGAAATTCTCGGCCAATTATCTCACAACTGCCTATTCAATTATATAATGAATATAATTATATTCTTAACCTATAGTTTGATATCACATATCTGCTATAGTAATTTCTCCCCTACTTGATATAAATCATATTTATATCTAATTTCCTCCAAAATAATGTATCTCATACATTTAGTCAATTATATCGTATATAGTTAACCAGTTCAATTATATCATATATAATCGAACTCCATCTTGTCAATTTGAACATTTCAAACTGACCCAAAAATTGATTCTCAACTTTATCCAAGCTACCAAGGGGACCTTATGGACCTATGGCTCGAAGCTCCAATGGTACGTGAATAGCTGACTAAACTCTTTAGCCACGAAATCCACCATCCGTTAACTGCCAGGCATTCCATTAAAGACCAACAGCTGAACTCTTCTTACCACAGATATATTTCTGTGTCCATCGGATATAACCAGTTATGAGTATGATGACCCTTCACAGATACTCGTAAGTACAGCTGGGCCAATATACCGTTTTGCCCTTATAGTTACATCTCACTCTTTAAGTACCACTGATTCCTCTAATGAACAATACAACATAGTCCAACTATGTGTGAACACCTCTCGGGCCAAGAGAAGGTGTGTGGTGCCACATCGTTCAAGCCCTGGAATCAACCCTTAAGGGAGTTATCTATCTACCTGCCCCTGCTTCGACGAATGAGTGAATTCCATCTTGTGTAGCTGAGTTCCCAACTCCCAAATCAGACGAATCCCCAAATTGATAGGTTTGAGTCAGCAACCTGGTCACTCGCATCCATGCAAATCAAAGGACTACCCTCAATGGCAAGAGTTTCCAACTCACTCATAATTGAGGTCATGTTACCTATAGTCATCCTAGTAAAGTGAAGTCTCTGCCATGAACGGTGGTATATAACGAGATGTTAACACTTCGTGGTCTGGTCTTATACAAACTCTTTGTTTAGGACGCCCCCGCTCACATCTCCCCTACACGAATGATCAAGATCAGACCATCTATGACAAATCACAACACTTGTGACCACGTAGCGTTACTAGGATAAGGTTTCCCTCCTATATCCATATACTACAGACCATTTTGGTTATCACTTAACACATAATCCACTTGTATGTCACCACATACATGCTTAAGTTATATCCAGATAACCAGGGATTTTAGGTTTATTGGTTTGTGGTACAGCAAATAAAACAACACAACTGAACAAAATCAAGAAGTGAAGTAAAATATCATATATTGTACATCACAAGCGTTCATACAAACAGTTTACAAACTACAGGACACGAGATTTTAGGGCATCAACCCCAACAATATCTCCTGGTCTAGTAACTCCAGCTTTTCCTTAAATCGTTTCTAAGCCATGTCTGCCCAAGTTGTTGCTCTGATACCAATTTGATAGGAAACTGATCCTTTAAAGTGTATTCATTGATTAAGTGTGATGACACGATCGTATAACATAATAGCTAAACGATGGACATGTACTTTACTAGATGATGAATGTCGATCAACAACTACACGATCGCTTAATCTTGCTACACGATCGCTTACAAACACTAAACGATTGTTTACATTCACTACACGATCGCTCACAATCTCTACACGATCGCTTACACACACTATGTGATCGCTTACCGCAACTACACGATCGCTTAGTAGATGAAGTAGGCGATGAATGGTACCTCGACTATTTCTACACGACAGACTAACCCGAACTCCCACCCTCGAGAGCTCACTTCCCTCACTCAAGATATTCAGTTCTTCAATGCCCTCTCTTTCCATTTCTTTCTTCTTTTAAATCAAAACTTCCCCCAACAGAATTGAAAGTCGTTTAACTATAGTCCCCAACCTCCTTAATCGACTCAACTATCGATGTCATATCAAATTTCCCATTAACTACGGTTCCCAATAGTGCCATGGTACATTCTAGCATCTTGGTCTGGGTGACTCTAGGCCTAAGGATCACCGTGGACTGCTGGAGGTTCACAAGTGTCACGTGGCACCATCATGGCCAACCAAAGGACACGTGACGATGGACCCACAACCAAGGTGGCGTCAATAGAATAAAAAAAATGGATTAAGGGAGAGTAATCAGGAAGTAGTAGACATGACCTTGCAACACCCCTAAATAATAGGGGAAGTTGCCTTGTCATGGGAGAAGTGGTCGAAAGGAACTCGAGATGGACCTGGCTACAAACAGATTACTCTAATCGAGGTTATGAGACAATAACACCAAGAAGGGCAACTTCCCTATATATTAAGGGGTGTTTGCAAGGGGTCATGTCTACTACTTCCTGATTACTCTCCCTTAATCCATTTTTTTTATTCTATTGACGCCACCTTGGTTGTGGGTCCATCGTCACGTGTCCTTTGGTTGGCCATGATGGGCCACGTGACACTTGTGAACCTCCAGCAGTCCACGGTGATCCTTAGGTCCTATAGTCACCCCAGACAAATGCTAGAATGTACAATGGCCCAATTGGGAACCGTAGTAATGGGAAAATTGATATGGACATCGGATAGTTGAGACGATTAAGGAGGTTGGGGACTATAGTTAAACGACTTTCAATCTGTTGGGGAAGTTTTGATTTAAAAGAGAAAGAAAATGTAAAGAGAGGGCGATTGAAGAACTGAATACTTTAGTGAGGGAAGTGAGCTCTCATGTGTAGGAGTTCGGGTTAGATTGATCGTGTAGAAGCAACAGAGGAGTACTGCTCATCGTCTACTTCATCTACTAGGCGATCGTGTAGAAGGGTTTCGGCGATCGTGTAGTAGTTATAAGCGATTGTGTAGTAATTGTAAGCGATCGTGTAGTAAGTGTAAGAAATCGTGTAGAAGATAGAGCAATAGTGTAGTAAGTATAAGCGATCGTGTAGTTGTTGCCTGTCTGTCATCGTTTAGCAAAGTATATGTAAATCGTTTAGCTGTTTTGATATACGACCGAGTAATCACACTTTATCAATAAATACATTTTAAACGATCAGTTTCCTATCAAATTGGTATCAGAGCAACAATTTGGGCAAGCATGGCTAAAAAATGATTTGAAGAAAAGTTGGAGTATACAAACTAGGAGATATTGTTTGGGGTTGATGCCCTAAAACTCGTGTCTTGTAGTTTGTAAACAGTTTGTACGAATGCTTGTGATGTATAATATATGATATTTTACTTCACTTCTTGATTTTGCTCAGTTGAATGTTTATTTGCTTTACCACAAACCAATAAACCTAAAATCCCTGGTTATCTTTATGTAGCTTAAGCATATATGTGGTGACATACAAGTGGATCATGTCTTAAAGGATAACAAAAATGGTCTGTAGTATATGGATATAGGAGGGAAACTTATCCTAGTAACGCTACGAGTGTGAAGTGATGTGATTTGTCATAGAGTGGTCTGATCTTGATCATTCGTGTATGGGAGATGTGCGCGGGGTGCTTCCAGGTAAAGAGTTTTTTATAAACCATTTAACGAAGTGTTAACATCCTCGTTATATACCACCGTCATGGCAGAGACTTCATCTTACTAGGATGACTATAGTAGCCCAATTTGACCTCAATCCTGAGTGAGTTGGGAACTCCTGCCATTGAGGGTGATCCTTTGATTTTTATGGGTGCGAGTGGCTAGGTCGCCGATTCAAACCTAACATTTTGGAGATTCGTCTGATTTGGGAGTTGGGAACTCAGCTACACAAGATGGAATTCACTCCTTCCCCGAGGCAGGGGTAAGTAGATAGATAACTCCCTTAAGGGCTGATTTCAGGGCTTGAACAATGTGGCACCACACACCTTCTCTTGGCCCGAGAGGTGTTCACACATAGTTGGACTATGTTGTATTGTTCATTAGAGGAATCATTGGTACTTAAAGAGTGAGATGTAACTACAGGGGCAAAATGGTAATTTGTCCCAGCTGTACTTACGAGTATCTATGAAGGGTCATCGTACTCATAATTGGTTATATCCGATGGATACAGAAATATATTTGTGGTAAGAAGAGTTCAGCTGTTGGTCTTTAGTGGAATACCTGACATATAATGGATGGTAGATCTCGTGGCTAAAGAGTTTAGTCAGCTATTCACGGACCGTTGGAGCTTCAAGTCACAGGTCCATTAGGTCCCCTGGGTAGCTTGGATAAAGTTGAGAACCAGTGTTTGGGTTAATTTGAAATGTTCAAATTGACAAGATGGAGTTCGATTATATATGATGTAATTGGACTGGATGACTAAATGTATGAGATACATTATTTTGGAGGAAATTAGATATAAATATGATTTATATCAAGTAGGGGAGAAATTACTATAGCAGATATGTGATATCAAACTATAGGTTAAGAATATAATTATATTCATTATATAATTGAATAGGCAGTTGTGAGATAATTGGCCGAGAATTTCTCCTAAATCGTGCGAAAGTGAGAAAATTAAATTCGGTTATTGTAACTGAAGAATAAAATGAAATTTGGTTTCATTTTGTGAGAGACGCAGAAATTTTCTCACGGTGTGAAAACGTCATGATCGCTTAATGTTGAGAGCATATATAATAGTGCCCATTGCCTAAACGATCGCACACCCGCACATTAAACGATCGCACGCGATTTCTAAACGATCAATCACCTTCTCTAAACGATAGCTTAGTGCGCCGAGCTGATTTAAACGATCACTTACTATTTACTAGACGATCGCTTAGTAAAACCTACACGATCGTGTACCTTTTCCTAAACGACAAGCACCTGACTATACGATAGTCATCTACTATCTCCCAACTTTGGCACTTTCGATTAGGGAACATCAATCTTAATAGGATTGAGAGATTGGTGAAGAATGACCTTTTAAGTGAGTTAGAAGAAAATTCTTTACCGGTGTGTGAATCTTGCCTTGAGGGTAAGATGACCAAAAGACCTTTTACTGGAAAAGGTTATCGAGCCAAAGAGCCTCTTGAGTTAGTACATTCTGATCTTTATGGACCTGTGAATGTGCGAGCCCGAGGTGGCTATGAGTATTTTATCAGTTTTACTGATGATTACTCTAGGTATGAGTATGTTTATTTTATGCAACAGAAGTCTGAATCCTTTGAAAAGTTCAAAGAGTTCAAGGCTGAAGTTGAAATGCATTAGATAGACGGATTAAAACACTTCGTTCAGATCGAGGTGGATATTTTTTGGATTCAGCATTCCAGGACTATTTGATAGAACATGGAATCGTTTCCCAACTCTCAGCACCGGGTACACCTCAGCAGTATGGTATACCGGAGAGGAGAAATAGAACCTTGTTGGAAATGGTTCGTTCGATGATGAGTTACGCTTATTTACCGGACTCGTTTTGGGGTTTTGCAGTGGAGATTGTGGTATACATACTCAATTGTGTTCCCTCCAAGAGTGTTATGAGAACACCTCTGGAGTTGTGGAACGGGCGTAAAACTAGTTTACATCACTTTCGCATTTGTGGTGAGGCAAATCCCAAGAAGTTGGAACCACGGTCGAGGTTATGCCTCTTCCAAAGGTACACAAGGGGGTTATTTTTATGATCCATTGGAAAATAGGGTATTTGTTTCTACGAACGCTGCTTTCTTGGAGTAAGATCATATTAAGGAGCACAGTCCACAAAGTAAAGTCGTGTTGCGTGAGCTTTCCAATGAAACTACTGAAACTTCAACAAGAGTTGTTGAAGAGCCTGCTTCATCAGCAAGAGTTGTTAATGTAGTTCATCTAGTTGGTCGGTTCCACCTCAAGAGTTGAGGGAACTTCAACGCAGTGGGAGGGTTGCGAACCCGCCCGTTTTCTATCTGGGTTTCACGAAAATCCTTGCTATGGTAGTAGATGGCGACATTGAGGATCCATTGTCTTATCAGAAGGCAATGGAGAATGTTGACTAGGATGAATGGGTCAAGGCCATGGATCTCGAGATGGATTCGATGTACTTCAACTCAGTATCGGATCTTGTAGATCAATCTGACGGGGTAAAATCTATAGGTTGTAAATGGATCTACAAGCGCAAATGGGGTGCTGATGGGAAAGTGGAAACTTTCAAGGCTCGACTTGTGGCAAAGGGTTATACCTAGGTAGAGGGAGTCAACTATGAGGAGACCTGTTGCCATGTTAAAGTCGATTCGCATCCTCCTGTCCATTGCAGCTTATTATAAATATGAGATCTGAAAAATGGACGTCAAGATGGCCTTTCTGAATGACAATCTTGAGGAGACCGTTTACATGGTGCAACCCGAGGGATTCATAGCCTAAGGTCAAAAGCAAAAGGTTTGCAAGCTGAATCGGTCCATTTATGGGCTGAAACAGGTCTAGATCTTGGAACATACGATTTGATACCGCGATCAAGTCACATGGCTTTGACCAAAACGTTAATGAACCTTGTCTCTACAAGAAGATCATCAACGCTTCAGTAGTATTCTTAGTGTTGTATGTATACGATATACTACTCATTGGGAATGATGTATGTCTACTGACTACAGTTAAGAACTGGCTAGCGATCCAATTCCAAATGAAAGATTTGGGAAAGGCTCAGTTTTTTCTGGGTATATAGATCTTTCGGGATCGTAAGAACAAAGTGCTAGCACTGTCTCAGGCATCATACATTGACAAGATGTTACTCGAGTACTCGATGCAAGACTCCAAGAGGGGCCTACTACCATTCAGACATGGAGTTACATTTGTCTAAGGAAATGTGTCCTAAGACGCCTCAAGAGGTTGAGTGAGACGAGTCCCATATGTGTCTGTCGTTGGCAGTTTGATATACGCGATGCTCAGTACTCGACCAGACATCTACTACGTTGTGGACATAGTCAGTAGGTATCAATTTAACCCAGGCCAGGGTCACTGGACAACAGTGAAGAACATTCTCAAGTATCTTTAGAGAATGAGGGAGTACATGCTCGTGTATGGATCTAGGGCCTTGGTAGGGAAAACCACCCACTAGCCTTGAGAATCGACCACTTCTCCTATGACAAGGCAACTTCCCCTATTACTCAAGGGAGTTGCATGGTCATGTCTACTACTTCTTGATTACTCTCCCCCACTCCATTTTTTTTATTCTATTGCCGCCACCTTGGTTGTGGGTCCATCATCACGTGTCCTTCTTTGGTTGGCCATGATGGTGCCATGTGACACTTGTGAACCTCCAGTAGTCCACGGTGATCCTTAGGCCTAGAGTCACCTAGACCAAGATGCTAGAGTGGACCATGGCATTATCGACGTGTGTGCTTGGCCTATGCCATCGGACCCCCGTGCGTTGGTCGTGCACGCGCGCGCCTCCTTCGCATTCCACCTGTGCGCGCGCTCATATGTTGGCCCCTTGTGGCCTGCACGCGTCGAACCCATCGTCGGTTGATGCCTGCATGGTTGAGCGCCTGGGTGGCATGTGGGGCCCTTGGTGTCGCCAGAATGTCTCTGCTCCACAACGTCTTCGTAGGTGCACACTCGCTTGTTCGTTCATTCCTCTTGGTCGAGGTCTAGGCCCACCTGACTCTCTACTTGCCTACTCTCAGGTGGGTCGTGTCACACGTTAGCTTGGCCTTTGTCAAGGCATTGTCTCGGTCCGCATGGTTCTGAAATCCTCGGTCAGTCTACCCGTTACGACATGTCTAGTCACACTCGAACCTTCATAGGTGTTCATATTGAGTTTTAGGGGTCTGAGAAACCTCGCCCGGCTGAGCTTCAACATCTTTATTGGAGGTTGCTTCCCACATCTTGTCTTATTTTAGCAAAAAGAAGAAAGGTAATTGAGTTAAGCAAATAATTGAAACATTTATTGGTTCTACCTCGCTCAACCTAACCCTTACTGGTGAGTTATTCTCAGGCACAACATGGCATCGCCCATTTGATGCCTTGTTTCTAGAGCCTGTTGCATAGCTCCTCAGCCTCCCTGACAATTTCAGAAAAGGGCCACTCGTGGGTCCATTTGTGCCCAGATTGCCCCATCCAGACAATCTTCAGAATGGTGATCAAAATTGCACAGTGAGCACTTGTTGATATCAAATTGACTTGAACACATGCTAAAATCATTGTCATCACTATCACTGTTGATCTGAATGACAATCTCTGGTATCAAGTTTTAAGCTGAATCTTGACCCACCAACTGCTTTAGCACAGGGACATTGATGACAACGATCCTAGAATGTGTTCAAGCCAGTTGGACATCAACGAGTGATCACTATGCAATGTTGATCACCATCCTGAAGATTTTTTGGATGTGGCAATCTGGGGTGGACCCACGATGTCTCATTTTCTAAAATCGACTGGGAGGTTGATAAGTTATGCAATAGGCTCCAAAAACAAGACATCAACAGTTGGGGACTGCAGTTAATGGGAAATTTGACATGACATCGATAGTTGAGTCGGTTAAGGATGTTGGGGACCACAGTTAAACGACTTTCAATTCTGTTAGGGGAAGTTCTGATTTAAAAGAAGAAAGAAACAGAAAGAGAGGGCATTGAAGAACTGAATATCTTGAGTGAGGGAAGTGAGCTCTCGAGGGTAGGAGTTCGGGTTAGTCTGTCATGTAGAAACAACCGAGGAGTACCATTCATCGCCTACTTTATCTACTAAATGATTGTGTAGAAGAGCCTCAGCGATCGTGTAGTTGCGGTAGGCGATCGCATAGTGTTTATAAGCGATCGTGTAGAGATTGTAAGCGATCATGTAGTGAATGTAAACGATCGTTTAGTGTTTGTAAGCGATCGTGTAGCAAGATTAAGCGATCGTGTAGTTGTTGATCGACATTCATCGTCTAGTAAAGTACGTGTCCATCGTTTAGCTGTTATGTTATACGATTGTGTCATCACACTTAATCAATGAATACAATTTAAAAGATCAATTTCCTATCAAATTGGTATCAGAGCAATAACCTGGGCAGGCATGGCTAAAAAACGATTTGAGGAAAAGCTGGAGTTATTAGACCAGGAGATATTGTTAGGGTTGATGCCCTAAAGTCTCGTGTCCTGTAGTTTATAAACAGTTTGTATGAACGCTTATGATGTATAATATATGATATTTTACTTCACTTCTTGATTTTGCTCAGTTGTGTTGTTTTATTTGCTTTATCACAAACCAATAAACCTAAAATCCCTGGCTATCTGGATGTAATTTAAGCATGTATGTGGTAACATACAAGTGGATCATGTGTTAAGTGATAACCAAAATGGTTTGTAGTATATGGATATAGGAGGGAAACCTTATCCTGGTAACGTTATGGATGCGGCCCGCTTTGTGGAATGGTCATAAGTGTTGTTATTTGTCACAGATGGTCTGATCTTGATCATTCGTGTAGGGGATATGCGAGCGGGGCGTCCTAAACAAAGAATTTGTATAAGACCAGACCACGAAGTGTGAACATCTTGTTATATAACACCGTTCATGACAGAGACTTCACTTCACTAGGATGACCATAGGTAACATGACCTCAATTCTGAGTGAGTTGGGAACACTTGCCATTGAGGGCGGTCCTTTGATTTTCATGGGTGCGAGTGGCTAGGTCGCCGACTCAAACCTACCACTTTGGGGCTTCGTCTGATTTGGGAGCTGAGAACTCAGCTACACAAGATGGAATTCACTCCTTCCCGGAAGTAGGGGCAAGTAGATAGATAGCTCCCTTAAGGGCTGATTCCAGGGCTTAAACGATGTGGCGCCACACACCTTCTCTTGGCTCGAGAGGTGTTCACACATAGTTTGACTATGTTGTATTGTTCATTAGAGGAATCTGTTGAAATACGTTGAATTAGCCCTAAGGGCATTTTTGTAATTTATACTATTTTTGCTAAATTAGGGTTTCACCTCATCTTATTTATATCTGAGGTTGGGATCTATTGTATGTATGTCATTAAAATAATAAGGCCTTTTCTATCGTGGTTTTCTTCCCTGAATTAGGGTTTTCCACGTAAACTTCTTGTGTCGTTTCTTTCTTTTCTATTTCAATATGGTATCAGAGCAAGGTGATGAAACCCTAGCCCCAATAGAAGAAACTCAGTCATCAAATTTGATAAGTGAAGGTACACTGGCAGACACGACTAATGTGGTTGTGATTCAAGCAGCATTTGATCGGTATCTCCGAACCATCATCCCAGGCGGCGCAGCCGAACAGCTCCAGCCGGCGTGCCGATCAGCTCCCAGACGCAGCAGACATAGCCGTTCCAGCCGAACATCATCGATGAAAGTCCCTCGACTTCGCATGCGATCGGTTCTTCCACTTCGCACACGCTCGATACTTCGACTTCGCACACGATCGGCCCTTCGACTTCGCATTGGATCGGATTTACTCCAGGCGGTCGTGGGTTTGCTCCAGCTACCGGGTCGGGTCAGATCGCGCGCGTTTTCTTCAACCCAACAGTCGATCGTCGAGCTCTCTGTCCGTTACCCACCGTTGCAACTGTCTGGGAGCAATGCCGATCACGGACTGCCGTATTTTGCACCGGTGGACTTCCGGAAGTAGCCTCTTCATAGTACCATAGTGGACAACCTCTTCCTCATGTGTACCCAGTTCAACCTCAGTTTCAAATGGGTGATTCCATTGAAGAAAATCCCATGACCTATGGACAGAAACATTCCAGATATGAATCTCATGGGGAACTCCAACAACAATTCGTTAGTCTCCAATAATAGATGGCCGCCCTTGGAGCCAGATTGAATGACCATGATTCTTCCCCGATGTATTCAGCAAATTCGGTATCAATGTTTTCTACTCTTCCTACTACTAATCTTTTATCTGGGACTATAGAAAATTTTGCAGGAATGATCACGGGAGAAAAGCTGAATGGACAAAATTACTTTTCTTGGTCCCAAACAATTAAAATGGTTCTTGAGGGACGCCATAAGCTTGGATATTTGACTGGAGAGATACCATGACCGAATCCTGGGGATCCTCAAGAGTGTGTCTGGAAGGTAGAGGATTCTTTGCTCCGCTCGATGTTGATCAGTAGCATGGAACCGCAAATTGGGAAACCTTTACTCTATTCAACCACTACCCGAGATATTTGGGATACAGTCCGACGGTTATATTCGAGGCATCATAACGCATGCCGCCTGTATACTCTACATAAACAGGTTCATGAATGCAAACAAGGGAGCATGGATGTAACGTCATACTTCAGCAAGATGTCGTTGTTATGGCAAGAAATGGATCTATGTCGGGAGATCATCTGGAACTGCCCGCAAGATGGAATTCAATACTCAAAGATAGAAGAGGTTGAGCGTGTGTATGATTTTTTTGCAAGGTTGCACCCCAAATTTGATACAGTTCGGAGTCGAATACTAGGGCAGAAACCAATATCGTCTCTCATGGAGGTCTGTTCAGAGGTTAGATTGGAAGAAGATAGATCAAGTGCAATGAATGGGCCGGGTGTTACCACTGTAGAGTCAGCTGCCTTTGGGGTGAAATCCGCTGGATCTGATGGTGACAAGCAGAATAGTAAAACACCCCCAGTGTGTGAGCATTGCAAAAAATAGTGGCACACGAAGGATCAGTGCTGGAAATTGCATGGTCGCCCTCCGAATGACAAGTCAAAATCTGGTCGTGCTCTAGTGAGGGAATCAATTGAGGGGGCCGCACAACCTCAGACACAACCTCCAGTGACCAACCCTGATGATTCAGGTACCATAGGGATCGAAATAGTTGCTCAATCAGGTAACCCTCAATCGTTTAGTTTCCT
The DNA here is from genome assembly GCF_027475165.1 of Benincasa hispida. Lineage (NCBI taxonomy): Eukaryota > Viridiplantae > Streptophyta > Magnoliopsida > Cucurbitales > Cucurbitaceae > Benincasa > Benincasa hispida. The sequence continues at coordinate 62,880,038 of NC_143480.1, read as the reverse complement.
TGTTAAAGGGAATGAGTTATGGATTCTAGATTCAGGAGCGACCGATCACTCGACCGACTCATCCGACCGATTTCTCTCATACTATCCAAGCGTTGGAAATGAGAGGATTCGAATTGCGGATGAGTTATTCGCTCCTGTTACTGGAAAAGCCAGACTGTCACCATTTCAGGGATTAACTCTACAAAATGTCCTACATGTGCCCAAAATTTCTTACAACTTGTTATCAATAAGTAAAATTACAAAAAATTTGAACTGTAAAGTTGTCTTCTCACTAGATGCTACTTTGTTTCAGGACTTGAGCTCGAGGAATACGATTGGCATTGCCCGATATGACAGAGGCCTCTATTTCCTTTCTGAAGATGCTTCATCTTGGAGCTTGTTTATGATTAGTCTTTTATCTTCTTTTACTATGTCTGAAACAAATTATTTATCGTGGCATTTTCATCTTGGACATCTGAGTTTTCAATATATGCGATATTTGTTTCCTCATTTATTCCATAATGTGAATGTTTCTTCATTATCTTGTGATGTCTGTATACGTGCTAAACAACCTCGTGTGTCTTTTGTTTCTCAGCCCTATAAACCTACCCAGCCTTTCCACCTTGTCCACAGTGATGTTTTGGGTCTCTCAAACATCTCTACCCTGTCTGGTAAACGGTGGTTTGTAACTTTCATCGATGACCATACCTGACGTACATGGGTATATCTCCTTGCTGATAAGTCCGAGGTTCTACCTACCTTCAAACAGTTCTATACCATTATATTAACACAGTTCAACACAAAGATTGTCATTCTTCGGAGTGACAATGGTCGTGAGTTTGTCAATCACACCCTACAGGAATTCCTACCGTCAAAAGGGGTCAGCCATCAGAACTCGTGTGCGTATACTCCACAACAAAACGGGGTGGTTGAACGGAAAAATCGCCATCTTATTGAAGTTGCTCGTTCCTTGATGATTCCAACGTCTCTCCCTTCGTACCTGTGGGGAGATGCGGTTCTTACCGCAGCTCATCTCATTAATAGAATGCCTTCACGAGTTCTAAAGTTTCAAACCCCTCTTGAGTGCTTCAAAGAGTCCTATCAGTCTACTCGTCTTATTCTTGAGGTTCCTCTTCGTGTGTTTGGGTGTACAACTTTTGTTCATACTCATGGTCCACACCGGACTAAGTTTGCTCCACGAGCTACAAAATGTGTGTTTGTCGGGTATCCCCTTCATCAGCGAGGCTATAAATGCTTTCACCCATCTTCCAGAAAATATTTTGTCACTATGAAAATAAACGTTCTTTCCCGTTAGTCATCTTCAGGGGGAGACCACGAATGAAGAGACTAATAGTTCCACATGTTCCGTACCTATTAGTTTCAATCTTGAGCCTAGTCCTAATATTCCTGAACTTGAGCCTAGTCCGAATATTCCTTGGACCCAGTCTACCTAGTCTTGAACCTAATTCTGCTCTTGTTGTTCCCATGTCTGTCCTTCGTTCTAGACAAGTGCCCTGGATAACATACTATAGGAAGAATCTCAGAAAGGAAATTCAGGAAACCTTTGGTGTTCCATCGGAAAGTGTCCAAGCGTCGGAACCAGCTCAGGTTCAAGATCCTGTTGTTTTAGAGGAGATTCTTGAAGAGAAATCTGAGAACATAGAAAATGATGAGACGAGCTCAGAGAAGGTTGAAATTTCAGGAGGTAATGAGGTGCTAAAAGATCCTCAAGAAGATGCAGAATTGTCTCAGAAGTCTGATACTGAAGAGAGACAGGCGAAAACTAACAATTATGATACCATTATGGATATGCCAATTGCTCTGAGAAAGGGAACCAGGTCATGTACAAAGTACCCTTTGCATAGTTTTCTGACCTATAGTAACTTATCTCCTGGTTTTAAGGCTTTCACTACTCAACTGGATACTCTAGCAATACCTACCAGTGTACATGCGGCCATGGAAGTTCCCGAGTGGAAAGCAGCAGTAATGGAGGAAATGAGAGCTCTCGAGGTAAATAAGACTTGGGAGTTAGTAGCTCTCCCTAGAGGTCATAGAACAGTTGGTTACAAATGAGTGTTCATAGTGAAGTATAAGTCTGACGGAACGCTCGAGAGATATAAGGCCAGGTTAGTTGCTAAAGGGTTCACTCAGACGTATGGGATTGATTATTCAGAAATTTTTTCCCCAGTGGCTAAGTTAAACACGATTCGTGTTCTTCTGTCTATCGCCGTAAATAAAGATTGACCCCTACATCAACTAGATGTAAAAAATGCCTTCCTAAATGGTGAGTTAGAAGAGGAAGTTTACATGAGTCCACCTCTAGGTTTCGAAGCTAAGTTTGGGAATCATGTTTGCAAACTCAGGAAGTCCTTATATATGGGTTGAAGCAGTCCCCTAGGGCATGGTTTGACAGGTTCACCGTATTTGTTAAGTCCCAAGGGTTTGTTCAGGGGCATTCTGATCATACCTTGTTTACCAAAAAATCACCCTTAGGGAAGATTGTTGTGTTGGTGGTGTATGTTGATGACATCATCTTATCAGGAGATGTCACAGTAGAAATTGCTAAGCTGAAACAGAGGATGGCAGATGAATTTGAAATCAAGGATCTTGGTAGTTTGAGGTATTTTCTCGGGATGGAAGTGGCAAGATCAAAAGCAGGAATATCTGTATCTCAACAGAAATACACTCTGAACTTGTTGAAGGAAACAGAAATGACTGGATGCAAACCCATTGACACTCTTATTGAGGTTAATAGCAAACTGAAAAACATTTCGGAAGGAGTTCTTGTGAATAAGGAGAGGTATCAACGCTTGGTAAGAAAACTTATTTACTTATCTCATACTAGGCCTGACATCTCCTATGCTGTGAGTGTGGTAAGTCAGTTCATGCAGAATCCATATGAGGAGCACGTGGAAGCTGTGACTCGAATTTTGAGATACCTGAAGTCCACCACGGGGAAGGGTTTAGTGTTCAGAAACATGACACACGGAGCATTGAGGCATATACTGACTCAGATTGGGCCGTATCTGTGACTGATAGAAAGTCAACCTCAGGGTACTATACCTTTGTGTGGGAAAATTTGGTAACTTGGCGGAGTAAAATATAGGGTGTAGTGGCCAGAAGTAGTGCTGAGGTAGAGTATAGAGCTATGAGTCTGGGAGTGTGTGAAGAAATCTAGTAGCAGAAAGTTTTATCTGATCTTCACGAGAGTAGTCCGAGGCCCATGAAGCTGTATTGTGATAATAAGGCTGTCATCAGTATTGCAAATAATCCCGTGTAACATGATAGAACCAAACATGTGGAAATTGACAGGCACTTTATTAAAGAGAAGTTAGACCGCGGAGCTATCTGTATTCCCTATGTACCTTCAGTCCAACAGGTTGCAGATGTTCTTATGAAAGGGTTATCGAGACAGACGTTTGAAGCTTGTATTAGCAAGTTGGGTCTTGTCGATATCTACGTCCCAACTTGAGGGGTAGTGTTGAAATACGTTGAATTAGCCTTAAGGGCATTTTTGTAATTTATACTATATTTGCTAAATTAGGGTTTCACCTCATTCTATTTATATCTGAGGTTGGGGTCTATTGTATGTATGACATTAAAATAATAAGGCCTTTTCTATCGTGGTTTTTCTTCCCTGAATTAGGGTTTTCCACGTAAGCTCCTTGTGTCGTTTCTTTTTTTTTTTTTTCTATTTCAATAGAATCAGTGGTACTTAGGGAGTGAGATGTAACTACAGGGGCAAAACGGTAAATTGGCCTTGCCTAGCTGTACTTACGAGCATCTGTGAAGGGTCATCGTACTCATGATTGGGTATATCCGATGGACATAGAAATATATTTGTGATAAGAAGAGTTCAACTGTTGGTCTTTAGTTGAATGGCTGGCAGCTAACGGATGGTGGATTTCGTGGCTAAAGAGTTTAGTCAGCTATTCACGTACCGTTGGAGCTTCGAGCCAAAGGTCCATAAGGTCCCCTTGGTGACTTGGATAAAGTTGAGAATTAGTTTCTGGGTTAGTTTGAAATCTTCAAATTGACAAGAGGAAGTTCGATTATATATGATATAATTGACTAAATGTATGAGATACATTATTTTGGATAAAATTAGATATAAATATGATCTATATCAAGTAGAGGAGAAATTACTATAGTAGATATGTGATATCAAACTATAGGTTAAGAATATAATATGATTATATTCATTATTTAATTGAATAGGTAGTTATGAGATAATTGGCCGAGAATTTCTCCTAAATCGTGCGAAAGTGGAAAAATTGAATCTGGTTCTTGTAACTGAAGAATAAAATGAAAATCGGTTTCATTTCGTGTGAGACGCAGAAATTTGCTCACGATGTGAAAATGTCCCGATTGCTTAACGTTGAGAGCCTATACGATAGCGTCCATCGCCTGAACGATCGCACACTCGCGCACTGAACGATCGCTCACCTTCTCTAAACGATCGCTTAGCACGCCGAGCTGATTTAAACGATCGCTTACTATTTACTAGATGATCGCTTAGTAAAATCTACACGATCGTGTACTTTTTCCTAACTGACAAGCACTCGATTATACGATAGTCATCTATTATCTCTAACTTCCTTGTTCGTTCTATGATTGTCCTTTCCTCCTTCCTCTACCAATTCCATCAAAGTCCACTCTTTGGATTCTCACTCCGAGAATATCGAGGGTTTTGAGTGGTGGTGTCATCCCCGGTTGTTGTTTGTTCGTGTGCTACCGTTCGTGTAGATGATCGTGGTGTCGCTATTCATATCAGAAGGATTAGAGAATTGTTTATAGTTGGAAATCACAGAAACGACAAAATACGGAGTGGTTTTGGGATCAGGAACCGCGATGCGAGATAAGGGGGTATGCAAGAATGTGGAAATGAGAATAGGAGAATGGAAGGTGAATGATAGCTTCTTGCTGTTAGAGCTAGGACAAGCATGATTTTAGGGATGCAGTGTTTACACTTTTTGGGAAAAACAGAGGTCGTTTGGTGGAATCTAATAATGAAATTTGCTCATGAGGGCCGAAAAGTTACTTTGCAGGGGGATCCAAGTCTGACGAAAGCAAGAATCTGTCTGAAATGTATGGTGAAGACTTGGGAAGCTGAAGATCAAGGATTTTTGGTTGAATGTAGAATGATGAGCGGAGGTGAATTTGTGGCAGAGTAATATGGAAGTGAGGAAACCGACACAATACCAGAATCTCTATCAACCCTATTAACTAAGTTTAAGGATATATTTGAATGGCCAGAGGATCTGCCCCTCGTCGAAGTATAGAGCACCATATCCACTTGAAGGAAGGAACCAGTCCATAAATGTTCGTCCATACAGATATGCGTATCATCAGAAGGCTGAGATGGAGAAATTGGTCGAAGAAATGTTGGATTTGGGCATCATTAGATCCAACACCAGTTCTTACTCGAGCCCTGTTCTACTGGTTAGAAAGAAGGATGGAGGGTGGAGATTTTGTGTGGATTACCATGCTCTCAACACTACCACCATTCCAGAAAAACTTTCGATTCCAGTGGTGGAAGAACTTTTCGATGAGTTAAATGGAGCTGCTCTATTCTCTAAGCTGGACTTGAGGTCAGGCTACCATCAAATAAGGATGAATTCACGGGATGTTGAGAAGACTGCCTTCTGGACACATGAAGGGCATTATGAATTCCTGATAATGTCTTTCGGTTTAACCAATGCACCTTCCACATTTCAAGCACTGATGAATACCATATTTAGGCCTTACTTACGCCATTTTGTGTTAGTATTCTTTGATGATATACTAGTGCATAGTAGAAACCTAGAGGAGCATTTGCAGCATCTAGAGGTGGTACTATCAATGTTAAGGGAGCATGAGCTTTATGCTAATAAGAATAAATACCAATTTGCAAAAGACAGAGTGGAATATTTGGGGCATACCATTTCAAAGCAAGGAGTAGAGGTCGATCAGAAGAAGGTGCAGGCAGTGTTGGAGTGGCCAGTACCTAAGACAATGAAGGAGGTGCAGGGGTTCTTGGGATTATTTGGCTATTACTGGAGATTCGTACAAAATTATGGCAATATAGCGGCTTCATTGACACAGATTTTAAAAGGAGGGACTTTTCAGTGGACAGAGGAAGCTCAATACACTTTTGAGAAGCTCAAAACTGCTATGATGACATTGCCCGTGTTGGCGTTACCTGATTTCAGCATACCCTGTAAGGTGGAGACCGATGCTTCGAGGTATGGCATAGGCACGGTGCTAGTGCAGCAGAGAAGGTCGATAGCTTTTTACAGCCATACCCTGTCAATGAGGGACCGTGTGAAACCAATATATAAGAGGGAGTTGTTAGCTATTGTCATGGCCATACAGAGATGGTGCCTTACTTGTTGGGAAGATGATTGTCATCAAAACTGATTAGAAAGCATTAAAGTTTTTACTTGAGCAGAGGATGATACAACTACAACATCAGAAATGGGTAGCTAAATTGCTTGGGTATGATTTTGAAGTAATTTATCGTCCGGGATTGGAGAATGGGGCTACAGAGGCGTTGTGCAGAGTGGATATGGAAACTCATTTGGTTCAGTTAACGGTTCCTACTTTGATCGATATGGCTGTAATTCAGAAGGAAGTAGACCAAGATGATCGGTTACAACGAATTAAAAGCCGAGTACTTTGGAAGGAGGATGGAGTACAAGATTTTTCTCTCCATCAGGGCGTGCTGAAGTACAAAGGGAGGTTAGTACTTTCAAGTGTCTTTGATACTTACTATCATGGATACATATCATGACTCTGTTTTTGGCGGTCATTCAGGATTCCCGAGGACATATAAAAGAATATCTAGGGAGCTATATTGGGAAGGAAAGAAGAGATCTGTTAAGAAATATGTGGAAGAATGTGTGGTCTGCCAGAAGAATAAATCGTTAGCATTGTCTCCAGCAGGGTTGTTAATGTCGCTCCCTATTCCTGATGTTGTATGGGCTGACATATCGATGGATTTCATTGAAGGCTTACCCAAAGCCAAAGGGTATGATGTGATTTTAGTGGTAATGGACAGATTGAGCAAGTATGCTCATTTCTTGGCCTTAAAACATCCTCTGAATGTTGGTGTTGTAGCAGATGTATTTTGTAGAGAAATAGTAAAGTTGCACGGGGTGTTGAAGTCTATTGTCTCGGACCGAGACAAGGTGTTTGTGAGTCACTTCTGGCAGGAGTTATTCTGGCTGTTGGTACCAAGCTTCATTGTAGCACAACATATCATCCTTAGTCGGATGGTCAGACAGAAGTGGTAAACCGCAACGTAGAAGTGTACTTAAGGTGTTTCTGTGGGGAGCGTCCTAAAGAATGGACTAATTGGTTGCATTGGGCGGAATACTAGTATAATACTACGTATAATGCCTCCACTGGCTTTTCTCCTTTTCAAATTGTGTATGGACGCTCTCCTCTGGTGTTAATTTATTATGGGGATGATTGCACTGCGAATGCAACATTGGACCAAAGATGCGAGATAGGGATACTCCACTACGTGTACTTAAAGAGTATTTGAGGGTGACTCAAGATAAAATGAAGAAATTTGCGGATAGGAAGCGAAGGGATATAGAATTTCAAATTGGAGAGTGGGTATGGCTGAAGTTACGTCCCTATCACCATATCTCAGTTCGGCAAAAGCGATATGTCAAATTGTCTCCCAAGTATTATGACCTATATCAAGTTATTGACAGGGTGGGATCGGTAGCTTACAAATTGGAGCTTCCATCAACAGTGTGAATCCATCCAGTTTTTCATGTTTCGCAACTAAAAAATGTGATTGGACAGCCAGAAGGGAAGTCATCTGTAGATCCTTTAGTCAATGAAAATCATATTTGGTTACCTGAACCGGAGGCTGTATTGAGCTCTCGACCTCGGTCGTCTCATCAGGGGCATGAGGTTTTGGTGAAATGGAAAGGGCTGCCAGAGCATGAAGCGACTTGGGAAGTGTTAGATGATTTTCAGAATCAATTCCCAGAATTTTACCTTGAGGACAAGGTAAAGGTGGAGGAGAGAGGTAATGATAGGCCTCCAATTGTACTGCAATATCAAAGAAGGAAGAATAGGGGTAATATGGGAAAATTGATAGTTGAGTCGGTTAAGGAGGTTGGGGACCACACTTAAACGACTTTCAATTCTATTGGGGGAAGTTCTGATTTAAAAGAAGAAAGAAACGGAAAGAGAGGGCATTGAAGAACTGAATATCTTGAGCGAAGGAAGTGAGCTCTCGAGGGTGGGAGTTCGAGTTAGTCTGTCGTGTAAAAACAACTGAGGAGTACTATTCATCGCCTAGTTCATCTACTAAGTGATTGTGTAGAAGGGCCTCAACGATCGTGTAGTTGCGGTAAGCGATCACATAATGTGTGTAAGCGATCGCGTAGTGTTAGTAAGCGATCGTGTAAAGATTGTAAACGATCGTTTAGTGTTTGTAAGCGATTGTGTAGCAAGATTAAGTGATCTTGTAGTTGTTGATCGACATTCATCGTTTAGTAAAGTACATGTTCATCGTTTAGCTGTTATGCTAGATGATCGTGTCATCACACTTAATCAATAAATACACTTTAAAAGATTAGTTTCCTATCAGTGCGCACACCGATAGCTCCAAGGCCCAATCGATCATCTTGGTCTGGGCGACTAGGCTGAAGGATTACCGTGGAAGGCTGGAGGTTCACAGGTGTCCCATGGCTGGTGAAAGAAAAACACGTTGCGACTAATCCACAAGTAAGGTGGCAGCAATAAAGTCAAAATAAAAATGGAGTAGGAGAGAGTAATTAGGAAGTAGTGGACATGACGTCAAAATAAAAATGGAGTAGGAGAGAGTAATTAGGAAGCAGTGGACATGACCATGCAAATTCCCCTAAATAATAGGGGAAGTTGCCTAGTTATTGGGGGAGTGGTCGATTCTTAAGGCTAGTGGGCAGTTTTCCCCACTAAGGCTACTCTCCACTCATTTAGCCTACCCTTCCTCCTCCTACGCTTATAAATTTTGTAGTTTGGGGGTTGTCCAAACACACAAGAGCACGTACTATTCTTTTATGCTTTTGTTCTCTCTAAGTAGAGTGGTCTTGTAAAGAGCTATTGCTACCAAGTCTTGTATAGTGTGGTTTTCAATAGTGCTTATCAGTAAAGTATTATATTTCCACCACTATCGTGTTCTCTCTTTCCTCTCTTAAAGCCATGAACCTAACAAATGCCTATATAAGTTTATATGAGCGATTAAGTGTCTCATTTGGGGAAAATTGAATCCAAATCATAAGGTTGACTATGAAACCTCCTTAGGCCGCACGGGAAAAGTTCGAAAAATTTTATATTGCGCTTCTACCTCGTGATATGATGCCACCAAACAATTATTTTCAATCATACTGTTCTTTTGAAATCTCTTTGATCAATTTCAACATTATCACAACTAGTTCCAAAGTTATTTATATTGATCACATTGAAGTAACAATTTCAAACAACATAAGTAGAACTCAACAATTAAAACCTCTTTATTTTCGTTAAAATGTTGTTTTTTTACGAGTTAAAAGGTGTTATAAGTACAAACAAAGTCTCATATTGGTTATAGAAGGAAGTGATCATAGGCGTATATAAGTGTGGACAATTATCTCCATTGATTTGAAGCCTTTTGAGTGGTACCAAATACAAATCCATGAAGGTTTATACTCAAAGTGGTCAACATCATACAATTATGGAGATATATGGAGGATCTATTTATTCCCATAAAAGCAATGAGTTTCAATTTGAGAATTGTACTTCAATGCATTATTATAGATTCAAATTAAGATGTTAGAACCTAACAAAGCACACCAATTATTAAAATAATCGTTAATATATTAATAATCCGTAAACTTGGTATCTTTTATAGAGTATATTGAGCTTGCTTTACCTCAACTAAGGTGAAAATGATACAAGTTAAGTATTTATGTTTATTGAGAATTTCATAAGTTATGCAATGTTTTTCAGGGTTCTTATGTTACATGTGATATTTCAAAGTTGCAAAGTTCTTAATTTCAAAGCATGTTTATAACCCTGAAGCTCTGAAAGTATTTATGGTTTGCAATAGTTCTTTTAACTTAAAAGTATGATTATGTTATTTTATATTTAAATGGTCACTTACTGGGCTTCCCAGCTTACGTTTTGAAAATGTTTTCCTCCTCAGGAAATGATTGAGTTCTCGGTGCCTAGCTTATAGTTGCTAGTCTGCCACACAATTGCCAGAAGATCTCCGATAGAGCAAGAAGTTCCTTTAGGTCTCAATTAAGTTTGAAATATTTTGTAACCATGTACATACTAGTTGGGGGAAAGGGTAGAATCCAAGTCTGTAATTAAGTTTGTGAACTCTTATTTGTAAATATGTATGTAAAGCTTGTGGTGTGTTAACTCCATTTTAGTTGTTATCTATGTTTCTATTGTCTCTATGGCCTAAGTTGGAATGTCTGGATATATATGTATATACATATATATACTTGCTTATCAGGTTATTCAAAAGTGAGGAGACAAGTTACAGATACTAGATGGATAGTGAGTGTTATAAGAAGGTTGACATCTATTGTCTTCACATTAGGAGGGTAGCTTGGGAGGGGGTGTGACGCATCATTTCTCTCATATTAGCTTACCCTTTTTAGTTAGTAATTGGTACTCTCTTTTGTAATCACCTTTAGGTATTTAGGGTTCTCTAATTTCATTCATCAATGAAATATTTCTATTACAAAAAAAAAAAAAAAAAAGTGTGGTGACTGCTCATTGAATGATGGAGTCAATATATGGTATGTTTGGATAACTGTCGAATCAAATCACGCATAAAGGCCTCAAGTTCATTCTTAATGCGGAAATGAATGATGGATCATTTGTTTGGGAACATGTTCTTGATATGATGGTTCATTTCAAAGTCATTAAAATGAATGGTGCTGCTGTCATTGATGAGTCCAGTTAGGTCAACTTTATTTTGGAAACTCTTTGAAGAGTTTTCATTGATTCCAGAGTAATACTGTTATGAACAAAATTACTTATAATCTCACCACCTGCTCAATGAGCTTCAAATGTGCTCGTCTTTAATGAAAAATAAAGAACAAAAAAAAAAAAAAAGGCACAATGTTGCCACTTCTAACAAATTCAATTTCGAAGGTTCGACCTTTAGAACAAAGTTTATAGCCTCTTCTTTTGGTAATAAGAATTGGAAGAGAAAATGTAGTGAGAACAAGAATAAAATGACAACGGCCAATAAAACTAATAAAGCTGTTAAGGGAAAGTGCTTTAATTGCAATGAAGATGGACATTAGAGTAAGAATTGCCGAAAGTATCTAACTGAGAAGAAGAAAGCCAAAGAAGATAAATATGATTTACTTATTATAGAAACCTGTTTAGTGGAGAATGATAACTCTTCCTAGATATTTGATTCAGGGTCATTAGCCATGTTTGTTCTTCTTTTTAGGAAATCGACTCTTGGAAGTAATTGGAGACTTAAGAGATGACCATGAAGATCGAAACTGGGGAGGTCCTCTCGGTTGTTGCTGTTAGGAGTATTAAATTAATTTTTTAAAATTGTTATTTATTGTTGTAAAGTGTGCTTCATAAAATTAAGACGACTGTAATTTCAGTTTATTGTCTATTTGAACAATGTCATTCAGTCAATTTCTTTGGGAATAAAGTAGTTATTTCCAAAAATGGACTGGAAATTTGTTCAAATTTTCTAGAAAATAATTTGTATATACTAAAATCATTAGCATCTAAAACACTTCTTAATATTGAATTATTCAAAGCAGTAACATCTAAAACATAAAGAAAAAAAGTTTCTCTAAGAGGTGATACTTATCTTTGTCATGAAAGGTTAGCTCACATAAATCTCAATAGGATCGAGAGATTGGGAAAAAGTGGTCTTTTAAACGAGTAAGAAATAGACACTTAATCGGTTTGTGAATCATGCTTTGAAGACAAAATGACCAAAAGGCCTTTAACTAGAAAAGGTTATAGGACCAAATAACCCTTAGTGCTCATACATTTGGACTTCTGTAGTTGATGAATGTTAAAGAGAAGGGTATGAGCATTGCATTTCTTTTATAGATAATTATTCAAAATATGAGTATCTTTACAATGAAATGTAAGTTTAAATCTCTTAAAAATTTCAAGAATATAAGATTGAAGTTGAGAATTTATTGGAAAAAAACTATTAAAACACTTTGACCAAATCATGGTGGATAGTACATGAATTTGAGATTCTAGGACTATTTGATAGAAAATGGAATCACATCCAAACTTTGAGCTCTTGGTACACCTCAACAAAATGGTGTATCAGTAAGGAGAAATAGAACTCTATTAGACAAGTTCGATTGATGATAAGCTACGCTCAATTACCAGATTCTTTTGGAGATATGCAGTAGAGATTATAACATATATATTGAATGCAATTCCATCTAAAAGTGTCTCAAGACACCTTTTGAATTATAAAGAGATTGTAAAGTTAGTTTACGACACCTCGAGATTATGGAATGTCCAATACATGTGTTGAACACAAATCCAAAGAAGTTGGAACTTCGTTCAAAGGTATGCCTATTTGTAGGCTACCCTAAGGAAACAAGAGATGGTTACTTCTATAGTCTAGAAGAAGATAAAGTATTTGTATCGACAAATGCTACCTTCTTAAAGGAAGATCATACGAGGGATCATAAACCTCAATATAAAGTTTTATTGAATGAAATTTCCAATGAAGCTACTAGTACATCAATAAGAGTTGTTGATAATACAATATATTTGAGAGTCCTATGCCTTCTTCTCAAGAGTTGGGAATGCCTCGTCGGAGCGGGTGGGTTATAACACAACTTGCTCGTTGCATGGGTTTAATAGAAGGATCAAATTGTTATAATGGGTTTAATAGAAGGATTAAATTGTCATACCTGATGATGGCATCGAGGATCCACTATCTTTTGAATAGGTAATGAATGGTGTTGATAAAGATGAATGGATTAAAGCCATGAATATCGAAATGAAGTCCATGTACTCTAATTTGGTCAGGGTGCTTGTAGATCAGCCTGATGGGAAAAAACTTATAGGTTACAAATTGATCTACAAGATGAAAAAATGTATAGTTGGAAAGGTTCAGATCTTTAAAGCGAGACTCGAGGCAAAGGGTTATACTTGAAGGGAGGGAGTAGATTATGAATAAACTTTCTCCCTATTGCTATATTAAAGTTCATTCACATTTCGTATCCATTGCCACGTATTATGACTATGAAATATGACAGATGGATGTAAAGACTGCTTTTCTAAATGACAACCTTGAAGAGAATATCTACTTGAGCCAACTAGAGGGATTTATAAACCAAGATTAGGAGCAAAAGGTTGTGAATTAAACCTAATGTTTAATTGTGAATTAAACATAAAGAGAGAGAAAATAGGAGATATTTAAATAAAATTTAAATATCAAGATTATGAATAGGGATTCATATTGATTGAGATTAGTGTTGGATTTAATATTAAATTAAATTAATTAAATTGTTTAATTAATTATTTAATATTAATTTAATTTTAAAATTTATTATTATTAATTTTGAAATTAAATGGAATTGGTCAAAATTGCATTAAAAGTCAAAATTGTTGACTTTGGACTTTAAGAGTCAAACTTTGACCTTTGACCACGTTAGTGAAAAGATCCAATATTTGTGAGTGGGAAATGCCAACTTTTGCATTGCTAAGTGTTGTCTTCAATTGAAGACACTTATCCCACTAATTCTACTTTGAATTAGTGGATTTTTTAGTGTCAAATTCTCATGAAATTCAAAGTTGCATGTTTTACATGAAATTGTCTTTAAAAAGGAAGAGTTTAATCAATTTTAAAACTCTTGGCCAAGTGGAAATTTATAAGATTATGTGATAATCTCATAAATATTTTCTCTCAAATACTTAACCGTTTTCTCTCCAAATTAGTCATTCACTGAATCCCATCATCCCGTTGTAAGGCTGGAGAATAGTCGGGAAGACTCTCGTGGTGGTCTATGAACCGTTTGTGAGTAGATTGGAGGTTTTTTGAATAAGGTTCAAGTCTACAAAGGTTGTATTTCTTCTTCCCCTTTTACTTGTTTTAATAGCATACTTATTCTTTGAAATTAACCTAATTAGAGTACATTAGATCCGTTTTTCTTCTGCTATGCATGTGTTCATTCCATCAGTTAGTATCAGAGCATGCTTAAAGTACTCAATTTTGGTTAATTTTTGCATATGGTGGATATTGATTCATGTGATGAATGTTTGTATAAGTGGATAATTTCAATTTTGGCATCCCTTTTCTCTCTTGGGTTGTAATAATTATTGTAATTGCCTGATGATTTATTGGCTTTAACCTGTCATGAAGGGTCTGTAAATTTGCTAGTCATTAAAGTCGTATTTAGGCTATAATTGCTCGGTTTATTCAAAGTGGACAACTCCAAATTTGGTGAATAATTTCTCATAGTCCCAATTTAAGGGCCAGACTCGGTTCACGACCCGCGACTCGACCGAAGTGATGTTCCAACCTGCAAGATGGTAGCTGACGCGTATGGCTGTCCCAGACCTGGCGACCTGCTTCGACCCGATCCGGTTGATGCCCTAAGCGCACCTGGCCTACCCGACATTCGTTAGTCCACTCTATGTTGAAGCCCAACGTGCAACGGCCCAAGCCATTCGTTCCGATCCGCACCAGCCCAAACCGACTGTGTCTTCAGCCGCTCCAACTGACCCGGTGGTGACCTGCGCCTGCTCCGTCCGACCCGCTCTTGACCCATGCGCCTGGTTTTGGTGGCTCAGCCGATCCAGATGGTCTGGACTTGTCCACTTCACCTGGTTTGACCGATTTTAGGCGGTTTTTTTGGGTGGTTTTGCAATTTTGAAGGCTGGTTCAAGCGTTTTTCAAATGGTTCAAGCTAGTTCAAAGTGTTCAGAGCAGTTCGGGGTTGGTTTCTATTTGTTGTTGTAAAAAGTTTAGCTTTTAGCTAGCCTAGGATGCCAAAACCGGTCCATTATAGTGTGTTTATTTAATTATGTATTGTGAATGTATAAATTAAATAATTTATCTATTGTGTGCATATTGTATGCCACGTAGATTTAAAATCCCACCATGGATAAGCATGTAGCATGCATTGCAAGTATATTATAAGTGTTATAATATATAGTATGCATGTGTAGGATTTCATGGTTTTTTATATAAGTTGTTATATTAAATGCATGGAATGAATGTTTATATAATTGTTATATAAAAGCATGTTATGGATAAAAAGCATATCTTTATTTTATAAGTTGTTAAAAAATTGGATTAGACATTAAAATCCATAACAAAGATAAGTTGCATGTTCACGTAGGTTAACCACTAGTTTTAATAGTTAAAATAGGTCGTTATCTTATAAAACTCAGATTACAAACTCAACTGGTATATAATCCTGTCTAAGGCTAGGGGTACTTAAGTTGACGGTCAGCGGAACACCTCATACCTGGGGATTACGAACGAATAATTGAGCGTTGTTAACCGATTTTATGAGCATACGTGAGTAGTGTGAGGTGTTAAAATTGGTTTTTCACCTAGACACGTAGGTTAAATCCAATTATAATCATTATACTTGGATAACCACATAGATTTTGGATTTTATGTCCTAAAACTCGTAGTTTGTAATATCATATTCTTGTTCAATAAAGTTGTTATTGAAAATCTTTAGTACATTTAAATTCTATATTCATGAATCCAATAAACTAAGGTTCCGAGGCTATTAAGTTTAAGTTTGAACTTTATGTAGTGATATAAATGTGGATCAAATTCAAATATATATAGCCAAAATGGTCTATAGTATATGAATAAGATTGGGCGCCTTATTCTTGGGACACTATGGATGCGACCCATTTTGTAGTTAGTACAAACGATGTGATCTAAACCGTTCATGTGGAGATATGAAAATGAGGGCATCCTATGTAAAGAGTTTACATAAGACTGAACCATGAAATAATCACTTTTTATGTTCTAAATGTCGTTTAATGTATAAAACTGACTATTTCGTTAATTGATGACCTAGGTAACTTAATCTTAATCTTGAGCTAACTATGAACTCCTGTTCACTCGGAATTATCCTTAGATTTGCATAGATGAGGGCAATTCATTATCACTGGCCCAATAAGCCTCCCATTTTAGGGGTAAGATCAGGTGGATAGTTGGGAACATAGGGTGCAAGACGGAATTCATTCCTACCCGTTATGGGGATAGTAGATAGGTTGTTCCCTTTAGTACTGAATCCAGATCTTGAACAAGGGGCCCCACCCTCTCATTGGCCCGAGAGGGGTTTAGTTTATAGGTTGGACCTTAAACCAATTATTCATTAGAGGATCAATGGAACTTAAGGAATAAGATGTAGTCTCGGGGGTAAAATGATTTTTATGACCCAACCGAGATTAAAAACAAACTGTGAAGGTTTAGCTTACTAATCATGGTTATATCATATGGACACAAATATATCTATAGTGAGGGGAGTGCAACTACGAGACTATAGTGGAATGACCTGTGAGTTAACGAATGTTGATTAGCTCCATCTAAAGAGTTTAGCCAACTAATCTCAGATCGTTGGAGCCCATGATCTATAGATCCATTAGGTTCCCCTACTAGCTCATATGGAATAAACTTAGAACAGTATGAAAGAATAATTCGAATTGTTCAAATTAGGTGAATAGAGAGAAACTGACAAGTATATGTGATATAGTGGTCGGTTTTTTAGTCTAGAGATACAACTTTAATATTTAAATGTGATTTAAATATCAAGAATATGAGTACGTTCATATTCAGAAGCTCGAAAATAATGGAAATGATCAAAGATGTAAAAAGTCAAAGAGTTGACTTTTGACTTTGAAAAGTCAAACTTTGACCGACCTTATATTCAAATGTGATTTGAATTTCAAGAAAATGAATGCGGATTCATGCTCGGGAGGTCAAAATTAGTCAATACAAAAAAAATTATAAAAAGTCAAAATCTTGACTTTTTGGCTAAAGTATGACTTTGACAAAATGACTATTTTGTCATTTGACTAAAGTTAGTGGGAAAATTCAAACTTTTGTTGGATAATTCCACTAACAAAATAGTGGGCTAGGTGTTGGCTTATAGTGGAGATATTAAGCCCACTTAGATAGTGGATTCTGGGTATTGAGTTTTTATGAAGTTATTTCATGCAATTTTGCATGACCCTTTTCTATAAATACGGGCTTATCATTTTGGATTAAAAACTTTTGGACATTTTGAAAAAATTACTTTTTAAAAATTGGGCTGAAAAAAAACCTAAACCCAACCCAAAATTCATTCTACTATTTCCATCTCTCTCTCTCTCTCTCTCTCGAGTTCTTCATCCATTGGGTCCCACAACCCGATTCTGAGTCCAGAGGATAGTAGGTCAGCTCTAATGATTGCCCGGTTCGTGTTCAAGCGGAGATAGACGAGTTTCGGGAGTTTCAAAGGTAATGTTTCTAAAAAACCCTAATTAACTAATTTAGGGTTGTATGTTTAATTTATGTAATTAGAAGTAAAATTGATCCTCAATTCCGCTGCGCATGCCTATTTTTCCATCAATAGACGTAGGTTGTTTAATTAGCCAGAACATTTCTAAGGAAAGATTTATCCAAAATAAATAGAACACTTCAGTGGGAGATTAATAATATATGGGATATATTTTTATTAGCTCTCACATCCCTAAGAGTTCATACCATGAGATCCATGCAACGCTTCATGTCACTCTGGGAGTGACCTCCACTCGAAAAGTGTTTGCATGGGTCAATATCAAGGTGAATAGGGGAAGTAGTTTATAGTAAGTGGGTGAAGGATGTGTGTCAACGTATCCTGCGATCTCTTCCATTAGTTTGGACCGTGAGATTCCTATGTTGCGCCTGCTTGTCGTCTTTAAGGTGGCATTAGCTAGTCACTAACCATGGGTATCCCATCGGAGGGTTGTAACATAGGATTCAGAACAATTCAAACTTAAGAAATGGATAGGATTTCTTAGGTCATTTTCCAACTTTAACTCTCCAATTCAGTAGCATCGTTGGGGCCGCTAATATTTGAGATCTGAAAATGGGGAGTTACACTTACAGAATTACCAAGTGTTAGTAAGTTCTTGAACGGTAGCTAAATGACTATCGGAGTATGAGTTATTCTGGAGATGGAGTGAATGAGTATTTGACTGCCCCTCAGTAACACTTATTCTGACTTACTATAGTATCGTTGTAAATAAAATAATGAAATTTAGGTGCATTATTACTTTGCTAAAATCTGACTGGGTTTAAGAATAATTTATTAATTAGATTTTTTTTATAATCTCAACATGTTAAATTCTTCAAATTTACTCGCTTTCGATACTTTTAACAGTAAATCAACATGGAAATCGAATATACTAGCAGTTGATGATTTAAACTATGTTTTAACAAAGAAATGTCCTCAATCTCCCTGTTTTTCTGCAAAGGCACTTGCCATTGAGACATGCTTAGTAGAAAATGATAAGTTATACTGGATAATGGATTCAGAAGCAGCTAATCATATTTGTACTTTTGCTCAGGAAACTAGTTCCTGGAGACAACTTACAGAAGGCAAAATAAGCTTTAAAGTAGGGACCGGGGAGATTGTTTCGGCTAAACCAGTAAGAGATATAAAGTTATTTGTTGGAGATAGACACATTTTACTTGAAAATGTTTATTATATTCCTTCTATGAAAATGAATTTAATTTCTATCTCATGTTTGCTAGAACAAAATTACAAAGTTTCTTTTGAATATAATGAAATGTTCATTATTTCAAAAGGTAAAAAAAATATGTTCTGCAAATCTAGAGAATAACTTATATGTGTTAAAACCAACTAAGGTAAAAGCTGTTTTGAATATAAAGATGTTTAAAAAAGATGAAACTCAAAATAAGAAACTCAAAATTTTTCCAAATGCCTATCTTTGGCACCTAAGACTAGGTCACATTAATGTCAATAGGATTGGGAGATTGGTTAAGAGTGGACTTCTAAACCAGTTAGAAGATAGCTCTTTACCGCCATGTGAATCTTGTCTTGAGGGTAAGATGACCAAAAGATCTTTTACTAGAAAAGGTCTTATAGCCAAAGAACCCTTAGAGCTAGTACATTCAGATCTTTGTGGTCCGATGATTGTTAAAACGAAAGGTGGGTATGGATATTTCATCAGCATCATCGATGGTTATTCAAGGTATGTCTACATTTACCTACTGCATTATAAGTCTGATACACTTGAAAGGTTCAAGGAATATAAGGCAGAGGTTGATAACCAATTAGGTAAAAAGATTAAAACACTTCAATCAGATGATGTGGTGAGTACATGGACTTAAAATTCCATGACTATTTGATAGAACACAGAATTTAGTTACAACTCACAACACTTGGCACACCTCAACAAAATGGTGTTGTAGAAAAGGAGAAATAGAACCTATTGGACATGGCTCGTTCTATGATGAGTTATGCTCAGTTGTCAAATTCTTTTTGAGGTCATGCAGTAGAGACTGCAGTGTATATATTGAACATTGTTCCCTCAAAAAATGTTTCAGAAACACCTTACGAGTTATAGAGAGGATGTAAAGGTAGTTTACATCACTTCAGAATTTGGGGCTATTCAGCACTTGTGTTGGTACAAAATCCAAAGAAATTGGAACGCCTTACAAAGGTATGTCTATTTATATGCTATCATAAAGAGACAAGAGGTGTTTATATTTATGATCCTCAGGAAGATAAAATATTTGTATCGAAAAATGCAAATTTTCTAGAGGAAGACCACATAAAGAATCATCAACCTCGCAGTAAGCTAGTATGAAATGAGATGACCAGAGAAACTACAGATAGATCAACAAGAGTTGTTGATTGAATAGGTCCTCAACAAGAGTTTTTGATGAAACTGATACTTCACATCCTTCTCAAGAGTTGAAAATACCTCAACGTAGTGGGAGGATTGTGCAATAGCCTGACCGGTACATGGGTTTAACTGAAACTCAGGTCGTCATACCTGATAATGTCTTTGAGGATCCATTTACTTGTAAACAAGCAATGGGTGATGTGAATAAGAACCAGCGGATAAAAGCCATGAACCTTGAAATGGAGTCAATGTACTTCAATTCAGTCTGGGATCTTGTAGATCAACTAGAAGGGATAAAGGCCATTGGTGGCAAATGGATCTACAAGAGAAAACGAGATCAAGCTGGTGAGGTATAAACCTACAAAATTAGACTCGTTGCAAAAGGATTTACCTAAAGAGAGGGGGTGGACTATGAAGAAACCTTATCTCTGGTTGCCATGATCAAGTCTAGTAGGATACTCTTATCCATTGTTGAAGGATACTCTTATCCATTTTTGAAGGATCTCTTACCTAAGAGTTCCATGAGCGTGTTCGGATCGCTCCAATTTCACAGTGACCGAAATACACAAAATACATTCAAACGCACAGTTATGCAAATGAACAGTCAATTAAAGGCAGCCTTTGAACAACAATAAACGAGGGAGAGAGTTGCCATACCAGTTGAAGACGTTCTTCAAACTTCGGAACTCAATGCAGCGAAAACCTCTACCCGATCAACCAACTCCTGAACAACAGCTGAACTCTTTAGCCACGAGATCCACCATCCGTCAACTGTCAAGTATTTCACTAAAGACCAACAGTTGAACTCTTCTTACCACAGATATATTTTTGTGTCCATCGGATATAACCAATCATGAGTACGATGACCCTTCATAGATGCTCGTAAGTACAGCTGGGCCACATTATTGTTTTGCCCCTATAGTTACATCTCACTCCTTAAGTACCATTGATTCCTCTAATGAACAATACAACATAGTCAAACTATGTGTAAACACCTCTCGAGCCAAGAGAAGGTGTGTGGCGCCACATCGTTTAAGCCCCGGAATCAGCCCTTTAGGGAGCTATTTATCTACTTACCCCTACCTCGGGGAAAGAGTGAATTTCATCTTGTGTAGCTGAGCAGACGAATTCCCAAAATGATAGGTTTGAATCGGCGACCTGGCCACTCACACCCATACAAATCAAAGGACCGCTCTTAATAGCAAGAGTTCCCAACTCACTCAGGATTGAGGTCATGTTACCTATGGTCATCCTAGTGAAGTGAAGTCTCTGTCATGAAAGGTGTTATATAACGAGACATTAACACTTCGTGGTCAAGTCTTATACAAACTTTTTGTATAAGACACCCCCTCTCGCATGTACCTAACATGAATGATTAAGATTAGACCATCTATGAAAAGTCACAACACTTGTGACCATTCCACAAAGCGGGCTGCATCCATAGCGTTATCAGGATAAGGTTTCCTTCCTATATCCATATACTACAGACCGTTTTGGTTATCACTCAAGACATGATCCATTTGTATGTCAACATATACATGTTTGAGTTACATACAGATAACCAGGGATTTTATGTTTATTGGTTTGTGATAAAGCAAATAAAACAATCAACTGAGCAAAATACAAAATGTGAAGTAAATATCATATATTATATAACACAAGCGTTCGTACAAGCTATTTACAAACTATAGGACACTAGACTTTAGGGCATCAACCCCAACAATTGTCACTTTTTATGATTATGAAATCTGGCAAATGGATGTCAAGACAGCTTTTTTGAATGGCTATCTTGAAGATAGTATCCATAGGTTTCAACAAGAGGGGTTTATTGCACAAGGTCAAGAGCAAAAGGTTTGCAAGCTTAGTAGATCCATTTATGGGCTAAAACAAGCATCTCGATCCTGGAACATGAGATTTGATATTGTGATCAAATCTTATGGTTTTGAACAGAATGTTGACAAACCTTGTGTTTACAAGAAGATTGTCAACAAAACTGTAGTTTTTTTGGTTCTATATGTTGATGATATTCTACTCATTTGGAATGAAATAGAATTTCTAGCTGACACTAAGAGATGGCTAGCCATGCAATTCCAAATTAAGGATTTGGGAGAAGCACAGTATGTTCTTGGAATTCAAATTGTTTGGAACCGAAAGAATAGAATGATAGCTTGTCTCAGGCATCTTATATAGACAAGATGTTGTCTCGATATAAAATACAAGATTCCAAGAAAGTATGTTGCCTTCCAGGCATGGAATTCATCTGTCTAAGGAACAATGTTCTAAAACACCTTAGGAGGTTGAGGTTATGAAACGAATTCCATATGCATCAGTAGTATGGAGTTTAATGTATGCCATGTTGTGTACTCGTCCCAACATATGCTATGTAGTTGGAATTTTCAGTAGATATCAGTCCAATCCTGGATATGATCATTGGACTACCATTAAAAACATCCTCAAGTATCTTCAGAGAACGAGGGACTATATGCTCGTTTATGGGGCTACGGATCTTATCCTTACTGGATACGCTGACTTTGACTTTCAGACCGATATAGATTCTAGGAAATCTACTTCGGGGACGGTATTCACTCTGAAAGGAGGAGCTATAGTGTAGAGGAGTATCAAACAAAGTTGTATTGCTGGCTTCATCATGGAAGTTGAGTATGTAGCTACCAGTGAAGCAGCTAAAGAAGCAATATGGCTCAAAAAGTTCTCAATCGATTCGGAAGTTGTTCCAAATATGCATCTGCGTATCACTCTGTATTGTGATAATAGTGGTGCAGTTGCTAACTCAAAGGAGTATAGAAACCATAAGCGCAAAAAACAACATCGAGCATAAGTACCATCTCATCAGAGAGATCGTACACTGAAGAGATGTGATTGTAACGCAGATTTCCTGATCCTAGTGACACTACAGGTATGACCCGCTTTGTAGAGGTTTTTAAGTGTTGTAAACTACTACAGATGGTAGATCCTGACCATTCACGTGGAGACAAGTGAGGTTTTCAAGAGTATGTATAAGACCAGACACAAGATGACTAGACTCTGTATATAACGTTGTTGATACTAGAGACTTACATCTTACCTAAATGACCATAGGTGACAGGACCTCAATCCTAAGTGTTTTGGAAACTCCTGCCTTTGAGGGTGGTCCTTTGATTAGTATGGGTGAGAGTGGCCAGATTTCCAACTCAACATGCCTACCTTTTTGGGGACTTATCTGATTTGGGAGCTGGGAACTCAATTACACAAGATGGAATTCCCTCCTTTCCTGAAGCAGGGGTAAGTAGATAGATTTCTCCCTTAAGGGCTAATTCCAGAGCTTGAACATAGTGGCCAAAACTTCTCTTTGGAAGAGAGAATCATAGTAAAACTATGACTTGTGTTCATTAGAGGGATCAGTGGTAGTTAAGGAGTTAGATGTAACTATAGGGGCATAACGGTTATTGGCCAAGCTATACTTACGAGCAATCTGTGAAGGATTGTCGCACTGTTGATTGGTTAAGATGGACACATAATATATCTGTAGTAAGGAGAGTTCAACTGTCGGTCTTTAGTGGAGTGCCTGTCAGTTAACGGATGGTGGATCCTGTGACTAAAGAGTTTAGTCAGTTATTCACGTACCATTGGAGGTTTGAGCTACAGGTCTATAAGGTTCCCTTGGTAGCTCAATGGATTCAAGCTGAGGATCAGTTCTTGGTGTTGATTTGAATTGTTCAAATTGACAAGAGGTAATTCAATTATATGTGATATGATCGGTATGGTGTATGAGATACATTAAGTGAAGGATTAATGTAAATGAGATTTACATTAAGTACCATGGAATAGAAAAAGAGCTATGGTTTATATGTTTCATGAGAATGAAATATTAAAACTATAGGTTATAAATATATTATGATAAGTTAGTTATCATTCATGTTTATAATAATATTAATTATTAGATAATTATCTCTTTTTCTCTCATAACCAATTGAGTGGGAGGTTATTGGTGGTTTCATGGTAACCATGAGATAAAAGGAAAAATGTTTTCCTAATATTAGTAAGAAAAGAAATAAGATTTTCAAAATTGTTGATTTGAGATTTCCATTCTCAGAAAGTTCTCACGGAGAAGTTGTCAAGTAAATCAAATTTACTAAGCGACAGCTTGGAGTTAGCTAAACGATCATGGAGTGTTCTTACACGATAGACATTCAGCTAGACGATGAGCTAAATGATTGCATAGCTTTTTCTAAACGATTGGGCATCGACTTATACAATAGGTTTTTCCATCTCCCACTTGCTCAATCGTTTACATGATTGTGGTTCCTCTAGTTTTCTGTCTTTAATCAAATCCATACAGAGCCCACCCTTTGGATTCTCACACTGGGAATATCGAGGTAACCTTTTTGGTGGTGTCATACTCAACTCGACATAGTCGAGGTTCTGTGGAGGCCGTTTGCAGTGTTCGGGTGTTCATGACATTGGCGATCACTTAGTTCGAGTATGCGGTGTTCGTGCAGTGTAGCGGTCGTGTTAGACGAAAGTTTGTGTGTTGCTGTGTTGTTGTGATCAAGCGTTTGTGATCAAGGAACTTGAAGATGAGTCTACAAAGGTTTGTTGGTTCTTCCCTTGATCTGTAGGAAAGCATGCTTTAATTTCTATTTTATGCATAACCGCATGTTTCTGTTTGTGATTGTAATTGTAAAGTTCATATACGATTGAAATTTGGAAAGATCCTTCTGCTGCTCATGGAAATCCTTGTGTTCGATTTCCTTCACAATTTACGAAGGCCCTCTTGGCTAAAGTTTTCGAGGGTCACTTAGTGGGACTAGGATTGCAAAATAGATATAACTAGGGCAAGTGGGAGAAGTACTGGGTATCTGATGCCCTAGTTTATTATATTTATTCTCTCGTTACTCAACAATGTATATATATATTGTATATATGTAACAACCACTGGAATTTTAGTCCAAGTGGGAGTTTTTTGGGTTGTATGTCCTATAAACTCGCAGTTTGTAATGTTAAACATATTCTATTATCAATAAAGATGTTATTGACGTTTATTCAATAAAACTGTTACTTGTCAAGACTAAATCCAATAAACTAAAGATCCATGGATATTATATGAATACTTGAACTTTGTATGGAGACATGAGAGTGGATCAAGTTCAGTAAATAGCCAAAAGGGTCTATAGTATATGAATAAGGCTTACCTTATTCTGATAACACTATCGGATGCAACCCACTTTTTAGTTGTTACAATTTATTGTAAAGTCCTACAAATGAAGTGGTCCTGATTCTTTCATGTATTGACTGAAGGAACTCTATTCATAGAGAACCAATGAGCGGAAGTAGATCATTCCAAATCCCATTGTGAAAGAACACGAACATTTACCTTCTAACAGAACAGTTATACATTAAATTTAAATTACAGCATGCCTCAAAAGAAAAATACAAGAGATCGAGTGAACATACCCTTGAAGAATTTTTCTTCTCGTATTCCATCGATCAAACACCAAAGCGTCCAACAACATGAACGCAACTCTAGCAAATCAGTGAACAACACGGACTGTAGAATCCTCAAACACAATCAAGTTAAACTCGATACTTGACCCTCGAATGCAAACTCGACACTACCACGAGGCTACCTTGGTATTCTCGGTGTGAAAATCCAGGAAGTGTGGGCTTCATTTGAATTTGGTAGAGGGAAGGAAGAACTAAACGATGGTGTAGACCATCGAGTAAGTGAGAGAATATAGAAGTCTATTGTTTAAACTTAGGTACTCGATCGTTTAGCAGCGAATAGCTATCGTATAGGAAAACTGATGCTTGATCATTTACCCTCTCAAGGCTATCGTATAACCTTTTCTTTTTGCGCATTGGATTTTGAAAAAATGAAAACCATTTTCATATTATTCATCAGTTACCAAAAACTGATTACAACTTCTCACTATGTTGGTTATTAGAAGAAAAAACCGAAAAACAATTATCTCATAATTGATTTAATTATAAATAAATATAATAACTAATTTATCATATTATATTTATAACCTATAGTTTTAATATCACATCATATGTAATATATAAACCATAGTTTTTTTTCTCCTTTATGACATTTAATATAAATCATATTTATATTAATTTCTCCAATCAAATAATGTATCAATTTCTCCAATCAAATAATGTATCAAATACATTAAATCCATTATATTTTACATATAATTGAATTAATTTAATTATATCATATATAATTAAATTCCCTATTGTTAGTTTGAACAGTTCAAAATAACCCAAAAAACTGATTTTCAACATGAATCCATTGAGCTACCAAGGAGACCTTATGAACTTGTAGCTTGAAGCTACAACAGTATGTGAATAACTGACTAAACTCTTAAATCATGATATCCACCATTCGTTAACTGCCAGACACTCCACTAAAGACTGACAGCTGCACTCTTCGCACTACAGATATATTTTTGTGTCCATTCGATATAACTAATCAACAGTATGATGACCTTTCACAAATCGCTCGTAAGTACAGTTGTTCCAATTTACCGTTTTGCCCATGTAGTTACATCTAACTCTTTAAGTACCACTGATTCCTCTAATGAATAATACATCATAGTCCCACTATGAATAAACACTTCTCGGGCCAAAAGAAGGTGTGGTGCCACATTGTTCAAGCCCTAGAATCAACCCTTAAGGGAGTAATTTATCTACTTACCCTTGCTTCGGGGAAGAAGTGAAATCTGTCTTGTATAGTTGAGTTCCCAGCTCCCCAATCAGATGAATCCCCAAAGTGGTAGATTTGAGTCGGCGATCTGGCCACTCACACCCATGGAAATCAAAGAACTGCCCTCATAGGCAAGAGTTCACAATTCACTCAGGATTAAGGTCATGTTACCTATGGTCAACCTAGTGAAATGAAAGTCTCTGTCATGAACGGCGTTATATAACGAGACTAAACATTTTATGGTCCAATCTTATACAAACTCCTTTGTAGAGCATCCTGCTCGCATGTCTAATACATAGATGTTCAGGATCAGACATTTGTAGCATTTTACAACACTTTTAACACCTACAAAGCGGGCCATACTTGTAGTGTCACCATGATAAGGTTTTCCTCCTTTATCCATATACTATAGACCATTTAGGTTATCACTTAAAGCATGATCCACTTGTATGTCTGCACATACATTCTTAAGTTACAACGATTTCCTGATTCATGGCTTTAATCCACTCATCTTTGTCAACATCCTCCATTGCTTGCTTATAAGACAATGGATCCTCAACTCCATCATCAGAATGATGTTTTGAGCTTCAGTCAAACCCATGTAACGTTCCGGTGGGTTCGCAACCCTCCCACTACATCGAGGCAGTCTCAACTTTTGAGATGGTTGACTAGATGAATCGACATCAAGAACTCTCGTTGGTCTATCAATCTGTTCAACAACTCTTGTTGAACTCTCAGTAGTCTCACCAGAAATCTCATTTAAAACAAGCTTGCTTCATGGTTTATGATTCCTAATGTGGTCTTCTTCCAAGAAGATATCATTTGTCGACACAAACACCTTATTCTTACTCGGATCATAGAAGCATTCACCCCTCGTTTCCTTGAGGTAGCCTACAAAGAGGCAAACTTTCGAACGATCAAATCGTAGTGTTTTTATCTTCTTACCTAACAAGTTTTCAACTTCAGCCTTATACTCCTTGAACTTTTCAAGAGCATCAGACTTATGTTGCATTAGGTATAGACACTCAGCTGGCCGATGAGCTAAATGATCGCATAGACTTTGTTAAACGATTGGGCATAGTCCTATATGATAGGCTTTGACATCTCCCACTTCCTCAATCGTTTACACGATTGTTCTCCTCCGGTCTCGTTCTCTAACCAAATCCACACAGAGCCCACACTTCTAGATTTTCACACCAAGAATACCAAGGTAACCTTTTTGGTGGTGTTATACTCAACTCGACACAGTCGAGGTTCTATGGAGGCCGTTCGTAGTGTTCGGGGTGTTCGTGACTTGGAGATCACGTGTTCGAGTTTACTCTGATCGTGCAGTGTAGAGTTCATAGTGTTCGAGCATTTATGGTTGCCGTCTTGCTGTGAACAAGCATTCGTGATCAAGGGTGCTGAAGATGAGTCTTCAAAGTTATGTGAATTCTTTCCCTTGATCGTTTAGTAAAACATGCTATAATTTTTGTTTTGTGCATAGCCTGTTGTTTCAGATTGTGACTCTAATTGTGAATGTTCATATACGATTGAAATTTGGAACGATCCTTCCACTACTCATGAAAATCCTTATGTCCGATTTTCTTCAATTGGTATTAGAGCCAAGTTGTTCTGATATTCCAAATTTCAATTCAGTTTTTAACTTCTTTTACAATTGTAGTGGGTTTTCTGCATTGCGTTTAATTGTTAAATGCATTTGTGGATGGCATTGATGGATGTTTACGGGTTTAATTGCCTCTGTTAAAGCTTTCTTTCAATTACAAAGTGTTAATTTGTAAGGGCCCTTATGTTTTTGGGCGTAATTAACATGCTATCGAGTCTGTAATTCAAAGTGTTTGAGTTAGTTGAGTCGTTCGTGATGAAGTTTCGAAGCATGGAGATGCGGTTCTCAGCGTAGAAGAAGACCAAAAGTTGGTCGTGTTATGTTGACTCAGTTAAAGGATCGTTGGGATTTATCTAAACGATCGTGTAGAGTTTTCTATATGATCGTGTAGTATTTACTAAATGATGGTGTAGTTAGCATGCTCATCGCATAGTCACTGACTACACGATCACGCGGTATATGATACGATGACGCTCGCTCAACGATCATTTAGACGATCGTGCTTCACTGCATCGTTATCGTTTAGACGATCGTATAGAGTTTGCGTCATTCGGAGCGTGCTACACGATCACGTACCTTGTGCTTCATCGCATAGTAAAAGGTACACGATCGTTTCTAAATGATCGTTTAGCTCTAGAAGCGTAGGTAAACGATTGAGCAAAGCGTTTATTCTTTCATGTAGATGATCGTGAGGTGTTTAGTGCACGATCAGTGGAGACCATTGCTTCGCCCGAACGGTTCAAGACTCGGTTCGCCGGTTTGAATCGGAGACTCCTTGTTTTGTAATAGTTAACTTTAGTTTTTTGAGAATTTGAGGCAATTTTTCCCAATTCATCAACATTTGTTTTATTATACATGAAATATATGTGGTTTATATGGCAAAGTGTTTGACATATAGATTTGAAACCCACCTTAGGTTGTGCAATCATTCATGCATCATGTATTATAAGTGTTATGATATTACATGAAGAAATTACGTGAAAGCATACGCATGCATCATGACATATAAGAGTTATATTTGTGCATTTATGCAAGGAAAATATATATATAATGCATGTTCTTATGCTATGCGTTGATCTCCATGTGTCGATGATCATGCATTGAACTGAAGAATATGCGTTAATCGTGTATGCGATGATCATTTGTTCCTATCACAAGTTTTCTTGCTTTCTCACCAAGTATAACGATATCGCAAGTTTCTCGGGGTGATCCGAGGACGAACTTAGGGACTTGTAACTAAATGTTGCAAGGCAATGCATTTGAGGCGATGAATAAAAGAATAAGGAAGTTAAAAGACTATGCTCTACTCCTACTCTTAACTAAACAGATTGAGCAATGGAAGTATGACTATGAGAGTTGGTAGAGACGCGGCAACTGTTAACGCGTAATAAGATGCATGGAAAAATAAATAGAATGGTGGAGGGGATAAATTCACCGCATCATTAAGCTTGATCGCAAGGGTAATCCCAGCTCGCCACACTAACGCGTCGCACACCTCTCGATGGTCAGCCACATGCTTATATCTTTATAATGCATGGTTGTGTTGAACATAAGATTATTCCTATCTCTAGGAACACTGCTTACTTTGCTTAGTGAGTTCTACTACTTACCCTCTCGGTTAGTTAGTCGCAGTTAATCAGCTCATAGACAAGCATTGCGATAGCCTCACACTAAACAAAGAGGATTAACTCACTATACTCGCGCAACGCACACCTCTCGGTGGTTCTCTACATACTTCATATCTCTATGCCGCATGATTGAGTATGTGATAACTCTTGCAATCTTACTTAGTTTGTTGCAATGAAAATAAGGGATGATAAAGAAGAAGTTAATGAAGATGGAGTTGAAGGAAATAAAAAGATGCATTGATTACAAAATGTATTAACGTCTTAAGCCAAAATGTACTACAATACAGAGATAAGAAGAGAGATGGAGGGCTAGATGTAGGTAATCTCTTGCTTCCATCAGATGTATGTCAAGGCTGCTGGTGGTGCCATGGATGGGTGGTGGAGTAGTCTCTCTCGAGCTCTATCTCCGGAAAAGCTCTGGTCATCATTCGGAATGGGTTACAGGAATGAAGAACTCTCAAAGAATGTCTTCTCACGCTCTCATCTATGATCACAAGGATTTGCCTTAAGGAAGAAGCTCAGATACCTTGAATTTGGGCTCTACGGCTCTATTTATAGAGCTCAAACGCCGACAGCATTGGTGGTCCCACTCTAAACACTGCCACTTTCGACACGGTAGGTGAAATGTCAACATCATCCTTTTTATACTCCCAAGGTATGCGTTCATGCTCGTTTTTTCTGAAGTACCATCGCATTCCACCAACCTTGCGATCACCCTTCTATCATGGTTATTACTTTGTAGCCGCAACATCCATGCGATGAACACATGCTATCAACTTTGCGATGGTCTGGGATTCACCGCATGCGATTGATTCCTGCGATAGCTACAAAAATAGACATTTTGACGCAAAATAACGCATTATATTGGGTTAATAGAGATTTCCCCTGCTGATCGACGCAAGCTCATTTTTCACATGAATTCTTAGTATTATCACCGCATATTCTACTTGTTAGCCCTCATAATTCTAAATAAAAGGCTACAATAACTTATATTTCTACCAGCTATCGCACCCCTAAACATAGAATCATGCTTGTCCTCAATCATGTCTTATACTTAAGAAATTCAAAATTCACCCTCTGGCTTTTCCTTTTCGATGACCAGCTTTTCAAAATATAATTCACTCGTACCTCTAACCTCGGTAGCAACGCTCTCCTCAACTTTGGCTACTTCTTCAAAGAGATATTTTCTAAGTTTAAATCTGGTAAGCCTCTACTCAAAAACCTTTTTACCCATTTATGGCAACTTTGTGTTTAAATTTTTACAAAGCGTTCGCTTAAAATGATTCAAAGCTTTGCGATACATTATTAGATTGAGCCATTGAACTTGGTTACACTCTTCATTTTGGCTTGCCCCCATGGGTGTCATACGCACATCCAACTTCGATTGCATGCCATATTCAACTCAACTCTTGCCTTAGCTTATTTGGGTTGCACCAGACAGAGGAGTTATTATTATGTGTTGATTCTGGTCACCTACTTTCGTTTTGGCTTACCTGCACGGGTGTCATGCGAAGCATCTAACTACGGGTAAGCGCCTTTCACAACTTTAACACTTATTAGCTTGAGTTTCCCTTTTGCGCTGACAATGGATTTTTTATCTTTTTTTTTTTTTTTTTTTTTTTTTTTTTTTTGGAATCGCAATGTGATGGACGCATTTGCTCGGAGCACTGCCACCCCCAAAATTAGAAAGTGGCAGTGTCCTTGCCAAAAAGCTAATAACAAACTCATTCAGGAATGCAGTAAAAGATGTTTGAGCCAAGGTTTGCACATAATAAAACTTAGACTGTCAAACCTTGAAGAAGCTATTAAAGTGAGGTAAGCCTTGCGACGTTTAATTAGTGGATAGATTGAATGATAAGTATTGCCATGGGTGCTAGTCTTTCAACGCAAAGGTAGGCAAGCAGACAAAAGAGAATTTCAGAAGGATAATGCATAAAAGATAACAAGAAAAGAACCTACGAGCAGAATAACAATTGCAACCATACTTTGGGATTCATGCGGACATAGCCATGCATTGAATGATGGAGAGGATTCTTCCATTGAAACCATGCTCCGAGAGGGATTATTATTGTACCCACAAGAAGCAAACGCACACCACATCTAAGAAAGCAGCTGTAATTCCAAAATGACAATAGCCAAATAAATAAAATAAAGTTAACTAGGAAAGCAAGGTAAAGATAGAGTAGAAGAAGTCCCTGGAGAAATTAGAGTGAAGCTACCACAAGGAGTCTTCCATGCAGGAGATTGATCTCAACTGCTTAGGTCAAGCGACTCGTCCTGACCATCGGAGCTTCCAGCATTTGATGGCTGCATGTTGATTGACATGCACTTAAGACTTCTTTCAGCTCATACGATGGATGGCCTTTCTATGTCGGGGTCAATATTGGCTCTCGGCGCATCACCTTCATTCAAATATTGTTTGCAACTTGTTTGCACAAGCTACAATACGCCCATGATAAAAAGGGTGCCTGCGAAAATACAAAACTTAACAAACTATTAGCTGCCAAGTCTCTGGTAACGGTGCCAAAAACTTGATGTGCGGAATATATATATATATATATATATATATATAATGCATGTTCTTATGCTATTTTTTGATCTCCATGCGTCGGTGAACATATGTTGAACTGAAGATTATGCATTAATCGTGTATGCGATGGTCATTCGTTCCTATCATAAGTTTTCTTGCTTTCTTGCCAAGTATAACGAGATCGCAAGTTTCTTGGGGTGATCCGAGGTCGAACTCAGGTCCTTATAACTAAAACGCCGAGGTCAAACTCACTTGTTGTTTTGTAAAGATACACATTGTTTAATGAATAAAATAAGTGTTATTTAATTCTGACATTTACTCATATCCAATAAACAAAGCTCCTTGGTTATCTTATGTAAACTTAAGCATGTATATGTGATATACAAGTGGATCATGCCTTATGTGATAACCTAAATAGGTATGTAGTATAAGGATTAAGGTGGGATACCTGATCTTGGTGACATTACGGATACTCCTCGCTTTGCAGAGGTTTGCAAGTGTTGTAAACTACTACAGATGGTAGATCCTGACCATTCATGTGGGTGCGAGCGGGAGTGTCCTATACAAAGAGTTTGTATAATACCTGGACCACGAGATGACTAAACTCTATATATAACGTCGTTGAAAATAGAGACTTGCATCTCACCTAAATGACCATAGGTGACACGACCTCAATCTTGAGTGTTTTGGGAACTTCTGCCTTTGACGACGGTCCTTTGATTAGTATGAGTGAGATTTGCCAGATTGCCAACTCAACATGCCTACCTTTTTGGAGACTTGTCTGATCTTGGAGTTGGGAACTCAATCCACAAGATGGTATTCACTCTTTTCCCGAAGCAGGGATAAGTAGTGAGATTGCTCCCTTAAGAACTGATTCTGGGGCTTGAACATAATGGCCACAACTTCTCTTTGGAAGAAAAGATTCAGTCATAGTAGGACTATGACTTATGTTCATTAGAGGGATCAGTGGTATTTAAGGAGATAGATGTAACTATAAGGGCATAATGGTTATTGGCCCAACTGTATTTACGAGCGATATGTGAAGGGTTGTCGCATTACTGACTGGTTAAGATGGACACATAATATATCTGTGGTAAAGAGAGTTCAGCTGTCCATCTTTAGTGGAGTGCTTGGCAGTTAACGGATGGTGGATCTCGTGACTAAAGAGTTTAGTCAGTTATTCACGTACCGTTGGAGCTTCGAGCTACAGGTCCATAAAGTCCCCTTGGTAGCTCAATAGATTCAGTTGAGGATCAGTTCTTGGTGTTGATTTGAAATTTAAATTGACAAGAGGTATTTTTATGATATATGATATAATCGGTATGATGTATGAGATACATTTAGTGGAGGATTGATGTAAATGAGATTTACATTAAGTACCATGGAATAGAAAAAGAACTATGGTTTATATGTTTCATGAGATGAAATATTACAACTATAGGTTATAAATATAGTAGGACAAGTTGGTTATCATTTATATTTATAATAATATTAATTATTGGATTATTAATTCTTTTTCTTTAATAACCAATTGAGTGGGTGGTTATTGGTGATTCATAGTAACCGTGAGATAAAAGAAAAATGGTTTTCCTAATTTTAGTAACTTTTATCAAAAATTATTTTTGAGATTTTCTTTCGCAAAAAGAATCTCACGGAGTTGTCAAGTAAATATAGATTTACTAAACGACAGCTTGGGCAAGCTAAACGATCGTGCAGTGGCAAGCTAAACAATCATACAGTATTTACTAAATAATCACATAGCTTTTGCTAGACGATCACTTTGCCCAAAGTAAACGATCGTGTAGTGTTTGTAGGCGACATATACCGAGCTAAACGATGAGCTAAACGATCGCATAGCTTTTGCTAGACGATTGCGTAGCTTTAGCTAAAGATTGGGCATCGACCTATACGATAGGTCTCCGCCCCACTTGCCCAGTCAAGTACACGATCGGTGTTCCCTCCTTCATCTGCCTCATACCAAGTTTGAATAGAGCCCACCCTCTGGATTCATACACCGAGAATACCAAACTAGCCTTGTTGATGGTGTCATACTCAACTCGACACCATTGTGGTTTTATGGAGGTTGTTCGTGTTGCTGAGGAGTTCGTGGCTGAGGCGATCGTTGAGGATGAGCGTGAAGTGTTCGTGCTATGTTGCGGTCGTGTAGATCGAGCGTTCGAGGTTGCTGTTGTTCGAGCGGTCGTGCACAAAGAAGCGTGGAGACACATCTTCAAATGTTCGTAGAGTTTTCTCTTTATTCATTTGTTGTTCATGCTGTAATTTCTATAGTAATTGTATAACCATTTGTTTCTGTACGACTGTAAATGTATTGTTCATTCATGATTGTAATTTGGAATGATCTTATTTCCGCTGGTCATGGAAATCTCGAGTCTGATTTCCTTCATTTATGACTAACGACCTTAGTACATATAAGTTATTTTTCATTAAACCAAAACGAATCTCCATACCATTCTTGAAAACAAACA
Organism: Benincasa hispida; assembly: GCF_027475165.1. Classification (NCBI taxonomy): domain Eukaryota; kingdom Viridiplantae; phylum Streptophyta; class Magnoliopsida; order Cucurbitales; family Cucurbitaceae; genus Benincasa; species Benincasa hispida. The sequence continues at coordinate 62,845,243 of NC_143480.1, read as the reverse complement.
CTTTAGTCTCAGAAAATGAGACGGTATAATCTTGTTCAATCAGACAAGAAACTGAGATTAAATTCCTCTTAATATGAGGAACTACAAAAACATTATCCAGTAACAGATAATGTTTCTTGTCCAAAAATAACTTTAGCCTGCCAACAACAGCTAAAACAACCTCACCAGTACTGACTCGAAGAGTCAACTCTCTATCTTTCAAAGTTTCCAGGAACTAAACCCTTGGTAGGAAGAACTGACATGATTAGTAGCACCTGAATCAAGAATTCAGGCAGAATCATCTACCAAACACGTCTCCAAGACAAATAAATCACATTTATTGTCTTTAGACTTCTTCCGCTTCTGGAAAGTAGTGGGATCGGTATTAGAACCTAAATAAGCTCCAAGTTCTATTACAGATAAAAATTCTTGTCGATGAACTTCATCTAAGTCAGCAACAATTGCTTTCTCTTTTAGTCCCTTGACATTTAAGAAACACTGGAGGTTATCTTGGGAACTGACACTACTGGTTTCTTTGTCATCCATCCCTTTGTGCTCAAAAAGTGAGAACTGACGTTCAAAAAATTCTTACAATATGTCCATGATCTGACGTGCAATGACCATGTTCTCAACCCTTTTGGCCAATGCATCAAGTATGCTAGCCAAAATCGGGCCATCGAATTAGCCTTCATCCACACCTCATAGGCATTACGAACATTTTGCGGTTCATCAAGGGTCAGGACTTGAGGACACTCCTAATCATGACAAACTCGAGGTCGTTTACCACGAAATATGTTTTAAGAGACTTTTTCCAATGTATGTAATTTGTCAAATTAAAAGAGGCAACTAACGAAAAATCATACATGTTGCTGAAAAAACAAACACATTGATCTACATTAGATTTTAGCAAATACTCTTTAAAAAAAAATCCAATTTGGTTTAGCAAAATCTAAATGAACCCCGTGTGACATCTAGTTTTGCAATGACGCTTCAATGGTTTAGGACAAAAGCGACCGAGGGGTAGTCAATTTATCCATCTTCTGAATTGAGACGCTCTCAACCAGTCATTAATACCAGAACAAATCTTGTTCCTATAATGACTATCCATCATTGATTTGGTTAAGATATCATTAACTTGCTTAATAATTTCCTGTAAGTGTGACACTTCATTTTAGATCCTAGAGTTCCTCCCCAAGCAACCAATCCGAAGGGAAAAAATCTGATTGGGGCAAAAACTAAAGCAACCCTATCCATTTCTGGAGTTCACCTTGATATTGACCAACCATACAAACCATCCGAAGGGGGACGCTCCCAGGACACCACGAGGTCATGCAAGAAGATTCACGATGCAAACCAATGAAGGAGACCGCAGGACACATTGACACACATTCTTCACCTACTTACTATAAACACTCTCTCCGTCCATCTTGATATTGACTCATACAAACACAATCCGAAGGGGGATGCTCCCAGGGCACCACAAGGCCAAGCATAAATCTCACAGCATGAACATTAAGGGAGAAATGTGAGTGGAATTGACATATCATATATATCGTTTCCTCCCACTGATTATTTTATAACCTAGGGTTTAGTTTACTTAGAAAAAAACATGGCTAACAATTTTAACTAAGTGACATTTTAGGTTTGCCTAAAAGTAACTCTTACTTTGGAAAGTTGAACAACTTTTGATCATCATTCATTAAACTCTTTAACGAAGTCTTTGATCAACTGTTACATGCTTGTAGTAAATCTATCTAATTCACCTTTCCAGGTAGGTTCCCAGGTAGGGGTGTTCTGTTTCCATCAGCTTAAATATCCCAACCTAGTTAGAACTAGTCTTAGACAAAAGGTCCCTTATAGATAGATTTAATACAAATTTAATCTTTTATGGAAATCAGTTTAATCCTATTAAACCAATTCAAAAGATTAAACTTAGGTATCTAATCTCATTAGAACCAGGAACTTAGGTCTATCTCAATCCAATTTTAAAATCCTTTTAAAACATGAGTTCACCTAAGTTCGCATGCAACTCTTTCTTATTGATTTTAGTTCTAATTTCCATTATAACACTTATAACAAGAAACAACTAAAACCATCCACAATGCGAAGCAACATATGAAAGGCATTCATAACTATTATAAATAAGCCTAAGTGTCATGCTCCATGCATTGTTCATTCATTACTACTGGTATATAAATCTTATATAACAAAGCAATGAACCAATAATACATGCTCTCATACACCCTTATACTATAACTCTTATAATATGAAGATGATGCATGATTATGCTTAATGCATGCATAAATATAACTCTTATATTTCATGATGCATGAGCATGCTTTCTTATAATTTCATCATGCCATTTACTATATTATAACACTTATAATATATGATGCATGAATAAAATGCATAACCAAAGGTGGGTTTTAAATCTATATGTCATACACTATAGCATATAAAAAAAAATACATCTCATGTACATTAAATAAAATTTGATGAACCGGGATAATTAGCCTCAAATCCTCAAGAAAAAAAACAAAGCTAACTATTACAAAGAACAATGAGTCCATCTATAGACATGGATAATGAACCTGACTCTGATATCAATTGAAGGAATTCTAAAACAAAGATCTCCATGAGCAGTGAAAGTGGATTGTTCCAAATTCCATTCAGAATGAATACAACAATCACAATCTAACCAGAAACAAACAAATTATGCATCAATAGAAATTACAACATGCTACTAGAGGATACAAGGGATAGAGTATATGTACCTTTGAAGAACCATTCTTCAAGTATCCCTCGATCAGTCTCCAATGCGTCCAAAGAAACTCTCGAATGCAATGAATAGAACACGAACAACACGAACGTCTGGATACACCTCGAACCCAATCGAATCCAACTTGATCCACGAACTGAGTTAGAACACCACCACAAGTGTTATCTTGGTATTCTCGGTGTGAGAATCCAAGAGTTATGGGCTTTGTATGATCTTGGATTGAGGAAGACATGAGGTATATGATTGAGTAAGTGGGAGATATGAACACTATCTATCGTATAGATGATGTGCTAGAGCGTTTAGTAAATGGAAGCCTATCCCATAGACTTTTCTACTCGATCTTGTAGCAACGATCAACGAGTAATTATCGTATAGTCAACTCTAAGCGATCGTGTATGCTCTCAACGACTATCGCTTAGTAAAAACTATTTTTACTTGATAACCTTTTTCGTGAGATTCTTCTGAATGAATCAACTTACTAATTTTGGAAAACAATTTTCTTTTTTATCTCACGGTTACCATAAAACTTCCAATAACCTCCCACTAAAATTAGTTATTAAAGAAAAATAATTAATTATCATATAATTAATATATTATAAATAAATATGATAACCAACTTATCATATTATATTTATAACCTATAGTTTTAATATTTCATCATATGAAACATATAAAACATAGTTCTTTTTCATTTTATGGTACTTAATATAAATCATATTTATATTAATTCCTCCAATTAATGTATCTAATACATCACACTAATTATATCACATATAATTGAATTTTCTCTTGTTAATTCGAACACTTCAAACTAACCCAAAATCTGATTCTCAACTTGAACCCATTGAGCTACTAAGAGGACCTCATGGACTTATAGCTTGAAGCTCCAACGGTACGTGAATAACTGACTAAACTCTTTAGTCACGAGATCTACCATCCGTTAACTGTTGGTCACTCCACTAAAGACTGACAGCTGCACTCTTCTCACTACAGATATATTTATGTGTCCATATAACCAATCAACAGTGCAATAACCCTTCACAAATTGCTCGTAAGTACAACTGGGCCAATTTGTCGTTTTGCCCTTGTAGTTACATCTAACTCCTTAAGTACCACTAATTCCTCTAATGAACAATAAGTCATAGTCCTACTATGACTGAGTCATCTCTTCCAAAGAGAGAGTGTGTCCACTATGTTCAAGACCCGAAATCAACTCTTAAGGGAGCAATTTATCTAATTACCCCTGCTTTGGGGAATGAGTGAATTCATTCTTGTGTAAATGAGTTCCCAACTCCCTAATCAGAAGAATCCCCAGAAAGGTAGGCTTGTTGAGTTGGGAATTTGGCCACTCTCACCCATACTAATCAAAGGACCACCCTCATAGGCAGGAGTTCCTAAAATACTCAAGATTAAGGTCATGTCACCTATGGTCATTTTAGTGAAATGTAAGTCTCAATTATCAATGACGTTATATAAAGAGACTAATCATCTCGTAGTCCGGTCTTGTAGAAACTCTTTGTGTAGAACACCCTCGCTCGCATGTCTCTACATGAATGGTCAAGATCAGACCATTTGTAGCACTTTACAACACTTGTAAATATCTATAAAGCGAGCCATATCCGTAGTGTCACCAGGATAAGGTATCCTTCCTTTATCCTTATACTACAAACCATATAGGTTATTACTTAAGGCATGATCCACTTGTACGTCTCACATACGTGCTTAAGTTATATGAAATAATCAAGATCTTAGTTTGTTGGATTTGAGTAAATACAAATAAAATAACATTTATTTTATTAATAACAATGTGTGCAAAATATTTACAAACTACGAGACCACTGGGAGAATTAGGACATCAATCCCAACATTCCCTATGCCTTAGCTGTAGGTAATCTTATGTATGTCGTGTTGTGTAAAAGATCGGACATATGTTATGCAATAGAGATTTTCAGTAAATATCAATTTAATCTATGATATGATCCCCAATATACAATCAAAATAATCCTCAAGTATATAAGGAGAACGAGGAACTATATGCTTATGCATGGGGCCAAGGATCTAATCCTTACAGGATACACTGACTCTGATTTTCAAATTGATAATGATTCTAAAAAATCCACATCAAGATCAATATTCACTCTAAATGGAGGAACAATAGTGTGACGGAGCATAAAATAGGGATGCATTGTAGCCTCTACAATGGAAGCTAAATACGTAAGTGCTTGTGAAGCAGCTAAAGAAGTTGTTTGGCTTAGAAAGTTTTTAAGAGATTTGCACGTGGTTCCAAATATGAATCTGTCCATCACAGTTTATTGTGAACACAATGATGCTATGCCTAACTCCAAAGAACCTTGTAGTTTTTAGTAAACTATTTATTCATATTTAATAAAATAAGTTATTATTTTATTCCGTGGTTTATTTTTCTAACAAAAATCCAACATTGTAAGAATCCAAGATTATTATATGTAATTTTGAACGGTATGTAGTTGACATACAAATGTATCATATTCAAGTAATAACCTAAAAGGTCTATAGTATATGGATAAGATTGGGTGTTTTATCCTGCCAACACTATGGATACAACTCACTTTGTAATTGTTACAAACGATTTGATCCAAATTGTTCATCTGGAGACATGTGAGTGAGCGTTTCCTATACATGTTTTGTATAAGACTAGACCACAAAATATTTAATCTCTTTGTAAATCTATTAATTGAAAAGATTAATATTTCATATGATGATCGTATGTGACTTGATCTTAATCTTGAGTGTATTTATGAACTTCTGCTGTGAGGGGTTATCCTTTGATTTGCATGGATGAGAGTGACCCGAGTGGCTGACTTGATATGCCTGCTATTTTGGGGACTTAACCAAATAGGGAGCTGAGAACGTAATTTCACAAACCCCACATAGTGTAAATAGATGAGTAGTTCCCTTAACTTTGACTCGGGGACTTGAACAATGAGGTCTCACCCTCTCATTGCCCCTAGAGAGGCTTGATTATGGTTGAACCATAAACAAATTGTTCATTAGAGAATCAGTGTTACATATGGAGATAAAGGTAATTGAGGGGTAAAACAGACTTTTGATCCATCTGTAATTGCGGACAACTCGTGAAGGATAGACTTGTATGTAATGGTTATGTCCATAGACGCTACATGTTCTACAGTGCATAAGAGTGCAACTATAGGTATATAGTAGTTTGTCCTGTAGTTAATGAATGAAGATTAATTAATTAAAGAGTTTTAGTTTATCAATCTTGTTTTATTGGAACTTATAATCTACAGGTCTATAAGGTTCCTTACTAGCTCATAACTGACCGAACAAGGATCAAAGTATTGAAAGAATAATTTGAATGTTCAAATTTAGATAGATTAAAGATAGCATAAATTTATTGTAGTTAATACAATTAATATAAGTATTAATGTATATCGATATATTATTATTATATAGTTAATTTGAATGAGATGTAAATTAAAACTATATAATATGATGGAATTAATATACTTGAATATGATTTAAATACATTAACCATTCAGTATGAATAAGATTCCAATTAAAACTATTGGATATGAGAGGAGTAATGCATTTGAAGATGAATCAAATAATTAACCATTTTAATATAGATATTAAAGTGATCTTTTAAAATATTATAAGGTTCTATAAATAAAACTTTAAAAGGAAAAACCTTTAACGCTGTTTTACGTATTGCTCTACCTACATCTCGATAAGTAATAGAGAAGAGTTCTTTGAGATCCTTCCCTCTCCCATCTTTTTACCTTTTTTCAACAAAAGGCTTTCAGAAGCCAATCTCTGCTAGAGATATAGTAAGGAAGATTTTGTGGAGGAGATTCACTATCAATTCAAGGAAAAGGAATCTTGTTGCAAAAAGTTCGACAAAAGTAAAATTCTTTATGCTTAACCATTTTTGTTGTATTAATTAATATCACTAGGATTTGGCATTTGATATTAATTGAAATAAAAAGGCACACATGTATAATATATGACCACGGTATTTTATGGTTGATGTCGAAGTTATTTTGAATGAATTTGAATTTTATGAGGTGTTGATGTGTTATACCTAAAACTTTCTTGATGAAAGTTTGGTTATTCATAAAAGAAGTTTTTAATAGTCCTTTTCTAGTTGTTTCTCGATTGTTTTTTTTTAATTGTTGTGTCATACCTAAAATTTTCTCAAGGTCGAAGATCGAGTTTAAGCTGCGGAGCTAGTAACAATGATGAAGGAGCTACAACAAGCCTCAAACCTTCCTTGAAAAGTATGGTCTTACAAGCATATCAAAAAATTTTCAATGAAATGAGTTAGTAGCTTGATTGAAGAGTTTGTTAGCTTTTTTTTCTTTTCTTTTGGTTAATGGGAATCTTATAAATTCACATTTTCATTGTGTAAAATAAAAGTACTGTTTTGCTAGCATAAATTTTGTTCTTCTCTTTGAGCGCCTAATTATTATTCATACCCTATGAGTTCAGATTAAAATTTTATGTTTTAGAAGTCTATGTATATATTGATCAATCTAACTTGTTGATAGGTTACTAATTAGTCAAACAATCTGTCACTTTCTTTATTGTTAATTAGTTAAATTTTGTGTTCGTTGAAAGTTGAGTTGTATATATAAAAGCAATTAAGATTCCATTTTGTGCATGTACAGATACAAGAGAAATATTGTTGATTTGCACGTGCACAAGTAAAAAAAATATTTTTATTTTTCAATAACAAATGATGATAGACATTGACTATCACAAAAATAGACATTAAATGTCGAGCAATTGACATTAAAGAAGTTGTTATTAAAGGTGTATTTAATGTCATTTGTGTTTAATATTTTTTATATCAGTTAAAACTGACATTGAAGACCTTTAATAACACCTTCTTCAATGTCGGTTGCTAACCGATATTGTACCCCTATAATATCAATTTTCATCTAACATTATAACCCAATTTTGTACTAATGTGTTTTTAATTCCATCAAGAACCAAAGCGTGCAATTTAATCGCTTCCGCCCTTCAATTGGCATCGGAGTCAATTGCTTTGATTCTTGATTCAAATAAAAAATCTATGGTGGGTAGGTTTTAACACTTATACATTTGACTTATGAATTTTTTTAAAATGCAGTTTGCGAAATAGGTTGTATAGACTTTTGGCATTAGATTTACAATTTTATTTCTATATCAGTTCTAAGACCTGTTGTTTTGGGTATAAATTTACTGTAAATCGAGTCTGTGATTGTATGTTGGATTGTGGCAAAGCGTTGCTGCAAAGGTTCAAAACTAAGGAGAAATCGAGCTTCGAATCCCGAGAGGAAAACTGTGCGCAGCGCCACGATGTTGAACCTTAGCATTACGGCACTCCAATTTCCAAACGACGAAGAAAAGCAACAACGTTGCAGCGCTTCAGACGAAACTGTAGTATCTGTATATATATGGTATATATAGATGCATTGTGGCGCTCTGGCGACAGTGGGCACAAAATGTGCGAAAACATAAGTTCTAGACAAGTTTCTTCCATAGTATCTGCATTAGCCTCAGAGATTTCGAAACTTGTTTTTTTTTTTTTTTTATCAAAACCTTTATTGTCTGTTAACATCTTGAGTTACAAAATTAAAAAAAAAAATTATTGAGGCAAAACCTCCTCCTTAAAATATGGAACCTTGAAAGAAGAAGCGTCTTTTGATAGTTTTCTTGTATAAAACTTTGAATATTGGCAATAAAACGGTCTTTAATTTCAATGACGGTTGGGAGATCTCTTCCATTATTTAGAACCAGGCCACTTCCATGTAAAGCTGATCAAAATAACACTTTCCTGAACTTTATATAATACCTCATGCTTTACATTTTTAAAAAGCCATCTAATACTTGGGGGAAAGTAAATTTATAACTGCTTAGTGAAGGGATTGAATCCTATGCAGAAGCACGTGAACACGTGTGTTTTTTATTTACGTTTCAAACTTACAGAAAAACACATAGAAGTATAAATATATTCTAACTAAGCATGCAAATAATTTTATGGAAAAGAGAGTTACCTTTGAAGACTATTCTTCAATCTTCTCCAAATCCTCACCGTGATCATGATCTCAACAACTCTTCTTCAGTCTCGAACAAGACATCATCACTAAGGATCTTTTCCGCTATTCTCCGACGGAAGAATGGGAAGAGAATAATTATAGAGAAACATTTTCTTTGTGAATTTTGAGACAGTGAGAATTGAAAGTCGGAGTTAATTTTTGTAGAAGACCTTTCTTTTCCAATGTAGAACCATTATGAATTTTGTGGTGAGAGGGAGATAACTCTCCTCCCATTAACTCACATTAACTCCCCTATAATTACAAGAGACTTAATTTTTAATTCAACTAAATTAAATTAATATTAATTAATTTAATTAATTAATATGTTACATAGTAATCTTATTCATACGTATTTTCTTCTCCTATACAATAGTTTTAGTATGAATATCATTCATATTAAATTTAATCTATAATTTTAATATGAATTTCATTTATATTAAATTTAACATATAGTTTTAATATGAATCTCATTCATAATAAATTTAATCTTTAATTATAATATGAATCTCATTCATATTATTTATTATTTAAATTATATTCAAATACATTATTCTCTCATATTATATAGCTTAATTTTGAATCTCATTCAAAATTAACTTTATAATATAATGTATCTATATACATTATATTAATTGTATCATATACAATATATTAATTGTATCATATACAATTAATTTAAATTCCCTATGAGTTGAACAATTCAAATTCTTCCTAAACTAAAACTTCCTAGTTTTATCCTTAGTGAGCTAGTAGAAGAACCTAATGAACCTACATATTAGAAACTCAAATGATACGAGATTAATTAATTAAACTATTTAAGTAAATTAATCAACATTCATTAACTATGGGCCACTCTTCTAAAAAACCACAGCTGCACTCTTCGCACGACAGAATATTTCTACATCCATGGATATAACCAATTATATGTAAGTCAACTCTTCGCAAATTGTTCGTAACTATATTTGGGTGGTCAAATTACCGTTTTACCCTTATAGTTACCTCTTACTTCTTAAGTCCCACTGATTCTCTCATGAAAAACCTGTTTATGGTCCTACCATAAACAAAACCCACTCTGGCCAATGAAGGGAGGAATTCCATTGTTTAAAACCTAGAGTCAGAACTTAAGGAAGCAATTCATCTACTTACCCTAAAGATGGGAATGAGTGAATTTCATCTTGTGAAACTATGTTTCCAGCTCCCTACTTGGACAAATCCTCAAAATGGTAGACTTATTGAGTCAACAACTCGGAGCACTCTAATCCATACAATTAAAGAACTACCCTCATAGACAGAAGTTCATAACTCACTCTGGATTGAGGTCGAGTTAAGTATGGCTATCCTATGAAATGTTCTCTTTAGTCAATGGTGTTAGAAAGAGAGATTAATCATTTCGCTATTCGGTCTTATACAAATTCTTTGTATAGAATACCTCCACTCGCATGTCTCTACATGAATGATTTGGATCAAACTATTTGTAGCACTTACAACTCTTGTAATATTTACAAAATGGATCATATCTGTAATTTCACCCAGATAAGGCACCCAACCTTTTATCTATATACTATATATCATTTAGGTTATTACTTGAACATGATTTATCTGTATGCCTACCACATATTGTTCAAGTTACATAAAATAACTTTGGACCTTTCCTTAATGGATAATTGCATATATAAAATAATAATCATTACTTCAAATAATATTAACTACGAGAATTTAGGACATTACATCCCAACATATAGGAAGTTAGGAAGGCAAACCATGAGTTGGATGGATACAATCATGAAATCCGTCTGCGCATCATTGTAGGTTTCAGACGATATAAATGACCAATTTGACATTCTTTGATCGCGCATGTTGTATGATTCAATTCATATTTAGATTAATACAGTTATGGGTCCGAAAATTTGATAGAGTCCACTATAATTAGGGTAGAGAGATTTGAACAACATACCTTATGATTTCTAGTACACTCGTATATGTCAATTGAGTTATGTTCAATTTGACAGTGTTATATTTTTATCTCTCATCTGTTCCATGTGGTTGCTAAATAATAGCATTGTTAAATAAAAAAAACATCATATTCAAATTTTGAATCAATGGAGTTAAGTTGGAAAGTCAGTCTGTGAATTTTGTTGAATATCATGAAGGTTAAGGTGTCTAGCTCATGCTACAATATAGACTATGGACATCCATCTTATTTTGCTATACTTGAGCTCGAGTCAATCCCTACCGTGCCTTGACGAAAGAGCAGAAAGCAGTTATTGATCTGCTCAAGTAAAAATGAGCAATCTTATATGTTCTTAAATTAAAGTCCCATAGTATATAGCTCCGAGTAATCTTCACAAATGTCTTAAATGTGCTATACAAATGTACTGTCCTCTTTCTTATGTTAGTGTTTATTAAAACCCGAACGGGATCGTCTCGCCGTGAAGAAGATGCATGCGATATGAATACTTCATACTCAGATTGGTATTTGTAACATTTATCGAACTAGCCAACCTACTTTATGAGGCCTCGATGAATTATTGATTTCTTTTGGAAGTAATAAAGACATTCTGAACTTCAGATGACTTTTGCTCATGATGGTTTGATATGGTTTTACTAACTTTACTTGAAGGAAATCATTTTTTTTTCCTTTGGCTGGGAGTTTCTTGAAAGGAAACATGATAGAAAACATCGATGAGGTTCAGATCTTTGTTGATCGTGTCGTATTGAAAACTATTGCAACTTTTCTGTAATGTTATGAATTATTGTATTGTTAGTTGAAAAAAAGAATCTAGATGAGCATTGCCATGAAGATTTTGCATTCTATTTCTATTGGTGAGTTTTAATGCATGTCTCTATGAACTCTTAATGCCCACATAAAGGTTTCTCTTCATGTGTGTGTATGTTTGTCCTTACTATAAGATTGATATATTAGACGTTTATGATATTGGAATCTAGCATTGATCATTTGCGACATGTGAAAAGAAAAAGTTATGTCATAATATCGGTTGAAGTAACTCAAACATTAAGTTTCACGTTACTTAACTGGTCAAGTAGATATTTTGATTAAAGTTGAATGAGGTAAGCGAAGAGGATGACACATGGAAATGTATAAATATCGATAGATGTATGTCTTTGTGATCTTTCTAAATCAAGCCCAACTATGATTTGTTGGACAGATTGGAAAATGGATGGATGAAAGTTGTTCTAATAATAAGAATAAAAGAAAACAATGACTTAAGTTGTATGCGTATATCATAGTATTAAATTTTCAATAATATGTTAACCATTTCATCGATATCTCCACATTTTCATAGATTTAACATTGACACAAGGAGTGAACTGACATTTTCTTTAAATCGTAAAAAAAATTCTATGAAACATGAAAAAACGAAGTATCACTAATTTGAATATAATATAAATTACAAAATAATATTTTGTAATTTTTTAGAATATTATAAATTTATTTTAATAAAATAAAAACTTTTGCTGAATATATTCTATAGCCACTAAAAGTTACACTATTTTTCAATTGTCCCTCATATTATCAATGATCTAGAGTACAATTATTCAAACTAAAAAATTATTAAATGCAATTGCAACAATCTCTATTAGTTTATGATTTTTTTTTTCTTTGCAATTCCCAAACAAATATATTTCACCAACATTTTCAACATCAAGCTTATGTTTTTTTATATTGAGAAAGTGCACAAGAATATTAGAAGGTAACATAGGGGAAACATAAGCATACAAACAGAATTATTCCTCATACAAAAGAAAAATAAATGAACAAAAGAAAATATAAGATTTCTATTGTTAAAATTAGAAATGCTTATAATGCAGAACTATATGAGGTATTTGCTTTCAATATTTTGATTTTGTTAGAGATTCTTCTCATGGGCAAACTGTAAACATCAGACAGCCATTCCTGAGGATAGCCACTTGACTTGTGCATATATTTTTGTGTGAATGAATGGATGTTTCAATTTCGACGACTTGCTGCTGCTGCGATCCCGGCAGCTATAAGTCCCACTGCTGTAGCTGTAATGCCGATACCGATGACTCCATCTGCAGATCAACATACAGATAACCAAATTCTTTAAGCATATGATTCCATGCAGTAAAAAAGGTCAAAAGAAAAGGTGTTTTGGATTTCATTGTACCTTTTGCAATTTGATCTTCTACAGTCTTTTTAAGTGTTAAGGCTTGCCTCCAATCAGGTGCAATCTAAAACAAATTATGATGAGTCAAGGTCCATATTCTTTGGAATAATTTTGTTTTTGTTATCGAATCAAGAAACAAAGAAAATAGAAAAAATGTAAAATAATAGAAAATCGACATAGAGATTTACGTAGTTCACAAATAGTGCCTTGTACTTGGTTGTTTGAAGTCCTACGTATCCGATTCAAAACATTCCAACTGTTTTTAATACGATCGTAAATGATGTAGTTTATGGTTGCATCAACTTGTAACTTGCATGTAAGGTTCAGAGAGGAAATGCATGATTTAACAAACCAAATTGGAAATGGAAGCAAGACATTGTGCAATTATGTGTGATGCCACCAATGAACTTCTAGCTAGCAGAAAACTAGATAAATATGAGGTTCTATCTTAAAGTCAATTCGCAATGAGAGGATTAACTCACGAATCTTATAAACATCTGAGGTCTCTCATGATCTAAGGTAAAATCTTCAAAATGCCCCTTCAAGATAATACTTCTTTTGGGTTCACCATTTTTGGATCGATACTCAATTATTTTTGGACTGACTACCCCTTACCCATGGGACTCCATCTCAAAATTAACTGATAATGGAAGGAGTATGTACTTTATAGACATTGTAAGGTCTATGTGAGATTCTCAACACATAATACTATCTCGTATGGTTTCAAAATATAACATTATCAAATGTAAAAGTAAACTACTCGAACAAACCTCTAAACATTGTTCTACAAGCTGCCGACTCCTTGCATATTCACCACTTCTGTAATATCCAACAGCCAGCAAATAAAGTTTCTCCCTTTGTTGCAAAGGGGTCTTAGAATTGGTTAAGGAAGCTGCAAATGACATATTAAACCAACTTCAAAAACTAATCCATACAAGTAATAAGCTTTGAGAAAAAATGGTTTAACTTATGTAACAACTAACTACAGTTTGAGAATGCTCAGGATAGAGCAAGCAAGAAGAAAGTGCCTTCAAATGGAAGTACCTTCTCCCATTTTAAGGTCAAAGAAAGCTAATTTAGAATAGAATTCAAAGATATGGTGTTTAAGTTCTCGTTTAATTTCCAAGTTCACAAACTAATTACCACATAATGAAAATAATATTCTTTCTTCAACTAAGCCCTATTGCCTTATCTTTTTCCAACTCTTGATGACACAAATTAAGAGGACAAATTATATTTGGAATAAGCAAATTTGCCTTTAAGAGCTTGAAACTTTGAACACCCACCTAAAATGTTTTTACCCTACAAAACTTTACTCAGACATCAATGAAAGGATGGTTGCCTTCTTAAACCAAGAAGCCGACAACAAAACCTACGTGGGAGGAGAAATATTTGCCTTCTTCCTAATTCAATAAATTCTTAGCCTGTTTCGTAATGATTTTGTTTTTATCTTTCAATTTTTGAAATTGAAGTTTGTTTCCTCCCTATTTTTCAATTATGGTTTTCACATTTGTGATAGAAAAGCTTGAATTCATAATCAAATCCAAAAAACCAAAACAACATGACTTGAAACTTAGGGGTGGAAGTAACATTTATAAGCTTAATTTTCAATAACGAAAATCTAAAAGGCAGATGATTATGAAGCGGGGGCCTCAAGAATTCAAACATTCCCAAAACACACACAGAGATTCCTTGCAGAAGATTTACCTTCAAGCATTGCTATGCCACGATTAATATCCTCAGATTGCCTTGAGTGAACTAGCGCCCATGATAACCTCATAATACTTTCATTCTTGCGTTCTTCTGAGGCACTTTCATTGGCCTCTGCAACCTCTCTTTCACACCCCTGCAATTTTCAATATGCAGTTCAGATCAAATAATATGTTGCAATCTGCAATCTGCTATCTTACCATGGTTTCAAAATACTTCCATTGCCAAAATCCTGGAATAACAAAAAAAATCCAATCTCTTCTTCTACAAAGCTTATTCGTAAGGTTATAACCATAGAAAAAACGTATATCCTCATCAAATTCATCGATCGAAGTAAATCCCTAATGCTTATACTTCCCCTAATCCGCTAAAATTGAGCTAATACGTCATTTAACCTAATCGACGAATCAGGAAAATGTGACGTTGAATAGGGAGAATTTAAGAGAACTCACGGCGATAACATCACGATCACACCAAGGGATCTGGTCGCCACCGCCGAAGAAGGAACAAACGGACTCGAACAATTTGCCAATCTTCGCCTCCATCAAATCCGTTGATTATGAGAAACTCAGAAAATGAAGTTTCCAATTTGTGCAAGAAAAATCTGCTGCGAATCTTAGTGGGAAAGAAATGTAAGAGATGATTAACGATGAAGAAATTGAATTTGGAGTTCTTAATAACAAGGCACAATCTTTCTAGATTTGAATTTGGTATTTATATAATTATGAATCAAATTTAAAGCTTTTCTTTTTTCCTTATTTTCTATATTTCACTTTTCTTATGAATGAAAATAGTCAATTTCAATTATAGCTAACGGTCAATATCTAACCTCTTCCTCTCTCACTATTTGGCTAAATTACGAGTACATATTCAATTTGAAAGTTGGTGTACAATCTATTGGGGGCAATGGGGATTGGTGAGGATTTGATTCAAATAGTTTCCTCCGGATGGTGAGGCTATTTTCAACGCTTGATGGGGCCGAAGTTCTTTAGGAATGAGATCATTCGAAAACGTGACCCTAAAAGGGGGTTTTGGTTAAAAGTATCTACCACCTTACTATCCTCAAATAGTTGTAAAGACGCTTCATTTTTTATAGAAATCACCTTTGTTTCTTTGTGGAAGTCACTTTGAATAATTAAAATTCTCCCCAAAGTAATGCATTGTGCTTTGATAGTTATCTATGATATAATTTTGACCAAATGCAATATCATCTAAAAAAAGGGATCAATGCTAATATGTTACGTTTGTTTTGTAGGAAAGCTTTGGAGTCTTCTTCCCATCTACTAATGACCTGTAAATTAATTGAGAGAATATGAATTCTCTACTTGTTAACATGGGTGTATGTTGTTTGTTTGCAAGGATAATGGGTCTTTATTGGAGTTCTGAGGGATGATGGATAAGCTTGGGGAGGCGGATCAATGGAAAGGTGTCTAGTATGACCAAAACCTTAGTGCGGAAAATTCAAAGTAAGTTAGATATGTTCCTTCATAACTTGCCTCATTTGTGATCTAGTAATATGTAGGCCAATCAAATGGAGTGTCCAGTGAGTCAAGTCTCATGGTATCCTCCTCAGTGGAACGAGTGGAAAATGTGTCGACTGTGAACCCTTACAAGGGAGCAGGTGAGTGGTTCATGACTCTCTTGGATCTCTGATATTTGCCGGGCTCTAAAAGGTTACTCATGATGGTCTATTAAGATGTTAAAAGTGCCTATGTCACTATCGAGAGCTTCAATCATCTCTATATTAGCATAATGTTTAGATCTATATTGAATAGATAAACCCTAGGATCATTCATGCCAAATTGTCAATAATAACATACTAGATTTCATTATAAATTGATGACAATTATAAGGCAGCTATTGTTTTCCTCAACGAAAACTCTGAGTGCCCAAAGTGAGATATCTCTCTAGATGGGATTCAAGAAAGACTTGGGTGCGTATTGTTTTAGTATGTTGGGGACCATAGCTCTAAGCTCTCTTTGTATACTAGTTCAATTAGGGTTCCCATTAAATTCTAATTAACTAGGAATGAGCTTCAATCCATTAAGTCCATACTCAATCCACATACATAGTCCATACTTTAATTATACATATTATTATTTAAATACGTCTAACAATCTCTCCCTTGGGCTATGTGTATATACCTGATATAATTAAATCACATAAACCTTAAGTCTGCATAAACAAATTATTTCAATAATAGAATTGCCCTTTAGTTCAATCTGATCCATCTCCTATATTAATACAAAATTAAGGCGGCTTCTGCCACTATCCTCATAACTAAACCTTCCTTGATCATCAATTCCAATACATTCTATGACATAGATCAAGTATGGATGGATAGCATGGAAACTACATGCAAAGTAATCTAGATCATATTTGTTTCCAACTGGTCTAAATTCCTTAGTGAGATCATTCTTAAAACTGTATGCTAAACCGCATTTGCTAATAAAACATAAACCATCAACTTTACTTATATAGAAAATAAACAAAATATGGTCAAAGAACATCCTTAATAACAAACTCACACTAAACCATGGAATCAAAATAGTGACTGACACCCATGTGAGCAACATACTCATGAAAAACTTTAGGTGGCAAACCTTTTGTACCATAGAGTTTATTCCTATATGTTCTATCGAAATTTGACCATTTTGAACTCTTTCTTTAGCAACAAGAAACTTCACGTTTACATTCTTTGACTTTGTATTGCTTATGTTGTTGTTGGAATACATTACCGTCAACTTATCGACACAAAATAATTTTACTTTCTATGTCCACCACTATCTGCAGCCTAGTAACAAAATTTCGCAACCATATTCCATGATTGGATGCCTCATGCTATAAACTCAGCAATCATGTTAGAAGAAACAATAAGTGTTTGTTTAACACTTTTCCAGGGTACAACTCCTCCAGCCAACATGAAGATATAACCTGAAGTGGATCAAAAAGTGTCTTGACATCCTGCAGAATCAAAATCAAAATACCCAATGATCTCTGATAGGTGAGCATATAATCTTGTGTTCTCTATAAATACCTCATAACCTGTTTGGCTACTTTTCAATGATCCATCCCCGAGTTGCTCAAATATCTACCTAACACTCCAACTATGGATGCAATATCTGGATGTGTACATACTTAAGCATACATTAGATTTCCAACGGTCGATGCTTAGGGAACCTTCTGTATCTCCTTAGTCTCGAGTACAATCTTGGAGCATAATGAAATTTATCACCTTTAGCGATAGGGGTATCTCCTAGTGCATAATCTTTCATACCAAAGCTACTTAAAATCTTTTCAATGTAGTTCTTTTGTGATAATCTTAAAATACCTTGAGAATGATCTCGCAGTATTTCAATTCCTAATACAAAAGAAATATCATTAAGATCTTTATCTCAAAATTCCTTTTGAGAAACCTTTTAGTGTCATGCAATAAATCTACATCATTACTTGTTATGAGTATGTCATCGACATATAACACCAAAAAGACACATTTACTCCCACTGAACTTGTGATACACACAATCTTCCACTATATTCAGCTCAAAACCAAAGGAAATAATTACTTCACGAAATTTGTTATACCATTAGCGAGATGCTTGCACCAATCAATGTTCCCATTGAGAACCGTTGTTTTTACATCCATCTGGTGTAGCTCTAAATCTAAGTGAGCTACCAGTGCCATGATTACCCTAAAAGAGTGCTTTGATGAAACCGAAGAGAAAGTCTCTTTGTAATCAATGTCTTCCTTTTGAGTAAAACCCTTTGCAACAAGACGAGTCTTATATCTTTTGATATTGCCGTGTGAATCCCTCTTGGTTTTAAATATCCATTTACAACCTATGGATTTCAACCCTTATGGCAATTCGATAAATTCCCAAACGTCATTGTCTTTGAAGGATTTTATTTCCTCTTCCATAGCATTTATCCACTTTTGAGAGTTAGAATTTTGAAGAGCTTGTTGGAAGTTGATTGGATCATCTTTCATCATGCCCATATCATCTTGATGTTCTTGAAGAAACACAATATAATCATCTAGAATTGCACTTATTCTATTTCTAGTATATCTCCTTAGTGGCACTTCTTGAACTTGTTGAGTTTGAATCTTAAGTTCAACAATGGGGACTTCAATGTTGTCTTGATCTATAATTGGTTTAATTATGATGTTAGGAATTGGAGCCTTAACATTATCTATAATCACATTAGGAAAATAAACTAATTCCTCTTCAAAGAAAACTTTTCTTATGTTATCTTCCCCCCAAAACTCAACCACCTCAAGTAATTTGACATTTCCTATCTCAAACAATGATCTAGAAGTGAGATCATAAAACTTGAAACCTCAAGATCGCTTAGAATACTCAACCAAATAGCAACTAATAGTTCTTGAGTCCAATTTTCTTTCATTAGACCTGTAAGATCTAGCCTCAGCTGGATAACCCCATATGTGAAGATGCCTAATACTAGGCTTTTTTCATGTCCACGGTTTGTAAGGAGTCTTAATTATTGCTTTACTAGGTACCCTATTGAGGATATATGTTGCAATCTCTAATGCCTCATTCCAGAGAGATTCTGGTAAAGAAGAATAACTAATCATACTTCTTACCATATTCTTAAATGTTTTATTTCGTCTTTCCGCCACACAATTTATGCTGGGTTTGCCCCACATAGTGTATTGTGGGATGATTCCACACTCCTCTAGGTATTTGACAAAGGACTCTCGACATTGTTCACTTGATCCATCATATCTACCATAGTATTAACCACCACGATCATATTTGACAGCTTTAATTTTCTTTCCAAGTTGAAGTTCAACTTCAGCTTTGAAAGACTTGAAAACGTCCAAAGATTGAGACTTCTCATGAATTAAATATAGATACTCATACCTTGAATAGTCGTCTATCAATGTAATAAAATATTGTTATCCATTCCAAGAAGCCATAAAGAATGGACCACAAATGTCTATATGTATTAGTTCTAAGATGTCTGAGCATCTGTTGGCACCTAATTTTCTTATTTTGTCTTTTTTCCCTTAATACATTCCACACAAACGTCGAAGTTACTTAAATCAAGGGAATCAAGAATTCCATCTGACACAAGTTTCTGAATTCTTTGTTTAGAGATGTGACCTAAACGCTTGTGCCTTAATATAGCGGAATTTTCATTTAATTCACACTTTGTACCACATGAATGAGATAACAGGATCTTGTTAAATGAAGCAAAAGAATCAAGCATATATAGATCATCAATTAAAGAACTAGTACCAATAAACTTAGAATCTTGAAAAAGACTAACTTTATTATTTTCAAAAGAACAAGAAAAACCAAATTTGTCCAAACTAGAAATAGAAACTAAATTTCGTCTAAATGATGATACAATAAAAATCTCATTCAGATCCAAATAACAACAATTTTTTAATAGTAATTTAAAATTCTCAATAGCATCAATTGGAACTGCTTTTCCATCGCCCACATAGATGAATCTTTCAGCATCACTTGGCAGCCAGCTCCACAGACAATCCTACATTGATATACTTATATGAGAAGTAGCACCAAAATCTACCTACCAAGTATCTGTAGGTACAAAAGCTAAATTAACTTCAGAACAAACCAAAGAAGTTTACCCTTCTTTACATACCACTTGTCATACTTGGGACAATCTTTCTTGAAGTGGCCTTCCTTTTTGCAGAAAAAACAAGGATTTTCAGTGGCTTGTTTCTTGTTTTTATTCTGCTAAGATATTTCTTTTGCAACATCTATAAATTTCCTTTTCTTCTTATCATGAGAGCCAGTTTCCAAATGAGCACTTTATGTCCTTTCTCTCTTAATCATATCTTCTTCTTGCACACATTATGAGATAAGCTCATTAATACTCCATTTATCCTTTTGAGTATTATAGCTTGTCTTAAATTGAGTGAATTGTATAGGAAAAGAGATAAGTACCAGATGCACAAGTAAATTTTCATTCATTTCGATGTCAAGTGCCTTTAATTTACTTGCGAGATCGGACATTTCCATAATGTTTCCCTTATATCTCCATTGCCCTTATACCTCATAGAAGTTAAAGAAGTCAAAAGACTATTCGTTCCCGTTTTTCAATTTTAGCAAAATATTTCTCAATTTAAGCTAGGAACTTATTGGAATTTTCACTTTCTGTGATAAAGCCCCGAAAAGACTCCGAAATGGAGTGTGCCTAATGATTATCAAACATATGTGATTTGACCATTCTCACTTCTCTATATGAGCCATATTCAGTTGTTCCTTAGTAGTAGTAGGTTTATCGGTCCTTAATGCAAGGTCCAGATCTATACACCCAAGAAGTATCTCTAGGCTTTCCTTCCAAATCTTGAAGTTCAATCCATTTAACTTAGGGATTGAACTTAGAGTTCCAAATATATGAGTAAGACAAAATGAATAAAGCATATGCTCACAATTAATACAATATGTCATAAAATAAAATATGAAAAAATAATTTCACATATATGGTGGGCTCTTTTGACAAGATACCTAGCACAACATTGATGTTTAGCTTTTGAGCAAAGACATCAACTGTAAATGGTACTCTCAACGTAGTAATCAAAGTACTGACAATAAACTCTATAAAAAAAAAAATAGCCTTTCTTTGGATTGACTATTTTTTACATGAGCAATCCTTATACTTGTCACATACTCATTACCACATGCATATCCACAATTTGGCCAAATAATTATATTCCTTTGGGCTGATAATCATTCGCATAAATTATGAATATACACATCTTATATTTTAGAATTAAACTAATCTAGATAATAGAGGCTATTTTGGTAACATATTATTTTGACCAATCCAATCTAAAATAAAAGACACAATAATATAATAATATTATTGTACAAGAAATAAAGTAAGAAGAACACCAAATAGTCTTTACCAAAATTCACTTGATAATTGCATATACGTAATACAATTAAAACAATAAAAACATATGAATATCATCAAAATTAAGAATCAAATTTTAGATTTAAATTCACAAACTTATCAATCAAGAACTAAGAATCCTTTTCAAGAATTTCACCAAATTATTAATCAAGAAAATTTAGAAATGCGGAGAAGAAATTCAATAAGCAACTAATCCAAATAGTTGACAAATTCAATATTTCGAAACTATTAAAAAATAGATTCACTGAATCCAATCAATTTTTTTAACCTTAAAAAAAACCACCGATTTCCAAAATTATCAATCACAATTGAGTTGTATAAACTCATATTCATCAATTAAGTATTAACATAACTTTTCAGAAAAAAAAATCGCAACAACATTAACTTTTCCATTATCAATCAAATTTAAAACCGGACTCATAAAGTCATCCGTTGATAATTAAAGAATAAAAAAAACTGATAATTAAAACCAATAACTGCTGACAAGATTATAATCGGTAATTGACCGATAACTTCGTCTAACGACAACTCCAGTCGATCATTGACTGAAAGTCTTAATAGGAAAAACTTGCAGTGGCAAGAGACCCAAGTCCTTCAACGATCTTTAACCTTTTCCAATGGATTTCATCACATTGGTGGACTTTTGTCAAGAATGTTCAATTGAACATCCTCAATTTTAGCAATAATAGAAATAAGTTTTCTTTCTTTTTTTCCTTTTTCTTTTAACTATAGGAAACCACCATTCAATCAAAATAATCAACCCAAAAGAAAATCCACTTTAATCCACCACCAGCACATCATTCATAATCGGTGATGGGCATGCCAAATACCACCGACAAGAACACGGATTCCAAGAACACAAAATGCCAAAAAAAAATGACTGCAAAGATTTCCAACCTACCACCAGTGAGATTTACAACGTTGCTATAGTAAGCTGACCATTTTGTTTTTAATTCTTTAAATTCTTTACAGAAACCAAAATTTAATCAACAATAGCAATGGAAAACGCATAAAACCAACAATCCAACATAAAATCCATGCTCTGATACCACTTGTTAGCATAATTATTTTAGATCTATATTGGATGGATAAACCCTCCGATTATTCATGCCAAATTCTGTCAAGAATAACAACCAGATTCCATTGCAAAATTGATCACAATTATAAGGCGACTATTGTCTTCCTCAACCAAAACTTTGAATGTTCTAAGTAAGATCTCTCTTTAGATAGGATTCAAGAAAAACATGAATTCGTATTGTTTTGGTATATTAGGGACCATAACCCTAAGCTCTCTTTATATACTAGTTCAATTAAGTTTCCCATTAAACCCTAATTAACTAGAGATGAACTTCTATCCATTAAGTCCATACTCAATTAGGAATCTAGGGCCTTAATTAATTAGATCACATAAAAAAGATCAATCTAATAAAATAACCCATTGTGATAAATTATTAATCCACATACATAGTTCAAACTTTAATTATACGTATTATTATTTAGTCTAACACTCTCTTCTCTCGATATCCCCCTCCTTCCTAAGGTGTTTAATCAATGCTAAAAAAGTGGGGAATCAAATAAACAATTCTTATACGAAACATACTGAAGCGAAGAATGCAGTTGATAGAGATCAGTGTTTAAACGAGGCATTTGAGAAATGTCTCTTTCTAGTTTTGTTCTCATCGTTAGAATCAGATTACTCATTGTGTAGCTCGATAGACTATTGATTTTCCAAATTTTTTTGGTCATTTTATTTCTTCCAATTCAAAAGATTTAGGGAGAAGTTGGGTTGGTGTTGTCATTAATGGTGACATTTTATTTCCGCTATCCCCTTGAGTTTGGGCGTTTATGAAGTTATTTAAAACAATTTATTTTATCAAAATTAGTAATAATTATTATATAAAAGAAAATTTGTAATGGGTAGGAATATTAGGGTTAAGATTAGCAAATTAATATAGCACATTGTAAAAATAATTGCATATATGAAAAATTTGTCGAGTCAGCTTAATAAGTTTTTCCTTTTCCAAAATTTCCCTTGGCTATACAGTGTTCTTCTCCACACTAGGCAATGTTTTTTTTCTTCTTTTTGTTCTCTAGAAAGATTTCTTGAGACTTTCTTCATTCTTCTTCGCATTCGTTCTTCAGATTTAAGCTTCACAATTTCTCTACGGTTTGGATTTGAGATCTAAAGTTTCAAGAAGTTGTATTTGAGGTCTTAGAATTTTTACCCATTTCTTTCTGTTATTTTAATATGAGAAAAACAAAGGATTCTGTTATTGCAAAGTTGAAGCAATGAATTATTTAGTAAAGTTTGTTGAGCCAAAGACAATAGAGATCTGCATTACAAAGAGGAACATAACAATATTTAAAGCTTAACACAACAACCCTCTAACAAAAAGTCCTATACTTGCTCCACAATTATAGAGCATGAATAACAAAGTAACTAATCTTTAAAAATAGGAACAACCTTTGACACAATAAACTTAAACAAAGTGGACTTGTTTCAGTCCTAAAGCATTTTTTTTTAACACTCATACTTGCTTTAGGAGCTGCAAACACCAAGTCTTGAGCTTAGAAACTCAAACTTGCAAGCAGACACTGGTTTTGTTAAAATATCTGCAAATTGATTTTCTGTTTTGCAGTAGACAAGAGTTACTTCTCCATGTTTCTGTACTTCCCTTAAGAAAAATAACTTGATGTTAAAATGTTTAGTCTTCCCATGAAACACAAGATTATGAGAGATAGCAATAACAGCTTGGTTGTCAACAAGAATCTCTGTGCTTTCTTTTTGCTCAAAATCAAGGTCAAATAAAATTTTTCTTAGCCATAAAACTTGATTAACAGTAGTTGTTGCAGCAATAAACTCTGCTTTGGCAGTGGATTGGGCTACAGTTTCTTGCTTCTTTGAGCTCCATGAGAAAACACTAAAGCCCAAAGTAAAACAATAGCCTGAGTGCTCCTCATATCAAATGGAACCTCCCCAGTCACTATCAGAAAAACCAACCAGCTTGGCCTCCTTGCTTCTTGTGAACTTGATACCAAAATCACTTGTGCCTTTTACATATCATATCACTCTTTTGGCAGCCTTGAGATGTAATTCGCTTGCACAATGCATAAATCGAGACAAACTTCTTACAACATTCAAAATGTCTGGCCTTGTTGCTGTGAGATACATCAAGAAACCAATCAAACTTCTAAAATATCTTTCATCAACTTTGACAACACCATCTTCTTTGCATAACTTCTCCTTTTGATTCATTGGAGTTCTTGCTGCCTTGCATTCATCCATTTAAAACTTCTTCAGTATTTCCTTTACATATTTTTTTTTTTGGCATATGAAAACTTCATCTTGCCCTTGCTTAATCTCCATGCCAAGGAAGTATGACATGAACCCCAGATCTGTCATTTCAAACGTCTTCATCATCTCTTGTTTGAAATTCTGAATATGATCTGTGTTGTTTCCTGTAACTAGAAAGTCATCACATACAATGAAACCATAAGAATGTCTGTACCATTGCGCTTAACATACAAGGTTGTTTCTGATAAACTTTTCACAAAACCCAAGTTTAGCAAATATTCATCAATTTTGCTATACCAAGCTCTTGGAGCTTGTTTTCTAGTCCACAGAGAGTCTTCTTGAGAAGATAGACCTTATCTCATTCATCTTCCTTCACAAATCCTTAGGGTTGTTCAACATAAATTTCTTCCTATAGGACACCATTTCAAAAAGCTACTTTGACATCCAACTGAAAAATTTTCCAGGACTTTTGTGCAGCTATTGTAAGTAGTAACCTAATTGTGTCTAATCTAGTAATAGGAGCTTGGTTCTTAACACCCACTTCACCCCAATTACCTTCCTGCCTTGAGGTCTATCTACAGGGATTCAAGTCTTGTTCTTCTCTATCATTGACATCTTCTCCTACATTGCAACTATCCACCTTTGATCCTTTTTTGCTTCTGCATAGTCAGCAGGTTCACACACAGCAACATTACATATTTCATAAACATCTGAGAGTAACCTTGTTCCTCTCATAAGCACATCATCCACTGTTTCATTTTTCCAATCATCTTCTTCTTCGATGCTTGAACCAGAGAACTTGAGTTGCTCTATTATGGTCTGATCCTTCTTCTTTGCTTCATTCCAACTCTACTCTTCATCCTCTAGGAAGTGGACGTCCCTGCTAACAACAATATTTCCAGTTTGTGGCTGGAAAATTATTATAGGCCTTGCTGACAGTATTATAGCCTATAAAAATACCTGATGAATCTCTCCTATCAAGCTTGTCACGCTTGCTCTGTGGAACATGAGTAAAATGTTGGATTGACACCATCACGCAACGAAAGAGTTCAGGATCCATAAGCATTCTAATTCATTAATTTTGGTTGAAAAGAAACATGCTAAAAACAGAGTATAATGGGTTTCCTGAACATACTTTGGCCGAACCAACGAAATCTTCATTTCCAACTGTAAAATCCTTCGAATCCTTGTGTAGACCACCACAAGATCTTCCCTACTATCCTCTTTGTACTCTAGATTGAGTTGTGGGACTCAAAATAAGCTGGAATCAAAGAGAATATGGAGAAAGCTCACTGAACCAACCCATTGAAGAACACCTTCTTCATCCAATTTTTTTAGCAAAAAATCAGTCGATTCAACCTCATTCTTCACTCCAATCTCTTCAATATATTGCAAACTATCATGCCAAGAGTGTGTTGCATTGAATGCAACTCATGCTTGGAGTAAACCAAAGGAGAAGGTAGGTTCCTTGTAAGCTAGTTGAAGATGAAAAACCCATTTTTTCAAGTTTGTGTGATTTTACAATTTCCAAAAATCCAAAATTGATTTTTAAATCACATTTTATTTCTAAAATCAAAATTTATTAATTTTACAAATTAATTTAAAAAATTATTTTTCTAATAGAATTAATAGATAATTATTTAAATAATTTAAATAATTCTAATTAATTTAATATCCAATATTAAATTAATTTTTACACAAATTCATCTTCATATATTTAAATCATATTTCAATATATTTTCTCCAATTCTGTTTGATTCTAATTTGAACATTTCAAATTAACTTATCACACTACTCTAGAGCTAATCCATTTCCGAGCTAGTAGGGGGACCTCATGGACCTACAGATCATGGACTCTAATGAACCGAAATTAATCGGCTAAACTCATTAGACCGATCTAATCTTCCATTTGTTAACTAATGGGTCACTCCACTATAGCCCATAGTTGAACTCCCCTCACTATAGATATATTAAGTCCACTCGATATAACCATGATTAATAAGTTAACCTTTCACAGGTTGTTCGTAATAATGGCTGGGTCAAATCTCTGTTTTACCCCCGAAATTACCTCTTGTTCCTTAAGTCCCCACTGATCCCCTAATGAATAGTTGTTTTGTGATCCAATCACAAAACCGAATCCCTCTCATACTAAATAAGAGGGCGGGATGCATTGTTCAAGCCCTACAATCAGCACTTAAGAGAACAACCTCTCTACTATCCCTAAAGTGGGTAGGAGTGAATTCCCTCTTGCACCCTATGTCCCAAGCTATCTATCCAGTCTCACCCCTGAAATGGCAGTCATATTGAGCTGGCGCTGTTGAGCCAAGCCTCACCTATGCAAATCTAAGGGCAATTCCAGATAAACAGGAATTCATAGTTAGCTCAAGATTAAGGTCAAGTTACCTAGGTCATCGCTTTGAAATAGTCAGTCTTAAACAGTAAATAGTGTTATAAAGTAAGAGTGACTCATTTCGTGGTCCGATCTTGTATAAACTCTTTTGCACAAGAACACCCCCACTCCTCATGTTCAACATGAACGAATTAGGATCACTTCGTTTGTAGCACTTTACAACTCCTTGTAACAACTACAGAGCAGACCGCATCCAATAGTGTTACCAGAATAAGGTACCCAACCTTATCCATGTACTATAGATCATTTTGACTATTTACTCGAACCTGATCCACCTTTATGTCTCCACATAAAGTTCAAGTACTCATTCAATAGTCAAGGGACTTTTAGGTTTATTGGATTTCTATTCAAGCAATAGATCTATTCAATAACACCTTTATTGAATTTTCAGAATAAGCTCCATTGTTTACATACCACGAGTTTTAGGACATAAAACCCAACAAACTCCCACTTCGACTAAAACTTTAGTGGTAACTTATACATCCGATATATAAGACTGAGTTTCTGAGTTTTATAGAGAAATACAATAAACTAAGGCATCCCATACCCATCTTTTACCATTCAATATCTCTATACCCGATATTTCTCCCACTTGCCCTAAGTTATCTGTTATTCCTAGTCCTACTAGGTAATTCTCAAACACTTTAGCCAAGAGAATTATTGTAAACATTGTTAGGTATACAATAGGCTTTTGATAAAACTATAAGGGGATTGCATCTTAATCTCAATAATGGCCAGGAAGCACACTTTCCTCCCACTACATTAAGGTACTCTCAACTATTTGAGCAAGATACATCTGACCTGTCTCAACAACTCTTTGTTAACAGTCAGATCTAGAAATCTTTAAACTTTCTATACTTTGATCCAGTCATTTAGATATCTGAATATCTAGAAATGGCATTTAACAATTTGATTCTCAACAGAGGTTGCTTGAACAAACATAATTTTTTGAAAATGAACATTTCATTTATCCCAAAAATATATACAATTTGTTCTATACAAGTTTTAACAATTAAAAACAAGTAGCAACTTCTCCCACTAGATGAGCTGAGCAAATGGTCCCAGGGTCAAGTTAGCCTGGCTACCTTTTCTCTGCTCTCTTCTTGACAAGATATTGAGGGCAGTGTCTCCTCCAGTGTCGTTCATCGTTGCAGTGGAAACATTTCCCTTTGCAGCGCTATCCTTGCCTTTCAATCTAGTAGGAATCTTCTTCTCTTTCCCTTTGCCTTTCTTCACAAGAATACTTTTACTCTTCGAAGAGGAAACAACTTCAGGCTTGGAGGACATTCCTCTCTTCTTGGCAGTTGTAACATTTACTTCTGGCACCAAACCCTTTGTTCTCAACATTGTCTGGTAAGCCTGTAGCTCATTGAGTAGAGTAGTCAAATTTTATTCATTAATGAATTCAAAATTGCAGAAAACTCTTCAGAAGAGATTCTAAAATAAAACCAACTTGACTTCTCTCGTCTATGACAACACTGTTTACTTCTGCCATATGAAAGTGGACCATCATGTCTAGGATATGTTCACAAACATTGACCCTCACTTTGATGCGATTGTTGTAAACGTGCTTAATGGCATCCCTCGCAGAGATTCCATAATCTCTCTTTGGTAGTACTCATATCCTCATGTTTCTTTTGTCAACACATCAGATAAGCTGGCGAAGATATAAGCACAGGCTATATCATTAGCCTTGACCCATCTGTCATATACATCTCGAACATTTCAGTTTGTGTTAGAGCTAGGAATGGGAGGACAATCCTCAGGTAAGACAAACCACAAATTGTCTATCACAAGTACCGTATCAAATTTGATTTCTAATTCACATAATTATTCCCAATAAATTTATCTGACGCCAACACTTGTATTAATGAACTTGTCATTTTGAAATTTTATATCCAATCAAGTTTTAACAATTTTAATAATTTACCCAAGATTATTCTTTTACAATGATACTACATCAAGACATTCTTGACTAAATACTACCTCCAGAATAACTCATATTTCGATAGTCATTTAGGTACCGCTTTTGGTCAGACATTATTAACACTTAATAATTCTGTAAGTGTAGACCCGCCATTTCCGGATCTTATAGAACGGTATGAGTATCGCTTCGAAATGGAAAACAATACCCAAGACGGAACTATAAAACCCTATTCATTTTACTGAAGCCTGGGTTGTTCCGAGTCCTATGTTACAACCCTTCGTGGGGATAGCCATCGTTAAACATCTAGCAAAGGGTTGCTTAAAGCTAACCAGTAGGCACAACATAAAAATCTCACAGTTCAGACTAATGAAGAAGACCGTAGGATATGTTGACACATTTCCTTCACCCACTTACTATGAACTACTTCCTCCGTTCACCTTGGTATTGACACATACATCCGCTCTCCGTAGGGAGGTCACTTCCAGGGTGACACGAAGCATCATATGAATCTCACGGTGTGAACTATGTGGAGACGTGGCAGTTGAAATCATACACTTGATTTCTGTTCGAACAACTTTCCCTTATTCACCAAAGTCTAAATTTAAGCTAAAAAATACTCTCCGTAGGGAGGTCACTTCCAGGGTGACATGGAGTACCGCTTAAATCCAGACTGTGAACTCTTAGGGACGCGAGAGCTAAGAATAACATACCGTGTAGGTTATTAATCTCCCGCTGAAGTTTTCTAATAACTCTATCATATAGAAGTTATTCACTACCACTGAAGAGTTCTAATGTTTGGGTAACCACATACTTAGGTTCTTTTCTGGCTAATTAAAAATAACCCTAAGTCTAGTGGTTTATCCATGTATAACTCTTATAAATGGACTTAAACCTACGATGTTAGGTGATAAACCCTCTTATTACCTCACATCGCTCACGGATACTCATAAAACTGGTCACCAATGCTCAATTATTCGGTCATAATCCCTAGGTAGGAGGTGTTCTGTAGATCGTCAACTTAAATACCCCCAACCTTCGACAGGATTATATACCGATTGAGTTTTAGCCTTAGTTTTACAAGTTTAACGATCTATTTTAACTAATTAAAACAAGTAGTTAACCTACGTGAGCATGCAACTGTTCTTTGTTATGGATTTTAAATGTCTAACCCAATTTTATAACAGCTTATAAAACTTTAAACATGCTAAACATCCACAACATATAGGCATTCAATATCTAATATAACACTTATATTAAATACAAGAAACCCTAACATGTATATTATATATTACAACAAATTATAACATACTTTCAATGCATGTTGCATGTTTCCTATGGTGGGATTTTAAATCTAAATGGCATACTATATGCACATACAAGATTTATTTAATTATAACATACATCCAATGCATAAATAATTAAACACGTACTGATATGGTTTTAGTTTTGGCAAAAACAAGCAAATAAAAGCCTAACTATTAAA
Organism: Benincasa hispida; assembly: GCF_027475165.1. NCBI lineage: Eukaryota > Viridiplantae > Streptophyta > Magnoliopsida > Cucurbitales > Cucurbitaceae > Benincasa > Benincasa hispida. Next base: position 62,814,518 of record NC_143480.1, on the reverse strand, counting down.
AAACAGCTTCAACACCGCTCGAACTGCTCCAAAACTGTTTGAACAAGACCCGAACCGTCTGAACCGAACTAGCAGAGACTAAACCAGACCAACCACAAACCATTTGAAGCTGAACCGTACCAAACCTCAAGAGAACCGGTCGAATCGGCTTCTCTTGCTCTCGCTTAAAATCTCGCCAAGTCTGATCATTTAGTAATGATGACCATCGTCATGCATTTGGCTTGATCGTTTAGTGTTTGCTTAATCGTTTAGCAACCAACGCCTATCGTTTTAACAAAGCTACACGATCGTATAGTGTTCGCCTTCTATCGTATAGTGTCAACGTGATACCGGGCAGAAACGCACATTATTACAGTGCTAAGTTATAAAACAATGCAGGTTTGCATTGATAAAAATATAAATTCTTGCGTCCAAAAGCATTAAGTTCACAATATTGTGGTCGCATGCGTCCATCGCATGAAAATAGTTAACTTATGTATTTTTGTGCAGAATATGCATTGACGCAAGGCGAAAAATGCGATCACAAGAAATCAGCGGCCGAGCGTATCAAAAGATTACGTTACCGCAAGGCTACACGATGATTTGCGCTCGCAAATATCTACTCGAGAAAGTTTCTGCATAGAGCCGACTTAACTTTAGTGGACGCATCTGGGTGAAAAGCGTAATAAATCACGATGGGAGAGAAAGCTGATGACGGTCGATTTCGAATTAAGTTGACAAGCTGTTAATGAACTACCGTAGCAAGTACACTCAACTTTTCGGTGACAAATATTCGGCGCATCAGACAGAGAATTAATGTCATCCCATCAGTGCAATCATACAAGAGAAGAAGCCTTTCACTCCGAAGTTCTATAAATACCAGAGACCACCTTCAATAAAGGAATTCGTCTAGTTTGACAGTTAGAGAATTTTCTCCTTAGTTAGAAGTAGTCTTGTCTTTAGTTTTTCTTTTATTTAGAAGGCGAAAGCGAGGGAAGTGAGATTGTACCGAGAGATTGTTTCAGTGAACTTGGAAGAGTGCTGGAAGCGTCGAGATCAGAGAGAGGGCCAACTCTTGCGGAAGCAGGAACAACTTTTGAACATAATAGAGTTAACAGTGTAAAAGCCTTGGGAAGCAAGGGATTTTCACCAGGCTCTCTATCCTTATCTTCCATTTTCATTTTATACTTTGAATTTATCTATAGAAATGGAATTTACTTCTTTACACTCTCTGTTTATTATGCATGAGTAGCTAAATCTGTCGAATGGGTTGAGAAGCACTTAGCTAGCATAACTTGGGATCTTCATTCTATGTGATTATCTTGTATTATGTATGCGTCATCCGTCCATTAGAGATACTCGAGAGGGTAGTCTAAGGATAGAATCTAGGCTTGGAAAAGTCAGGTTAGAATCTAGACTCGGGAGAGTCAGATTAGAAACGCATAATCAAGAGATAGGAGCTTAGGAATAAGCACTGTTTGCTATTAACGCATCGCATACATCCTAGAGATAGGTTATGATTATATGTGGTCACCTTGTCTTTCTGTGCATCTTTCATCATCGCATAGGCAAGAAGTAAATTAGGAATATGCTCTATGGACATTATCGCATTCAACGCATGCGTCCTAGAATTAGGAGTTACTGCATTTGTATTCGAAAATGATTTGCTATCACATGAGTGTAGGATGATCGCATAGTTTGAACGCATTCTCGGGAAACGCTAGCTAAAGACCTTCTCAACCCATTCCTCCGCATACTCAGTGTATTTGTCGCATAATCAATCTTTTCTCAAATCCGTCCATACTTTTTACACCGCAAACAACAACCTAACAACTTTTTGATTTATTGGACCGCAAAGTCATTTTAAAAATCATTACCGCATATTGTTTTCCTTAGTCCCTGAGTTCGACCCTGGACTTACCAGGAAACTCAATAGGATTTATACTTGGATTCTGCTGAGAAAACTTGTTGCACAATGCATTTCATATTACCGCAATTCCTTTTATTAATTCACCACATAAAACATCGCATCAATCGTCTAGTGTCGGAGGATGCTACACGATCGATTAGTGTCAAACACTATCGTATAGCTCCATCATTTAGCATCGCGTCTTGATTGTTTAGCGCACGCCCGAGGTAAGCGATCACCTAGTTCTATCGTATAGCAATCGACACATCGCTCAGCTGCCGCTCATAGGTAAACGATCGTGTAAGCGATCGCTCATTGCCATCACATAGCTCTTCGCACATCATTTAGCTCCCGAACAAAGGTAAACGATCGTGTAAGCGATCGCTCAGCGCCATCGTATAGCTCTTTGCTGTATCGCTTCGCTCCCGATCAAAGGTAAACGATCGTGTAAGCAATAGCTCAGTGCCATCGCATAGCTCTTCGCCTCATCTCTCAGCTCCCCCCCCAAAGCTACACGATCTTGTAGTGCCATCGCATAGAAAAACAATGCATCGTTTAGTTCCCGAGGTAGACGATCGTCTAGCACAAAACACCTAAACGATTAACACTCGAAGCTACACGATCGTTTAGCTTTCCTTCATATCGTCTAACACATGAAGCTAAATGATCGTTTAGCTAATAAAGCTTAACGATGATATGAACAGAAGCTGATTTTTTGGAATCTACAACTCGGCCTCTTCGCTTGTTTCTTTGAATTACAGCTTAATTCCAACTCTAATGACTCCAAATAAATTATAGACACTTGGGAAGACATTAAAGCTCATTAAGCAAGAGCCAATTACAAATTTAAACAGGAAATCAAAGAGAAATTAAAGGCCAAAACTCATAAAACCATATCATTATAGCAGTTTCATATTTTCATACAAAACACCCACCAAACCAGAATTAATCCGAATTGAATGCTTATAAGATGCTTTGATACCAATTGTTGGATTGACACCATCTCACAGTGGAAGAGTGCAGAATCCATAAGTATTCTAATTCATTAATTTTGGTTGAAAAGAAACATGTTAAATACAGAATATAATGGGTTTCATGAACATACCTTGGCCGAACCAACGAAATCTCCATTTTCAGCTACAAAATCCTCCGAATCCTTATGTAGACCACAACAAGATCTTTCCTACTATTCTCTTGGTGCTCTAGATTGAGTTGCGGGACTCAAAATAAGCTGGAATCAAACAGAATATGGAGAAAGCTCACTGAACCAACCCATTGAAGAACACCTTCTTCATCCAAATTTTTCAGCAAAAATTCAGTCGGTTCCTCATTCTTCACTCCAATCTCTTCAATATATTGCAGACTATCATGCAAAGAGATGTGCTGCATGGAATGCAGCTCATGCTTGGAGTAAACCAAAGGAGAAGGTGGGTTCCTTGTAAGCTAGTTGAAGATGAAAAAACCCATTTTTTCAAGTTTGTGTGATTTTACAATTTCCAAAAATCCAAAATTGATTTTTAAATCATATTTTATTTCTAAAATCAAAATTTATTAATTTTACAAATTAATTTAAAATATAAAATTAATAGATAATTATTTAAACAATTTAAATAATTCTAATTAATTTAATATCCAATATTAAATTAATTTTTACACAAATTCATCTTTATATATTTAAATCATATTTAAATATATTTTCTCCAATTCCGTTTGATTCTAATTTGAACGTTTCAAATTAACTTATCACATTACTCTAGAGTTAATCCATTTCCGAGCTAGTAAGGAGACCTCATAGACCTACAGATGATGGGTTCCAACGATCCGAGATTAATCGGCTAAACTCATTAGACCGATCTAATCCCCATTCGTTAACTAATAGGTCACTCCACTAAAGCCCATAGTTGAACTCCCCTCACTATAGATATATTATGTCCACTCGATATAACCATGATTAATAAGTTAACCCTTCACAGGTCGTTCGTAATAACGGCTGGGTCAAATCTCTGTTTTACCCCTGAAATTACCTCTTGTTCCTTAAATCCCCACTAATCCTCTAATGAACAATTGTTTTGTGATCCAATCACAAAACCGAGTCCCTCTCATACCAAATGAGAGGGCAAGATCCCTTGTTCAAGCCCCAAAATCAGAACTTAAGGGAACAACCTCTCTACTATGCCTAAAGCGAGTAGGAGTGAATTCTCTCTTGCACCCTATGTCCCCAGCTATCTATCCAGTCTCACCCCTGAAATGGCAGTCATATTGAACCGACGCTGTTGAGCCAAGCCTCACTTATTCAAAGCTAAGGGCAATCCCAGATAAATAGAAGTTCATAGTTAGCTCAGGATTAAGGTCAAGTTACCTAGGTCATCACTTTGAAATAGTCAGTCTTAAACAGTAAACAACATTATAAAGTAAGAGTGACTCATTTCGTGGTCCGATCTTGTACAAACTTTTTTGCACAAGGACACCCCCACTTCTCATGTCCAATATGAACGAATTAGGATCACTTCGTTTGTAGCACTTTACAACTCCTTGTAACAACTACAGAGCAGGCCACATCTAATAGTGTTACCAGAATAAGGTACCCAACCTTATCCATGTACTATAGATCATTTTGACTATTTACTCGAACCTGATCCACTTTATGTCTCCACATAAAGTTCAAGTAATCATCCAATAGTCAAAAGACTTTTAGGTTTATTGGATTTCTATTCAAGCAATAGATTTATTCAATAACACCTTTATTGCATTTTCATAATAAGTTCCATTGTTTACATACCACGAGTTTTAGAACATAAAACCTAACATAAAACACAAGCAACAAAATACTTTCAGAAATTTCAACGAGGGTTTGTACCCATACTAAGCCTCAAATGGTGTTTGTTCCTTCATTGCCTTTGTCGGAAGCCTGTTTTGAAGAAACACAACCGTATTTGCTGCTTCTGTCCAAAACTTCTTTGGCAGATTTTTCTCATGCAACATGCATCTTAACATCTCCATGATGTATCTATTTATTCTCTCACTAACTCTATTTTGTTGGGGTGTGTAAGGGGCTATAAGTTGATGCTCTATGCCTGAATTTTCACAAAACTTTTCAAATTCTGCCGAAGTGTACTCCTTCCCATTTTCAAATCTTACAATTTGAATTTTGTAGCCACTTTCATTCTCAACTCTTGCTTTGAACTTCTAAAAAACTTGAGCTACTTCTAATTTAAACTTCAAGAAAAAAATCTAGCACATCCAGGTGAAGTCATCAATAAAAGCAATATAATAGAGACTAAAGTTTAAAGAAGGTGTTCTTTGCGGTCCTACAACATCTGTGTGGATGAGCTGCAACTTGCAAGTGGCTCTCCAGGTTGACTTCGGGAATTGCTTCCTGTTTAGTTTTCCAAACTAATATGCTTTGCAGCTTGAGATTGCATCACCAAGCTTGGGAACATCAAGTGCTAGCTCTTTTTCTTTTAGTTGCTGCAAACCTTGATGATGATAGTGTCCAACTCTCTTGTGCTAAATTTGTTTGACATCTTACTTGAGAAGAAAAACAGATTACTCCTTTTCTAAAGGAATGAGTGAGAAACTCTTTCCTTTCATTTTAACTTTGAAAATTTACTGATTATCTGCATCCTTAATCAAACAATATTTATTTTCAAAAGTAACTTTAAATCTTTTTTCAATAAGTTAATCCACACTCAACAAATTATGGTTAATGTCCAGAACAAAGAGAACATCTTGTATATGCTTTGTACCTGTATAGCTTGTAATCGCAACAGTGCCTTTTCCTTTAACAGAGATGTAATCCCCGTTGGCTTCAAATCTCTAAACAATTCCTTATCAGCCATTGTCAATTAACTAGCTTTCATTTGATTCACTACCCACGAAACATGTAGCCACAAACAATTAATCCTCCTATTTCTCCTTCTGATCAACAATTTTAGCCTCTTCACCTTGCTATTGATTCTTGCTCCTGCAAATTAAAGCTTCATGCCCCATTTGGTTACATTTGGTGCACTTGGCGTCTGGTCTTCTCCAGCATTTGAAAGGAGGATAACCTTTTCTATTGCAATATTGACATGGAAGATAGGACCCCTTTTTAACTCCTACTTTTTTGTTGGCTGAGGATTCTCTATTAAGATTTTGATTCTTCTTGTTATTCCTTGCATTCTCATGTTTTGCAAGGCTCCTTCAACAACACCTTCTAGCCTCATAGCTCTTCTTTGCTCCTATGCTTGTAAAGCATTGAGAATTTTTGCAAGAGTAATTTGAGTTAGATCCTTGGTATTTTCCAAGGCTGAAATAGATGCCTCAAATTTTTCAGGCAATGTTACAATAATCTTTTCAACAATTCTTGAGTCCTTAAACGTAGAACCAAGTAATCTAATTCGGTTTGCTATGCCCAATAACCTATCAGAATACTCTTTAATTGATTTTGTTTCCTTCATCCTCTCCAACTCGAATTCTCGAATCAAATGTAGCACACACGTTCCTTTGATTCTTGCATCTCCCTCATACTTTGACTTGAGATAATTCTATATCTCATATGTTGATTTTAGATTCATAATCCGAGTGAATATAGTAGATCAGACTGCAACAAACAAATAAGCCTTTGCCTTGGATTTCCTTGTCTTTTTCTCCTTCTGCAATTTAATCTATGCCATGGTAGAGTTGTTTGGAAGGTCAGGAATTTCATAATCCTCTTCCACAGCTTCCCAAATATCCAAAGCTTCCATACATGCCTTCATATGAACTGCCCAAACCTTATAGTTGTCTCCATCAAACACTGGTGGAGAAATTGAAGAAAAATTAGAACTTTCTTTGAATGCCCATGACACAAAAAATACCCACTCATAGATCCCTCAAGAATGAGGCTATGATACCAGTTGTTGTTTTAATATGAGAAAAACAAAGGATTCTGTTATTGCAAAGTTGAAGCAATGAATTATTTAGTAAAACTTGTTGAGCCAAAGACAATAGAGATTTACATTACAAAGAGGAACATAACAATATTTTAAACTTAACATAACAACGCTCTAACAAAAAGTCCTATACTTACTCCACAATTATAGAGCATGAATAAGAAAGTAACTAATCCCTAAAAATAGAAACAACCTTTGACACAATTAACTTAAACAAAGTGGACTTGTTTCAGTTCTAAAGCATTTTCTTAACACTTTCAAAGTAGTCTGAAACCTCAGAAAAAAGTTGTTTAAACAAGTAAAGGATTAATGTAATTTTGTGAACTTCTCAAACAAAAATGTGAAGTTATTAACTTGTAACTTGATACCTTGTCGATTTCTTCATTCAACAACAACAATCACTCATCATCGTTGATCAAGAACTTCTCGGGAGAAATCTCAACTTCCAAATTTATCAAACTTAGGGATTTTTTAAGCTAGGCTATGAATGTTATTGATTATGATGGTGATGAAGAATAAGACAACCAAGTGGCTGAGTTTTTTAAGTTTTGGTGTAGAACTATAGATGGAAATCGAATAAAAAGAGGATATAGTTTTCATTTTTTTGTGCTAATTTAAGTAGGTGGAAAAAAAAGAAACTTTGTTAAAATGTTTTCTTTTAATATCTAACATCATTATGATTGTTTGTTATTACTAAAACCAATCACTTCATACGAATATTAGAGACGAATATCAATCCATTAATGATAAGCTATAAGAAGAGAAATAATGTTCAAAATGTTAGAATTCCATAAGTGATAGATGGTTATTAGCTATCACTAATAAACTTCAATCAAAATATATCTATCACCAATAAAAGTCTATCAATGACTATCATTGATAGACTTTTATTATCCAAGTGATAGCTGCTAATAGAATTATGTATTAATAGAACTCTATCAATGATAACCTCTAATAAAATTTTATTTAAAATAGAACTCTACTGTAATAGTCTCTTATAAAATTTTATATAAAATTGAAGTCTATTAGTAGCTACCAATGATTTAAGCTTAAAAGTACGTAATAGAAGTTTATTAGTTATAACCTTCTGTATATGGGATAGATTTCTATATGCTATTTGAAATTTGTCATTCTTATCGTTGGTAGACTTCAGAAAAAATATGGCTATAAGTCATAGATTGTAATAACTGATAACACTTAAAATATTGACAACTTTTAAGGAACTTAAAGCTATAAGTGATCGAAGTCTATTAATGGCTATCACTGATAAACTTCTACCAACGACTATCAATTTTGAAAAAAAATAACACTTCACACTATCAGTAATAGAAAGCTATCAATACCTATCATTGATAGACTTTTATCACAAAGCATATAATTTATTATTGATAGAAGTCGATTAGTGATAAACCTTCCATAAATAATATCATCCATGTATCACGATATCACTGACATTAGTGATAACAGTTGTATCCTTGTATCAATGATATCCATATATTGATGATATTTATGTAATGATGGTATCAATGATAATAGTGATATAACTTAGATAGATATCAATGATATCATTGATATGTGATAAGTGTCCATAATGTTCGTTGGATGCAAAACTAGAGGTCCTTCTAAGATCCTTGCAAACACTCACAAAGAAAACTAACTTAGATCAAATTTAGAATCTATGATGGTCACTCTTAAATCCTAAGATATCACTCCAAAATTAGCTTGATCAAAACTAATCCAATGATTTGATTTAAACATCAAATCTAAATTAAGATTTGAAAGAAAAGACAACATCAAAGGTGTTGAATAAGCACAACCTTTTATTGATAATTTGAGTTTTAGAGAGCATTACATGCCTTTTTAAAGGCTAATTGTCGTGGATATGAGCAAGAACTCAAAAGTCATTCAAACATAATTAATTTCAAATTGTAAAAAATAAGACCTAGGAACTTAAAACTTAATTGCATACTAATTAATAAGTCAAAATGCAAAACTAAAAATTTAGAAAGTCTCCAAATTGTCTTAAATAAGTCCCCTAGAAAGAGGCAACTTAATTTTCAGTTTCATGAGGTTTGATATCACATTTTCCCATGCAGTGCATACTTGACAACATTTTCTTCACAAAATCTGCACACTTTTTTTACCTCCATGCCATCTTCCAAACTATAAGACTTTTCTCATGTCATTTTCATGTCATTCTCTTCATGAATCATTGAAATAATGTTATATATAAATTTGGGCTCAAAATTATTTATCAGTTCTTGTGAATTTGCTAACTTTTGAAGATGTAATGTGAAAACCTCTTAAATTTTCTTTGCCTTCTTGTAATTGCTCCCTCGGGTACATGCAATAGTTCAATAGTTGAATTCACATCATCGCCCCTTTCTGATGACGGGCATAAATACATGTTATTATAAGCCTTTTATTTAGAATTATGAGGTCTGTTAAGTAGATATGCGGCGATTATACTAAGAATTCATGAGAAAACGAGCTTGCGTCGATCGACATTAAGAATCTCGGCTAACCCGCTATTATGCGTTATTATGCGTCCAATTGTTTATTTTTGTGCAAATGCAGGAATCGATCGCATGCGGGAAATCTCTCCATCGTAGAGACGAACGCATACGTTCGACGCATGGATGTTGCATCCATTAACCATATGCGTCCATCGCATAGAAGTTGCGGCTACAGAATAATAACCATAATTGAGGGATGAACGCAAGGGTGGTGGAATGCGTTGATACTTCGGAAACCAAGCATGAACGCATATCTTGGGAGTATCAAAAGGTGATGTTGACATTTCACCTACCACACCATTAGCAGCATAGATTCAGAGTAGGCCCATCACGCCATTAGCAATAGAGATTCAAAGCAGGCCCATCACGTCAATAGCTACAGAATTTCAGAGAAGGACCATTAATGCTATCGGTGATCAAACTCTATAAATAGAAGCCTTGGAGCACAACTTCAGATATTCGGGGTTTTCTGCCTGAAGGCATCCGAGCTTCTGCCTTCGGGCAGATCCTTGTGATCCAGACCAAAGCGTGAGAAGATAGTCTTAAGAGTTCTTCATCTCTTCAACCATTTCAAGTGACGACCGTTGCTTCGCCTGAGTTAGATCTCGAGAGAGACTACTCCACCGCCCATCCATGACACAACCGGCAGCCTTGACACATATCTGATGGAAGCAAGACATTGCTTCCATCTAGCCCTCCATATCTATTCTATCTTTGTATTGTATTACATTGTGGCTTAAGAGATTAATACATTTTGTGATCAATGCATTTCTATATTTTTCTTCGATTCCATCTCCATCTTTATTTACTTAGCATCCTTTATTTTCATTGCACCACTAAGTAAGATTGCTAGAGTATCACATATTTAATCATACGACATAGACATATGAAGCATGTAGCAAACCACTGGGAGGTGTGCATTGCGTGAGTGTTGTGAGAAAATCCTATTTGCCTAGTGTGAAGCTATGGCAACGCTTATTTATAAGCGGACGCGTGAGTAGAATCAGCAGCGACCAACTGCTCGGGAGGGTAAGTAGTTGAACGCATTAAATAAAGTAAGCAGTGTTCCTAGAGATAGGATAATCTTATGTCAACCATGTTTATGTGATTACCTTGTCTTATGAGCGCATCATTCATTATTTAGGTACACTTGACAGAGTGGTCTAAAAACCAAATCTAGGCTTGAGAGAATCAGACTAGATTGCATAAGCAAGAATAGAGGCTTAGAGATAAGCTTTGTTTGCTATTATACAGCGCATGCGCCCTATAGGATGCGATCACAATGCATGCATCCAGAAGTAGGATATGGTGGTATGCGATCATCTTGTTTATGTGTGAGAGCACATGAGCAGGAATAGAGACTTAGAAATAAGGCCTTTCAACACTATCGCATATACATCGCATGCATCTTCGTCAAGTATGTATAGCATAATCGCATAGCTTGCGCTGGCTGGGGTTACCCTTGCGATCAAGCTTAGTGTTGCGATGAAGTCATCCTCGCCATTTTATCTATTTTCCCATGCATTTTATTACGCATCAATAGTTGTCGTGTCTCTATCTATCATAGTCATACTTCCACTACTTAATCTATTAGTTGGGAGTAGAAGTAGCGCATAACCCATAAAATTTAATATTCTTTGATTGTTCGCCGCAAACACATTACTCGCAACATTTAGCTACAAGTCCCTGAGTTCGACCTCGGATCACCGGAAAAACTTGCGATCTCGTTATACTTGGCGAGAGAGCAAGAAAACTTGTGGCAGGACCGTATGGTCATTTCATACATTCTTAGACGCATATTTCATATCCGACGCATGACCAGCGACGCATGGAGAATGAACGATAAACGCATATTTATTTACCTCCATTTCTCATACCACCACTTTCTTTAAAAGAATTTGTCCTCAAACCAACGTCTTCGTGATCTACATCAAAAGGAGTCAACTCAGCCATATTAAAAGTAGGACTTACATTGTACTCAACTTAAAGATCTAGTTTGTAGGCATTCTTATTGATTCGCTCTATCACATGAAATGACCATCTCCTCTTGGTTGAAGTTTAGATTTTCTTTGATCTGGAACCATTTTCTTTTGTATATGAACCCAAACCCAATCATTGGGTTTAAAAATCAAGTTCTTTCTTCCTTGATTCTTACTATTGACAAGCTTTTGATTCTTCTTTTCAATCATTGCTTTGACTTCTTTATGTAAAATTTTGATGTATTCTGCCCTTGAAACAACTATCACTAGTAAACATATTAGGTGGCAAAGGTGATAAATCTTAAGGAGTTAATGAATTAAAGTCATACACAATCTCAAAAGGTGAATAATGAGTGGTACTATGTATTGCTCTATTGTAAGCAACCTCTACAAAAGGTACGACATCCTCCCAAGGCTTTAGATTTTTAGAAATTAATGACCTAAGCGAAGCCCCCAATATTCTATTAACCACCTCAGTTTTTCCCTTAGTTTGTAGGTGACAATTTGTTGAAAACAAATGCTTAATTCCCAATTTTACCCACAAAACTTTCCGAAAATGACTTAAAAATTTAGCATCTCTATCACTAACAATGGTTTTATGAATACCATGCAATCTAACCATTTTTCTAAACAATAGATTTTCTATGTTAGTAGCATCATCAGTTTTGTTTCATGGAATGAAATGCGTCATCTTACTAAAACTATCAACTACAATAAAAATGCTATCATGATATCTTCTAGTCTTTGGTAGTCCTAGAACAAAATCCATGATCATGTCTACCCATGGTTCACTAGAAACATCCAAAGGTGTGTAAAGACCATGTGATTGTGTCTTAGACTTAGCTTCCTTACATTTGAAATATTGCTTGCACACTTTATACACATTCTTCCTCATTTTCAACCAATAAAAATGTTCAGGTAACATGCTATATGTTTTAAATTCCCCAAAATACCCCATAAGTCCTCCCTCATGAGCCTCCCTAACAAGTAACTCTCGAATATAACATTTAGGAATACAAAGTTTTCCTTTCATAAAAAAAAAGCATAATCATGCACATTTTTTCCTTCTAAACATTGCTTATATATATCATGAAATTCAGAATTCTTAACTTTGTATAACTCAATCATGTGTCTAAAACTAAGATTTTTTTGATACTAAGGGAAGAAAACAATGCATACCTTCTTGACAATGCATCAACCACCACATTGTTCCAACTACCACATTGTCCCAACCACCACATTGTCCTTACCTTTCTTATAATGAATGACATAAGGAAATGTCTTAATGAACTCTACCCCTTTAGTATCCTCTTGTTCAACTTTATTTTGCTTTTGAGGTGCTTCAAGCTTTTATGATCCGAGTGGATAACAAAGTCTTTTGGCCACATGTAATGTTGCCAAACTTGTAAAGCCCACACAAGTGCATGTAATTCCTTATCATATGTTGGGCAACTAAGTTGTGCTCCATTTACTTCTCACTAAAGAACATGATTGGTCTCTTTTCTTGTATCAAAACAACTCCAATCCCTATCTCACTCGCATCACGTTCAATCTCAAAAGATTTATCAAAGTTAGGTAAAGCTAGACAAGGTACATTAATCAATTTATCTTTCAATTTATTGAATGCATTTTCTTGATTTTCTTTCCATTCAAATTTCACATTCTTTTTCACAAGTTTCAATGGTGTGCCTATGTTACTGAAATCTTTAATGAGTCTTCTATAAAATCTAGCCAACTATGAAAAGATCTCACCTCGATTGTATTGGTAGATGTTGGCCACTGTCGAATAACCTTTACCTTTTCTTCATCAGCTTTCACCCCATCTTTTCCAACAATGAACCCTAAGATATTTACTTGGTTGGGACAAAAATTACACTTTTTGAAGTTGGCATAAAGTATTTCTTCTCTTGTTTAAGCAAAATTGTCTTGACATGTAAAATATGATCATCCAAACTTTTTAAGTAAACAAGAATATCATCAAAGTATACAAAAACAAATTTTCCAATGTATTCTCTCAAAATATGATTCCTTAGCCTCATGAAAGTACTTGGTATATTAGTAAGACCAAATGACATAACAAGCCATTCATAAAGACCAAATTTTTTTTTGAAAGCTATTTTCCACTCATCTCCCACACGCATTCAAATTTGATGATAATCACTTTTAAGATCAACTTTAGAAAACGGATTTTCACTATGCAATTCATCTAACATATCATCCAATCTAGGAATAAGATGTCGATACTTCATCGTTATTTTGATGATGGCTCGACAATCAGCATACATCTTCCATGTGTCATCTTTCTTAGGTACCAAAATTACTAGAACTGAAGAAGGACTCATGTTTTCTCCAACATAACCTTTATCCATGAGTTATTCCACTTGCCTTTAAATCTTCATGGTTTTGATTGGATTGGTTCTATTGGCAGCCATATTTGGAAGAATTCCCTAGGTATGAAGTCAATTTGGTGCTCAATCCCTCTTAAAGGAGGTAGACATGTTGGTGCATCTTCATGTGAAAATATGCCATTAAGTTCCTCGAAAGAGACTTAAAAGAACTTGGCAAAGCATTATTAAAAGTTGGTTCAGTCACTAAATACATCCCTTTACACATAAGTACAAAGTTTGGTACTTCGAATGAAAACATATTCCTCACTTCCCCCATTTTCATAACCAAACTCACATTCTTTTTTTTTTTTTTTCCTCAAAATCACTCTTTTCTCTCTTGATTTAAGCTCACCTTTTGCCTCTCATTTTTCTCTCTTTTTTCACTACTCTCTCTCTTTTAACTTACTTTATTCTCTCCTCTCTTGATCTTCAAATTCTTTAATTTTATTTTCTTTTCTAATTTCAATTGATCACATTGTACTTTATATGGAGTCAATGGAAGCAAAGTAAACTTCTTCTCCTTCAAAGTAAAGGTGTACTTGTTCAGCAATCCATCATTGTGATCTCTCTATCATATTACCAAGGACGACGTAACAACATATCACTCGCATGCATAGATACTACATCGCAAAGAACTTCATCCTTATATCTTCCCAAAGTAAAAGAAATAAAAGTTTGGGAGTTTACCTTCAATTCTCCTTTATTTGTCAACCACTGAAGATGGTATGGTTTTGGATATGGACGAGCAGTAAGTTGAAGTCTTTTAACAAGAAAACTACTTACCACATTGGTGCAATTTCTACTATCAGTTATCAAGCTACATGGAGTTCCTTCAATCAAGCATCTTGTGTGAAACAAACTTTCCCTTTGAACTTCAACTTTCTCTTCCTTTATTTGTACATTAAGTATTCTTCTTGTAATTAAACGATATGGAGTTACCTTCTTCATTGTACTCATCATCATGTGCGGAAGATTCTTCCTCAAGTTGTGCATCATGCTCATCATATTTGTTTTTCAAATCAAGTACCCCATTTCTCATCACCATGTCCTTTTTATTAACACAATCCTTACTCACGTGTCCAAACCCCTTGCGCTTCCAACATTGAATAGAAGTAGACTTCTCCTTCACCTCCTTTGAAGCTTCATTGATTTTAGTATTGGAGCTCTTGGTCTCCACTCTTTTGGCAGCCACAAACTTTCCTTTTGGTTCACTCCTATTCACGAAATCATCCTTGTTCCAAGCATTAGAATTTGAAAATGTATTAGTTTTAGAAGTACACCGTTTGGAATGCTCATTTTCTTCTACTAATTGATATTAAGTTTTGATTGCATAATAATACATATCTTCCAAGTAAGATTGTGGATTTTTATTAACTAGATGAAAAATTTCTCGATTCAAATCTCCAAGGAATCTAGACATGGTGTCTTCCTCTTCTTCTCAAATTTTTGCTCTTTTCATCAAATTCTCTATCTCTACATAGTGTTCAACCATACTTTTTGTTCCCTGCGCCAATGCCTGTAATTTAATTTTTAAATCTCTCCCATAATGTTTTGGAACATACCTTTTTCTCATGGTTTCTTTAACTTCATCCCATGTTGCTATTGGATATTGTTCTTTCCTTCTTCTCTAAGATTTGAGATGTTGATACCAATTTCTAACATGGTTGGTGAATTCGACAATCACAAGTTTCATCTTCTTATTTTCACTCTATGTGTTGAAATCAAACAGATGTTCCATCTTCCTTTCCCATTTCAAGTATGCCTCTGCGTCCGCTTCTCCACTCAATGGTGGAATTTTGAGCTTAACTCTGCTATCTCTATCTTATTGAATTCTTTCTCCTCTTGTAGGTTGCATAAAATTATTTCCTCCTCTTCCTCTCATGTTTCTTCTTCCTCCAACTTATCGTTCTTGTTCAACTAAATCAATCACTCCCCCATCTTCTTGTAAGGCTCATTATTGTCTTTGTTGTTGTGTCCTTCTTTCTTGTCTATCCTCCCTCATCATTTCCATCATGTTCTGAATGGCTTGAAGAATAGCAATATTAGGATCTCATACTTGTAGTACTCCTTCACCTTGTGACATTTTGGTACTAGGTCAAAGATGTAAGGATTGGCTTAAATGTTTGGAACTAGAGTAACTCAACCTTAAGATCAACAAATAAAAAAAAAAACCTAGATTTTTTTTTAAAAAAATTAATAATAAGAACCTTCATGTCCTTTGAATTTTTGAATATTTCTCTGTGTTTTTTTTTTTTTTTTTTGCTGTCTTTTTCCATTCTTTTTTTTTTTTGTTGCTGGCTTTTTTTTTCTCTTTTTTTTCTTTTGCTATTTTTTTTTATGATCCAAGAGTAATTTGAAGTAGATCTCAAGACAAGTTGTAGTATGTCTTATATTACAAGATGTAAGCAAATGCTTTGGAGAAAAAAAATGAAATAAAGTAAAGATATTTCATCTCTAGAACTGACCAAGAACGATGACCAAATGCTCTGATACCAAATGATAAATGCCCACAATGTTCGTTGGATGCAAAGCTAGAGGTTCTTCTAGGATCCTTACAAACACTCACAAAGAAAGCTAACTTAGATCAAACTTAGAAGCTATGATGGTCACTCTTGGATCCTAAGACAACCCACTCCAAAATTAGTTTGATTAAGACTAATCCAATGGATTGATTTAAATATCAAATCTAAAGTAAGATTTGAAAGAAAAGACAACACCAAAGGGGTTTAATAAGCAGAAACTTTTTAATATCGATCATTTGAGTTTTAGAGAGCATTACATGCCTTTCTAAAGGCCAAATGGTCGTGGATATGACTAAGAACTCAAAAGTCATTCAAACACAATTAATTGCAAATTGTAGAAAATAAAACCTAGGAACTTAAAACTTAATTGCATACTAATTAATAAGTCAAAGTGCAAAATAAAAAATGTAGGTCTCCAAACTGTCTTAAAATAACTCCTCTATAAGGCGGAAGCTTAATTTTCACGTTTAACAAGGTTTGACATTGCGTTTTCCCATGTACTGCATAATCGACAACTTTTTCTTCACAAAATCTGCACACTTTTCTTTACCTCCATGTTATCTTCCAAACTATAAGACTTTTTCCATGTCATCTTCGTGTCATTCTTTTCTTGACTCATTGAACTAACATTATATATAAATTTGGGCTCAAAATTATTTTTTGGTTCTTGCGAATTTTCTAGCTTTTGAAGCTGTAGAGTGAAAGCCTCTTGAATCTTCTTTGCCTTACTTCTTGTAATTGCTCCCTCGGATACATGATAATTTCTCTTTTGTTGATGAACACTCCTGCATTTTGAATGTCTTGAAGTTGGGCAACCTAGAGATATGGAAGACCATTTAGACGACTTCTATAAATCAAATGACTCCTTAAAGCTCTTGATGATTGAAGACTAGAGATGATGCAAGCCAAAAGTTGCTCTAATGTTCAGAGAACTAACAAACCAAACGTCCAACGGTACAAGATCAAGAAGCCAAGTTTGCTCAAGAACAAACATTCAAACCCTTGAGTCAAGTATATTTATGAACATATTTTATGTTAAAAAATTGTATAACTATTGTTTTGTAATATTATATAATTTATAAAAAAAATTTAAAATTTAGTCCCAATGATTTGGAGTTAAAATTTAGGTTTTTGTAGTTTATGATTAGAATTTACCTCTATGATTTGATAAAAGCTTCATAATTAATAGTCCCTGTGGGGACTATTAAGAGGATTTAACAAACTGAGGTTACACTACAAGAAAATTGGTCAATAGCAATGGTTTTTTTGGCTTATTGAAGCGGTTTTTAACCATTGCAACATCTATAGCAGTGGTCCAATAACCCTTGACAAAGCCAATGTTGAGAAGTCCGTTGCAATAGTTTTTGAAATTGTTGAAATCAAATTTGTAAATTGATGCAATATCAAAATCTATAGCAACATTGTTTTTTATTTATAGCAACATTTTTAACAGTTTATAAAAAAAGTTGAAAGCTACATATTGCCACAATATAAAAAATATTGCAAGCAATTGCAACTTTTTTATAAAATTCTTTTGCAACGATTTTGCCCAACATTTCACAACACTTACTAACTGTTATGTATAATTATTATTATTATTATTATTTTTTTTTTTTTTTTTACCAATTACAATAGTTCTTAATACTATATTACAATAGTTCAAACAAACATTTGTAACATTATTAATTATTTTAAGTACATATTTATTGATGCTTGCAACAATTTAAAACTATATAATTAAAAATTGATCATCCTAGTATCTAAAACCTTTTCTTTCAACATTATGATAACAAAAATGATAGTAGAAAAATAAGTAATAAAGTAAAATAATTAAAATCTCAAGACAAACTAATAAAATATTATCGAATATTAACAAAATGTACTATCAAATTTGTAAAAAATATGTCCAACATCATTAAAAAATGAAAATAAACTTCTAATCAAACTACTTTTCATCGCCAAGTCTTCAAGTTTGAAACAGGTTGAAGCGACTCCTTTGAACTTGACGTCATATATCTCGACGATTGTTTCTTTGATCCTATAAACAAATTAGAATAAAATACTACTATTACAATATAGATATAAAACAAAAAAAATATGCACAATTATTTTATTTTATCCCTCTTTACAAGTTACGTTCGTTGCAATTTAAAGTGAAGAAACATCATTTAATGAAAATATTTACCTATGCTTCGGAGAAACATGAAAATATTTACCTATGCTTCGGAGAAACAAACTGAAGTATAAATAAGCTCAAGCATACAATCGAATATTCAAAAATACATTTTTCTTTACAGATTGTTATATAACTACTTGTATTAGACAAAATGTATAAATATGCATCATTTACAATTTGTAGAAACAATCTTACAAAAGCTTACAAGAAAGCTACAAGATCGGTAAAGAAAAGTGTGACTTAGCTCTTGAATAAAAGATTCTTCTCCTTCCCATAGATATAGGCACTGTATTGTCAAACCACGTATATCATCGTGTACATCTTCTTCTCTTCTTTCTCTTTACAAGATTGCATGTTCTTCTTCTTCTTTATTCTCTCGGCAAACACATGAAAATAATCAGAGAGAAAAGAGTTAGCAAAATTTTTTCTGCAAACAGAGGAGAGAACGTGAGAGAAAGAAAATTAATTTGTCTGAATTCATTTCCCATCAGAGCAGAAGGCATCTCTTCCATTAGGCAGAAGATAGTGGATCATTCCACGTGTTGCACATCAACTGGAAGATCGTGGAGCAACCAGAACCAAGTTTTCTACCTATCAAAATTAATTTGGGACAAAACAACTTAGGTTGATTACGATTTGGATCAGCAAAAGGGCCAGCCTCATCATTTGAACTTTTATTTTCAAGAATTTCAAGTGTGCAGGCCCAACACAAACTTGCTCTACGATGTCGCAACTACACTTAGATAATCATTTCTCATATCTTGAAAAGGATGATAAAAATGTCAAAACATGCATTTAGATTATTAACAAATCAAGTGGTTTTATGTATAATGACGGTACAACATTACCAACAAAAAGGAAAAAGAAAGACAGAAGGATTTTGCATAATAAATAGAATTCAAGTACTTGCTCTCTCGAGTCCTTTGTGAAAATAGTTTTCTTAAAAGAAATGGTAAAAATCCCTAAAAATCCAAAACACTTTAACATATATAAAATAGAGATTAAGAGAGTATCGAAATGTTGGACTAATCTTACAACACTCTAATGACATTAAGAAATAAATCACAATAATTTAGCCCAAGATTCGCACTCACATACATGACCTACATCAACCCATACAACAGATTAGGGGTGTTCATAGGTTAGGTTAGATTGGGTTGAAATACTTTTTAGACCCAATATGTAAAAATCTTATTTAATTATTTTCATATATTGAATTAAAATTAACAACTCAATTTCAATTTATATAGTGAAAATTTTCTTTCTAAAGTGCAAATAAACTACTTTTAAGGGTTGTTGAAGAATAAATTATTAAAAAAATATTTGAATTAAATAAAATTAAAATCAATATATATGTATAAATAATGTGTTATATGTAATAAAAAATATATATTTTAAAGTTAATAATAAATTCGGGTTGGTTTGGGTTATATTAGGTGAACCCACGAACCAATCCAACCCATAAAATTTTCATTTATTTGAACCCAACCCAATCCAAATGAATTGATAACCCAACTCAAACCGCACGGATTGAGTTGGGTTGATCCGTTTTTTCGAGTCATCGGATTTTTTTGAACACGTGGGGTTGTCTAATCCTTTCCCTAACAGCACTAACAAATAGATGAAGGAGACACCACTTCAAATACCATAAGCAAACGTTATCCCCAAAATATAAAATCTCATATAATGAATGACTTGGAATGCATTAAGCAAACATTTTCTCCATTCCGCCCCCTTTCTCTCTTCTAAGTTCCTCAACCCCTCTCCTCTGCTTCGGTTGCCGGAACAAAGCCACCCACCGAGCAACAATCCACCCAGGCGACAAACAGCGATCCTCACCGATTCATTAGAACAAGAAGGAGATGCATTGGAGAGTTTTCCTTTTTTGGGATAACAAGCCGGATAATGAAAATGGGCTTTTCAGTTATCTGTCCATCTTACTTAGTTTCACATGCGCCAGTCGTGAGCCGCTTTTAAGAGAGTTTTTTTTTTTTTTTATAACTCTGAGCCCTTTTAGTCACTGGATTTGTATACTGTGGTTTCCAAAAACTCTTTCTTATATGGGAGCTACCTTTATTTTTCTGGTTTTATTTATGACAAATTCTAATGTTTGAAACTTCCTTTTAACTTTCTACTTTTTTATGCAACTGAACTCTTGTTTTTTTTTTTAATCATGTGATTGAACTTAAATTTTTTTAAGCTGCCTATGTACCCTTTATAATGAAAGGGATCAGGTCATAATGTAATCCAAAATATTTTTTTTTACAATCGCTAAGCATAAAACTTTTTAAGAAACTTGTCGTTGATTAGGCGAATTCTTAATTCGTCTTGATCAACGATCTTATATGCTCCATTTGTGTAGATTTCTTTAACGATGTAGGGTCCATCCTACGTGTGAACTTATTTCCTGTATGTCTCGTCGTGATAATGGGTCTTCTTACAGCAAGCACTAGATCATCGACTTGAAAAGATCAAGACTTTATGTGCTTATCAAAGGCTTTCGACATTTGCGCTTAGTAACACTCCAATGCTTGTTGAGCTTCCAGTCGTTTTTTATCAAGTGCTTCCAACTCTTGAAGACGTAGCTTGGTATTGTCTTATGTAGTCAATCCCTCTTGTATCGTCATTCTTAGTAATAGAATTTCTCTTTCCAAAGGAAGGACAGCCTCTACCCCATAAACAAGATAGTATGGAGTGACTTTTGTAGGGGTACGACGAGTGGTTCGATCAGCCCACAACACTTCATCAATCTTCTCTTGCCAATCTCTTTTTGACTTAGAAACAATTTTCTTCAACAGGTTGCACAACTTCTTGTTGAATACCTCTGCCATTCCATTTGTAGCAGCGTTGTACATGGATGACTTGAACTACTTGAACTTGAAATTCTTATGCAACATGTCCATCAAGCTATTGGAGAACTGTCTTCCATTATCTGTCACGATTCGATGGGGGATACCGTACCAATAGATGATATGAATACGGATAAAGTCCACCACGTTTTCTTTCTTAGCTTCCCTCAAGGGATGGCCTCAACCCACCTTGAAAAGTAATCAGTGGCTGCGAGGATGTAAGAATTCCCACTGAAGACATAGGTGTTATAGGACCAACAAGATCAAGCCCCAACACTTTAAAAGGCCATGAAGCTATAGTCGGATGCAGAGGCTCAGGCGGTTGATGAATGAAATTCGCATGGTATTGACAAGCCCCGCACCTCTTTGCGTATTCCATCGAATCTTGGATCATCCCTGGCCAGTAGTAACCCATCTTTTTCAGCTGAAACTGTAACTTTAGTTGAGACTGATGCGCGCCGCATACGCCTAAATGCGCTTCCTCCAAAGCCTTTGTTGATTCCTCTTTTCCAAGGTGAAGAAGCTTTGACTCAAATAACTCATATTTCTATTTGTTTATAACTAACATTTGTAACGGTCAGCTGGTATATCTTCATAAATACCATTGATTTCAATTTAGATTTACAAAGTTATCATCATTTTCTTAGTTTTTCTGCAAACATCAAATTTGTAAGCAATCTTCATTAAGAAAAAAGAATTCAGATCTTCTCGTGGATGTAGGCATTCTTGCCGAACCACGTAAACGTTGTGTCTCTTTCCTTTTCTCTTATCTTTCTTGTTCAATCGAGTAATTCTTTACCGCAAATCGTGCGCCAATCGTTTACATTTCAAATCACATCGAGTAACAAAATTATCGAGTCAATCGTGCATCGATTCATCACTATCGAGTAGCTCCGAGTACATTGTTTTTACCTTCGAGTTGCACCGAGTATCGTTCAAGAACCGTCGAGTACAATCGTGTATTAACTCTGTAGTCATCAAGTTGCATTGAAGATTAAATAGAGACTAGTTAGATGAAGAAGGAAATTCTGATCAAGAATCGAGTAGCAAACAATCAAGCATCGAGTTCCAAGTATCGAGGATTTGGCATAATTATTCTGAGCCATTTCTTCATCTCTCTAACGTTGATCTTGAGTATTTGGGACTTGTGAAGGGTCATTAGTCCAACATAATGCATCAGAGAAAAAGCCCTTCTAGGGAGCAACGGTATAAAACCCATTTTTAATAAATGAAGTGTGTAGCCCTCCTTCGAATCTCGATTTTATGTCGGGGGTTGTCCGGAAGCCTTCCATGCTCAAGGTAATATGAAATGGGTTGTTGCCAGTCTTCCTCATCAATTAAGCAGATTGATATCGCGTTCATTTCTTCATATGCGATCTCGATCGGAAGTATAACCCACCTCCGACAAAGCGATATACTTAGAGACACATCGCCTAGAACCGTCAAGGCAGTAGTCAAGTTCATCAAAGCGTTCGCCTTCTTATTTTCTATCCTCGGGACGTACTCCAATGTGACGCTTTCGAATTTCTCCATTAACTGTCTGGCAAAAATGAAGTAGGGCTTCAAGTCATCATGCTTCACATTATACTAGAGTAAGAGTTGATTGATTATCAACTTTGAGTCACCAAAAATCTCTATGTACGATATCCAATCTCCAAATCCATTTGAAGGCCAATTATCAAGGCTTGGTATTCGGTGACATTATTCGAGCACAATTCAGCAAGCGCAAAGCTATGAGGCAGCATGTGTTTCTCTGGTAAAATGAGGACGATGCATGCCCCTGCACCACTTCTCCGGGTCGCACCATCGAAGAACATGATCCAAGACCCTGCGATTTCTATGAAGAGAACTTCGTCATCGGGCAAGTCTTCACTTAACTTTCAATCTGATGAAATTGACCGCCAAGAAGTCAACCAACGCTTTGTTAGAGTTAGAAAACATGCAGCGAAAGAAAAATGGATCATTATGCATTCTAATTCATTAATTTTAGCTTTGAATTAAGCATGCTCCATAAACTATGAAGAGGGTTTTAAGACATACCTTTGAAGAAACACTTGAATCACGATTCCAGCTGCAAATCTTCTCCAAATCAGCTTATGAACCACCACAAGACCTTTCCTACTATCCTCTAGGTGCCTTGGATTGAGTTGTGGGACTCAAAATAAGCTTGAATTAAGGAGAGAAGGAGAGGAGAGGTTTCTGGTTTATAAACTTGTGAAGAACACTTATCCAAGATAGATTTTCAGTCAAAATTAACCCTTTTGCATGCTCAATTCTATTTAGATTCTTCAGGATATATAGTAAGATCATCATACAAGAAGAATTGTTGTATGAATTGTAGCTCATGCTTGAATTTGGCTGAGAATTGTGAAATGGATTGTGAGCAAGCTTCTTGGAAAATTAGTGGAAAAATCTAACTTTTTGGATTTTTTTCAAATTTCCAATTTTCTTTTCTTTTTTAATTCAATTTTGATTTTCAAAATCAATTTTTAGAATCATTTTTTTTTTCAAAAATGAATATTTTATTATTAATTTTACAAAATTAATTCAATAATTAATTTATCTAATAAAATTAATAATAAATAATTAATTAAACAATTTAACTAATTCTAATTAATTTAATATCAAATATTAAATTAATTTATCATCATTTCCACTATCATGAATCCCTATTCATGAATTTAATATTTAAATCATATTTAAATATTAATTGATTCTCCAATTTCGTTTAATTCCAAAATTAAATGCGTAGTTATATCACATATAATTACTAATTTCCTTAATTCTAATTTGATCGTTTCAAATCCACTTATCACGACACTCTAAGGCTAATCCATTTGTGAGCTAGTAGGGGGACCTTGTGGACCTACAGATCATGGGCTCCAATGATCCGAGATTAATTGGCTAAATATCTTTACATCGAATTAACCCTCATTCGTTAACTACTGGGTCACTCCATTAAAGTCCAGAGTTGCACTCCCCTCACTGCATATATATTGTGTCGACTCAATATAACAATGATTAATAATTTAACCCTTCACATGTTGTTCGCAATAATGGTTGGGTTAAATGACTGTTTTACCCCCGAGATTACCTTTTGTTCCTTAAGTCCCACTGATCCTCTAATGAACAATTGGTTTGTGATCTGATCATCAAACCGAGTCCCTCTCGGGCCAATGAGAGGGTGGGGCTCCTTGTTCAAGACCTGAAGTCGGCATTTAAGGGAACAACCTCTCTACTATCCCTAAAAGCGGGTAGGAGTGAATTCCATCTTGTACCCTATGTCCCCAACTATCTACGCAGTCATACCCCTGAAATGGGAGGTTTATTGAGCCGGCACTGTTGAGTCAACCCTCACCTATGCAAATCTAAGGATAATCTCGAATAAACTGAAGTTCATAGTTAGCTCAGGATTTAGATTAAGTTACTTAGATCATTGCTTTGAAATAGTCAATATTAAACAGTAAACAACGTTATAAAGTAAAATGACTTATTTCGTGGTCCGATCTTGTGCAAACTCATTGCACAAGATGCCCCCACTCTTCATGTCATTACATGTACGAATCAGGATCACTTCGTCTGTAGCACTTTACAACTCTTTGTAACAACTATAGAGTATGCCGGATCCAATAGTGTTACCAGAATAAGGCACCCAATCTTATTCATATACTATAGACCATTTTGACTATTTACTCGAACTTGATCCAATTTTATGTCTCACATAAAGTTCAAGTACTCATTTAATAGTCATGGATCTTTTAGTTTATTGGATTTATTTCTAAAACGAAATAAACAATTCATATATTCAATAACAACTTTATTGAATTTTCAAAATAAGTTTAATTGTTTACAAACCACGAGTTTTAGGACATAAAACCCAACAAACTCCCACTTAGACTAAAACTCCAGTGGTAACATATAATACTGAGTTTTTTAGTTTTACGGAGAAATACAATAAACTAGGGCATCATATACCCATGGGTATTTCTCCCACTTTCCCAAGGTTATATACGTCGTAGTCCTAGTCTTACTAGGAGATTCTCAAACACTTTAGCCGAGAGAATCGCTGTAAACATATTAGTATACAATGGATTTCTTATTAAACTATATGGGGAATGCATCTTATTTTCACAACACTTGTTTCTCAATAATAGCTAGGAAGTCATACATTCCTCCCACTACATCGAGGTACTCTCAACTCTTTGAGTAAGATGCATTTGACCTGTTTGAACAACCTTTTGTTTACAGTGTCAGTTTTTAATCAATAACTCTTTATTGATATATGCAAACTTTTATGGAAACAAATAATACATGATGATCTCATATATTTTTCCAGAAAATATGGTATTTGTCAACACAAACACTTAATTTTTGTTTACATGGAAAAATTCTTCTTTTGGCTTGTCTATAGATAGGCATGCCTTTCGAACAATATTCCAACACTTAAGGGTTCGATATTAACACTTATATCGATCTTTTTAGGTTTTTGAACTATGTAAACAACTTTTACATATCATAAATAGATTTTATGAGTTCTCTATATCTCATATGGATTTTCATGTACTAAGTGTAGAAAGTTTCTATCAAATAGTCCTAGAAATCTCAAACTTTCTATACTTATTACTTTGATCCGATCGAAGTATTTCGGTTTTATTTTACCTAATGAGTTTTGTATACTTTGAACTTTTCAAGTGTTCTAAACTTATCACTTAGGTTAAATAACTATTTGCATTTATTGATTTATAGCCGTTTTAAATATCTAAATATTTGCAAATGGTTTTTAACTAGGTTGGTTCTAAAGAAGTTGCTTTGCAATAGAACAAACATCACTTTTACTAATGAACATTTCATTTACAACAAAAAGTTTATACAATTTGTTCTTTATAACAAGACAAAATAACTTCTATTACAATAACAAAAGTAGATAAAATCATCTTCTGACAGCAACTGCAACATCTCCCACTGGTCAACTAAAGTATAGCAAGCAATCCTTAGGAACTAGTTTTCCTGTTTTGCTTTCTCTACTCTTTTCTCTGCAAGGTATTGAGGGCAGTTTCTCTTCCAGTGCTCTTCTTCGTTGTAGTGGAAAATTTTTCCTTTGTCTGCAGCATTAGCGTTGCCCCTTCTACCAGTGGGTTTTTTTCTTCCCTTTCCCCTTGTTCTTCTTGACTGGAATATTCTTACTATGTGAAGAATAAGCAATATCAAGCTTTTTGGAGGACGTTCCTCTCTTCTTAGCGGAAGTAACATTTACTTCCGGTTCCAGTCCCTTAGCTCTCATCATGGTCTAGTAAGCCTGTAGCTCATTGAGTAGAGTAGTCAAGTTATATTCTATTTTATTCATGAGCGCGTTCGTACAGAACTGCAGAAAACTCTTTGGAAGAGATTCTAGAATAAAACCAACTTGACTCTTCTCGTCAACAACAACCCCATTTACTTCTGCCACATTCAAATGGACCATCATGTCCAAGAAATCTTCTCTAACAGAGACCCCTTCTTTCATACGAAAGTTGTAAACGTATTTGATAGCATCATGCTTCAGGGAGAAAGATGGTTGTCCAAACATCCCACGGAGAGATTCTATAATCTCTTTGACAGTACCCATACTCTCGTGTTTGTTCGCCAAGACATCAGATATGTTGGCAAGAATATAGGCACGAGTTTTGTCATTAGCCCTGATCCATCTGTCGTATGCATCCCAAATATTTCGGTTTTTATTAGAGCCAGGAATAGAAGGACAAACCTCTGTTAAAATGAATTGTAGATCATCTATCACCAATATAGAATTCGTGTTTATTTTCCAGGTGGCATAATTTCCCCCCCAATAAGTTTATCAGATGCCAACAATTGTGTTAATGAACTCATCATTCTAAAAAATATAAACAAATTTTATCAGTGAATTGCATTTTAAACCCAATCAAGTTTTAGCAAAGTAATAATGTACCCAAGATTGTTTTTTCATGATACTACAACAAGATATTCTTGACTAAATAGTATCCCCAGAATAACTCATATTTCGATAGTCATTTAGCTACCGTTTTTTGTTAGAAATTACTAACACTTTAGTAATTCTGCAAGTATAACCCTCTATTTTTAGACCTCAAAAGTTGGCCCCAACGATGCTCCCGAATTGGAAAGTTAAAGTTGAAATAAACTTTAGAAATCCTATTCATTTCTGGAGTTTGAGTTGTTCTGAATCCTATGTTAAAACCCTTCGAGTGGATAGTCGTCGTTAAAACGACTAGCGAGGCCGACTTAAAGATGACAAGCAAGCGCAACATAGGAATCTCACGATCCAAACAAACAGAAGAGACCGCAAGATATGTTGACACATATCTTTTACCCACTTATTTTGAACTACTTCCCTCATTCACTTTGTTCTTGACCTCATGATAAACACTTTCCAAATAGAGGTCACTCCCAGGGTGACAGGAAGCGTTGCACGGATCTCACGATCGAAATTTTTTAGGGATGTGAGAATTTAAATATATCGTATATTTGATTTTCCATTGAACATCTTCCCCTCATTCACGTTGATATTGATTCACGCAAACACTTTCCGAATGGTTCCTCCATTGTGCCCAGATTCACCTCTTTGAGTTCGTCCACCGTGGATTAACCACCATCCTCCAGACCTAGTGGATATCTTCCACTCCCTCTTCGATCATATCATCCTCGGACTCTTTGGTGATGGTAATGTGGTGACATGAAATTTCACCATTCTTCTACTCAAAACTTCCATTTTGTGGGTTAGTGAAGACAACATCGCGCCTCTTCACCTTCAGTGAACCTTTTCTTGTGTTTAGACTAACGAAGGTCTTTCTCTTCATTCGTGAAGGGACGATACTACGAATCTCTCTGCAACTTCTTGCCTCATAAGATGATTTCTCATCTGATGGCCTTTCAATATCCTTATGGCTGAGGCGTCATCAAATTGACGCACAAGATATTGGCTCCCTCTTTCTTATGGCTATATTGGAGACGACACTTCGAGCTTTTACCTCACCGTTTATCTCACTAGAGACATATCTGCTAAAGTGTTCCTCAACGCCCTCGTTTTTAAGGTTATAAAAAATGGGTGCTCGAGGTTTTTCTTTACTTCCCTTCGAAACTGCACCTAATCTTTCGAAAGTTGATGGTCGCGTCACCACCGGAGATTGACAAACGATTTCCTCTTCTCCTTTGTAAGGCAAAGTCAACCTTCAAAAGGCTGAGTGCCGGGAGATCCAAGGGCCATGTATAGACTTTCTCTCTCTTCTTCTATCATGTTCAATCTCTCAAAGACGAAAGCGCACGCGACAGGCAATCTGATACGGTCGAAGGCTGAGGCTATTTTATCCTTGCCTTCTTTTTCTTCTATATCATCGACTTCTTTTGCAGTTATATTATTGTTGTTGACCACCTTTTCCTTCGCCCTTCTAATTATGAAAATTGGCTCTGAAGAATTATATCCAAGCCCTTTTCTAGATGCAGGTATAGTGTGCCCTTCCTGCAAAAGCTTCTTCTGGGTTGAGGAAAGCTCAGGTCGTTCATAAATGCTCAAACTCTTAAATTTAGTGTCAGTTGTGAAGTCATTGTTGGAACGTACCAATGCACAGCAGAAGTGACCAGGGTCCTTAAGCACTCTAATTCATTAATTTTGGCAGAAATAAAAGCATGCTTCAGCAGAAATAAATAGGTTTCATGACATACCTTTGAAGAACTTCCTCTAAGCTTGAATCCAGCTGCAAATCTCCTCTGAATCTTATTGTAGACCACCCCGAGATCTTCCCTACTATTCTCTTGGTGCTTTAGATTGAGTAGTGGGACTCAAAATAAGCTTGAATTAAGGGAATTTGGAGATTAACTCACAGCAGCAACCCAACGTGAAGAACACCCTTTTCTACGAATTTTTCAGAGAAATTCTATTAGTTGCATTCCCTTCAAAGCATTCCAATCTCTTCAATATATTGTAAACATTCATGCAAAGAGATTTGTGTCATAAGATGCAGCTCATGCTTGGAGTTTAATGAAGCTTGAAGTGGGTTGTTAGTGAGCTACTTGGAAGAAGACAATGGAAAAAGCCATTTTTTCATTTTGTGATTTTTTCTTCTTTTTCAATTTATCAAATATTGATTTCATAAATCAATTATTTTATTAAAATTTAAAATATTATTAATTTTACAAAATTAATTTCATAAATTAATTTTCTAAATAAATTTAATAAATAATTTTTAAACAATTTAAATAATTCTAATTAATTTAATATCAAATATTAAATTAATTTTACACAATTCCATCTTCAAATATTTAAATCATATTTAAATATTATTTCTCCAATTTCATTTAATTCTAATTTGAACACTTCAAATTAACTTATCACGCTATTTTAAAGCTAATCCATTTACGAGCTAGTAGGGGGATCCGCGGATCTACAGATCATGGGCTCAACGATCCAAGATTAATCGGCTAAACTCATTAAACCGATCTAACCCTCATTCGTTAACTAATGGGTAATTCCACTATAGCTTATAGTTGAACTCCCCTCACTGTAGATATATTATGTCCACTCGATATAAGCATGATTAGTAAGTTATCCCTTCACATGTTGCTCGTAATAATGGCTAGGTCGAATCTTTGTTTTACCCCCGAAACTACCTCTTGTTCTTTAAGCCCCACTGATTCCCTAATGAACAATTGATTTGTGATCCAATCAACAAATCGAATCTCTCTCAAGCCAATGAGAGGGTGAAGCCTCTTGTTCAAGACCCAGAACCAACACTTAAAGGGAACAACCTCTCTACTATCCTTAATTGGGTAGGAGTGAATTCCATCTTGCACCCTATGTCCCCAGCTATTCATCCGGTCTTAACCCTAAAATGGTAAGCTTATTAAGTAGAGGCAGTTGGTCTACTCTCACCGTTTGTAGATCAAAGGATAATCCCGAACAAATAGGAGTTCATAGTTAGCTAAGGATTAAGGTCATGTTACCTAGGTCATCACTTTGAAATAGTCAGTCTTAAATAGTAAACAGTGTTATAAAGTAAGAGTGACTGGTCTGATTTTGCCCAAAATTCATTTTCACAGGACACCCTCACTTCTCATGTCTCAACATGCATGAATTAGGATCACTTCGTATGTAGCACTTTACAACTCTTTGTAACAACTACAGAGTAGGCCGCAACCAATAGTGTTACTAGAATAAGACACCCAACCTTATTCATATACTATAGATCATTTTGACTATTTACTCGAACCTGATCCACTTGTATGTCTCCGCATAAAGTTTATGTACTCATGTAATAGTCAAGGGACTTTGGTTTATTGGATTTCTAAAAAAACAATATATTCAATAACAACTTTATCGATTTTTCAGAATAAGTTCTATTGTTTACTAACCACGAGTTTAGGGCATAAAACCCAACAATCATACCTCGCTTTTGTCAGCAATTTGTAAGCTTTAGGATTGAACCTGTCATTTGTTCGTGTTTCGGGCAAATTTACCTTCGTCAAGTCTCCCTTAGGTTCATTGATTTCCTGCTTCATTATCAAAATGAGCGGTGTAACGAAACTTTCTTTTAGGATTTCAATATCCTGGACCTTCAAGCCTTTTGAGCACTCCATAAAAGATAATTCACCCTTCTTGCACCTTGACAAAGGAACATAGTGCAAGATCAGAGAACTTAGAGCCTTTTCATCCTTTAAAGCTGGTGTCCTTGTAATGCTAGTGGATATTTCATTTCCTTTTGAGCTAGAGGCTTGTGCCTCATCACCTCTTTCCCTCCTTGCATCGGCCTGTGATTTTGACTAGGATTCACCTCCATCCCTTATTAACGAAGTCTCTGTGGGCATTGTCTCACCAATACTCTCATTCTTCAAATAAAATTTCGCATCTGCGAAGTGAGACTCAACTTCTGAAAATGGATTAGAACCTATTTTAACCTTCTTATCCCATCTTGATAGAACTTGAAACATTGACGCAACGTCGATGTTATCACACCATTTTCATGAATCCAAGGACATCCAAGCAGTAGTTTATAGCTTGTCTTCGAGTCTATGACATGAAACAATGCGTCGGCCTTTAGGTCACCAATAAGGAGTTCTAAGCGTATCATGCCCATCGCTCTTTGTTGGCTTGATTCCCTTGAATTACCAACTTGCTATTTGACCATTCCTTCATAAGGATGCCCAATTGTTTCATAGTCGTCTTAGTCATTATATTGACGGCTGATCCATTGTTGATGAGAATTCAACCAACTTTCTATTCTCGAATGTATCTCGAGATGTACAAAGGCCTATTCAACTTTGATCCCAACAGTAGATATTCATCTAAGAAACTTATAGACGTACAACACGAAGCATACACATGCACTGTAGAGGTTGGTACACCATATGCGTTGGATTCTAACAATGCGTCGATGAGGGTCGTCTTGGCTACTTGAGGGAGTGGCAATAGGTCATTTATGCTGAACGATGGTAAGTCTTTTGATTCTTCCATCGTTTTCGAGGAGTATCCTCTTCTTCTATCGTGCTAACAACATGACATGCAACAACCTGCCATTTTCCTCAAACCGCGACCATAGAAGTCCTCTGGAAGGAAATCTGCTAATGTCACTTGTCGCCTGGGTTGAGGGAAATCCTCATTTTCGTCCTTAACAAGCTTAGGGTTCCAAGCCTTATTTTTTCTTTTCCTTTTTTGAGTCTTGATCCTTCTTTTACAACTCTAATAGAAGCACGAATTTTCTTGGGCAGGACTCGACTTTCTCTTCTTTTGGTGCGTTACAAGAATCCAGCCTTCGTCATTGTCACTATCAATGTGTTCTTCTCTGTTTCGAAAACCTATGACTTGGATCTCTTGCTGAAACCATACAACAACAGGTTCGAGGGTCTCAAATTGGACCAAACTCTCTCTTTCATAATAACAATAATCAATGTTGGAGTGCTCGGAGTTACTGCCACCGCGACATGATTTGTTTGAGCAACCTTGTCTAGGTCTAGTTTAATCTTTCTCTCCCGAGTCAATTTTAGGATCAGCTCCTTTAGCACGAAGCATTTTTCGACCGGGCGGCTAATGACCCTGTGAGACTTGCAGTAGTTAGGATCGTCTATTGTAACGGCATAAGGTATACAATACAATGATGTGATGCAAGAATGAAATGCGAGATACAAGTCGATAAACTTGTTGACATACATTCTATCCTAAGCTACAAGTCCATGTTCTCGTACAATGTATTCTAATCTTATGCCATAAAACGCATAGATGAATGATGGTTTGAACTGCTTTATGTGATACTACTTCTAGATATGCGTTAATAATGAATGTTCTTGTAGTATGTTGTGTGTTGTCACAAGTTTCCTTGCATTGGAACCAAGTATAATTCCACCGCAAGTTTCTCGGTGTGATCCGAGGTCGAACATAGGGACTGTTTGAGGTTATTGCGTTATATTTTTTATATATGCGACCAGGGATTTTTCAATTTATCAAAGTTATGTGTACTGGTATTTAAAATGCGATAAAGTAAAGGTAAGCGATAAAAATGCGATAATAAGGTAAATTGCAGTAAAAGTAAAGTGCGATAAAATAAACCTAAGCTATGATGATACAAGATACAGGTTGCATGATACAAGATACCGAGGTTGAGACTGACTGTGAAGAATATACAAAGATCGTGTTATGCGGTGGCAAGTCTTATGTGTGAAGCAGAAAGAGAAAGGATAATTAATACAAACATCGCAAGTCGCTTAATTGCTTAAAGATATAAGTATGGTTCCACTTTTCCCTTGGCGTACACCTCTCGGTGATCGGCCGCGTTCCTACATCTCTGTGGTGAAATAGAGACGAATGTAGTGAACGCAAGGTCGCTTCCATCTCTGGAAGTACTACTAAGTTAACGCATTCTTCTAACCTTCTCTCGACAGATCAGAATGACATCTTTACTTCTGCTCTCACAGGTGAAGATGTCGTCTAGCATGCCTTAGCTAAACATATTCATCTCTTTAGCACAGATTAAGTTACTTGTTTAATTCATATTAATCACTAAGGAATTAAGAAAACTTCATGGAGAAAATGACTAATGGAGGAACGGAAATAGACAGAAAAGTGGAAATGGAAATTATCAAGACATTCAATAATACTATTTAACGTCTGATACATGATTGTAAATGAAGAGATTAAGACAATGAAGTACAATTGATGAAATAGAGTTAGAAACAAATACAAATAAGTGCCAACATCTTGGCACATATCTGGAATGGAAAATCGCTTGCCAGCATCAATGGAGTGAATAGATGGATGAGCTTCCCTCTCAAGCTTGCTCAACTGGTAGAAGGGATCTAAGCACGGAGATTCTCGGTGGGGATTTGGCAAAATTGCACTGAGACTCACCTCTTGGCTTTGTCTCTTCTTTTCTCGGATCTTCTCCAATCAGCACTTAGATCAGCTCTCTCTCAATAGCCTCGTATCAATTACCCCGTATCAAGTATATCTTTTTAGTGAATTTTGTGAGGGTATTTATAGGCAAAAAGCTTTGACTCTCTGACTTGAGGTCCCCACTGTATTGTTATGGAAATTCTGAAAATGGTGGAAGAATTATTCCTTCTGTTATGTAATCAGACCGTCAAATATGCACAATGGTTAGTTGTACACGTGTCGCAATCCTCCGCCTTTGCATTGCTCATTTGCATCTTTCGATCTTGTGTCTGTATGAGGTGTTGTTTTTATTACCGCATGCGGTTGAAGTTCAGCACTGGATCGACTGTTGCATTGTGCTGTCATTGCGTTGATCGTCTATTCATTGTTGATTGACGGGCGCAATGCGATGGAGATGCGTTGTTCAGTTTCTCTCTCTGAACCTTGATCGCAAGCGGTAACTTGGTTTCCTGCAAAATAGAATAGAAATGTCCTTTCTACCATCTTGATGGTGTTAGTGGGTGTATTTGCGATAATTTATATTTATTGTATTTCTTGGCTAATTTTCATACAATCGACGCATATTTTCTCTCTTTTGGCCGCAATATCTGAATAAGGCAGCATAAATAACTTGTATTTCTACAAGTTATCATCTATCTTTCCTGCTTGTTCTGGTCGTTTACATTTCGATAGCTGGATATTTTAATTTTCTAGCAGTTGCTCAAGCATATCTACAACATTGGAGTTAGGAAACGGATAAACTTTTTCCTACCTCTCTTTCAAAGTCAGGTGACATCTTTCGCCTCCATTGTTTTTCTTTTCAATTTTCTTCTCCTTTCCTTTTGAAGAAAACTTTAGCGGGGTCGCATTAACGACCATTGATTCCTTCACGACACCTTTCACCTTCTTCTTAGAGCCCTTTATCTCTTTCTTATCCTTCTTCATCTCAGGGATCAGGAAATCCTTTGTTCCCCTACAGGCGATGCTCAACTTTATAACATGGGTGTGAGTTGTGAATTCTTCAAACGTACGAGGCTTTATACCGTGCAAAATATAGAGAAGTCCCCAGTGCATACCTTGGGTGCACATTTCTACAGCAGACGATTCGATGAGTTGGTCTTTGCAATCCAGACTCAAAGCTCTCCATCGGTTGATGTCGTCGATGACTGGCTCCCCTTTCCATTGCTTAGCATTTGTTAGCTTCATCATACTGACAGTGCGTCTGGTGCTATAAAAACGGTTCAAGAATTCCCTTTCAAGCTACTTTCAATTGTCAATCGCCTCAAACTCTAGGTCAGTGTACCAGTGGAAAGCATTTCCTTTGAGGGTTCTGATAAACTGCTTGACTAGCAGATCTCCCCTAGTTTCCGCGTTTTCGCATGTCTCCACAAAGTGAGCAATGTGTTGCTTTGGGTTTCCTTTTTCGTCGAATTGCTGGAACTTCGAGGGTTGATATCAAGAAAGCATTCTCAAGCTGTCAATTCTCTAGGTGTACGGCTTGAAATACATAAAAGAGGTCTGAAACAAGCCTTTATACTGAGCCCTTATGGAGGTCATGATTATAGCCTATAGTTGTTGGATTGATAAAGAGGCAACAGAAACTGATTATTGGAGAAATCACATCTTGGTATGGTTCCCTTTTTTTACTTGCTGGAGGCGGATTTAGAGTTGTCAAACAAGGGATTCCCCTTGATGACAATCATGCCTTTAGGAGATTTTGTCATTTATCTCAGGATGTTGTGCGTGATGACGGAACCTTGCTTTTGCTCCTGCATCACCTCCTTTGAACGACTGCAGGTGATAGGTCCCATGTAAGAGTCGCTTGCGGAGGACGCTCTAGATGCGAATTTCTTAGATGCCATTGATTCGCTTGAATGTTGAGAGAGAAATGAGAGGTAGAGAGGTCCCACTAAACGTGCCAATTTTTTCCCGCGAGATTTCTAGACAAACTTGTTTCGTAGAGTTGAACTTGAGTTTGTTGGTGTAGATGTTGATTTGATGCATTGTGGTTCGATCTCTAACACTTGATCCCCTGATTCTCTCTCAATTAAATGTGTGTGCTTAACTCGAAGAAGTGAAGCGCATGACGTTCTTGAAGTCAAAATCTTGGAAGAGTCTTTGTGTCTTTAGGAGACTTTGTCTTCAAGGAAGTGTGCAGCTTCAAGAGTTTAAGAGTCTTCTTATTGTTAGTGAATTCTCTCTGGGCTCTCTGGAATGTAGAATTGTTGACCTCTACAAATGAAGAGCACTCCTCGATTTATAGAGTTCTCTAGTGGGCCTCATGGGCTTGGGTTTGGTTAGTCCTTGGGTCTGATTAGTTGAACTTGGGCTTGGTTGGTCCATGGGTCTATCCTTTGGGCCCAATTAGTTGGATTTGGGCTTGATTTCACATTTGGGTCAAATTCAGCCCATTTTTGGGCTTAGTTGAACTTTAACCCAAATAATAATATCAAACTGGGTCAAATTAATCTTATCTGATTCAACAGTCATGATGAAACCACGTGGCGTTATCAGAGTTTGTCTTCACTTACAGTTTGGGACACATGTCAACTGCTAATTGGTCCCAAATTTGATGATTTGGAATTTCGTCATGCATGACATGGAAATTTGTGATTGGTCCAAAATTTCTCATTCAACAGGATCTAATTAACAAATTAAGTCTCTAAATCTTCAATTTTGACTTTTTCTAAAGGTTGAAACCTAACTATTGCAGTGAACTCTATTACAACGGTTACTAAAAATGTTACAATTTAAATGTTGCAATACTATATTCGTAGCAACTTGTAAATATGACTTTAGCAAACCGTTCAATTAAATAGGTATATATATCACCAAAAGTTAAGAAACGTTATAAAAAAAATATTGCAGTACATATAAATGGCATCGGTTTAATTATGTATTGCTAAAAATCGCTGCCATTGTAAAAACCTTTGCAGTATTTGTCAATCTGTTGCAAAAAACTTGTTGCTAAACCTGTTTTCTTGTAGTGTTATATCAAACATAGGAACTAAATTCTAAATTTTAAAATCCCGTGGACTAACTTTTAACTTTATCTAAATCATAACTTCTTTTATAACTTGTAAAAAATTTAGTATGCTCTTTTATAACTTCAAACTTCTTGTTACGCTCATTAAATTATTCATGTTATTATTGTTTAATAGCCTTTTTTTTTTTTTCTTGTTTGATCTTGTAATGTTTGCGTTAAAACAAAGTTATTTTTTTTAAAACTGAACCCTTTTATAATTTTTTTTTTTTTAACATCTTTTCTTCCTATTTTGTTTAAACAGATTTTGTTTGCAAAGCCTCCAAAATTGTACTTCATGTATTTGAAAAGTTTTTTTTTAAAAAAATTAATATGTCATTTCAAAGCTTTCTAAGCTCTTTTAAAACAACTTTAACTGTTTTCTTAAAAAAATAAATAAAATAAAATAAAAGTCTCCTACCATGGAATCTAGAAAATTTGAGAATCTGATTTTCTATAATTCTTGAGACGAGGGATCATATATTTGGGAATCCGAAATATGATCTCAAGAAAAAATGAATTTAATTTTTTTTTTAGAAAAAAAATTCTCTTTGTTAAAAGGCTATTTCTATGACGGATTTGAGAAAATTGTAATATTTTCTCATATTCTCGAGGTGAGGGATTATTCCTCAATTACATCGTATCCTCATTGATGAAAGTTTATTCCACTTATCTTACAAGATCATTACTTCCAAAACACTTTGAGTAATGAGAGACAAGATAAGACATTTGTTTTTAAACATTCTTTTTCTCAAATCAATTTATTTAAGGAATAAAGCAATTCAAGATTTCAAATTTGACCATTGTTTTCTAAATAGGTATTGTGGGGTGCTAACATCTTTCTCATACACAAACACTCTCGAACTCAACTATAGTTCTTGCAGACCATTTTTTTATGTTTTTTAATTAAAAATTACTTATTTTATTTTGGTATCCAATCACACCATTAAAATGACTGGTGACGACTCTTTTTTTATTTTCTCTTAAATTGACCCTTTCGAGAACGTCGGTCGCTCCGCATCGTCTCGGGCACGTGGTGACACCCGGAGTGTGAGAGTGGCAAATGGATGGAATCATTAAAAAATGTTGGAAGAAGAGAGAGTTGGAGTGAGTTGGGGTGAGTTATGGTACGTTGGTAAAATATACCAACTCAACTCAGCTAACTCATGTTGGTGAGTCAAACACCCCAAAGAGAAAATATACATGTTCTCATTCCTCCTTTCTTTCACCTTATCTCTCTTCTCTCCCTAAACTCTAAACCCTAAATAGAACTGTACATTCTTTGAGTTTAGTTATTAGAGTTTTCAATATATGTATATTTAATTGGTGAAATGTTGTGAAACATTGTGACCCATTTATAGTTGTGTATTCACAAAAGATTTACAAAAGATTCTCATGAAAATTAAGAAAAGATGTAACAAGAGTATAGTTACAAACATACTCCATACTAAATGTCTCATTTAGTTATTATTCCCCACTTTCCCTATCTTTAAATGGATGGGAAACTTGGCCACTTTTTTCCCCTTAACCCCATCTTCATTCCAAGCCATCTCAAGTTCTTCAATCACTTCATTACTCAAAAGCTCCACTCCTAAATCCTTGGCTGTTTGATATGATGACCAAGACCTTAAATATATCAAATAGTCTTTAAATTCCATCTCTTTCTCCGCTGCAAACTTCGTCGTCGGCCCCTCTTCATCCACCGCCTCAAATGGGAAGTCAATCGTTTTATACTCTTCATCCACCAATCGGCGTGGCGCCTCCCAATACGGTCCAAAATTTGTTGTGTAGATGCGGCGGAGGATGGTGTCGATGGCATTGTTGACCTCGGGCAATGAGTAGCACCAAGCGGCAATGATGCCGTGAGGTTTCTTCAAGACCCATCGGACGTTTCGGTAGAAAGATGGGAGGTCGAACCAATGGAGGGCCTGTGCCACAGTGACTAAGTCCACAGTCCCCGGTGGTGCCACCATTTTCTCGACTTCCACGACGGACATTGTCGACGGGGTGTGGCGGTAATGAATGTTGGGAAGTTTGGCTGCAAAGTCGAGCTGTTTTGGGCTCGTATCAGTGGCGATCACAGTTGTGTAGTGTGCTGCAAGCTGGAGACGGTAGAAAATTTTGTGAAGTTGCACAAGTGCTAAAATTATGTGCAAAATCAAATTTTATGTAAGCCACATATTTGTATTAAAAAAAGGTGTGCTATGGAATGATCTTAAAATATGAAAATAAAATAAAGTAATTTTAACCATTTCAAAATCATACACAAATAAAGACATACCACTTGAAAATCCATGGATATGACACATGAAACTAATCTATGCATTACCATGAACGCTTCACTCGTTTGATGAATGGTGGAGATACTATCTTTAATTTCTCTCTCGTACATCCAAAGAAGACATATCCAATAATAATATGGGAAGGAAAAACTTACAGAGTAAGCAGCTTGGCCGGTGCCGGTGCCGACGTCCCAAACGAAGTCGTGGGCGGGCGTTTTCGAAGCGATGTATTCAAACAATTTGGGTGGATAATTGGGTCTTCCTTCTGCATATTGCTTGGCTTGTTTAATGAACAGCTTCGCCATTTCTTCTCTATAAAGTTCTCTGTTTCTGTCTGTTTGTGTGATTGAGTGTAAGATTGGTCGACCATGGCAGCCAAATTTATAGGAAGAAGGCGAATGGCTATTGCGTAGCACAGCCGTGGAGGAATTTGATTGCGGATTAGGACTTTGTATATTTCTTTTTCTCAAAACACTAGCTGTTCTTATTTGACTATTCTAATATTTTTCTTCTTTTTTTCTTCTTTTTTTCTTGGAGAGATTTCATATCACCTTCCACCTAATTTCTTTCTCAGCTCCTTTTTTTTTTTTATAAATTTAAAAATTCCATCTTATCACTGATAGCAGAACACTTTAACCAAAAAAAATGGTGTGGAAATAAATTGTCATAAGGGTATTTTGGTAAGATAAAAATTTAAAAAAATGGTGAAAATTCATTAATAAAAATAAAAATTATTTGAGAAATTTTTAAAAATATACCGTAAAGTTGAGTTCATGGAACACAATTTCTCGTGGTAGTTTTGAAACAAGTTTAAAGTTGAAATAAAACTTATGAAAATTAAGGAATATTATTAATGGTGATAGCTATTTTCATATAATTTAACATTAAAAAAATCATATATAAAACTTTGGGAGAGAATCTCTTATCCGTTCACGTGCTTACTTGAGGACAAAGACAATGTGAAAAAGAAGTTCAATTTTATTTTTTCTTTTGTTTGTTTGAGGTCACTTTCTATAGGCTCACGTGTATACGTCTTTTTTAAAAAATTAAAAATAAATAGTAAAATAATTAATTAAATTATTATTGATAAAAGAAATAATATTACATAAGATGCTAATTCTTTTTAAGGAAAAAAAAAAGCTCACATATCTAGTAAGATATTGTTTGATTATTTCATTGAATAGAAAATTATATATTTTCCATGTAGATGTTTATAATCAATGCCCAAGTATGAATTTTCTTCTCGATGAAGTTTGTTAAAAGTTAATTGATAGGGAAAGTCAATTTTGAATAATAAGTTCGAAACGTTGTCCTAGGGTGTTTTGGGCTAGTATTTGGTGGGCAGAGGTGGTATTCCGCACCACTCCTTATGTGCTTGGTTAGTTGTGAGGGACAGATTAGGTACAAGAGATTGGTTAAGGAGATGGGGCGTGTTGTCAGAGGGGGGTGTCTTCTGTGTGTGGGAGGTTTAGAGTCTCGGGATCATCTTTTTTTCGAGTGTGGTTATGGAAGAGAGGTGTGGTCTGGTGTGTTGCGACAGTTAGGTTCGTCGCATCGGGTGGCTGGTTGGGATGTCGAGTTGAGTTGGTTGGGTCGAGTGGGGTCGGGTAAAGGGGTGCGTAGTAAGTTGTTCCGTCTATTCTGGTGTGCTTCCATATACTACATCTGGTAGGAACGTAATCAATGACTGCATGGGGGTTGTCCGAGGTGGGTGTCTGCCTTGTTTCACCTTATGGTCTCTATGGTTCGTGCTCGTGTTGCTTCCTAGCGGGTTGATCTTCTTAGTCTTATTTAGCATGTTACAGTTGCTTTTCTTCTTTTTGAACTTGTTGTTGCTCTTTTTTGTTGTTGTCCCTAGTTGTGAGGTTTTGGTCTCTCTTCTCTAGTTTTCTCCCTGGTGTTTGGGGTTTTTTTTAGCATCTTACGTTTATGTTTGATTATGTTCAGGTTTTATCTTCTTGGCTTTGTTTGCTTTTGTTGCTATGTCTTTGCTTGTGCTTTGTTGCGTTGATGTCTTGATCCTGGGCTGTGGGATCCTCCTTATTGTTGTATAATAATATCATCTATTCTAAAAAAAAATAATAAGTTCGGAAATAAAAAAGAGCAAGGACAGTTTGAAATGCTTTTAAGTGAAAGAAAATGTTAAGAGGTATTTCGACATTGACATAGGTTGGATTGCAAAAACTAACTCGGTGTACATAAATAAAGAGGAATAAGAACACTTCATTGATTGAATAAAATGTCATGAATTACAATGCAATAATTATTACCAATAATTTGGGGCTTCGTTCAATTTTAATTATATATATTAAGTAAATTATTAAAGAAAAATTAATACATGAAAAAACTTGGTTTTGTTTTAAAAAGAATTATTACTTAATCAAGGTGAGCTTAGTTCAATCACAATTTGCATGACTTAGACCTTCCTCTCTAAAGATTGAAGGTTTGGTTCTTCATCCCCGTAGTTGTTGTACTAATAAAAAAGAATTATTACTTAATTTAAATATTGTTTACCAATGCATTTAAATCCAAATTTATATAAATGTTACATTACAAATCTTGTCTCTCGACTTTCAAATTAATATCTACTAGTTCTCTAAACTTTCAATTTTGTGTCCAATATTTTAGGGTCTCTTTAGATTTATTAGAGAAAAATATGTGTTCTTTAAAAAAAAATCATTTTTATTTAAACCCTTTTGATAAAAAGAAAAAAAAAACTATTTAAAAGTTTTGAAAATTATTTTGAGTGGTTGTCAAACATTTCAATTTTTCCGTAATTGCTTACTTTCGAAATTAAACACTTGAAAAGTTAATTTGTACACACCCTTCTTTAAGTATTGGACAATAATTATAAGAATCAATAATTAAATTATACATACGGTGAACTATTCAATAAGAATCACTAAGATCTTGTTTGGAG
Source organism: Benincasa hispida (assembly GCF_027475165.1). Classification (NCBI taxonomy): domain Eukaryota; kingdom Viridiplantae; phylum Streptophyta; class Magnoliopsida; order Cucurbitales; family Cucurbitaceae; genus Benincasa; species Benincasa hispida. The sequence goes on along the minus strand of NC_143480.1, from coordinate 62,772,676 downwards.
CGTTGAGTTGGTTATTATAATCTATAGTTATTATAACATATAGTTATTATAATATATGGTTACTATAGACTATCAAAGTCGGCCATCGGATGTAATCATTGAAGCTAATTGAATGTGCTTGTTGTCGAAATTGAGTGTTGGATGTGGTATACATTGGAGTTAACCGCCAAAGTGATCGTTAAAGTTGGTCGTCGGTGGGATGGAGTTATTGGAAACCTTAGAAAGAGAGAGAATTGGTTATTATTATAATAATGGAGTTGTAAATAGTTTTACGGTAGCAAAATGATGGTTAAAATATCTCTAACTCTCCATTATTTTAACACGTAATCCAAACGCTACGTGGATTATTATAACTCACTCAATCCACTCTAAGTTAGGACCAAACACACCCTAGGTAAATTATATATTCACTATTTGTATGCAATACCTTTTTCTAACTTACTTAACATGTTTGGCCATTACCGAAGAATTTGATTTTTAATTGTCCCAGTAGTTTATAAATAGTTTCTAAATGGTCTTCAAATAAAGTTAACTATTTAGTTGATACAATAGAAAATGATGTTAATTCCTAAAATATTATCGAAATCTGGCCGAAACTATATTATCTAGATTTGTCTTAAGACCAAGAGTGGAGGTAGAAAAGGAAGAAATACGGGAGGAATAATTTTTCAACTTGACTTCGAACGTTTTATGTTTCTCAATGAAAATAATGAGTTTAGTCTCTAGCTTTTAAATTTGTATCTAAAAAGTCTCTTTGTTTTAAATGTGTCTAATAGGTCAATGAAAATTTGATTTTATGGCTATTATATCACTAAACTTTAAAACCTATCTAATAGATTACCAAACTTTGAAAATATCTAATAAATCTTTAAGCTTTTACTTTTGTGATAATAATATATTTTAAATCTTTAAAAATTAATTGATATACACAAGTGCAGAAATATAATTGAATTTTATGTTTAATAGTACCATAAATTCTCAAAATTTTGTGTCTAGTATATTCTTCAATTTTAAAAATGTCTAATAGGTTAAATGTGAAAATTGAAAGACATATCAAACACAAAATTAAAAATCTATAAGAAACTTGTAATTTAACAATTATGGGAAAGGAATATCCATCAACCTTTAAGATAGTAATTTGTGTGTTATCCACTTCGCTATAGTTGAATTGACATTAATGACAACCATTTGCCATAAGGACTACATGCACATTTCCTTCTCAATTATGTTAATCAGGTAATTAAAAAGGATGGGGGATAAAATCACATTGATGGGACAGGGTACCACTTTAATTACACACCTTTCACTCATGAGAATTACGTCAATAAAATTTTGCTCATGTTTACTTTCTTGTAACTGTAATCAATCAATGATAATAAGAAATGTTGGCTCATTTAATTACTTTTGTTGTTGTTTGCTAATATTATGTTATAGTAATCAACTGTGAGCTCCAAAATAAAATTTATAATCCTCATCCATAATTTGGTTGCGGAATTGAGGATACCCATTCCAATTATGTTTGAAAGTTACATGAGACACATTAGTCTTTTTTGTGAACATTTTAAATATTTTTCAGATTTTATCGTCAAATTTCTTCAATTACCATTCCAACAGTTAAAATTGATAACGACAATCGTGACCTAAATGATCGTATATCTTTTTTGATAAGATTATAAATATCGTTTACTATTTTGTCCAACGATCACGACAATAATATAGTTTTATGTTTTTGTATCTTTTTCATATGGAGTATTTATATCAATAACTGTAATTTTTTTAAAAAAAAAAAATTGTTAATTTTTTTAATGTATTTATAGGAAGATTATGTATTCTTCTTTTGGGCTCCCTTGCATTTACAACACAATGAAGGCTAAAATATTATAAAAATAACAAAACTTAAAATTAATTGTAAATATAGTAAAATTTTCCTTCAAACACATAGGAAATGTTCAAAAAGGTCTTTGACGGCACACAAAATAATGGAGGCATGAAATTACTGATTTCAATGATAGACAATGATAGTTGTCATCTACTAGATAGTGATATAAGTCTATCATTAATTCTATTTACTTTATTTGTTTGAGGTTTATGTTTAGTGATAAACTTATTATTTTTTTCTTTTTTTTTTTACATGTACCCACCTTGATAATTTGAGGTCAGAAATATAACCAAAACCTATAGTATGTTGATAGACCCTTGGCATGTGCAAGTGTCATCCTCTATACTACGTGTCGAGTAGTATAGTAAAATAATTGTGAAACCAAGTATCGTCCTCTATGAATTAACAATTTGGTTCTACTAGCTATCAAGAAACTATCTTAATCTTATTTAGAAATTTGTAAAATGATGGCGGTTTTGTAAACATAAAAATTAAGGGACCAGTAAACAATTGATTGGGAGACTTCACTAGCTAAAAACTTCTTATTACTACAAAAATGGGCTTTAATGTCGGTTTAAAATTGACATTATAGGGGTATAATGTCAGTTAAAAAACGATCTCGAAAACCGTATTATAAAAAGTCTTTAATATCGATTGTCTTTAATGTCAGTTTTAAACCGACATTATAGATTACCAAGATTTCAATGCCAGTTATCTTCAATGTCAGTTTTCGACTCCCATTTTGACTTAAACTCTGGTGATTTCAGCAGATTTGTTAAACAATGATGCAATAGATAATTAGGGCGGAACAAGTTTTCATTTGGGTGTATGAACCATGCCCCCCATTTTTAAAACAAGCCAATGGCCAACCTAACCATTTGGTGAATTAAGATGTTAATGAATTAATTTTGAGAAAAAATAAGAATAGTATTTTCAAACCAAATTCAGTTTCTTCAAGTTCCAAATATCACAAACATCACAAAGTACTAACAAGTAACAACTATTACAAAACCTCACAAGTTCTTTCTTAAACTTCATTAAAGCCAACAATAATCATTAAAAGCGGTGGTTTTATTTTGCTCGTAGCATTTTATAAATTTTGCAAGAACTAAAAGTGGTTTTGGAGAAATTTCAAAATCACACTAAACCAAACTAATTTGTTTTCCATTTCAGTTCATCAGATCCAACCCCATTACATTTTGGACTGTCCTACAAAGTTATCTACCTAAATCTTCATGTAAATCCAATTTTTGTCTCCTAAAATTTTGAACACAAAATGAAAAGAAAAACGCATTTCCTCAATGAGATTATCAGATTCAGAGCTGGCCTATTGAAAGGATAACTTTGCTTCATTCAATTGAAAAGGGATTTAAAGTCATATAGCCACTGAATCTCACCCAAAACGACCTGAAATCTCGTTGGTTGGCGTCCAAACTCATTTAATCCTACATATTTGGAGCCATTAGAAAGTGGGTATTTCAAATCCGATGTCGAAATTCAAAGAGTAAATTTCGAAACCCACTGAATAGGAGAAAACGCTAGTGTTGGTATGCCTTGGTTCGTGGGTAGTTGCTTCACGGTTGTCAAAGGTAACGACATCATGGGATGGTCTTTGTGAACCCGTTCTTGGTTTTAGGTTTTGTCAGATGTGAAGATGGTTGCCTGTACTGCTCGCGTTGTCAGAGAAGCACCATAGTTGTCGCTCACTGGTGGTTGATGTACTGCCGCCAGTCATTGCAGGTCGTGGGTGTGTCAATCGGGCTGGAGCAACACGCAAAAGGAAGGTTTTGGTGGGGGTAACGTGAGACGAGGAGAGGGAGAGAGAGGGAGGAAGAGAGAGAGGGAAAAAGGGGAGTGAGTGGGAGACTTTCTTTTCTAAAAAAGCAAAATCTAAATTAAAAAAGAAATAAATTTGAGAGGCAAATGAAAATGAGGGTGGTGGGAAGCAAAAATTCAAGATTAAAACATTATCTTAGGATTCAAAAATTAAGGTCACCTACAATGTCGGTTTTAAATCTACATTATAGGTATGCCTATAATGTCAGTTTAAAACCGACATTAAAGATCCGTATTTTTTTTTAAGAAACCGACATTATACATCCATTTTTAGTTTTTTCAATTGATATTAAAGCCTAGATTTCTTGTAATATTAGGGTATCAACTTCATTCAACAAGTTTGTGCAATCAAAGAGCTTCCATTCAATAAATTCATACAGTTACATAAGCCTAGAAGTATTTTTTCTAGAGTACCTCTTTCGAGTTCAACTTTTTCTAACATCTAAATGTGGACTCTAGTTTCATGCAATCGAACTATTTAAACAAAACATTAAGACCCTTTGTTCTTGACCTCTAGTATTTTCCTATCACTCTCACGAACAATCCAATGCTAGCTTAACTTGCTAATTCCAGTTTTAAATCCTCTCTCTCATGCAAAATTAAAAACCTAAATTCAATAAAATGATGATAAAACATTCAATTAGTAAATGCAAACATGATAAAAAAAAAAGTATATACATTTAATTAGTTAAATTATTTAGAACAATCCACAAACATTGTTCAAATCAATCTAACCCTAGAACTGCAAATAGACTAACCACTCATAATATTCAAAACAACCAACATAATCATTTTATACATAAATCTGTAGGGGAAATACAAGAGAGAATAGAGAATTAGTTGTTGATCTCTATCTATCATCGGCATCGCATCAACACCTTCTTCATGATCCCACTGTTGGGGTTGCCTAAATCTTGTAGGGTTCTATAGTTTGTAATTGTATTGTACAAATTTTTTATTTATTTAATAAAATATGAGATATTTTATTTGACATTTAGTAGCATTAAATCCACAAACCAATAAACTAAAATCCAAGGTTATCATCCGTAGCTTAAACATGTATGTAGAGACATACAGGTGGATCATGTTTAAGTGATAACCTAAATGGTTTGTAGTAGGTGGATAAGGTTGGATACCTTATCCTGGTGATACTACGAGTGCGGCTTGCATTGTTGATGTTACCCATTTCCTCTAGAAGTCTTTTTTCCAAGTTACCTCTTTCGAGCTCAACATTTTCTAAGACCTAATTGTGGACCCTACTTTCATGCAATCAAACTATTTAAACACAACATTAAGACCCTTCGTTCTTAACCTCTAGCATTTTCTTGTCACCCTCACAAACAATCCAATGCTAGTTTAACTTGCTACTTTCAGTTTTGAATCCTCTCTCTTATGCAAAATTAAAAACCTAAATTCAATAAAATGATGATAAAACATTCCATTAGTAAATGCAAACATGATAAAAAAAAAAATAAAAATAAAAAAGGAATATGCATTTACTTAGTTAAATTATTTAGAATAATCCACAAAATCAATCTAACCCTAGAACTGCAAATAAACTAACCACTCATCATATTCAAAACAACCAACATAATCATTTTATATATAAATCTATAGGAGAAATACAAGAGAGAATAGAGAATTAGTCGCTGATCTCTATCCATCGTCGACATCGCATCAACACCTTCTTCATGATCCAACTGTTGAGATTGCTTAAATCTCGTAGGGTCCTGTAGTTTATAATTATATTGTAAAAATATTTTATTTGACATTTAGTAGAATTAAAACCACAAACCAATAAACTAACATCCAAGGTTATCAACCGTAGCTTAAACATGTATGTAGAGACATACCAATAGATCATGTTTAAGTGATAACCTAAATGGTTTGTAGTAGATGGATAAGGTCGGATACCTTATCCTAGTGACACTACAAGTACAGCTCGCATTATAGATGTTACAATTGTTGTAAAGTACTACAAATGATCTGATATTGATCATTCATGTGGAGACATGTGAGCGGGGGTATTCTATACGAAGAAGTTTGTATAAGACTGGATTATGAAATGACTAGTCTCATTATATAACGTCGTTCATAATTGAGACTTACATTTCACTTGACCTGAATCTTGAATGAGTTGCGAACTTCTGCCTATGAAGGCAGTCATTTGATTTCTATGGGTGAGAGTGACCAGATTGCCGACTCCATTTTGGGGTTTCGTCTGATTGGGGAGCTAGTAACACAGCTACATAAGACAGAATTCACTCATTCCCTAACGTCGGGGTAAGTAGATAAATTGCCCTCTTAAAGGCTGATTCCAGGGCTTGAACATTTAACGTCACACCCTCTCCTATCCCGAGAGAGGTTTGGTCATAGTTGGACTATGACTTATTGTTCATTAGATAGATTAGTGGTACTTAAGAAGTTAGATGTAACTACAGGGGTAAAACGGTAATTGTAACCTAGTTATACTTACGAGCAATTTGTGAAGGGTCATCACACTATTGATTGGTTATATCCAATTGACACAAAAATATATTTGTAGTGCAAAGAGTGCAGTTGTCGGTTTTTAGTGGAGTGTCCGCAGTTAATGGATGTTGAATAATTTAATTAAAGGGGTTTAATTAATTATTCATGTACCATTGGAGTTTCAAGTTACATGTCCATAAGATCCCTTCTGTAGCTCAAAAGGGATTTATGAAAATCTATTTTGGATTAATTTGAATTGTTCAAATTAAATGAGAGAATTAATTATATGTGATATAATTATTATATATAAAGTTTATTTGTGAGGAAATAAATATTTGAATATGATTCAAATATTAATTATGTGAATTGGATTCATATAATTAATTTAATATAAATCGGATTTATATTAAATATCATGTATTAATGAGAGAATTAAAAACTATAGGTTATACTGTATTTGAAACAATATAAAAACTATAGATTATGTGTTATATGTGATATAACATATGATTTAATATATATTATATGATAAGTTAGTTATTATATAAATATATATTAAATTTTATTATATTGATTTAATATTAAAATTTGAATTTAACTCCTTCCCCCTCTTTTCTCTTTTTTTCATACGTGATAGAGAAGTTAAGGGATAGAGTGGTATTGCTTGATCTTCTTAACAGAAGAATTAAGAAAACGATTAGGGTTCTCTCTGATTTTTTCCCTATCTCATTTCCCTCTCAAATCACAATCTCTCCCTCTCTCAAAATTCCAAGAGCTCACACAACTTCTTAAATTCTCATCCTAGAGAAAACAAAGGAAATTTTCATGGTGATGGCCATTTGGAGATTGATAGTGTTTTGTTCGTGACAATCTGGAGAAGGGAATTTTCATGAAGAAATTTGTTCTTCAAAGTTAAGGGTTTCTTGAAACCCTATATCTTTTTCTCTTTTCTTGTTCAATTGGTTGTAAATTTTAATTGAATTGCATAATTGTTTACTATAAATTGGTATTCTGTAAAATTGAAATTGTGATCAATCTTCACGTTTCCGCTCAAGACCTTCATAGGTTCCTTCACCAACTTTATTCAATCCCAACATCATGCTTTGAAACTATGAGTAGCCGCCTCTCAGCCTCTTTGGAAAAGCGCTAATTGAAATCCTCTCGATCTCCCCTCCAAAATGACAAATGACTAATTATCTAGCTAAAAACACTACCGTGGGTGTCGCTTTAAAAAAACACTCACTTGAAGTAACCGCAGTGCCACACTGCTACAAAATTTTCCAGCCTTGAGTTAACGTGCCAAGCATGGCGCCATGCGTGCCACAGCATTTGTCCATACCTTTTTCACTCATTTTCTTGTCCTAAGTCAAACTTTGACTTTCTTAAGGAGTATTTCTATTTTTTTTTTTTTTTCTCTAGTTAGCTTGTTTCGATCCAAACGCTTAATTTTGAGGTGTTTTTCAACCATGATAGAAGTATATACAAGTATTACTGATACTGTAACGCCCCACATTTTTTTTTTTAAAAAAGTTAATTTTAGTCGATTAAAATTTAATTTTGAATTTCATCTTGGTTAAGTAATTTCGATTAAGTTGGATTAGATCCTGATAAAAGTATATAGAAGTATATCATTAATAGAATTATAAGTATATGACAGATACATCTTTTTATTTATAGACTTTGATATACTATATATGATTGTTTATGTCTGATAGAACCTGACAGATGTATATAGAAGTTTATAACTGATTTTTTTTTTTTTTTGTTATTTTAACTCTATCAACTTCTATCACCAATAGACATCAAGTAACAAATAAAAATCAATCAACAATGGAAGTGATAGAATAAAGAAGTATATTAATGATAGACTTCTATCACTATCTATCAGTGATAGATTTTTATCACAACTATATCACTGATATCATAAGTGATAAACTTTTATCACTTTCTATCAGTGACTATCACTATGCTGATAGACCCTTGTAGAAGTATATAGAAGTATCACTGATAGAATTTTAAGTATATGACTAATATTTTAAATAAGTATGTCACTAATAAATCTGATAAAAGTAGAGGTGTACAAGGGTCAAATTTTCTTTAAAACTGACCAACCCGATCCGGGTTCGATTTTATATCTACATAACCCAAACCGATCTTGTTCAGATCTAGATAAGGTTGTCGATCTCACACTTCCCCTCCCAGATTACCCATCTCATCTAGAAAGAGGTGTGAATGCTAAGCATCACCTCCCCTGATGACATTTAGCATCCAACTAACCAATTCAACCTATACATGAACCTAAATAGTTACACAATGATCATTTTAGTACATTTAATTTCCATTCGACATATTCCATTTCACTACATTCCAAACACATTTCATAGCTTGCCCACCTCCTATTATATACAAACCATCGACAAAGTTTATGTATTACAAATACACTTTTTATTACTATACAACCAAATATCTACTTTTGTCCCACGTTCCCAAAACTGAAATACATATGGTTCTTGATACACAAACTATTTACAACAGGACTTCAAAACATGTAGACCTATAATGTAGTAAGAGACCCTCGACTTGTGGCAGCGGACAACTCTGCTTGAATCTAGAACTTTATCGCTACCTGGGGGAGCATAAAACATTCAAAAGAATGAGTTAAAACCCAGTGAGTGGTAATTTAATATGAACATAAGTTTTCTCTTTCTAAATCATCAATAAAGTTGGTCAAATCATTCAGTAAATCGTTGAAAAAGTATAAAAGATTTAATAACATCTCAAACTCGTGCTAGTAAAATAGTGGCATGATCATATCTCATAGAAAGCACATTATAAAGCATTTAAGAATTATAAGAAATTCACACCAACTCTGTACCCAAATACTCATTTACAACGGCAGGTTACTCTGGACAAGGAATGCCCACCCCCTCCTCCTCCTCCCCCCCGTGTAAACCAAATAACAGGGTCATACGTGCATGTAGAGCTACCTCATGGCTAAAAATAGATACACATTAAAGCCCAAGTTACTCTGGACTTCCTGGTATACTCTGGCCAAATCTAGCCCCGATAGCCCCCTAATAGCTTGGATGGTGCTATATCCACAGGTTCCTCTGGACTTCCTGGTATACTCTGGCCACGTCTGACCCCGATAGCCCCTTGATTACCTGAAGGTGCTACTGAAAAACAGTCAAGTAGCATGGGAAACTAATCATCTCTCTGGTACAAGAATTAGTAGTTTTAAATCACTTTCACAAACCAATCCACATCATTTATTCCACTATCAAGAGGTTTTCTTACAAAACCATACAAGTCACAATGTAAAATCAAGTTCCAGACTACATTTTCATAAATCTAGCTCATATCAAATAATTAGGAATTCATAAATCAAGATTCAATCTTTTTTTTTAAAATAATAATCAAGTAAAATAGATAATGTCATCACATTTCACAAATCATAGCATACAATCATACATATATATTTTTCATATCAAAATAATATAAAATAAACCACTCACAGTCACGAATACAAGTTCCTTGGCTTATAAGCCTTCTCAATCTCAACTGAAACAAATCCCAGGATTACTATACTCCAAGGTTTGACGGAGTGTAGGCGGCATGCACCGGACATCTTAGCTGCAATGTTTTGGTCTAGTTCATTTTATGTATTTTTTAATTTATTATTAATTAATTAAATTAACATAATAGTTATACTAATTTAATCGATTAATTTTTCATTAGGATGCCAAAATCGGTCCAATTTTGTTGTTTAAATTAATTAAATTATGCATTGGATGGATGTTTAAATCAATATTTGGATTCATATTACATACTGTACGTCATATAGATTCAAAAATACCCACCTTAGGATAAACAAGTACATGCATCATATGAAATATAAATGTTATATTTTATGGATGCATGATTAAATTAGCATGCTCATGCATCGTAATGTAAATGTTATATTACTGATGTATACACTAAGCATGTTCATGCATCATACTATATACTAAAATTATTATAATAAATAGTGGAATGATGTATGTAAATGCTTGTTTTTTCATGTATGATTTATATAATTGTTATATTTATCAAATGAAAATAAATTTGAATTAAGCATGACATTACCTAGATAAATATAAATTTTGTATTTAATTAATGTCATTAGATGCAAATTTATAGGTTTTAATAAATCATTAAAATATAAGAGTTAGTTTAAATGAGATAGATTAAATCTATAATCAAGAGTTCATGCAAACATATGTCCAAATTAATTTTAAATAGTTTAAAATTGATCAACCTATACTTATGTTAATTTCTAATGGGATTAGAATTAGGTTAATCTATTTAATTTGTTTTAATAGGATTAAAATGAATGTAATTAAAAGATTAAATTTATAAAATAATTGCCCATAAGAGACCTTTGTCTAAGGAAGATTATAATTAGGAGGGGTATTTAAGCTGACAGAAACGGAACACCTCCACCTGGGAACCGGCCTGGAAGGTGAATTGGGCAAATATTTTATAAGCATGTAATAAATGATTGATTTTATTACAAGAGTTTAATAAATGAAATCATGTATTATTAAATTATTCAATATAAATGTTATATTGACCATATTTAAAAGGAATTAGATAAATTCATTGGTTGGGTTTTAACTAAGTATAATTAAATCCTAAAAATATTAGAATACTTTAGTGGGAGGATATTGGTATATGTGATATATCAAATTTCAAATCTCACGTCCCCAAGAGTTCACACTGTGAGATTCATATTCGACTTGAGTCGCCCTGGGCGCGGCTTCCCTTCAGAAAATATTTGCATGGGTCAATAACAAGGTGAATGGAGAAAGTATTCATAGTAAGTGGGAGATGGATGCGTGTCAACGTATCCTTCGTTCTCCTACATTAGGTTGCACCCTGAGATTCCTATGGTCCATCTGCATGTCGTCCTGGAGTGACCATCCCTTCAGTGGGCCTGATCATAGGGGTTGGAATAACGCAAACTCCATTAATGGATAGGGTTTCTTAGGTTAATCTTCAATAGTTGTCTTTCCCTTCGATAGCCTGTTGAAGCGTACCTCTGGGATCCAAAAATGGGAGGGTCACACTTACAGGATGAATTAAATTAGTTAATAAATCATTGATCGAAACAACGTTAGCTAAACTATAGGAATAAAAGTTATTTTGGTGTTAGTGATTGGTTGAGATTGGTTCAATTCAGGGAAAGAGTAGCTGATCACCCTTCGGTAGCTGTTGCTCTAAACCTCTAAAGTATCGTTGCAAAAATGAAAATCAATAGTTTAATTAAGGTTCTACAATTACATATGTTTTTGCTAAATTGATTGGATTATTAAGTAATGGGTTATGACAAATATAACTAATATGGTCAACTGATTGTTATATGTTTCAGTATGTCTTCCATAATCATATCTTTGCTTAAAAATGAGAAATTAACCGGTGAAAACTATGTGACATGGAAATCTAACTTGAATACGATTCTGGTTATTGATAATTTGCAGTTTGTCTTGACGGAGGAATGTCCTCTAGTACCAAACATTGAATGATGCTAATGACCGTTGGACAAAGGCCAATGATAAGGCTCGAGTTTACATCTTGGCAAGTCTGTTTGACGTTCTTACCAAGAAGTATGAGGTCATGATGTCTGTAAAGGATCTCTTAATGAAGAGTTACATGAGTGCGTTCGGATCGCTCCAATTTCATAGTGACCGAAATAGACCATATACATTTAAACGCACAGTTATGCAAACAAATAGTAATTAATGGCATGCTTTGAATAATAAAAATAACAAGGGAGAGAGTTCTCATACCAGTTGAAGACGCTCTTCTAAATATGGAACTCAACACAGCGAAAGACCTTTACTCGAACAACCAACGCCCAGTAGATGCGTCGACTTCAGCAGCACGAACAACCGCAAACACACGAACGCAGAGGGGACGACACCACCAGACAAGAGCCTCAGGTATTCTTGGAGTGAGAACCCAAAGTGTGGTCTTTGGTGAGTTTAGTAGAGGTAGGAGGAAGAACCGATCGTGTAGGCGATAAGCATGTGGGAGAGAATATGAAGCTATCGCATAGAAAAATGCTTATCGCTTAGAAGAAACTACACGATCGTGTAGATTTTATTGAACGATCATTTAGAAAACAGTAGGTGATCATTTAGCAAACACGAAACACTATACGATCATTTAAGAAAGCTAACCGATTGTTTAGGACTTAGTGTGCGATCGTTTAGGTGCTAGATAGGCGATTGTTTAGGTGGGTATGCGATCGTTTAAGCATTGAGCGACTATCGTATAGGCTCTCGAGTTTAAGCGATCGATTATGTTTTCACACCAACGCAAACCTTCCGATCTTTTTTCAAACCATTCAAAATGAAACAAATTTCATTTTTATTCACCAGTTACAATAACCGACGCTGTTCCCCACTAACGCACGTCCGAGAGATATTTTAGGTTAATTATCATATAATTAATAAATATAATCATATTATATTTTTTACCCTATAGTTTGATATCACATATCTACTATAGTAATTTCTCCTCCACTTGATATAAATCATATTTATATCTAATTTCCTCCAAGATAATATATCTCATATATTTAGCCAATTATATCATATATAATTAACCAGTCCACTTATATCATATATAATCGAACTTCCTCTTGTCATTTTGAATATTTCAAATTAACCCAAACACTGATTATCTACTTTATCCAACAGGGACAACACCACCACTAAAGAGCCCCGGGTATTCTCGGACTGAAAAACCCAAAGGGTGGGCTTTGGTGAATTTGGTAGAGGAACGACGAAACACAAATCGTGTAGGTGATAAGCAAGTGAGAGGGAAGAAAACGCTATCACATAGTAGAAATTCTTATCGTTTAGGAGGAGCTACACGATCGTATAGGATTTACTAAACGATCGTTTAGGTAAGGTATACGATTGTTTAGCTAAATCGGCACACTATACGATCGTTTAGAGAAGCTAACCGATCATGTAGGCGACAGTGTGCAATCGTTTAGCTCGAGGTGGATGATCGTTTAGGTGGAGAAAAGCTATCGTATAGTCTCTCGATTTTCTTAAGCGATCGTTTAGAATTCTTCAACGTGCTCTTCCGAAATTCTTTTGACAATTTCTCTTCGGGGCTTTCGATTGAACGATTCAAAAATGAAAACAATTTTTATTTTAACTCATCGGTTACAATAACCGACGTTGCCCACAAACCCACGTCCGAACGTGAAAATTGGCTTAATTATCATATAATTAACCAATTAATTAATTAATAAATATAATCATATTATATTTTTACCCTATAGTTTGATATCACATATCTACTATAGTATTTCTCCTGTACTTGATATAAATCATATTTATATCTAATTTCCTTCAAAATAATGTATCTCACACATTTAGCCAATTATATCATATATAATTAACCAGTCCAATTATATCATATATAATCGAACTTCCTCTTGTCAATTTGAACATTTCAAATCAACTCAAATACTGGTTCTCGACTTTATCCAAGCTACCCAGGGGACCTAATGGACCTGTGGCTCGAAGCTTCAATAGTCCGTGAATAGCTGACTAAACTCTTAGCCACGAGATCCACCATCCATTAACTGTCAGGCATTCCACTAAAGATCAGCAGCTAAACTCTTCTTACCAAAGAAATATTTTTGTGTCCATCGAATATAACCAATCATGAGTACGATGACCCTTCACAGATGCTCGTAAGCACAGCTGGGCCAAATTACCATTATGCCCCTGTAGTTACATCTCACTCCTTAAGTACCACTGATTCCTCTAATGAACAATACAACATAGTCCAACTATGTATGAACATTTCTCGGGCCAAGAGAAGGTGTGTGGCGCCACATCGTTCAAGCCCCAGAATCAGCCCTTAAGGGAGCTATCTATCTACTTACACCTACCTTGGGGAATGAGTGAATTCCATCTTGTGTAGCTGAGTACCTAGCTCCCAAATTAGACAAATCCTCAAAATGGTAGGTTTGAATCGGCGAACTGGCCACTCGCACCCATACAAATCAAAGGACCGCCATCAATGGCAAGAGTTCCTAACTCACTCAGGATTGAGGTCATGTTACCTATGGGCATCCTAATGAAGTGAAGTCTCTGTCATGAACAGTGTTATATAACGAGACGTTAACACTTCATGGTCAGGTCTTATACAAACTGTTTGTATAGGACGTCTCCGCTCGCATATCCCTACACGAATGATCAGGATTAGACCATCTGTGAAAAGTGTTTTTTTCTATCGTGATTCGAGCAGGGAGTGTATTGTATAAAATACGTAGGAAAAATAAGTGCCAAGTATAAATGGTGCGTTGATACTATGATGCGTTTAAGTAGTTGTAACACGTTGATGCGTTAGAGATATGCGCACAACACTCCTATTAATGACCTTCAAGTTTTTCCTAAATCAGACCTAAGTATAAATCTAATTTAGGTTCAGAGTCAAACTCAGGGATTCAGTTAAACAAACGCAGACCTTGCATTATATCTATTGTAGGGGTTTTCCTAAATGAATGAGAGAAATGTGTTATTTACACTAAAATGTTGTGCCTGTGCAAGAAGATACAAAAGAGTTGAGTGGTGAGTGATGGATCATGCGAAAATGGAGTTGAATGTAAGTGGATGCGTCAGTCTAAGATGAGTGTACACAAACTAAAATGTGATGTGGATGAGATGGGATGATTTGCTTATCTTTTGTTCATACGTTAGACTTTATTTAACACTTCTCAATGCGTACAGCATACAAAACCTATCTCTAGGATGCATGCGTCTAACACAGAATGCAATAAACACCAGTATGTCTATCTCTAACTATACTAGGCATTCTACTTGATGCGGCTTAGTTATTCTCTCGAACAATCTAAGTTAAAAATGCTTTTACCAATTGATCAAGTTGGCTTAAGTGTTGAAATGAAATTTTGCAAAAAGTATAAATGCATTCAACATGAACAAAAAATAAACAATGGAAAAAAATGTGATGGTTTAAATATATGGATTTTATAAAGAAGAAAATTGTCTTTACAAAAGCAATATTCAATCAAGTGAAATGAAAGCGATAAATGAGATGAAGGAAACCGAGTCAAGCCGCAGAGTACAATCTCTTGTATCTCTTTGGCTAAATTTTGTTATGTATAATCACTTGTATAGGAAGAGGACGAAGTGTCTTTCTCAAGCTTGACTTCCTCCGCTCCCTGACCGGCGGTGGTGGTGGTTCTCAACCTTTCTAATCGTCTTGGCACCACAACACAGCTTAAACTATGACTATACTAATTACAGAGAGTAAGGATCTTGATAATTTCTGAACTGAATAATCTTCTACTCTGAATTCTGGAGAGACTTCATCTATTTATAGGCATTGGTCATGTCCACTTGTGAATGGGTAGCATTAAAGTCCATATCCTGGTCAGCATTAAAGTCCGTGCCTTGGTCAGCCGCCTGACTCTTGGAAGCTTTTCAGATGTTGCCTGCTGCTTGGAAGCTTTTCAGACGGCGCCTACTGTAGATGCCCATACTTGTAAGTGGTGACGTGACACAATCAGCCTGGATCAATGTACCTTCTCTGCGTTGAATTCCCTCCGACGCATGGCCCATGCATTACAACTTTTCCTGCGGCACTCGTCTAATGCGTTAATGTTAATCCTCGCATTAAAATCCTGCAATATAATGTGTTTGTGCTGCGATATTTAGTAATAAAACTTCTTTTGCATGAGTTTGCTAATGTTTGAATAAATCCATGCATTTCTTTTAAAAAATGAGCAGAATTTATCATTAAAAACCTTAGTTGTTCCAATTTAAGAGCAAAAATAACTTGTATTTCTACAAGTTATCACCACCCCCAAATTTGAACAATGTTTATCCTCAAGCATTCTAAAATAATTCATTATTATCTCCTTTGTCTTAGGTGTGCAAAGTTCGCTTCTCATCATATTCATTCATAAGCTTGAGATAAGTGTTTGGAAAGTATAACTCAGATTAACTCTTTTCTAAAAGGACTAATGTTTAGTTTCAGATGCAGCAGACCTTTTATCACCAACTCATTTCGTTTCTTAAAACATTCTCGTTTTTTCTAAACCAGCAATGCGTTAGATGCACTTTTTAAGATAAATGTCGGATAAAAAGAAAAAAAAATTATGAATTTTTACTTTACCCATGTGTTGTTCTAGATATCACACTTTTGTTTTGGCTTGCCCCCACGGGAGTCATGCGAGCATCCAACTACGGGTGAGAACCCTTCACAACTAAACTCATATCTAATATTCATGCATTTCAAGATATAATTTCTTCAGACTAGATAGAGGAGTTCTATGGGACGCATTGGTCTAGGAGACTTAACTTCATTTTGGCTTGCCCCCACGGGTGTCATGCAAGCATCCAACTATGGCTAAGTTCCTTTTCCAACTTAACTCATGCCATTTTAAGGATTTTTTTTCTTTTGAAGTAATGTCAGAGGAGTTGCATTTAACATTTTTTTCTTATTTTGTTCCCTTTTCTTTATGATGTACTCGTTGATGCGTCTTAACTCGAATTTCCCTCATCCCCAAATTTGGAGATGAGCTATACTCATCCAAAATTTAGAGACGAGCTAAATCCTCATTGCTAAAGAGAAACAAAATTTCAAAAAGGCTTTGAGAGTCCGAAAGGAGTTTAAGACTAGAAGCTTGCACGTGTTAGAAAGTAAACTTAGTCTTTTTAGAGAAGTAAAGGCCTTGTTGATTTTCCTAACACATACTCTATACTTATAAATTTCATATAGTTGATATCATTGAGGTCGGCAATGCACAAGACTTAGAAAATATCTAAAGAACAAAAATAAAGTTTCCTAAGGTCAAACGCAAGGAACAAAATGATATGAATTTCTCATTAATTTTCGTAGATTCACATGAAGTAAATAAACAAGTCAAGCAAATACAAAAGAATATCAATTAAATCAAAATACAAAAATAACATAACACCCCGAAACTCTATTGTACTAGCGCGTCATCTCTGTATTCTTCTCCAGGGTCTTCATCCATAAATCGCAGAGGGTTTCTAAGATGGGCAGGCAGTAGAGGTAGAGCAAACATTCTAACCAAGACCTAATTGATTTACTGCGTTGTATAAACGAATTGGTCTTACATTTGTCTTGTTTGCTGCCTTAGATAATCTCTTAGATTCCGATTTTGTTGCTGGAGACCTTTGATGGATGTGGCCAATGGTCTGAGCTGATTACTGATAAAAGTTTTCAACTCTTCTAAATCAGCGCAGCATCGAGGTGGGGTTGGTTCTTCTTTCTTCCAACTGGGTCTTTACAATTTGCTGCGTTGCTCGATCCTAACCCAGTTGGTTCAAAGATTATTAGAGGTGGCACGAAATTAGGAATTGGACTTGGTGGGGGCGAAGGAAGAGAATAAAGGATGTCCTGATCCATATGAGTTGGTTCTTGGTGCGTTTGTTCAGGACTCCCTTCTCGCGGGGCCAATGGTGAGTCATGGAAAGTAAGGTTGAGGATTGGTTATGCTTCTTCACCCGGAAGTTCAAGCTCAACTTCATATTCTTCATGCTCTGAAGCTTCATCGCTGTGTTCAACAATCTGGACGCGTCTTCTTTTGGAGGCGCGTTTTGATGATCAAGGCTTGGTTGCCACTTCCTTGGTGGGTAAGGCAGGTTGATGCGGCAAACCACGAAGTAGGCGCCTTACTAACTTTATATCTATCAAGCCATTGATATTTTCATGATCATCCTCCAGAGGTCTTGATGGTCTTGATCTGATCCCTTATTAATCTCCCAACGTCTAAAGGGATGCATTGCATGACGCAATAGGTAGCCAGGACGCATTCTTTTGACAATGGTTCATCATACGTTGTAGGAATGATGCTCCTTTTGATCAAGTAATACCATAAATTCGCATCTGGGGTTAAGTTCCTGGAAGCTAGCATCTTTGCTCCGTTTCTAAAAGTTTGCCACTTGCTTCCAGGTTTGGTTACCGTTCTAAACGCATCTTCCAATTGACTTGGCATTAGCTGTTCCAAGATGTGATTACCTTCCGCATCTGGATTACTATCAATGTTGAACACACCGTTTCTAGAAGTAATACCCCATCAACAAAGGTTGTGTTTTTCTCCATATCAAACTCACTATTGTAGAAGACGCAGATGAGGTTGGGCCAAATACGTGTGTGCCCAACGCAGAATTGACTCCACCCTAATGCGTTTAGTGTTTCTGTTATGTATATAGGCAGTGGGTGGCGCTCGGGAAAGAAGCCCTTTTCTACCAATATATCACTGAATTGACGCTTTCTTCCTAAGGTTTTCTTAGGTAATGCATCAGTTTCCTTGTGTTTTCCTGCCACGTGCTCTTTGGCTTCTCTTTCTAGTTCTCTCAATTCATTCTCCAATTCCCTTTGGAGAGTCCTCTTCCTTCGCTCTTGCCTTGTGGGTTGGTAGTCTTCTAAGTCCTTCTCTAATGCGTCGTGCCTTGAGCAACTCCCATGCGTTGCATCTTCAAGGCCGGATGCAGATTGCTCATCTTCTTCCTTCAATATTAACTTTCTCTTCCTTGTTGCTCTCTTTGATTTTAAAGGCCCTTCATTCGCATCGGTTTGGCGTGATTGAGACGTGTCTGGGCCAATCCTCCCATCTTCTTCTTCTCTATCTCCTTCTCTATCTTTTTCTCTATCTTCTTCTTCTAATTCTGCCTCTAGCATCATAACATATCGCTCTGCTTCGTCCAACTCGAGTGATGTATTAGGTGGGTCAGAACGGATCACTTGATTTTCCTCTTGGCCTTGATTGAGGCTCGCCAAAATAGCTCCAAATACTTCCTGCTCGTCCAGTCGAGCCAACTCAGCCAACTTTTCAGGGTTACACTCTGACGCAGGACTGTCAGAGGGGGGTATGGGTGGAGTGAATGGAGGGGTGCCCACTGGGGTATGAGGCATCCAAGGGGAGGATATGACGAAGGGCGAATGTGGTGGTTGGCTAGACGCGTCTGAGTCGACAAGGTAGATGGTTGCTAAGGGTTGGATTGAAAGTGGAGGCAGTGGACGCACGGCTAGAGATGGGGCAATGTGAAGGTAGGCTGGAAGGGGGTCATGTGTTGCACCCATCGGGGTTATATTAGGAATGAATGATGGTGGGGCAGGCTTGCTGTAGGGCTTAAAGGCAGCCGTAGATGATGGACGTAGCCTCGATTTTGCAGGTGTTTTGGGCTTCGGCATAGGGGTAGTTTTCGATTTTAGTTGAGGGATCTTGATCGAAAGAGTATTGATGGCTTTAGAGGTTTTGGAAGGGAGTTTAATGAGTGTTGTGGAGGGCTTCGACAGCCTTTGAGAGGAAGAGGAGGTTGCTTCGCTGTGTGTAGGTTTGGATTGGACAGAGGGTTTGAAGGTATTTTTAGGGCTTAGGGGAGGCGAAAGCGAAATAGACGAGGAAGAGTAAGAACTTACTGGAGAGTCGTTCCCAAAGCTCACGGTTTGGTTCTGGCCATCTGAGGCAGACGACATTGTGGCCGGAGGTAGGCTTGAGCAGATCAGAGGTTGGGGAAACGGAGAGGCTAGGGTTTTTTTTTTCTTTTTCGTTTCAGAGAGCTCGAGAGTGAAATGAGGAAGAAGAACGAAATGAACCGTTCGATCATTTTATAGGCTGAGAGAAGGTTAGTGGGCTGACGTCAGGCGGCGCCTGACGTCTGTAATAAATGTAAAGCTGAAGGGACGTCTTGGGTTCTAAGCACTCGAGTACTTTTGTATTCTCAAGCGCGTCCCGTCAACTAGGCCATGCGTTAAACTTGAGTCTAACGCGTCCGTTATTCCCAACTCGATTATACAAAAAAATTTAAAAAGAAAACAAGTAAAATTTATAATTTATAAAGGTAGAAACATAGAACAATCAATTTTGAAATCATATGCAAACAAACAAACCAACATACTCAAACGCATTATAAAATACAGAATGCAAAAATACAAGGATAGAGGAAGCGTCCGTGGAATATATGGCGATGTGAACGCAGGGATGCTTCGACGTGGGCCTCAGCTGGATTCGCGTAGTGCGAGAGATGACTTGTGACGTTCTAGTCCATCTTCAAAGTGTGGCTTTACGCTTTGGACACTTACTTTGAATGCGTTAGCGTCATCCTCTCGTATTAATTCCACTGCTCCATATGGAAAGATTGTCTTAATTATAAAGGGTCCTGACCACCCGGACTTTAACTTTCCTGTAAACAAATGCAGACATGAATTGAACAATAGAACTATTTGGCCAACAACAAGTTCTTTCTTGCTGATGCGATGGTCATGCCAACGCTTTGTCTTCTCTTTGTATAGCTTGTTTTTCTCGTACACGTTCAATCGCCACTCCTCGAGCTCATTGAGCTGAAGTTTGCGTTGAGCGCCTGCAGCGTCCAAGTTCATGTTTAGCTTCTTAACTGTCCAAAATGCCTTGTGCTCCAACTCTAAAGGTAAGTGACAAGCTTTTCCAAATACAAGAAAGTATGGAGACATACCTATAGGGGTTTTGTAAGCAGTCCTGTAGGCCCAGAGAGCTTCATCCAGCCTCTGTGCCCAATCCTTCCGCGTTGCATTGACGACTTTCTCCAGGAAAGATTTGATTTCTTGATTGGATACTTTCGCTTGACCGTTTGTTTGTGGGTGGTAGGTAGTAGTGATCTTGTGCCTAACATTATATTTTGCAAGTAATTTAGAAATGATACGATTATGAAGTGCGTACCTTCATTGCTTATCAGGGCTCTTAGCGTTCCAAATCGCGTGAAAATGTTCCTAGTAAGAAACTTGGAAACAGTGCACGCATCGTTCCTAGCACAGGCTACTGCTTCTAGCCATTTTGACACATAGTCTACTGCAAGTAGGATATACTGTTGGCTGCAGGATAAGGGAAAAGGTCCATAAAATCAATACATCAAACATCAAACAACTCAATTTCGAGAATATTGTTCAAGGGCATTGCGTCCCTTGAAGAAATATTCCCGGTGCATTGGCAGAGGTTGCAATTACAAAGAAACTCCCTTGCGTCTTTGAAGAGGGTGGGCCAGAAACATCCGCTCTGAAGGATCTTCGCAGCGGTTCTCTGCCCACCGAAATACCCTCCGTAAAGAGAGTCGTGACACTCAGCTAAGATGTGTTGTGTCTCCTCCTCCGAAACGCATCGACGCATTATGGAGTCAGGGCCTTGCTTATAGAAACAGTTCAGCCCAAAAATAAAACTTGTTGTCATGTATTAACCGTTTCTTTTGCTGAGAGTTGAAGTTCCCAGGGAATTGCTTGGTAGTTAAGTAATTGACGATGTCCGCATACCAAGGTTCCCTACCTTCAACTCTGAACAGGCTTTCATCAAGGAATGCATCCTTGATTTCACTTTCTTGATCTTACATTTCTTGATGTTCTAGGCTGGACAGGTGGTTAGCCACCTGGTTCTCGGTTCCCTTTCTGTCCTGAATATCTATATCAAATTCCTATAGTAGTAGCACCCATCTTATCAATCTCTGCTTCGCGTCCTTTTTACTCATCAGGTGGCTGAGTGCTCAGTATATATGGTGGCTGACGCACCAACTAGGTAAGATCTAAACTTTTCAATACCAAATACTACAGCCAAAATTTCTTTTTCAGTGGTGGTGTAGTGTTCCTGAGAGTCATTTAGTGTTTTAGACACGTAAGAGATGGGATGTATCAAATTTCCCTTCTTCTGCCCTAACATTGTTCCTACTGCCATATCACTCACGTCGCACATGAGAATAAAGCGCTGCATCCAGTCTGATGCTATTAGTACTGGAGCTGTCGTCAACACATACTTCAAGGTTTCAAATGCGTCAGTGCAGTCTTCATTAAAATCATAGGGCCGGTTCGCCTCTAGTAACGTGCTCAGAGGTTGTGCAATCTGAGAGAATCATCTAACAAACTGTCTATAGAAGCCAGAATGCCCTAGAAAACTTCGTAAAGTTTTAACATGTGATGGTGGTGGAAGTTTTGCTATGACATCTATTTTGGCTTCATCTACTTTAAGGCCAGCCTTAGATACTTTGTGCCCTAAGAAAATTCCTTCAGTCACCATGAAGTGACATTTCTCCCAATTCAGCACCAAGTTTATTTCCTCGCATCGAGCGAGGACGACCTACAAATTATCTAGACATGACTGGAATGAGTCTCCAAAGACTAAAAAATCATCCATGAAGACTTCAACGGTCTTTTCTAGGATGTCAGAGAAGATAGCTATCATACATCTTTGAAATGTCCCAGGTGCGTTACACAGCCCAAAAGGCATGCGTTTGAATGCAAATGTTCCAAACGGACAGGTAGATGTTATCTTCTCCTGATCTTTCGGATCTATCAAAATCTGGTTATAACTAGAGTATCCATACAGAAAGCAATAAAATTCTTTGCCTGCAAGTCTGTCAAGCATTGGATTGATGAAAGAAAGGGGGAAGTGGTCTTTTTTAGTTGCCGCGTTGATCTTCCTGTAATCCATACAGATGCACTAGCCCGTGACAATCCTTGAGGGTATGAGTTCATTATTGTTGTTGACTATCACAGTCGTTCCCCCTTTCTTGGGAACGCATTGGACTGGACTTACCCAACTACTATCGGATATAGGATAGATGACTCCCGCGTCCAACCATTTTAAAATTTCTTTCCTGACCACTTCTTTCATTATGGGGTTCAGCCTTCTTTGAGGTTTGATTGACCCGACTTCCCTTCTTCCAATCTAATCTTATGCATGCAATAAGATGGACTAATGCCACGGATATCCGCAAGCATCTAGACTTTGCACACTTGTGCTTTTTCAGCATCTGCAAGAGAGATTGCTCGTTAGGCTCTATAAGATTTGTGGAAATGATCACAAGTAAAGTGTTGTTGGTTCCAAGGAATGCGTATTTTAGGTGTCCAGGTAACTGTTTCAACTCGAGTTCTGGTGGTTCCTCAAGTGATGGACGCGTTGGTTTTGTCTGCCGCTCACTAAGACTTGGCGGCTTTTATTCTTTCAGGTTCTCTAATGCGAGGACCTCACATACATGGGTCTCTTCTTCAGGCAACTCAATACTGTTTAATTGACAATCTTCATTATCTAGGAACTTTAATGCGTTGAGCACATTAAACTTCACCTCTTGATTATCTACGCGCATAGTCAATTCGCCTTTATGCACGTCAATTAAAACTTTCCCAGTAGCTAGAAAGGGGCATCCAAGAATAATTGGTACCTCCTTATCCGCTTCATAGTCCAAGATAATAAAGTCTGCTGGGAATATGAAGTTGTCAACCTTCACCAGAACGTCTTCAATCCTTCCTTTTGGGTACTTAATTGTTCTGTCAGTGAGCTAAAGAGTAACAAAAGTAGGCTGTGCTTCACCAATCCCCAATTTCTTAAAAATTGAAAGTGGCATGAGATTAATGCTAGCTCCCAGATCGTACAATGCATGACCCATATCCAATCCTTCTATCGAGCAAGAAACAATGAAGCTCCTAAGGTCCTTCTGCTTCTTTGGTAGATTGTTGCTTAATAACGCGTTGCACTCATGCGTTAGCGCGATTACTTCCTTCTTACTGACTCTTCTTTTCTTCGTCAAAATGTCCTTAAAAAATTTAACATATGTTGGCATCTGCTCTAAGGCCTCTATAAGTGGAATGTTGATATGCAACTGCCTTAGGAGCTCAAGAAAGCGCTTGAATTGTTGTTCATCATTCTTCTTCATCAGACGCTTAGGGAATGGTGCATTCAGCGGCACCTCAAGCTTTCCCGCGTTACACGTATTGGGTTCTAAATGGCTTGTAGTCTCCGGCATTCTTTCTTCTTGATCCATTGAACGTGTGACGCGTTCTTTCAAAGGACTGCTGCTTCTTGGATTCATTCTTCTTTCTTCAAGAGCTTTTCCACTTCGCAACGTCACCGCGTAACATTGCTTCTTCCCATTGTTGTTCCCAGCTGTTTTAGTATTGCTAGATAGAACTCCAGGCTACCTGCTTTTCAACTCGTTTGCTATTTGGCCTACCTGGATTTCCAGGTTTCTGATAGACGATGCCTGGCTTTTCAGCAGCGCGTCATTCTAGGCTATGTATTCCTTCAATAGGTTCTCAAGCGAAGATCCTGAGCTCGACGTCTGTCCTCCTTTATTAAAGGGTTGTTGATGTGGTTGATGCGTTTGTTGAAATGCAGGCGACGGTTCATTCCTTTGTTGTTGGTTCGACCTTAGGTGGTGCTCCTGATGATTTCCTCCTGTCCAAGAAAAATTTGGATGGTTTCTCCATCCAGGATTATATGTATTGGAAAATGGGTTGTTTTTTATGAAGCATACTAACTGCGGATTTTGTGGACATTCAACATAGGAGTGAGGATCTCCACAGCCCACACAACTAACCATGGGTTGCCCGAACGCTTCTACCTGATTCACCTTCTACTGATTTGAGGCGTTTCCTAGCGTTATGTTCTACAAAAGGCTGGTCATCGTAGCCACTTGAGCTGAAAGTGTAATTAATTCATTGGCATCGATAGAATTAACGTTCTGATATCTCTTCTTCCTGTCAGTTCTTCCATCATACATATCGTCCACCCATTCCATGTTGTGTTTAGCAATGCGGTCTAATATCTCTTTAGCCTCAGTGTAAGATTTGTCCATAAGTCTACCAGTCGTTGCTGTGTCTGCTGCCATCTGCGATGCTCTATTCAATCCTCCATAGAACGTCTCCATTTGGATAGTTAGAGGTAGTCCATTTGAACGTCTCCATTTTTTACCAATCCCTTAAAATGCTCCCATGCAGCGCTTAAGGTCTCGGCTTCTTCTTGTTCAAAGTTCATAATCTCTCGACGCCTCCTCGCGTTGGTGGTAGGTAGGAAATATTTTTGCATAAATTTTTCCACCAACTTCTTCCAGGTGGTGATTTCACCAGGCTCTACTGAGCTCACCCATTGTTTTACGTCATCACGCAAAGAATAGGGGAACAAAGACAGCCTGATCGCCTCTGACGTAATTCCAGGAATCACAAATGAATTACACGTTTCCAGGAAATGCTTCACGTGGGAATGAGGATCTTCACCACGACCACCCCCAAATTGTCCAATAGTCTGGAGCATTTGGAGCATAACAGATTTCATGTCGAACCTGGTTCCATTCGGCATTGGGTATATGATTCCTGGAGAGAAATCATACAATACAGGGGACGCATACTCCCTCATTGGACGTGTGCTGCTGTTCGCCATCAGGATTGGATTCTGTGCAGCATGAGCTAGTTGCTGATTTGCTTATTCTTCTGCCATTGCCCGTTGCTTGTTCTGTTGTCTGAGAAATTGCTGCCTCAACCTTCGACGACGATTAGATCGATTTCTACGTTGGAAGGTCCTTTCAATCTCGGGGTCGTATCTGAGTTCAAGAGTACTCTCTTTACTCATAAACATTCACAAGCTTAGGCTTAGCTTGTAATACTCTCTCAACCGAAGTGTTCCTACAACAGATACAAATGAAATTTCTGGTTAGTATTGTTTCTGAATCCCTGGCAACGGCGCTAAAAACTTGTTCGTTGGTATCGTGATTCGAGCAGGGAGTGTATTGTATAAAATAAGTTGGAAAAATAAGTGCCAAGTATAAATGATGCGTTGATGCTGTGATGCGTTTAAGTAGTTGTAACGCGTTGATGCGTTAGAGATATGCACACGACACTCCTATTAATGACGTTCAAGTTTTTCCTAAACCAGACCTAAGTATAAATCTAATTTAGGTTCCTAGTAAGTCCAGGGTCGAACTAGTTAAATAAACGCAGACCTTGCGTTGTATCTATTGTAGGGGTTTTCATAAATGAATGAGAGAAATGTGTTATTTACACTAAAATGTTGTGCCTGTGCAAGAAGATACAAAAGACTTGAGTGGTGAGTGATGGATCATGCGAAAATGGAGTTGAATGTAAGTGGATGCGTTGGTCTAAGATGAGTGTACACAAACCAGAATGTGATGTGGATGAGATGGGATGATTTGCTTATCTTTTTTTCATGCGTTAGACTTTATTCAACACTTCTCAATGCGAACAACATACAAAACCTATCTCTAGGATGCATGCGTCTAACATATAATGCAATAAACACCAGTAAGTCTATCTCTAGCTGTACTAGGCGTTCTACTTGATGCGGCTTAGTTATTCTCTCGAACAATCTAAGTTAAAAATGCTTTTACCAATTGTTCAAGTTGGCTTAAGCGTTGGAATGAAAATTTGCATAAAGTATAAATGCATTCAATATGAACAAAAAATAAACAATGGCAAAAAATGCGATGGATCAAATATATGAATTTTATAAAGAAGCAAATTGTCTTTACAAAAGAAATATTCAATCAAGTGAAATGAAAGCGATAAATGAGATGAAGGAAACCGAGTCAAGCCGCAGAGTACAATCTCTTGTATCTCTTTGGCTCAATTATGTTGTGTACAATCACTTGTATAGGAAGAGGACGAAGTGTCTTTCTTAAGCTTGACTTCCTCTGCTCCGTGACCGGCGGTGGTGGTGGTTCTCAACCTTTCTGATCGTCTTGGCACCACAGCATAGCTTAAACTATGACTACACTAATTACAGAGAGTAAGGATCTTGATAATTTCTGAACTGAATAATCTTCTACTCTTAATTATGGAGGGACTTCATCTATTTATAGGCATTGGTCATGTCCACTTGGTGAATGGGTAGCATTAAAGTCCATATCCTGGTCAGCATTAAAGTACATGCCCTGGTCAGCCGCCTGACTCTCGGAAGCTTTTCAGACGCCGCCTGCTACTTGGAAGCTTTTCATACACCACCTACTGTAGGTGCCCATACTTGTAAGTGGTGATGTGACACAATCAGCCTGGATCAATGTATCTTCTCTGCGTTGAATTCCCTCCAACGCATGGCCCATGCATTACAACTTTTCCTGTGGCACTCGTCTAATGCGTTAGTGTTAATCCTCGCATTGAAATCCTACAATACAATGCGTTAGTGCCACGATATTTAGTAATAAAACTTCTTTTGCATGAGTTTGCTAATGTTTGAATAAATCCATGCGTTTCTTCTAAAAAATGAGGAGAATTTATCATTAAAAACCTTAATTGTTCCAACTTAAGAGTAAAAATAACTTGTATTTCTACAAGTTATCAACAAGTCACAATAGTTGTGACCATTCCACAAAGCGGGCTGCATCTGTAGCGTTATCAAGATAAGGTTTCCCTTCTATATCCATATACTACAAGCCATTTTGGTTATCACTCAAGACATGATCCACTTGTATGTCACCACATACATGCTTGAGTCACATACAGATAACCAGGGATTTTAAGTTTATTGGTTTGTGGTAAAGCAAACAAAACAAGTAACTGAGTAAATATACAACGTTAACTGGCACAAAAAGTGAGGGGTTACACTTACGCGAAATAGTTAAAGGTTAACGATTCTGGACCGAAAAATGGTGGCTGTTAGGTTTAGTTCCAAGAGTTTGTTCTGCCTAATGGTTGAGAATTTGCCATCCCAGCAAAGGGGCAACGGATCACCCCACTAGTGGCATTTGTCCTGCCTCACTGGACATCATTGCAAAATAGAAGTCTATAACTTAGGGTACTTGAAACTGTTTTGCAAAACTAATTGGTTTAGAAGTGGTTAAGAAAATTCTAATAAAGATTTGTTCATATTTTCAGCAACATTTTCAAAATGGCAACAGCCACGTTAGCATTGATAAGCGCCAAAAAACTTACTGGCGATAATTTCGCAACATGGAAACATATGATCAAGACGATCTTGATCATCGAGGATCTCATGTTCGCTCTCACGAAGGCCTATCCTCCTATTGCAGCTCCGAATGCCGCTCGAAATATTCAAGAGGCATATGAGCGATAGATAAGGGCGAATGAGAAGGTCCGAGCCTACATCTTGGCAAGTCTTTCTGAATTCTTGGCCAAGAAACATGAGCCTATGGTCTTAGCGCGTGAGATCATGGAGTCCCTATGGGGGATGTTTGGACAACCGTTTGAACAGCTTATTCATGAGGCTCTTAAATACATATTTGACTCCAAAATGGAAGAAGGCACCTCTGTTCGTGAACATGTGCTAAACATGATGGTCCACTTTAATGTGGCGGAGTTGAATGGGTCTACCATCGACGAGGGCAACCAGGTTAGCATAATCCTACATTCTTTGCCGGAGAGCTTCCTGCACTTTGTTAGCAATGTGATTCTTAACAAAGTGAAATATAACCTTACAACTCTCCTCGATGAGTTGCAGACATACCAATCTTTACTGAAAAGTAAAGAGAGGCAGAAAGGTGAGGCAAATATTGCTTCATCCTCCAGGACGTTCCATAGAGGTTCAACCTTAGGAACGAAGTCTGCACCTTCTACTTCTAACTCTGCAAAGAGGAAGAAGAAGAAAACTGGTAAGGATAAAAGGAAGGCACCTACTAACCCACTGCCTGTCGCCCCAAGGAGGCATCCAAAGGTTGCTAAGGGAAAGTGTTTCCACTGCAACCAAGATGGACACTGGAAGAGGAACTGTCCTCGATATCTGAAAGAGAAGAAAGCAGCCAAGGTTGATAAAGGTAAATGTGATTTACTTGTGCTTGAAACTTGTTTAGTGGAGAATGATGATTCTGCCTGGATAATTGATTCAGCCGCCACTAATCATGTTTGTTCTTCTTTTTAGGGGATTAGATCTTGGCGACAGCTAGAGGCTGGTGAGATGACGATGCGAGTAGGCACCGGGCACGTCGTCTTAGTTGTGGCAATGGGAGGACTCCAGTTAGCTTTAATTAATAGGTTTCTTATTTTAAATGATGTATACGTTGTTCCTGAACTAAAAATGAACCTTATTTCTGTAAAGTGTTTATTGCAATGTAAATATACTATCTCGTTTAATGTGAATAAAGCATTTATTCATACAGATGGTGTTTTTATTTGCACAGCAAGTTTGGAATCGAATTTATATGTGCTAATGTCGTTAGCCAATAATTCCCTCCATAATACTGAATTGTTCAGAACTATTGTAACTAAATCAAAACATCGACGAATTTCTCTAAAAGAAAATGCCTAACTTTGGCATCTACGTTTAGGGCACATCAATCTCAATAGGATTGAGAGATTGGTGAAGAATAGACTTCTAAGTGAGTTAGAAGAAAATTCTTTGCCAGTGTGCGAATCTTTCCTTGAGGGTAAGATGACTAAACGACCTTTTACTGGAAAAGGTTATAGAGCCAAGGAGCCTCTTGAGTTAGTAAATTCTAACCTTTGTGGTCCTACGAATTTGCGAGCTCGACGTGGCTATGAGTATTTTATCAGTTTTACTGATGATTATTCCAGGTACGGGTATGTTTATCTTATGCAATAAAAGACCTTTGAAAAGTTCAAAGAGTTCAAGGTTGAAGTTGAAAACGCATTAGATAGACAGATTAAAACACTTCGATTGGATCGAGGTGAAGAGTTTTTGGACTTGGTATTCCAGGACTATTTGATAGAACATGGAATCGTTTTCCAACTCTCAGCATCGGGTACGCCTCAGTAGAATGGTGTAGCGGAGAGGAGAAATAGGATCTTGTTAGACATGGTTCGCTCGATGATGAGTTATGCTTCCTTACAGGACTCGTTTTAGGGTTTTGTAGTGGAGACTGCGGTATATATACTTAATTGTGTTCCCTCCAAGAGTGTTACAAGAACACCTCTTGAGTTGTGGAACGGGCGTAAAGCTAGTTTATGTGACTTCCGCATTTGGGGTTGTCCTGCACATGTGCTTGAGGCTAATCCCAAGAAGTTGGAACCACGGTCGAGGTTATGCCTCTTTGTAGGCTACCTCAAAGGTACACGAGGGAGTTATTTTTATGATCCCATGGAAAATAGAGTGTTTGTTTCAACAAATGCTATTTTCCTGGAGGTGGATCATATAAGAGAGCACAGTCTACAAAGCAAAGTCGTGTTGTATGAGTTTTCCAATGAAACTACTGAAACTTCAATTAAAGTTGTTGAAGAGCCTACTACATCAGCAAGAATTGTTGATGAGAGTTTATCTAGTAGGTCAGTTCCACCTCAAGAGTTGAGGGAACCTCGACGTAGTAGGAGGGTTGTGAACCCACCCGTTCGCTATCTGGGTTTCATAGAAATCCTTGCTATGGTAGCAGCGACGTTGAGGATTCGTTGTCTTATAAGAAGGCAATGAAGGATGTTGACCGGAATGGAAACGTTGATGAAACTTGTGTTTACAAGAAGATCATCAACGCTTCGGTAGTCTTCTTAGTATTGTATGTAGACAATATCCTACTCGTTGGGAATGATGTAGGTCTACTAACTGCAGTTAAGATCTAGCTAGTAACCCAATTCCATATGAAAGATTTGGGAGAGGCTCAGTTTGTTCTAGGTATACAAATCTTTCGAGATCGTAAGAACAAAGTGCTAGCACTGTCTCAGGCATCATACATTGACAAGTTGTTGCTCAAGTACTCGATGCAGGACTCCAGGAGGGGCCTACTGCTGTTTAGGCATGGAGTCACTTTATCTAAGGAAATGTGTTCTAAGACGCCTGAAGAGGTTGAGGAGATAAGACGGATCAGTCTAACCCAACCATTTTAATGTTGCTGACTCATTTACGAAGGCTCTCATGGCTATAGTGTTTGAGGGTCACCTACGGAGCATGGGTTTACACGATTGCTCGCGATTGAACTAGGGCAAGTGGGAGATTTTCTTGTACTGGGCTTTGATGCCCTAGTTTATTCTTTCGTACTAGTTTTCTGTACACCCCACTTCGTTTTAGGATAAGTGGGAGATTGTTGGGGTTGATGCCCTAAAGTCTTGTGTCCTGTAGTTTGTAAAAAATTTGTACGAACGCTTGTGTTGTTAATATATGATATTTACTTCATATCTTGTATATTTGCTCAGTTACTTATTTTGTTTGCTTTACCACAAACCAATAAACATCAAATCCCTTGTTATCTGTATGTGACTCAAGCATGTATGTGGTGAAATACAAGTAGATCATGTCTTGAGTGATAACCAAAATGGTCTGTAGTATATGGATATAGGAGGAAATCCTTATCCTGGTAATGCTATGGATGTGGTCCACTTTGTGGAATGGTCACAAGTGTTATGACTTGTCACAGATGGTCTAATCCTGATCATTCGTATTGGGGACATGCAAGCGGGGGCGTCCTATACAAAGAGCTTGTATAAGACCTCACCACGAAGTGTTAACGTCTCGTTATATAACACTGTTCATGATAGAGACTTCACTTCATTAGGATGACCATAGGTAACATGACCTCAATCCTGAGTGAGTTGTGAACTCCTGCCATTGAGGGCGGTTCTTTGATTTGTATGAGTGCGAGTGGTCAGTTTGCCGATTCAAATCTACCATTTTGGGGATTCGTCTGATTTGGGAGCTGGGAAGTCAGCTACACAAGATGGAATTCACTCTTTCCCCGAGGCAAGGGTAAGTAGATAGATAGCTCCCTTAAGGGCTGATTCTGGGGGTTTAACGATGTGGCGCCACACACCTTCTCTTGGCCCGAGAGGTGTTCACACATAGTGGACTATGTTGTACCATTCATTAGAGGAATCAGTGGTACTTAAGGAGTGAGATGTAACTGCAAGGGGCATAACGGTAATTTGGCCCAGTTGTACTTACGCGCATCTATGAAGGATCATCGTACTTATGATTGGTTATATCCGATGGACACAAAAATATATCTGTGGTAAAAAAAGTTCAGCTGTTGGTCTTTAATAGAATGTCTGACAGTTAACGGATGGTAGATCTCGTGGCTAAATAGTTTAGCAGCTATTCACGGACCATTGGAGCTTCAAGCCACAGGTCCATTAGGTCGCCTGGGTAGCTTGGATAAAGTCGAGAACCAATATTTGGGTTGATTTGAAATGTTCAAATTGACAAGAGGAAGTTCGATTATATATGATATAATTGGACTGGTTAATTATATATGATACAATTGGTTAAATGTATGAGATACATTATTTTGGAGGAATTTAGATATAAATATGATTTATATCAAGTAGAGGAAAAAATACTATAGTAGATATGTGATATCAAACTATAGGATAAAAATATAATATGATTATATTTATTAATTAATTAATTGTTTAATTATATGATAATTAAGCCAATTTTCACGTTCGAACGTGGGTTAGTGGGCAACGTCAGTTATTGTAACCGATTAGTTAAAATGAAAATTGTTTTCATTTTTGAATCGTTCAATCAAAAGCCCCGAAGAGAAATTGTCAAAAGAATTTTGGAAGAGCACGTTGGAGAATTCTAAGCGATCGCTTAAGAAAATCGAGAGACTATACGATAGCTCTTCTCCGCCTAAACGACCGTCCACCTCGCGCTAAACGATCGCACACTGTCGCCTACACGATCAAATAGCTTCTCTAAACGATCGTATGTGTGCCGATTTAGCTAAACAATCGTATACCTTTACCTAAATGATCGTTTAGTAAATCCTAGACGATCGTGTCGCTCCTTCTAAGCGATAAGCATTTCTGCTATGCAATAGCATTTTCTTCCCTCCCACTTGCTTATCGCCTACACGATTTTTGTTTCCTCCTTCCTCTCCTAAATTCACCAAATCACACGCTTTGGGTTTTCACTCCGAGAATACCCAGGGCTCTTTAGTGGTAGTGTAGTCCCCGTTGCAGTCGTGAGTTCGCGTTGTTCGTGCTGCTGCAGTTGACGTTTCCGTCGGGCATTGGTAGATCACTTGGAGGGTTCTGCTGCATTGGAGTTTCGAAGATTAAAGATTATCTTCAACTGGTATGGAACTCTGTCCCTTTGTTAATTTGTTGTTCGTAGCATGCTGTTAATTAGATTTGTTTGCATAATTGTATGTGTTGAATGTATATATTTGTATTTCGGTCACGGTGAGATCGGAGCGATCCAAACACGCTCATGAAACTCTCGGTATGAGATCCTTCACAAACCTCTTTAGGTTATCACTTAAGGCATGATCTACTTGTATATCTCATATACATGCTTAAGCTTTCATACAATAACTATGGAGCTTTGTTTATTGGATATGAGTAAATGCCAAATAAAATAACTCTTATTTTATTCATAACAATGTGTACAGTTGAGAAACTATGAGACTCTAGGAGAATTAGGACACCAATCCCAACAATCCACCCTTTATCTCACTTGAGACATATCTGCTAAAGTGTTCCTCAACGCCCTCGCGCTTAAGGTGATAAAAAATTGGTGCTCGATGTTTTTCTTTGCTTTCCTGAAAAAGCTTAGACATATGTGCTAAGGTATAGCGTGCCCTTTCTGTAAAAGCTTCTTCTGGATTGAGGAAAGCTCAGGTCGCTAAAAAATGCTTAAACTCTTAAATTCAGTATGAGTTGTGAAGTCATACCCCACTTTTGTTAGCAACTTGTAAGCTTTAGGATTGAACCTATCCTTTGTTTGTGTTTCAGGAAAATTTTCCTTCGTCAAGTCTCCCTTAGGTTCATTGATTTCCTCTTCATTATCGGAATGAGTGGTGTAATGAAACTTTCTTTTAGGATTTCAATATCCCCGACTTTCAAGCCTTTTGAGCATTCTATAAAAGATGATTCACCCTTCTTGCACCATGACAAAGGAACATAGCACAAGATCGAAGGACTTAGAGCC
Organism: Benincasa hispida; assembly: GCF_027475165.1. NCBI lineage: Eukaryota > Viridiplantae > Streptophyta > Magnoliopsida > Cucurbitales > Cucurbitaceae > Benincasa > Benincasa hispida. The sequence continues at coordinate 62,738,855 of NC_143480.1, read as the reverse complement.
TTTTCATCCTTTCAGTGTCCTTATAATGTTGGTGGATATTTCATTTTCGTTTGAGCCAGAGGCTTGTGCCTTATCACCTCTTTCCCTCCTTGCATCGGCCTGTGATTTTGACTAGGATTCACCTCCATCCCTTATTAACGGAGTCTCTACGGTCATTGTCTCACCAACACTCTCACTCTTCAAATAAAAGTGAGACTCAGCTTCTGAAAATGAATTAGAATCTATATCCTTCTTAATCCCATCTTGATAAAACCTGAAATATTGATGCAGCGTCGACGTTATCACACCATTTCCATGAATCCAAGGATATCCAAGCAGTAATTTATAGCTGGTCTTTGAGTCTATGACATGAAACAATGCGTCGGGCTTTAGGTCACCAATGAGGATTCTAAGCGTATCATGCTCATCGCTCTATGGCTGCTTTGATTCCCTTGAATTACCAGCTTGCTATTTGACCATTACTTCATAAGGATGCCCAATTGTTTCATAGTTGTCTTAGTCATTATATTGACGGTTGTTCCATTGTTGATGAGAATTCGACCAACTCTCCGTTCTTAAATGTATCTCGAGACCTACAAAGGCCTATTCAACTTTGACCCCAACAGTAGATCTTCATCTCAGAAACCTATAGACGTACAACACAAAGCATACACACGCATTGTAGAGATTGGTACACCATATGCGTCGGATTCTAACAATGCATCGATGAGGGTCGTAATAGGTCATTTATGCTGAATGATGGTAAGTCTTTTGGTTCTTCCATCGTTTTCGAGAAGTATCCTCTTCTTCTGTCGTCCTGACAGCATGACATGCAACAACTTGGTGTTTTCCTCAAACCGCGACCATAAAAGTCTTCCGAAAGGAAATCTGCTTATGTCACTTGTCGTCTGGGTTGAGGGAATGTTGTGGAAAAATGCTGATGTGTATGATTGATGATGTTCTATGCTCGAAATGATGCGATACTACTGCTAGATATGTGTTAATTATGGATGTTCACGTAGTATGCCATGCGTTGTCACAAGTTTCCTTACGATGGAACCAAGTGTAATTCCACCGCAAGTTTCTCGGTGTGATTCGAGGTCGAACACAGGGACTGTTTTAGGTTATTGCAGTATGTTCGTGATATATGCGACCAGGTTTTCAATCTTTAAAAGTGTGGTTTGTACAAGTAAATAAATTGCGGTAAAATAAAGTAAACAGTAAAAATGCGATAGTACAATGAAATACAATAAACCTAAGCTATCTACAAGATACAAGCTCATGATACAAGACGTTGGGGTCAAGGCTGGCTGCGAAGGTTATGAAAAAACGTGGAATGCGATGGAAAGTCTTGTGAACAGAATAGAAAGAGAAAGATAAATAATATAAACAACGCAAGTTCTCAATTGCGTTGAAGCTAAAAACACTGTTCCGCTCTTCTCTTGGCGTACACCTTTTCAGTGATCGGCCACACTCCCACATGTCTGTGGTGAAACAGAGAATAACGTAATGAACGCAAGGTTACTTCCCTTCTGGAAGTACTACTCGCTTTAGTTAACGCATTCTTCTAACCCTCTCTCGATATATCAGAATGGCATCTTCACTTCTGCTCTCACAGGTGAAGATGTTGTCTAGCATGCCTTAGCTAAACGCATTTTATACCTTTAACACAGATTAAGTACTTGTTTGATTCATATTAACTATCAGGGGATTAAAAAGACATCATGGAGAAAATGATTAATGGAAGAACGAAAATAGACAGATAATGGTATATGAAAGCTATCAAAACATTTAATATGTCTACTAAGCGTTCGATACATGGTGTGTGAATGAGGAGATAAAGAGACAATGAAATACAACAATGAAAGAGACAGAACAGATACAAACAAGTGCCAATGTCTTGGCATTGATTCGATGGAGATTTGCTTGCCGAATAGGGCGGATCTGATGGTAAGAAAAGCTTCCCTCTCAGGCTTGCTCCATCGGTAGCAGGTTTCTATACACAGAGCTTAGGATCGGGTATTCGGCAGATTATATCTGAGACTCACCCCTCGGCTTGTCTCGTCTTCTTCCCGGATCTCTTCACCTAAGCACTCAGCTCAACCTTTTCTCTCAACACTTTTGCAGCAATTAACCCCGTATCAAGTAACATATTTTTCTTTGAATTTGATGTGGTATTTATAGATGAAGATTTTTTACTCCGGCCTTGTGGTCCCCACTTGTTGTTATGGAAATTTTGAAGATGGAAGGATATTATTCCTTTTGTTATGCAATCATACCGTCAATTCTGCACAACCGTTAGGCGTACACGTGTCACAATCCTCCGCTTTTGTGTTGCTCAGCTGCATCTTTCGATCATGAGTTCGCATGCGATGTTGTTTTTATTACCGCATGCGGTTGAAAGTTAGCTCTGGATCGAATGTCGCATTGCGTCATCATTGCGGTAATCGTCTCTTCATTGTTGATTGACAGGCACAATGTGACAGAGATGCGTTGATCAGCTTTTTATGAGCCTTGAGTGCAAGCGGTGACTTGGTTTCTTGAAAAACAGAGTAAAACTCGACTTGTTTTCCATCCTTATGGTGTTAGTGGGTGTAATTGAGATCATTTATAATTATTGTATTCTAAGCTAATTTTCATACAATCGGCGCATATTCACTAACTTTTGGCCGCAATATCTAGATAAGGTCGCATAAATAACTTATATTTCTACAAGTTATCAGGGAAGTCCTCATCTTCCTCCTTAACAAGCTTGGGCTTCCGAACCTTCTTTTTTCCCTTACTTTTCTAAGTCTTGCTCCTTCTCTTGCAAATCTGATAGGATTGCGACTCTTTTTGGGCAGGACTTGACTTTCTCTTCTTTCGATGCATTACAAGAATCTAGCCTTCATCATTGTCACTATCAATGTGTTCTTCTCTGTTTCAAAAATCTATGACTTGGATCTCTTGCTGAAACCATACAACCACAGGTTCGAGGGTCTCAAACTGGACCAAACTCTCTCTTTCATCATAACAATAATCAATGTTGGAGCACTCGGATTTACTGCCATCGCGGCATGATTTGTTTGAGCAACCTTGTTCAGGTCTAGTTCAATCTTCCTCTCCCGAGCCAATCTTGTGATCAGCTCCTTTAGCACGAAGCATTTTTCGACCGGGTAGCTAACGACCCGATGATACTTGCAGTAGTTAGGATCGTCTATCTTTCCTACTTGTTTTAGTCGTTTACATTCCGATAGTTGGATAAGTTGCTTTTCTAGTAGTTGCTCAAGCACATCTGCAACATCGAAATCAGGAAACGGATAGACTTTTTCCTACCTCTTCTTCAAAGTAAAGCGACATTTTTCGCCTCCATCGTCTTTCTTTTCAATTTTCCTCTCCTTTTCTTTCGAAGAAAACTTCAGCATGGTCATATTAACGACCATTGATTCCTTCACAGCACCTTTCACAATCTTTTTAGTGCCCTTTATCTATTTCTTATCCTTCTTCATCTCACGGATCAGGAAATTCTTTGTTCCCCTATAGGCGATGCTCAACTTCATATCATGGGTGCGAGTGGCGAATTCTTCAAACGTACAGGGCTTTATATAGTGCAGAATATAGAGAAGTCCCTAGTTCATACCTTGGGTGCACATTTCTACAGCAAATAGTTCGATGAGTTGGTCTTTGTAGTCCAGACTCAAAGCTCTCCATCGGTTGATGTAGTCAATGACTGGCTCTCCTTTTTTTTGTTTGGCGTTTGTCAGCTCCATCATGCTGACAATGCATCTGGTGCTGTAAAAACGGTTCAAGAATTCCCTTTCAAGCTGTTTTCAGCTGTCGATCGCCTTAGACTCTAGGTCTGTGTACTAGTGGAAAAAGTTTCCTTTGAGGGTTCTGACAAACAGCTTGACTAGCATATCTCCCCTGGTTCCCGTATTCTCGCATGTCTCCATAAAGTGAGCAATGTGTTGCTTTGGGTTGCCCTTTTGGTCAAATTGCTGGAACTTCGAGGGTTGATATCAAGCAAGCATTCTCAAGCTGTCAATTTGCTCGGTGTATGACTTGGAATACATAAAAGAGGTCTGAGATGGGCCTCCATACTGAGCCCTTATGGAGGTCATGATCATATCCTATAGTTGTTGGACCGATAAAGAGGCAACAGAAGTTGATTATTGCAACTGATTTTCCTGCAACATGGTCTTACCTTTGTCATTTTCTTTGACAGCAGGAGTTTGGCTTGATTCAGTAGCTTCTCGAGACTCCATCTATTCTCTTAAGGTAACGATCTCATGATCTCGCTTCTCAACGGCCTTAATCAAAAAATTTATCTTCCTTTCCATTTCTACCATAGTCGCCTCTGTTGTTACGTCCACCATCATGACAGAAATCACATCTTAGTGTGGTTCCCTTTTTTACCTGCTGGAGGTGGATTTAGAGTTTTCAAACAAGGTATTCTCCTTGATGACAATATTGCCTTTAGGAGATTTTTTCATTTGTCTCAAGATGTTGTGCACGATGACGGAACCTTGCTTTTACTCCTACATCACCTCCTTTGAACGACTACGGGTGACAGGTCCCATGTAAGAGTCACTTGTAGAGGATGCTCTAGATGCGACTTTCCTAGATGCCATTGATTTTCTTGAATATTGAGAGAGAAATGAAAGGTAGAGAGGTCCCATTGAACGTGCCAATTTGTTCGTGACAGATTTCCAGAGAAACTTGTTGCGTGGAGTTGAACTTGAGTTTGTGTTGGTGTAGATGTTGATTTCATGCATTGTGGTTCGATCTCTAACACTTGACCCCCTGATTCTCTCTCAATTAAATGTGCGTGCTTAACTTGAAGAAGCGAAGTGCATGATGTTCTTGAAGTCAAAGTCTTGGAAGAGTCTTTGTGTCTTCAGAAGACTTGTGTCTTCAAGGAAGTGTGCAGCTTCAAAAGTCTAGGAGTCTTCATGTTGTTAGTGAATTCTCCCTGGGCTCTCTTAAATGTAGAATTCTTGACCTCCACAAATGAAGAGAGCTTCTCTATTTATTGAGTTCTTTAGTGGGCCTCATGGGCTTGGGCTTGGTTGGTCCATGGGTTTGTCTTTTGGGCCCAATTAGTTGAATTTGGGCTTGATTTGACATTTAGGTCAAATTCAGCCCATTTTTGGGCTTAGTTGGACTTTAACCCAAATAATGATATCAAAATGGGTTAAATTAATCTTATCTAATTCAACGGTCATAATGAAACCACGTGATGTCATCAGGTCCCAAATTTGATGATTTGGAATTTCGTCATGAATGACGTGGCAATTTATGATTGGTCTAAAATTTCTCATTCAACAGGGTCTAATTAACAAATTAAGTCTCTAAATCTTCAATTTTGACTTTTTCTAAAGGTTAAAACCTAACTATTCCAATGAACTCTATTACAATGATTACTAGTTACAATTTAAATGTTGCAATACTATATTCGTAGCAACTTGTAAATATGAATTTAGCAAAGCGTTCAATTAAATAGGTATATATATCGGACCTTTAATATTAATATGGTTGTTTTCAAAACTTATTAGAGAAATATTGTTGTTTTGAAACTTATTAGAGAAATATTGTTGTTTTGGGAGTTCAAGGCTAGAAGTCGAGGGTTGAGGATTCGATTAAGGTAGAGGTCGAACGTTGAGAACTCGACAGACAAAGAAAAATTTGGAAACAATATGTATATTAGGGTTGTCGAAGGTTGAAGTTTCGACATACATAAATCTCGCTAATTTTGTGATGAGGATCTTGCTCTAGAAGGAAATCTCGCTATAGGTTGTCGAAGGTTGAAGTTTCGACATACATAAGTCGAAACTTCAACCCTCGACAAGGAGATAAGTTGGTGAAGGATCTTGCTCATAATCGTCTTCACTTTATTTATTTTCCATAGAAATATATATATATATATACATGACCAATGAGAAAAAAAAGCTAATAATCATTAATGAAAAAATAACAACAATAACAGATTTTTGTTAGAACTAATAACTATAATTGAGTAAGTTTGATGAAAATGCATATATTAAAATTGATTATAATTGAAGAAGTTTGAAAAAATATGGTCAACCTTGATTTTATTATCAAGTAAATTAAAAAAAGGTGTGAGGTCCTATCACCATGCTACCCCTGCTCTGATTCCTCTGCGCGATTCCCTGCATGCATTGACCGACTGCAGCATGCTCCCTCTGCCTGCCACTAATCCGATTCCCCTCTGCCATAGCCTTAATGCCCCTCTGCCATAGCCTTAATGCCTCTTCAACCATAGCCTTAATACCTCTTCGACCACCCCAAACCCGTGGACACTCGACCTACATCTTTTTAAGCCCCCATGCTCTTCATTTTTGCTCACTCATTCCCTCGATAGCTCACTGCCCTTGATTTTGCTCACTCCTCTCCCCTTGATTTGTTCACTGCCCCTTCATAGCTCACTGCCCCCTCACTGCCTTCGAAAATAAGCCTTCGAAATCATCTTCCTCTCCTCTCATTTCCATTTTCATTTCTCTGCTTGTATTTCGTTTAATACAAATTATTCTCACATAACTATATTGGCTCGTTACTCTACTAAATTTTTATTTTTTAAGAATAATTATAAATTTTGTTTTTGTTCTTATATTATTATTTTTTTATAGATTCTATTTTTTTTTAATTTTTTGTAGTTGTTGTTAGATAACAAATAACAGGAAAAAATGGTGAACGTTGTCACTTTGAAGAAAAAAAGAGAACTACCGTCGAATCTGTGAGTTGAACATATGATATTTGAAATGTTTAGTTTATTCTTATGATATTTGATTTATTTAGTATTAACTTTGATGTTTATAATGTTAAAATGTTTAGTTTATTGTTATGTTTAAGAAGTTGATATTTATAGTTTAATATAAAATTATTGTGATAGTTAACAAGTTTAGTATAGTTTCAAAAGTTTAATATAGTTTGAAAATTTTAGTTTATTCATATGAAAATTATTGTTGTTATGTTTATTGTGATAAGTTGATATTTTCTAGTATTAACTTTGAAAATATAGTTTAATTTTAATTTAAAAAGTTTAATTTGTTGTTATTTTTAAAAATAGTTATAAAAAGTTTAATTTATTGTTATGTTTAAAAATAGTTATAAAAAGTTTAATTTATTGTTATGTTTAAAAAGTTGATGTTCATAAAACTTAAAAAGTTTATGTTTATAAACTAAAAAATTTAATATTTTTTAATATACTTCTTATAAAAAGTATAATACAAAAAATTGATGTTTGTTTTTTTTTTTTTTAGAAAATGGCAGGCAAATGCTTGGGATTTTTGTTGTTTACAAATGGTAATATGATTGATGGTATTGATGGAGTTGAGTATGACCAACCACCAAGTGGGAGTTTTACCATAAATGTGAACAGTGGAATTGTATTTGAACAATTCATTGAAATGGTTGGGATGTTACTTAGTGTAGATATGGGAGCAAATCAGATATAAATAATATATAGACATCCTAATCTAGAACCATCAGGATCAATAAGGTTTATGTCATTCCCTATTTCGAATGCACAAGTTATGAACTTGATGTTCTCAATGGCAATGCCAGTGCCAAATCTAGTGCATTTGTATGTAAATGTAAATAGGATAGGGGTGGATCCTGATACATCATTTAACCAGTTTGAAGATCCAACTCAATGTATCAATCCTGATCCGGAGTCAGTTGCATCGCCATGTGATAATGAAGATATGGCGGCTAACAACCTGTACAGAGACTTCAGAACAAAAACGATGACGAATTTGAAGAGTTGGATTTCGATGGTCGTGAACATGAGATGCTTTCAGATACATTCAATGATTTGGATATGAATGTACTGGATAGCATTCGGGAACATGACCCAATTGTAGCTCCTGTGGATGTTGACAATACTCAATTGTATAAAGGGATGATTTGTCAAGACAAGGAAATGCTACAACACGCGGTCAAATATTTTGCAATAAAGTGTCATGCACCATATGAGGTTGTTGAATCTACACCGACGATTTGGACAATTCAGTATAAGAAGTGGGAGGAAGGTTGCAAGTGGAGACTTCGTGCAATAAAGAAAAAATCGCATGGCTTGTTCGAGATCACTAAGTATGAGGAGCAGCATACATGTTTTTATTCAGAACTAAGTCAAAGTCACGTGCAATTGGATTCATCAATGATTGCACTGGAGTTCTGTGACGCCGTAAGAGAAAAACCATCTATCAGTATGGCACAACTGCAGTCTAACATCAAATCAAAGTTTGGATATCATGTTCCTTACCATAGGGTATGGGAGGGAAAAAGAAAAGCGTTGCTAAAGTGTTCGGTGATTGGGATGAGTCTTACAAATTGTTGCCTAGGTGGTTATTTATGGTTACTAAGACGGGCTTTAGATAGTTAGGGATTGAAAAATAAATAATTTTGTATTATATATTCATTTTATTGTATATTCAATTTTTTTATAATAATTTATTGTATATTCAATTCATTTATTATAATTTATTGTATATTCAATTTTTTTATAATAATTTACTGTATATTCAATTTTTTTATTGTAATCAATAAAGTTTTAGATTATTCTTTACCCTCACACTTCCTGAGTGTTCGCCTTACTTGATAATAAAATCAAGGTTGACCATATTTTTTCAGACTTATTCCATTATAGTTAATTTATATATGCACTTTCATTAAATTACTCGACCGAAATCTCATTTCAGTATATATATATATTAATTATAATAATAATTTCTAGTAAAAAAGTAAGACAATTATGAAGAAAATGAGGATCTCGCTCATGAGCAGATCTCACTCATGAGCGAGATCCTTTTATTTTTATTGTATATTCAATTTTTTATTATAGTTGTGTACATTATTCTTTTAATTAAGTTGTACATTATTCTTTTAATTAAGTTGTACATTATTCTTCTAATTAAGTTGTACATTATTCTTTTAATTAAGTTGTACATTATTCTTCTAATTGAGAAACAAATATTTTTTTAATTGAGAAATAAATATTTTTTTTTCAGATCATGGCTTTAAACCCAGGACCTGTTGATCCTGATGTTTTGTACGACCAGTCCATTCATCGATCATCTGTTGTATGGCGAGATCGTACTACTGGAGAAATATCTTGCAGGCGTCGAGAGGCAGTTCTCCAATGCACTATCCGCTCCACCCTCGAATACTACCGCTACTGCGCACATCTGGATTCTATGGGGCCAGATTAGGATTTATTCAGTTGGACTGGCATCTGATCACAGCCTTGGTCGAGAGATGGAGGCCCGAGACGCATACATTCCATATGTCTGTTGGAGAGTGCACTATCACTCTACAAGACATAGAAGTGTTGTTGGGGTTACCTGTTGATGGTGAGCCGGTCACCGGAGTGATGTACGATGACTGGTTAGAAGTTTGTCAACTGTACCTCGGTGCGACCCCACCTGCCGACAAGATTAAAGGATCGAGGTTAAGTTTAATATGGTTAGGAACACAATTTGTGAGCTCACAGATGATGCAGACGAGGAAACCGTCATAAGATATGCGCGAGCATATATACTACAAATGATGGGTGGAAGTCTGTTTTCAGATAAATCAAGTCATTTTGTTCACTTGATGTTCCTGCCACTGTTAGCTAACCTCCATGATGCGGGGCGGTATTCGTGGGGTGGAGCATGCTTGGCATGGTTGTATAGACAACTATGCAAAGCAACAAGACCTGAGGTTCGAGAGATAGTTGGGCCTCTCATACTTTTGCAACTATGGGCTTGGGAGCGATTTCCAACAATGGCTCCACAGCTACAACATGTTAATGACGCTCAGTTAGTTGGACGAGCCTACGGTTCTCGGTATGTTGTTTTAATTCAATTTAATTTTTATATCACTGATCTAGTTAATTTAAATTCTAAATTATCAATTTAAAAATTTAGGTGGAGAGACAAATTTTGTGTGACTAGGACAGCCACACATGTAGTCAGCCAGTATAGATACATGTTTGATCTGCTTCAACCTGAACAGGTACATTACACTAAACCTAATTGATTATTTTATACACATTTTTATTGTATTTGTCTTTAATATTCTCTAATATAATATTTTGTGTTTCAGGTTATTTGGGAGCCGTACAAAATTATTATGCATACTTTGCCTAATTTTTGTACGAATGGTCAAAACATATGGCGGACGATGAGTCCTCTCATATGTTTTCACATTGGTGAGTGGCATCTTCCTAACAGGGTGATGAGACAATTCGGTTTTCAGCAGGATGTCCCATCGCCTTGTAATACTGAACCCGTACTGCATGATATTGATCTAAGGACTGGAGATTGGTCCGAAAAAGTTGCACATTTGGTAGTGCGATGGCACTATCGTGCAAGGTTTATTGCAGTGGGGGTTTCTCTTGAACAGTTTGACACAGATGTCACTCCAGAATATATTCATTGGTATAATAATATCACAAGGCGCTACGTCACTCGTCCGGGAGCAGCTGTGGGTCATCTGGTAAATGAATGAATATTATCTAATTATTTTTAATTTAAATTTATTTTAAATATTGTCTAATTGTTTTATAATTCACAGAGATCGAACAAAAGTAGACTCCATGAGGTTGCGAATGATCCGAACCAGGTTCTTGCTATATGTAGTGACAACCAAAGCTATATGGAGAAAATTCATTATATGTACGATATATCTATTGTTCCTCCACTAGCTCCTAGACGTAGAGGACCTGTTTGGGAATAGGATGAGTTTGTTGAGGTTGCACATAATGTGGAAGAGTTGCCACCTATGATGCAGACGCAAAGTCAAACTGATTATGTTAGTCCGATGATGATGATGCTAGCATTTGGTTCAGGACATTATGACTCAGAGGCTGGTTCTTCGTCTTCATACGTGCATGGACATGGTTGGGGTCGTGGAGAGCATAATGAATATTTATATTATGAAGCGCCTGCAAAGATACCAGAGCAACATCAAGAAGAACCCGATCAACCTCAAGTTCGAAGTCGACAACGACAACCAGCTCGAAATCGACGACGTCTGCCTTGTGGGACACATTGATTTTTGTAATTATTTATATATAAATGAGATATTTAATTTACATTTTTTTTATTTTTATGAGATATTATTTTTTTTTTAATTTATTCTTTTTAGAGTTTCAATAAAATAATAAAATATTTTTAGAAATTGCTTTTATAAAATGGAAAATTAAAAAAAAAAAAAAAAGAAAAAGAAAGAAAGAAAGAAGCAGGTGGAATGTGTAATAATTAAAAAAGAAAAAAAAAAAAAAGAAAATTTGTACGGATGACCTTAATTGAAGTGTACTCTCGCTTCGCTTTCAAAATTTCGCTCTCTCTCAAAATAATAATATTTCACCTCTCTGAAAAAGCAAAAGGGCAAGGTCGAGGTTTCAAAATTCGACCTACCTTGGTCGAATTTTGAACCCTCGAGTTATTAAAAAAACAATATTTTTACAAACAGTTTGAAAACAACAATATTTTCCTAAATAGTTTTTAAAAGAACAATATCCTTTTATTTTTTCTATATATATCACCAAAAGTTAAGAAACATTATAAAAAAAATATTGCAATACATATAAATGGCATCAGTTTAAGTATGTATTGCTAAAAATCGCTGCCATTGTAAAAGCCTTTGCAGTATTTGTCAAATTGTTGCAAAAAACTTCTTGCTAAACCCGTTTTCTTGTAGTGTTATATCAATATAAGAACTAAATTCTAAATTTTAAAATCATGTGGACTAACTTTATCTAAACCATAACTTCTTTTATAATTTGTAAAGAATTTAGCAAGTTCTTTTATAACTTCTTGTTACGCTCATTAAATTATTCTTATTATTATTGTCTTTTTTTTCCTTGTTTGATCATGTAATGCTTGCGTTAAAGCAAAGTTACTTCTTTAAAAATTATACCTTTATATATATATATATATATATATATACATCTTTTCTTCCTATTTTGTATAAACAGATTTTATTTGCAAAGTCTCCAAAATTGTACTTCATGTATTTGAAAAGTCTATTTTTTTAAAAAAAAATAATAATAATATGTCATTGCAAAGCTTTCTAAGCTTTTTTTTAAACAACTTTAACTGTTTTCTTAAAAAAAATAAAATTTTGAAAAAAATACCATGGAATCTATAAAATTTGAGAATCCAATTTTCTAGAATTCCTGAGATGAAAGATCATATCTTTGGGAGTCCGAGATATGATCCCAAGAAAAAATGAATTTAATTCATTTAAAAAAAACTTTTTCTATGTTAAAAGGCTATTTCTATGACGGATTTGAAGAAATTTTAATATTTTCTCATATTCTCGAGGTGAGGGATTATTCCTCAATTACATTGTAGCCTAATTGATGGAAGTTTATTCCACTTATCTTACAAGATCATTACTTCCAAAACACTTGAGTAATGAGGGACAAGATAAGACATCTCTTTTCAAACATTCTTTTTCTCAAATCAATTTATTTAAGGAATAAAGCAATTCAAGATTTCAAATTTGGCCATTGTTTTCTAAACAGGTGTTGTAGGGTGCTAACATCTTTTTCATTCACAAACACTCCCGAACTCAACTGTAGTTTTTGCATATCATTTTTTATGTTTTTTTAATTAAAAATTACTTATTTTATTTTGGTGTCCAATTACACTGTAAAAATGACTAGTGACGAATCTTTTTTATTTTCTCTTAAATTGACACTTTCGAGGGCGTAGGCCGCTCCGCATCGTCTTGGGCACATGGCGACACCCCAAGTGTGAGAGTGGCGGATGGGTGGAGTCATTAAAAACGTTGGAAGAAGGAGAATTGGGGTGAGTTGGTAAAATATACCAACTCAACTCAGCTAACTCATGTTGGTGAGTCAAACACCCCAAAGAGAAAATATACATGTTCTCATTCCTCCTTTCTTTCACCTTATCTCTCTTCTCTCCCTAAACTCTAAACCCTAAATAGAACTGAACATTCTTTGAGTTTAGTTATTAGAGTTTTCAATATATGTATATTTAATTGGTGAAATGTTGTGAAACATTGTGACCCATTTATAGTTGTGTATTCACAAAAGATTTACAAAAGATTCTCATGAAAATTAAGAAAAGATGTAACAAGAGTATAGTTACAAACATACTCCATACTAAATGTCTCATTTAGTTATTATTCCCCACTTTCCCTATCTTTAAATGGATGGGAAACTTGGCCACTTTTTTCCCCTTAACCCCATCTTCATTCCAAGCCATCTCAAGTTCTTCAATCACTTCATTACTCAAAAGCTCCACTCCTAAATCCTTGGCTGTTTGATATGATGACCAAGACCTTAAATATATCAAATAGTCTTTAAACTCCATTTCTTTCTCCGTTGCAAACTTCGTCGTCGGCCCCTCTTCATCCACCGCCTCAAATGGGAAGTCAATCGTTTTATACTCTTCATCCACAAATCGGCATGGCGCCTCCCAATACGGTCCAAAATTTGTTGTGTAGATTCGGCGGAGGATGGTGTCGATGGCATTGTTGACCTCGGGCAATGAGTAGCACCAAGCGGCAATGATGCCGTGAGGTTTTTTCAAGACCCATCGGACGTTTCGGTAGAAAGATGGGAGGTCGAACCAATGGAGGGCCTGTGCCACAGTGACTAAGTCCACAGTCCCTGGTGGTGCCACCATTTTCTCGACTTCCACGATGGACATTGTCGACGGGGTGTGGCGGTAATGAATGTTGGGAAGTTTGGCTGCAAAGTCGAGCTGTTTTGGGCTCGTATCAGTGGCGATCACAGTTGTGTAGTGTGCTGCAAGCTGGAGACGGTAGAAATTTTGTGAAGTTGCACAAGTGCTAAAATTATGTGCAATATTAAATTTCATGTAAGCCACGTATTTGTATTAAAAAAAAAAAAAAAAAGTGTGCGATGGAATGATCTTAAAACATGAAAATAAAGTAATTTTAACCATTTCAAAATCATTCACAAATACATAATAAAGTCATACCACTTGGAAACCCATTGACATGACACATGAAACTAATCCATGTATTACCATAAACGTTTCACTCATTTGACGTACAGTGAAGATACTATCTTTAAATTCTCTCTCGTACATCTAAACAAGACATGGCCAATTATAATATGGGAAGGAAAAACTTACCGAGTAAGCAGCTTGGCCGGTGCCGGTGCCGACGTCCCAAACGAGGTCGTGGATGAGCGTTTTCGAAGCGATGTATTCAAACAATTTGGGGGGATAATTGGGTCTTCCTTCTGCATATTGCTTGGCTTGTTTAATGAACAGCTTCGCCATTTCTTCTCTATAAAGTTCTCTGTTTCTCTCTGTTTGTGTGATTGAGTGTAAGATTGGTCGACCATGGCAGCCAAATTTATAGGAAGAAGGCGAATGGTTGTTGCGTAGCACAGCAGTGGAGGAATTTGATTGCGGATTAGGTCTTTGTATATTTATTTTTCTCAAAACACTAGCTGTTATTATTTGACTATTCTAATATTTTTCTTCTTTTTTTCTTGGAGAGGTTTCAAATCACCTTCCACCTAATTTCTTTCTCACTTTTTTTTAAAGGTAAGAATTTCATATTTTTAGACGTCATTTGGTAACCATTTTCAAGCAAATGAGTTGAATTTTTAGTTAAATTCTAAAAAAAAAAACTTATTAAAAAGAATTTTTCTTAGTTTTCAAAACTTGGATTGGGTTTTTAGAGATAAAATATATAGTTTGTGAATCTTCTTATCTTGTAAAGAAAATTAACAAGTGGTTAATTCGTATGCAAAATCAAGTTATTATTTCATCTGTAAGTCCCGAAAGTAGAAGGAAGATTAGAGTATTAATAAGCATCTTATTATTGTTTTTTTAACAACATTGGGGGTGTAAGGATTCATATCTCTAATCTCTTGGTCAATAATGTACCTTCTAACCACAGTATATATATATATATATCGTGACAATACGTAAACGAAAAATAGACCTCACATGAGGGTACGTTGATAGTGAGAGGCAAAAAGAATTGGAGGTTTTTAATCACGTTCAAAATGGTCCTAATTAGAGGGAGAAACATATTTGGGATACATAAATGTTTGTCAAAGAGTTAGGGAAACCTTATATTATGAGATAAAAAAGTCATGCACGGGCAAAAGTTAACCTTTTTTACCATGAAAAAAACAAACACTAGAAAAGTCGAAGGAAAAAGGAGTTCTTTAGAGATTGAATCTCTGACCTCAAAGTTATCGTATATACTTGATGTCAGTTAAATAAAAAATAAGTTAAAAGGAGGCTTATGTGAGAGAAATATATTTATGAGAGAAAAGTAGTTGATTAAGAGTGGCATATGAAGCACAGACACAGATACGGCTACACGATACGGATATGATCGGATACGGCAATTCGTCAATTTATAAAAAAAAAAAAACTAAGATACGGATACGTCTAAGCATGCGTCATTTTTTATATATTTTTTTAATATATATATTTCTAAAAAACGAGGATACTGATACGTTGAAAATACATTTTTTTCTTTAGAAAATCTAGGATATAGATAAATTTAGCATACAAGTTAATAACAATATCACAAAATAGAATACAAACACTGAAATACAATACAAAAAAAGCAACATCTAAGATGTTGAAGTACAATAGTTAATAAAATGCAATAGAAAAGTGACTCATATTGCAAAGAATAAGAAGAAGATTAGACAGAGAAGTATGAAGATAAACGAAAAACTTATTGTTGAAAATATCCAAATAGTTTATATTTTGGGGGACTTTATGGGGATTCAAATGTGAAGATGGAGATTAGATGATTCTAATCTAGGGTTTGGTCTGTTATTATTATTTTTATTCTTTTAGTTTTGGACTCGAGTAGTGAGCTTTTTAAATAGGTTGCCTAATTTTAGATTGGGAAAGATTAGATGAGTTACTTGTCTTTTTTCTTAAAAAAATACGCATAGAAATAGATACGTCAAATCACGTGTCAAATACTGAAAAGTATCTGAAAGTATAAATACATCAAATCGCGTGTATCTGGAAAGTATCTGAAAGTATCGATATCCGATACGTGTCTGATACTGATTCTTTACCTCACATGAAGTATCTGTACTTCATAGAGAGTGGCACATGGAAGCTAATAAAAAACAAAGAAAAGGATGCACTAAAAAAAGGAAGATTTATTTTTATCATTGAATGTAAGGAACCTATCAAGAAACTCCAGCAACTTGAAATTCAAAAGAGAAAAAGGGAGGAAAAAAAAAAGAACAATCATCCCAAGTTCAATTGTTTAGGTCAATTGATATCCATATTATTTTGGATAGTTGCAAATATAGCAATCAGACTTAAGGTATTAACAGATATAACATAATGCAATAATTTATAAATATAACAAAATTTATATCCAATTTTTAGTTATTCGTGATAGGCCATATCCCTAATGAGAATATCCCTAATAAGAATATCCCTAATAAGAATCCATCAGCGATAGAGTTTACCACTGATAGCAGAATACTTTAACAAAAAAAAAAAATGGTGTGAAAATAAATTGTCATAAGGATATTTTGGTAAGATAAAAATTTAAAAAAAAATGGTGAAAATCCATTAATAAAAATTAAACTTATTTGAGAAATTTTTAAAAATATACCGTAAAGTTGAGTTCATGGAACACAATTTCTCGTAGTAGTTTTGAAACAAGTTTAAAGTTGAAATAAAACTTATGAAAATTAAGGAATATTATCAATGGTGATAGCTATTTTCATATATTAGATTTTTTTTTTAAATAATATTTTTTTAATATATAATGACAAAAATAGGGTAGGAGGGAAAGTATTCCTAAAAATAGGTTTTTAAATTGTATACTGGGTACACGATTACACCTTAATCGTGTATCTGATACACGATTAATACTAAATCGTGTACCAAGTACACAAGTTCCTGTCCATCTGGCAAGCGCAGTCTGTCGTTGCAGTCATATAGGATTGACTGAGGTAATCGTGTACCCGGTACACGATTACCTTAAGTCGTGTACCCGGTACACAACTTCCTCCTCCATTAAATCCCGCCGCAACCCTTCTTCTTCCTCATCCGACCTTCTGCCTTCTCCGTCCAATTTCAAGCTTTCTGCCTTCTTTTATTGCATTTCTCCGTCCAAAATTCTGAAATCTTCCTTATTTTGCTTCTATCTTGTGCATCCAAACGCCTTCATTTATTCATCCATCTAAAATTGTTCGAAATCGTCCTCCATTTGTCCGTCCGTCCAAAATCATCCGAACGCTTCTGTGGTAAAATTCTTTCTCTAATTGTTTTCCAATATATAATCTTCCTATATATATCATTTTGTTTGTATTTGGGCTGAACTTAATGTGTAGTTTATGGATCCATGATTTATTTGTTGGGTTGAATCTAGAAATATATGTATATATTTGTCTATTTGTTAGGCTAATTTTGTCTAATATAGTTTATGAACTTAGAAATTAGATTTTGTTGGGCTATTGTTCTGGATGATTATGTTTGTTTATTTGTTGGGCTATTTTTTTTTATGATTAATTCATTGGATGATTATGTATTTGTTAGGTTGAATGGAGAAATATATGTATATGTTTATAAAAATGAAGATTGGTTCATATATATATATATATATATATATATATATATATATATGTATATGTATATATATTATTTTGTTTGCATTTGGGCTAAATTAAATGTATGATTCATGGATATATTAGTTTTTTGCATTTGGGTTGAATTACCTCCCGATGTTGACAACATCAGCATACGTAGGTATGCACGAACATACATCCTGCAGCTTATTGGAGGATTTTTATTTGCTGACAAGTCAAATACTCTAGTGCATCTCATGTTCCTCCCACTATTGTTGAGCACGATGGTACGTATTCGTGGGGTGGTGCATGTCTTGCATGGTTGCATAGAGAACTTTGTCAGGCTTCCAATGCACAAGCGTTGGAAATAACGGGCCCATTAATACTACTAAGTATGGGCTTATGATCAATTTCCAATTATAGCACCACAAGTCCAGCAACAGGCCCCAGATCATCGTCCACTTAATGTCAGGTATTATTTCATTTATATATTTATTTCGTTACCATTTTATGTAAGAATATAAATTAATTGTATTTTTTATAATTTTAGATGAAGTGGTGTATTAGCTGCCTCTAAACAGTCAGCAAATATGTTGTTCGTGTACAGAAAAATATTTGACATGTTGATGCACAATCAGGTAGCAAATGTATATATAAATGAATATTTAAAACATTTTAGATGTATGCTTATTATTTTTTTTGTTAGATTATTTGGACGTCATACACACAATAGATTTGGCATCTTTACCTGATTATTGCCGTGATGATGAAGACATCTGGTTGACCGTTAGCCCTCTTATACGCTTCCATATAGTAGAGTGGCATCATCCAGATCATGTGTTGAGACAGTTCGGTCTGCGACAAACGATACCTTCGTTGTCCTATACACTACCTTCGTTGTCCTATACACTCCCAGCATTACACCAGATCGATTTGAGAGGTAAGCACGACCAAGACTGACGTCGAATCCATGTAAAATATTTATCCTACTGGTATGACGACATGATCGTTGTGCACAGGGAGAATTAACAAATGGGCCAGCTATATCAAAGGACTACTTTTCCTGGTACAATTCGATCACGAGGCGATTTATCACACCTGACGGCGTTTACTATTACTGCATGGTAAGAGATTTAAAATCAGATATTTTTCATATATATGATATGAATATTGTTTAATATATTTTTTTATTGTACAGAATAATTTTATCGGTGATGTTCAACAATATTCAATGTAGAAAAACTTACCAGAATTGGGTTCAATATGTCAGCAAACATTGGTCAACGTAGAAGGTATTATTCGACGACTCAATGTTGCTAACACTGATCGAAGACGTATTCGTTGTAAATGACCGCGACAACAGGGTGAATCTAATTTAGAGGGACACGAAGACGAACCCCATGAGGGGTAAGGACCAGGGGGTTGTTTTTAAATTTCATGTAAACTTTCATTTTCAAATGGTAAATTAAAGAACTAATTGTAAATATTATTTAATATCATAACATTTTTAAAAAAAATATAAGTGCAAGATGTTTTCATTGTAGATTAAATATATAATTAAGTTTAATAATGAAGGAATTTGTGGACCAATTCTTAAATTTTTAATATTGTTGTACATCTACAATTAAAAAATTAGTCAACACACTTAAATAAAAAAAAGTAAATCGTAGACCGGGTCCACAAGTTTGCATCTGACTGGTCAACCAGTCAGCCGACGCGGTGCTAACTAGATTCAACGGTACTTGTGTACTAGGTACACAAGTTTGCCACATGGCAATCGTGTACTTGGTACACGATTTCACTATCCTAATTTTGTCAATACTTTCCTCAAACACCTATTCTTAGAAAAAAATTTCCTCCAACTCTATTTTTGTCCATATATATTAAAAAAACATTATTTTAAAAAAAAATTATAATTTAACATTAAAAAAATCATATATAAAACTTTGGGAGAGAATCTCTTTATCCCTTCACGCGCTTACTTGAGGACAAAGCCAATGTGAAAAAGAAGTTCAATTTTAATATTTCTTGGTCACTTTCTATAGGCCCACGTGTATAGGTCTTTTTTAAAAAATTAAAAATAAATAGTAAAATGATTAATTAAACTATTATTGACAAAAGAAATAATATTACATAAGATGCTAATTCTTTTTAAGGAAAAAAAAACTCACATATCTAGTAAGATATTGTTTGATTACTTCATTGAATAGAAAATTATACATATTTTCATGTAGATATTTATAATCAATACTCAATTCAAGTATGAATTTTGTTCTCGATAAAGTTTGTTAAAAGTTAATTGATAGGGAAAGTCAATTTTGAATAATAAGTTCGGAAGTGAAAAAGAGCAAGAACAATTTCAAATGTTTTTAAGTGAAAGAAAATGTTAAGGGGTATTTCGACATTGACATAAATAAAGAGGAATAAGAACACTTCATTGATTGGATAAAATGTCATAGTTACAATGCAACAAAAGGATGAAAAATATTGAGACCAAATTGAAATAAAACTCTCATATCAAGGATAAAATTGTAATGTTTTAAAACATATAAATTAAATTGAAGTCAAACTCAAAACTTAAGAAATATAAGTGTAACATTTTGAAACTTAGAAACCAAATAGAAATTAGAACAATGTCAAAATGCCTAATCGCTTTGTTAGTAAAAAGGATACTATAGAATGATTGTTTTGAGATAGTCCAAGATTGAAATTTTGGTTGATGTTGTTGTTGTTTAGATTTTTAATTTTGTTTTTAGTGTTGCGATATAGTGTGTGTATATATACATATATAATTTAGAATACACTTTAATAATAATTTAGGGCTTCATTCAATTTTAATTATATGTATTAAGTAAAATATTAAAGAAAAATTAATACATGAAAAAACTTTAGCAATTTTGTTTGTATATATATTAAGTCTCCAAGCATGAGATGCAATTTTAGCAAATCAACATAAAAAGATAAGAGTTGCATGAGTTGCAGCTCATGCTTGGAGAAGACAAGACCAAGACATTGCTTCATGTGTGAGCTACTTAGGTGATGGATAATGGAAAATTCCTTTTTTCTGTTTTGCGTGTTTTGTTTTCCAATTTTTCAAATTTTATCTAAAAATAAAAATTTGGTTTTATAAATCTATTTTGATTTTAAAAATGAAAATTTAATTAATTTCATAAATTAATTATTAAATAAAACTTAATTAATTTAATATCAAATATTAAATTAATTTTAACACATATCCATCTTTATATATTTAAAACATATTTAAATATATAAATTCTCCTATTCCGTTTAATTCTAAAATTAAACATATAATTACTAAATCCCTTAATTCTAATTTGAACGTTTCAAATTAACTTATCACGCTATTCTAGAACCCGTCAACTTAAGTATCCCCAGCCTTAGACAGGATTAAGTTTTAACAATTAAAACAGGTGGTCAACCTACGTGAGCATGCAGCTGTTGTTTATGGAATTTAAATGTCTAATCCAATTTTATAACAACTTATAAAACTTTAGACATACTATTCATCCATAACATACATGAGGCATTCAAATTTAATATAACATTTATATTAAATACGAGAAAACCTAACATGCATACTATATATTATAACAATTATAACATACTTTCAATGCATGTAACATGCTTCCTATGGTAGGATTTTAAATCTAAATGACATATGTACATGCATTAAGATGCGATGATTCTAAATAAGCATGTGGGTGGTGATGAATGATGGATCAAACAAGCTCATGTTGCCATAAACTTGATGACTTGGGATGGAAATGGAATGTGGATGATGTGTTATGCTTATTCAGACTTTACGCGATACTACTTCTAGATGTATGCGTTATTAATGAAATGCTTGTAGTATGCTATGCGTTGTCACAAATTTCCTTGCATTGAAACCAAGTATAATTCCACTGCAAGTTTCTCGATGTGATCCGAGGTCGAACACAAGGATTGCTTAGTTAATGCATTACGTTCGTGATATATACGACCGGTTTTTCAATTAATAAAAGTTGTATGTATGTACATGAAATTAAATTGCGATAAAGTAGAATTGTGCAGTAAAGTAAAGTTGCGATAATAAAATAAAGTGCGATAAAAATAAACCTAAGCTATTATGATACGAGATACAGGATAATGATATATGATACTGAGTTTGAGACTGATTGTAAAGATTATACAATGGATCGTGTTATGCGGTGGAAAGGCTTTATGTATGAAATAGAAAGAGAAAGGATAATTAATATAAACATCGCAAGTTCATTAATTGCATTAAAGATATAACTAAGGTTCCACTTTCCCTAGGATATATGTGTTAGTCACGGGATGCAATAAAACACTAGTGCGTCTATCTCTAGATGTATCAAGCGTTTCTAACTTAATGCTGGCTTGCTTATTCTCTCAAATAATTCAAGCTAAAGTGGCTTTTACCAAGTGATTTAGTTGTCTTAAGCATTTAGAAATGGATTTTACATGAAGTTATAGATGCATCTAACATAAAGCAAGAAATAAACAGTGGCGAAAGTGAGGTTGATCAAATATGTGAATTTATAAAGAAACTGATTGTCTTTACAAGATCAATACTCAATCAAATAAGATGACGAAAATGATAATTCAGATGAAACGAAAGGAGTCAAGTCGTAGAGTACAATCTCTTGTCCTCTTTGGCTCAACCAACTTGTAGAATAAATGGAAGAAAATTCTCTCTCGAGCTCAGCTTTCTCCACTCCTTGATCGATGGTGGTGGTGGTTCTCTTCCCTCTTGTGTCCTTCTCGTCACAGCAGCACAGCTCTAAGTCTCAAAATTTTGGAATTATACAATGAGCTAAGATCTCTCATCTGGTGGGATTTCTTCTATTTATAGGCGTCATTCCTCGCCAACTTAATGATGGGGTAGCATTAAATTCTATACCCTGGTCAGCCGTCTGACACTCAGATGCTTTTCAGACGCTGCCAGCTATATGTGCCCATGCTTGCAAGTGGTGATTTGACACAAACAACCTGAATCGATGAATCTTCTTGCGTTGAATCCCTCCGACGCATGCCCATGTGTTTGACATTGCCTACGACACTTAGAATCTTTGTTGAAATCCTGCAATATTATGTGTTAGCACCGCAGTATTTTAGCAATAAACATTCTTTTGCATGAGTTTGATAGTGTTCGAGTAATTCCATGCGTTTTCTCTAAGAATGATGAAATTTTATCATTAAAGACCTTAATTGTTCCAAGTTTTGAGTCACGATAACTTGTATTTCTACAAGTTATCACACCCCCAAATTTGAACAATGCTTATCCTCGAGCATTCCACAAATAATTCTTTATTATCTCCATTGTCTTAAGTGTGTAGGGTTCACCTCTCATCATATTCACTTATAAGCTTGAGACTGGAGTTTGGAAAATCTAACGCAGGTTGATTCTTTTCTAAAAGGAAGAATGTTTTATTTCAGATGCAGCAAGCCTTTTGTCAACAACTTCTTTCGTTTCTTAAAACATTCTCGTTTTTTCTAAACCAGCAATGCGTTAGTTGCTTTTCTTTTTAAAACTATATGCCGATAAAAAAAAAAAGTATGAATTCTGGGTTACCCATGCGCTGTTCCAGGTATCCCACTTTTGTTTTCGCTTTCCCCCACGGGTGTCATGCGAGCATCCAACTACGAGTGAGAGCCCTTCACAACTAAACTCATATCTAGCATGTATGCGTTTCAAGATACAGCTTCTTTAAACTAGATAGCGGAGTTTTGGGATGCATTGGTTTAGGAGACTTAACTTCGTTTTGGCTTGCCCCCATGGGTGTCATGCAAGCATCCAACTATGGCTAAGTGCCTGTTCCAATTTTTAACTCATGCCAAATGGAGGTTTTCTTTTATAAAGTATTGACAGAGGAGTTTGCATATAACATCTTTCTATTTTGTTTCCTCTCTTTTTGATGAACTTACTCAATAAATGTGTCTTAACTCTAATTTCCCTCACCTTTAAATTTTGGAGATTAGCTAAATTCTCATTGTTAAAAGAAAAACAAAATTTCGAAAAGGCTTTGAGAATTTCGAAAGGAGTTTTGATTTAGGGGTTGCATGCGTTAGAAAGAAAACATATAGACTTTTTAGAAAAGTTCAGGCTTTGTTGATTTTCTTAACGCTACTTTGTACTTATAAGTTTTGTATTGCTAATATCATTGAGGTAAAACAACGCACAAGACAAGAAAAATAGCTAAAGAACAAAAAATGTATGCTAAGGACAAATGCAAAGATGAAAAATCATGGAAATTTCATTCATTTCATTGATAAATCAATAATGGAATAAAACAAACACAACAAACAAATACAAAGGATCAATAAATAAAACAAAGTAACCAACACCCCCAAATTTATTGTGCTAGTGCGTCATTCCAACGTTCTTCCGCGGCGTTATCATTCATCAAGCGCAGAGGGTTCCTTAGGTGGGCAGGTAGAGGTGGCAAGGCAAACATCCCAACCAGAACCTGATTGATATATTACGTTGTATAGACGAATGGTCCTGCATTCTTCTTGTTTGTTGTTGCATGTAGTCCCTTAGAACCCTATTTTGTTGTTGAAGTGTTTCAATAGATACAGCCAGTGGTCTGAGTTAATCGCTAATGAAAGTTTTCAACTCGTCAAGATCAGTGCTTAGTTGCGGCAGTGCTGGTTCTTCGGCTCTTTCAACTGGGTCTTCAAAATTTCTTACGTTGCTTGTCCCTAACCCAATTGGTTCAAAAATAATTGGAGGAGGGATAAAGGTTAGAATTGGAGTTGGTAAGGGGGAAGGAAGGGGACTAGGGATTTCTTGATCTAGGTTGGTATTATCGTGTTGCGTTAGATCAAGAATCTCTTCTTGCGGGGCCAAAGGTGAGTTTGGGAGAGGGATGTTCAAGTCTGGCCATGCTTCTTCATCGATAAACGCATGCTTCGCTTCATATTCTTGTTCATTTTCCGAAGCATCATCATTGTGTCCAATTATCCAGATGCGTCTTCTTTTGGGGGCGCGTTGGGAGGATAAAGGTCTTGCTGCCGCATTCTTGCGAGGTAGGGCAAGCTGGTGTGGCGAACCGCAAAGCAGATGCCTGATTAATTTGATGTCCATCAGACCATCGATTTCCTTATAATCATCCCCCAGAGGGATGCCCCCGCGTTCACACAGCGCACAGATCAATCAAGGAAAGTAAAGTTGTCCTTGTGGTTTTGCTTTGATGGCCTTGATCTAGTCCATGATTATCCTCCCTATGTCTAGAGGAATGCACTCCATTATGCAATAAGTGGCCAAGACGCGTTCTCTCGAGACTATTTCATCATGCGTTATAGGCATGATACTTTTCTTAATCAAATATAACCACAAGTTTGCGTCCGGTTTCAGATTCCTGGAAGCTAAATTCTTTACTCCACTTCTTGATATTTGCCATGTGCTTCCAGGTTTGGCCACCACTCTTAACGTAGCTTCTATCTGGCTTGGAGTTGGATGTTCCAAAATGCGATTTCTTTCTACGTCCGGGTTGCTTTCAATATTGAGCACTTCATTGATTTTATTGGCGGAGAAGCGCACCAAAACGTCATCAACAAGTGTCGTGTTTCTCTCCAAATCAAACTCACTACTATAGAATTGGCGGACAAGATTGGTCCAAATCCTCGGTGCCCAATGCATAATTGACTCCAGCCCATTGCGACCACAGTTTCGGTTATATATGGAGGCAATGGGTTGCGTTCGGGGAAGAAGCCCTTCTTGGTAAGGATGTCACTGAATTGGCACTTCCTCCCTTTGGTCTTTTTAGGTAACGCGGTAGTCACCTTGCGTTTTCCCACCTCATGCGTTTTGGCTTCCCGTGCAAGTTCCCTTAATTCATTTTCCAATTTCTTTTGGAGGGCAGACTTCCTTTGTCCCTGTCGTGCAGGCTTATACCTCTCCAATTCCTTTTCCAACACTCTCGAATTTGAGCAGCTCTCATGCGTCGCACCCTCAGGACCAGATGCAGACTACTCTTCTTCATCCTCCAATTCCTTTTCTCAACCCGTTCATCGCATACTCATTGCATCTATTAACGCAACTGCCTTTATTTATTTACTTGGTTACCACAAAGTTTTCATACAAATTACCAACACAATCTATTTTCACAAGTCCTTGTGTTCGACCCTGGACTAACCAGGAAACTCAGAGGAATTTACACTTGGATTCACTGGGGAAACTTGAGTGCACAATGCAAATCCATCAATGCATATAATCCATATTTCCACTACATAATTACAAGCATCAAGTTTTTGGCGCCGTTGCCAGAGACTTTGGCAAAAATAGTTTGTTAACGGTAATTTTCTTGATTTCTTTGCAGACTCTCAATCTCTGGCGAATTACGACCCAGAGATTGAAAGGACATTTAGAAAAAGACTGAGAGACCACCAACAAAAACCATAATCCAACAAAGAAGAGATGGCAGAGCAGCCTAAAAATAGAGCACCAAACGATAATAATGTCATGGCGAATCCGATTATGTTGGTAAACGATCGCAATAGACCCATCAGGGACTATGCATCGCCAAACCTCTATGATTTCTCTCCGGGAATCATGAGGCCTGCCCTCGATGGAAGCAAATTCGTAATGAAACCAGTGATGCTGTAGATGATCTAGACTGCAGGTCAATTCGGAGGAAGGCGTGGCGAGGACCTGCACGCCTACCTCCAAAGTTTTATTGAAATCTGCAATACTTTTGTGCTCCCGAACATCTCTACTGAAGAAGTTCTACTAAAGTTGTTCCCATTTTCTCTCTGTGATCAGGTTAGGAAATGGGCATATTCACTCAAACCAGGAGAGATTACTTCTTGGGAGCAGGTAGTGGAGAAATTTATGACGAAGTATTTTCCACCTACTAAGAATGCAAGACGAAGGAAGCTCATTACAAAGTTTGAACAAGATATGAACGAATCGCTCAGCGATGCTTGGGCGAGGTTTAAAAGGTTAGTCCGGCATTGTCCGCATAATGGGTTACCAGATTGCCTTCAAATGGAGATTTTCTATCATCGTTTGAATACCGCTTCGCAGCGGCAACCTTTGGTGGTCTGCTCGACAAAACTTACGATGAGGCGAAGAATATCCTGGACCGCATCTCCAAGAACCATGAAGACTGGAGAGAGAGTGACCAGAGATTGAGACTTAAAGACTTTGACGCAAACAATGGTGTTATTGTTTCATTACAAAACCAAATGACCGCAATGATGAATTTGATCCAAGGAATGGCGATCAGCAGCCCAACATCGCAAGGTGGGAAAATCAATGATAAGTCAAAACGCCGCAAGGTGTGCGACTTGCAGTGATGGACATGCGATAGAAGATTGCCCACAATATCCACAGTCTGTATATTTCGTAAGGAATAATCCCTTTTCAAACACTTACAACCCCGGGTGGAGAAACCAACCCAATTTTGCCTGGAAGAATCAACAACAAAATTTTCAATCTGTGGCGCAAAAAGAAGGGCCACCAGGATTCTTCCAATGCAACAACGGTCAATAGAGCAACCAAGCAAGTAGCTCACAACAACCAACGCAATCCTCTTCTCTAGAGAGCCTATTAAAGCAATATATAGAGAAAAACGAGACAGTGCTTCAAAGTCAGGCTACGTCCATCTGCAACCTCGAATTGCAAATGGGCCAGATTGCTAGTGAGCTGAAAAGTAGACCGCAAGGGGTTGCCAAGTTCAACCAAACTTCCACGCAACCCGAGGGGATCAGGTAAGAAGCAATCTCAGGTTGTGACATTGCGTAGTGGAAAGACTGTGGAGGGAGAAAAGAAGGAGCATAGTAGAACAATTTCCATCGCAACTGAGCCTGAGATTGCGGTAACGCAAGAAGAAGAAAGAGAAAATGAATCAGTAGCATCAAGGTTGTGTCGACCTCGAAGCCTAATGAAATGGGAATCATGAAAGTCCAGTTACCACCCTTCCCACAGAGACTAAGGAAGAAGAAAAATGAAGAAGTACAATACCAACGCTTCTTATCTATGTTAAAGCAATTACATGTTAACATTTCTTTCAGTGAAGCGATTAAGAAAATGCTGGCATATGCCAAGTTTCTGAAGGATATGGTAACTAAGAAGAGGGGTACTGGAAAATTTACCACTATGGCATTAACGCAAAGCTCAAAATCCATAATACCACCGAAGATGAGCGATCCTGGGAGCTTTAATATTCCTTGCTCCATAGAAAGACTCTATATTGGGCAAGCCTTGTGTGACTTGGGGGCCAGCATAAATTTGATGTCGCTGTCAACTTTTAGACAATTAAATGTGGGGCAACTTGTGCCACATCAGTGACTCTCCAATTAGCTGACAGATCTCTGGTACATCCAAAAGGTAAGGTGAAGGATATGCTAATCATGATTGATAAATTCATTTTGCCAGCTGACTTCATCATTTTAAACTACAAGGCCGACAAAGATGTGCCCATCATTTTGAGGCGACCTTTTCTATCAACGGGTCATGCTCAAATTGATGTGCACAAAGGAAAAATCACTTTGAGTATAAACGGAAAGAAGCTGAAATTTAATATAATTCGTGCCATGAAATTCCCGGATGAAGAATACCTGAATTTGAATGAAGAAGAAAAGTTTAATGAACAGTGTGACGAAGAGGATGCCAATGCATCCGTTGCTGCCTGCAATGCGAACGTAGCAAAAATAAACAAAGAAGAAGAAATGATTGCAACGCAAGAAGTAGAGCCAAAAGAAGAACGAAAAACAACGCAACCTTCCCTGGTGGAACTGCCAACACTTGAATTGCAGACCCTACCAATGCATTTGAAGTATGCATTTCTGGGGCAGAATGAAAAGCTGCCAGTGATCATTTCTTTTGCGCTCAACAAAGAACAGGAGAATGCATTGATGAGCATTCTCAAGAAACATGTTCGAGCAATTGGCTGGACGCTCGAAGACATCAGAGGAATTAGCCCCGCGTACTGCATGTACCATATTCGTCTTGAAGATAACCATAAAGCAACAATTGAAAATCAACGCAGACTCAACCCTGCGATGAAGGAGGTCGTCAAAAAGGAGACTATCAAGTGGCTAGATGCAGGCATTATCTATCCCATAGCAGATAGCACATGGATCAGCCCTGTGCAATGTGTGCCGAAGAAGGGCGGAATGACAGTAGTCCCAAATGAGAACAACGAATTAATACTGCAAAGGACCATCATTGGATGACACATATGCATGGACTACCGTAAGTTGAATGCGGCCACAAAGAAAGATCATTTCCCTCTGCCCTTTATTGATCAAACGCTGGACCGACTAGCAGGGAATGATTTTTACAGCTTCTTGGATGGGTATGCCGGATAAAATCAAATCATGATAGCTCTTGAAGATCAAGACAAGACCACATTCACCTGCCCATATTGGACATTCGCTTTTCGCCGCATGCCGTTTGGCCTCTGCAATGCGCCGAGCACGTTCCAAAGGTGTATGATGGCGATCTTTTCAAATTATCTAGAGGATTTAGTGGAAATATTTATGGACGACTTCTCGGTTTATAGGAACATTTATGAAGTCTGCCTAGCTAACTTAGAGAAAATTCTGAAGAGATGTGAGGAGACGAATTTAGTGCTCAACTGGGAAAATTTTCATTTCATGGTGAAACGGGGTTTAGTGTTAGGACATAAAGTCTCCTGGGATTGGTTGGAGGTGGACAAAGCAAAGATCGACGCAATTGAAAAGCTTCCACCTCCAACCAGCATAAAGGTTGTGCGAAGCTTCTAGGGGCATGCTGGATTTTATAGACGATTTATCAAGGACTTTTCTAAGATTGCATGACCACTGAGTGCGTTGCTAGAGGTTGACAGAAAGTTTGAGTTCAACAACAACTGTCTCAACGCATTCAAAGTTTTAAAAGATGTGCTGATTATCGCACCCGTACTGATTGTGCTGGACTGGACATTGCCATTCGAAATCATGTGCGACGCAAGCGGGTATGCGATGGGAGCAGCTTTAGCGCAAAAGAGAAAAACAATTTTGCATCCCATCGCATATGCGAGTAAAACTTTAAACCCTGCCCAAACAAATTATAACACCACAGAGAAAGAACTCCTGGCTGTGATTTTTGCGTTGGAAAAATTCAGGGCATATCTGTTGGGAACTAAGGTACTCATCCACACTGATCACTCGACAATCAAATATTTAATGACAAAGAAGGATGCAAAGCCGAGGTTGATCAAATGGGTTCTCTTCCTTCGAGAATTTGATATCAAAATAATTGATCGAAAAGGGACAGAGAATCAAGTTGCGGATCACTTGTCTAGATTGGAGAATCCCAAGTTGACCGCAATGAATTTGAGGTGAGTGTCGTGTTCCCGGATGAGCAGCTATTCCACATAAAAGAATTTCCCTAGTATGCGGACATCGTCAATTATCTGGTTTGTGAGCAATTCCCTGAAGATTACACCTATCATCAACAGAAGAAGCTCAAGCACAAATGCAAACATTATTATTGGGATGAGCCAAATCTGTATAAGAGAGGTGCAGACAAAATTATTCGATTATGCGTGCTAGATGCTGCTCAACAACGCATCTTGTCACAATGCCACGACACACCATATGGTGGGCACTTTGGAGGGCAATGCACTGCAGCCAAAGCTTTGCAACGTGGATTCTTTTGGCCTTCATTATTTAAGAATGCTGCTGACTACGTAATGAAATGTGATCAATGTCAACACACCGGTAACATTTCATGGAAGAACACAATGCCAATGAGCACTATCTTGGAGCTGGAATTATTCGACGTATGGGGGATTGATTTCATGGGGCCATTCCCTCCTTCGCATGGCAAGCACTATATCTTATTGGCCATCGATTATGTCTCCAAGTGGGTAGAGGCAATAGCATGAAGAAAAATATTTTCACTTGTTTTGGCACTCCCCGTGCCATCATAAGTGATAAAGGATCACACTTTGTCAATCACAATATAAAGGAGTTGCTGCACAAATACAATATCCTTCACAAAGTGGCCACCACATACCATCAGAAACGAATGGTCAGACTGAAGTGTCCAATCGAGAAATTAAGTTAATAGTTGCGAAGGTGGTAAAACCTTCGCGAAAAGATTGAGCGATGAAGCTTAATGATATGTTGTGGGCATACCGGACTGCATTCAAAACACCAATAGGTATGTCTCCCTATGTGTTGGTATTTGGTAAGGCGTGTCATCTGCCTCTGGAGCTAGAGTAAAAGGCATTGTAGGCGGTCAAGAAGTTGAATTTTGATTTAAAGAAAGCAGGGAAAGCACGAAAAATGCAGCTGGTCGAGCTAGAAGAATGGAGGATCAACGCATATGAGAATGCGAAGATTTATAAGGAGCGCACCAAGCGCTAGCATGACAAATGCATATGCGCTAGAAATCTCCAAGTTGGGCAAAAGGTCTTACTCTTCAATTCAAGATTGCGGCTCTTTCCGGGAAAACTAAAATCACGCTGGTCCGGTCCCTTCATCATCAAAGAAATATTTCCACATTGTGCGGTGGAACTAATCACCAAGGATGGCAGTCGAACATTCAGGTTAATGGACAAAAGGGTCAAGGCATACTGCGGAGGTGATTTCCAGCCAGAAACAGCCTCCGCAAAGTTGAAAAATCCGGATTACCCTCTTACATGACTTTTGAACTCTTATCCCTTCGTCACTTTACTTTTATATAAAATATCTGCATCTTACTCATTTGTATTTCCTCTCTAAAAAAAAAAAAAAAAAAAAAGCTTGTTGTTTTGTTTTAAAATCATTTGACCCTCTCTTTGTCTGTTTACAAGGATTAAGGCACAGGATTGCGGCGACATTACATGAAGAAGAAAATGATCTCACTCCATCACCGCGATCCACAAACGATAGATTGCTGCAAGAATGGGTGCGTCAATACATAATGCGAGCGTCAGTGCAAAATTTGGGGGTGTACTCTTCCTTATCTTTATTTCAAATTTTGCACTATCACATTGCATTTTACTTTTCAAAGTTTTATCACCGCATCCTCTTTGATCACCGTAATCATTTGACAAGTAGATAAATTTAGTAGTTTACCGCATTCTGTTTCTTTGCCAAGTATGATTTCAATGATGAAAAATATGCTTCTATCTCTTCCGTATATATTAGAGTCAACTTAGTTTTAAGATAGTCACCTCACGAAATATTTCTAAAATTAGGGGTTTGCTAACTTTCTTTCAAACTCTCTTTACAACGCATTTTATGATCATCGCATGACTTATTTTAATCTTTTGGCAATGAAGACATTGCCGCATTTTAAATTTGAGGGTGGGGTATTTGTTTCTGACCTTGCTTCTATTTCTACAAAAAATAAATAAAAATAAAAATAAAAAACAATTTTTTTTAAGAATAACAACTCCACTGTCAACGTAATGGGAAACCCATGTTGATAAGAGTTAAGTTGTGAAAGGCACTTACCCGTAGTTAGATGTCTGCATGACACACGTGGGGGCAAGCCAAAACGAAAGTAAGTCACCAGGATCAACGCATAAATCAATTACCGCAACTCCACTGCTAAATCGGTATGAAGTTAGCCTGAGAAAGAGTGCATTGCTCATAGTTGGATGTCCATATGATACCCGTGGGGGCAAGCTAAAACGAAGGCAAGGCACTCAGATTAGCACAAGGTCAGAAAAAAATAGCAATGAAGAAAATTTTTGTGCAAGGATAAAATCATTTGACACCCTGAAATAAAATTTTCTTTCTGAAATAAATCATGCAATGTTCCGAAATTGAGTAAAGTCCTTTTGAAAGTTAAGCTACCAGTCCCTAAGTCTTAGAAATATTTTAGGAAGAACCTGAATAAGACGTAAGGAAATTCTGGTATATAGGATTTGAGCGAAATATTCTTAAGAAATCTAGGAAAACAACTTTGTGGTTGACTTGATAAAGGAATCTTTAGCTTATGCTTGAGGACAAGCATTGTTTAAATTTGGGGGTGTGATAACGGGTAGAAGTGCACGTTATCATAGTTCTAAGTTCTTAAACAATGTTGGATTGTGTTGATGAAATATGTTAAGTCGTGTTCATTAAGCATAAATTCTATAATATTACGGTCGCATGCGTCCATCGCATTAGAACAGTTGATCTTTATATTTTTGTGCAGAATATGTGTTAACGCAATGCAAAGAATGCGATCATAGGAATTCATTGGTCGAGCGCAACTTTACCGTAAGGCTTTGCGTTGATCGTGCTCGCAAACATTCGCTCGAGAAGGATCGTCGCAACTTGGTCAGCGCAACATGGTGGGCGCATCCGGGTGAAAGGATAATTAAGAGCGATGGGACAGAAAGCTGATGACAGTCGGATCCAAATTAAGTTGACAGCCGATAACGGTCACAAAGTACATTCAGCTTTATCGGTGACAATTATCCAATGCATCAACCAGGAATTAAAGCTATCCCATCTGTACAACCAGGAGAGAGAAGCCACCTTTCACCATGGATGCTCTATAAATACCAAGAGCATTCTTTAGAAAAGAGGTTCACCACTTTTACAATCTTTTGTTCCACAAGTTCACGCCTCTATCCATAGTTTACTTTCATTTTAAGGCAGACGCGAGGAAGAAAGTCGTGCCAGTAGTTCGCCCGGTAAGCTTGGGAGAGCGTCGGAAGCTTCAAAGACAGAGAGAGGGCCGACGCCTGCGGAAGTGAGAATATCTTAGATCATAATAGAGATTCGGTGTAAAGAGCCTCGGTCAGCAAGGAATTGCTACCAGGCTCTCTACCTTTACTTTCCATTGTCATTTTGTACTCAACTCATTTATAAGAATGGAATTTCTTTCTCTATATCTATTCACTCTCTGTTATTCACGCATGAGTAGCTAACTTAGTTGAATGGGTTTAGAAGCAATTAGCTAGCATAACGAGGGAATCTTCATTCTTTGCGATTATCTTGTTTATGAATGCTTCATTCGTCTATTAGAGATACTCGAGAGGGTAGTCTAAGGATAGGATCTAGACTTGGGAAGGTCAGGTCAGAATCTAGGTTTGGAAGAACCAGATTAGAACGCATAAACGAGAGATATGTGCTTAGAAATGAGCACTATTTGTTATTAACGCATCGCATGCATCTTAGCAATAAGATATGATTGTATGCGGTCACCTTGCTTTCATGCATTTTGCATCAACACATACGGCAAGAGTAGAGACTAGAGATAAGCTCAATGGACAATTTGCATTCAACACATGCGTCCTAGACTTAGGAGCATCGTATTTACATTGGAAAATGACTTGCTGTGCATGGTTGTAAAATGATCGCATAGTCTGACGCATTCCTGAGTAACGCTAGCTAAAGATCTTCTCAACTCATTCATCGTATACTCATTGCATCTATTAACGCAACTATCTTTCTCAAATCCGCCGCCTTTATTTATTTCTTTTTCATCAACGCAACAACACACCTAACACTTTATTTATTTACTTGGTTACCACAAAGTTTTCATACAAATTACCAACGCAATATATTTTCACAAGTCCCTGTATTCGACCCCGGACTTACCAGGAAACTCAGAGGAATTTGCACTTGGATTCCGCTGGGGAAACTTGAGTGCACAATGCAAATCCATCAATGCATATAATCCATATTTCCACTACATAATTACGAGCATCAGCCACCGTGGTTTGGTGGGGGTTTTGGGCTTAGGTTTGGCGGAGGTTTTGGGTGTTTGGGGGGTTTTAGAGGGTTTAGGTTTTGTGGTAGTTTTGTAGGGATTCAACCTAGATGGTTGCTGGAAGATGGAGGAAGATCCACCGTGCAAAGGCTTGGTCGGAAAGGGACTTTTTGAGGTTTGGCGAGGGGATCAGGGGGGCAACATTTAAGCGAAAGAAGAGGAAAAGAAGTTTACTGACGAGCCTCCTCCGTAGTTCTATGATTGGTTTTGGCTGTCGAAAGCTGAAGACCTAACTGCTGAAGGACTGACCGGAATATCGGCTTTGTTCGAAGGGACAGCAAGGGTTCGGGAGCAAGGATTTCGTGAGGTAGGGTTGAAAGAGATGAAATAAGATAAAATGTGAGAGGGAGCCTTTCATAGACCTGTTAGAAAGGGGGAGGTGACGTCAGGCGGCACCTGACATCATTATTAATTACGCAGACAAAAGGACGTGCCTAGGGTTTCTAGGCAATTGAGTGCTTTGCGTCTTCGAGGCGCGTCCTTTTGGTCTGGGCAATACGTTGGCTTAAGTCCAACATATTAGTCTTATTCCCATCCTAAACTTCTTCAGGTTGTACACATATTTTTTTTTATTTTCTTAAATAAGAAAAGAAATAACAATCATCAATCAACTTAAAACGTAAAGCAAAGACAAGCAAACAATCAGAGTAAATACAAACATAGACATAAAATACAAAAAAAAAAAAAAAAAAAAAAATGTAGAAGAAGCGTCCCTGAAATATGTGTCGATTTGAACGTTGGGAGGTTTCGACGCGAGCCTCAGTTGACTTCGCGTAACGCGAGGGATGACTTCTGTCGTTCTACACTATCTTCAAAGTAGGGTTTCACTCTTTGCCCATTTACCTTGAATGTATTTGTGCCATCTTCTCGCATCAACTCTACGGCTTCATGAGGAAAGATTGTTTTGATGATGAATGGTCCTAACAATCTTGACTTTAATTTTCCTGGGAATAAACACAATCGTGAATTGAATAATAAAAATTTTTGCCCAATAACAAACTCTTTCTTACTGATGCGTTGGTCATGCCAACGTTTAGCCTTCTCCTTGTAGAGTTTGTTGTTCTCATATACGTTTAACCACCATTCCTCAAGCTCATTGAGCTGAAGCTTGCGTTGATCGCCCGCGGCTTCCAAGTTTAAATTCAACCTCTTCACTGCCTAAAAAGCTTTGTACTCCAACTCTAGAGGTAAGTGACAGGCTTTTCCAAATACCAAGGAATATGGAGACATACCTATGGGAGTCTTGTAGGCAGTTCTGTAGGCCCAAAGTGCTTCGTCCAGCCTTTGTGCCCAATCTTTCTGTGATGCGTTGTCGACTTTTTCCAATATTGATTTTATTTCCCAATTAGATACCTCAACTTGACCGTTGGTTTGCGGGTGGTATGCAATAGCGATCTTGTGTCTGACATTGTATTTGGCAAGCAATTTTGAAATGATGCAGTTAATGAAATGTGTAACTTCGTCACTCACCAGTGCTCTTGGCGTTCCAAAGCGTGTGAAAATGTTCTTGGTGAGAAACTTAGAAACATTCGCCGCATCATTTTTGGCACAAGCCACAGCTTCCATCCATTTTGATACGTAATCTACTGTCAGCAAGATGTATTGTTGACCGCAGGTGATGACATGCAAAAATGCATGTCATTTTAGACCTTTTATTTAGAATTATGAAGGCTATTAAGCAGAATATGCAGCAATTATGTTAGGAATTCATGAGAAAATGAGTTTGCAGCGTTCAGCATTGAGAATCTTGACTAACCCACTATTATGCGTTATTATGCGTTCAATTGTCTATTTTTGTAGCTAATGCAGGAAGTGAACGCAAACGTGGAAGCCAGGCTACTGCATAGACGACCGCATATGGAGAAACTCTCCATCGCAAAGGCGAACGCATACGATCAATGCATGGATGTTAAGGTGATCAATCGCATTCATCCATCGCATAGAGGTTGCGATCGTCAAGTGATTGTAGTCATCGTGTAGAGTTGCGATAATCAAGTGAATGCAGTCACTACACGATAACACATAATAGAGGGATCAACGCAAGGTTAGTGGAATGAACGCATCAACGCATATCTCGGGAAAACCAAAAGATTATGTTGACATTTCACCTACCACGCTGTTAGCAGAAGAGACTCAGAAAAGGACCAGCGCACCGCTAATGTCAAAATCAGAGCAGTCCATTAATGCCGACGACGATCAAGCTCTATAAATAGAAGCCGCCGAGCATAATTTCAAATCGTCCAAGTTTCGACCTTCGGGCAGATCCTTGTGATCCAAACATATGCGCTAGAAGGAAATCTTGAGAGTTCTTCATCTCCTTCATCCATTTTGAGTGACAACCGGAGCCTTTGCCGAAGCTAGATCTCGAGAGAGTCAGTTCCACCACCCATCCATGGCACCACCAGCAGCCTTGACACACATCTGCTGGAAGCAAGTCATTGCTTCCAGCTGGTCCTTTCATTTTCTCTTCTTTTCTCATATTGTATTGTATTACATTAAGAAATTAATACATTGTGTGTTCAATGCATTTCTATGTTCCTTCGATTCCATCACCATCCTTCTTTACTTAGCATCCTTAACTTTCATTGCATCACTTAGTGAGATTGCTTGAGTATCACATACTTAGTCATGTGGATTAGAGATATGAAGCACGTAGCAAACCATCAGAAGGTATGCGTTGTGCGAGTTTGTGAGAAAACCTTATTTGCTTGGTGTGAAGCTGTAGCAATGCCTGTCTATAGGCGGACGCAACGCTTGTCTATGAGTAAAGTCAGCAACAACTAACTGCTAGGGAGGGTAAGTTGTTGGTCGCATTAAGCAATGTAAGCATGTATTCACTAGAGATAGGAATAATCTTACGTCAACCAAGCTTTTGTGGTTACCTTGTCTTATGTATGCGTCCATCTCACCTTTAGATCTACTCGAGAGAGAGTCTAAAGAAAGAACCTAAAACTTAAGAGAGCTAGGTTAGAATCTAGACTCGAGAGAGAAAGATTAGTTTTGCATAAGCAAGAATGGGGAACTTAGGAATAAGCTCCATTTTCTATTACACAGCGTATGCACCCTACGAAGAGGACAATGGCTGTGTCCAAAAAGTAGGATACGGTGGCGGTATGCGGTCATCTCAACCCCTTTTGCATACACATTGCGTACGTCCTAGAAATAGGCTCAAGTGTGTGTAGCATGATTGCATAGCTTGCGTTGGTTGAGGTTGCTCTTGCGGTCACTCTTAAAGGTTGCGATGAAGACATCTCCACATTTTATCTATTTTCCATCTATTTACTACACGTCAACAGTTGTCGTGTCTCTACCTCTCATTCATACTTCTCTTTGCATTGTCTGTTAGTCAAGAGTAGGAGTAGTTCTAGCATAAAACCCCCCATCATTCTTTTATTCAACCGCAGCATACACATCACCACATACATCTAGCTACAAGTCCCTGAGTTCGACCTCAGATCACCCGAGAAACTTGCGTTCGCGTTATACTTGCTGTGAGCGCAAGAAAACTTATGACAGAAATGTGTGGTCATCGCATACATTCGTTAATGCATATTGTAAGTCTAACACATGACTACCGACGCATGATAATCAACGCATACTTTAAGAACATGCATCGCATATCGCGTTTACTTAATTTTAGTCATCAAGTCTTTGACGACTCGGTAATTAAATTTTCGTCATCAGAAGGACAGGGGGAAAGGTCCATGAAATCGATGCCCCAAATGTCAAATAATTCGACTTCAAGTATATTGTTCAGAGGCATTGCATCCCTTAATGATATATTTCCTGTGCGTTGGCAAGGGTCGCACCTGAGAGCATATTCCCTTTCGTCCTTGAAGAGGGTAGGCCAGAAATATCCACTTTGAAGAACCTTTGCAGCAGTTCTTTTCCCTCCAAAATGCCCTCCGTAAGAAGAGTCATGACACTCAGCAAGGATGCATTGTGTTTCTCCTTTTAGAACTGACGCATGATGGAGTCGAGACCTTGTTTGTAAAGAAACGGTTCATCCCAAAAATAGAATTTACTATCGTGAACCAGCCATTCCTTTTGTTGAGAGTTGAAGTGTTCAGGGAATTGTTTGATAGTTAAGCAGTTAACAATGTCTGCATACCAAGGTTCCCTACCTCCAACTTTGAATAAGCCTTCATCAAGAAATGCATCTCTGATTTCATCTTCTTAGTCTTGTATCTCCTGATTCTTTAATCTGGACAGGTGATCAGCCACTTGATTTTCAGTCCTCTTTCTGTCCTTAATATCAATGTCAAATTCCTGCAATAGCAGCACCCATTTGATTAATCTTGGTTTCACGTCCTTCTTACTCATCAGAAATTTAATGGTTGAGTGGTCTGTATAGATGGTTGCTGATGCACCAACTAAATAAGATCTAAATTTTTCGATTCCAAAACTACCACCAGCATTTCTTTCTCCATAGTTGTGTAATGTTCCTGAGAGTCGTTCAGAGTCTTCGACACATAAGAGATGGGGTGTATCAAATTCCCTTTTTTCTGCCCTAACATGGTTCCCATAGCAACGTCACTTGCATCGCACATCAGAATGAAACGTTCCGTCTAGTCTGGTGCTATTAGTACTGAAGTTGTAGTCAAGCATACTTCAGTGTTTCAAATGCATCACAACAGTCGTCATTGAATTCATAGGGCCAGTTCGCTTCTAATAATGCGCTCAGAGGTCACGCAATTTGAGAAAATCCTTTTACGAACCTTTGGTAGAAGCCTACGTGTCCTAGAAAACTTCATGGAGCTTTTACATTTGATGGCGGAGGAAGTTTAGCTATGACATCTACTTTGGCCTCATCAACTTCCAATCTGGCTTTAGATACCTTGTGGCCCAAAACAATGCCTTCAGTCACCATAAAGTGACATTTTTCCCAATTTAACACAAGATTTATTTCCTTGCATCAAGCGAGGACGGCCTCCAGGTTGTCTAAGCACGATTGAAATGCCAAAAACTGAAAAATCATCCATAAAAACTTCAATGGTCTGTTCCAAGAAGTCAGAGAAAATTGCCATCATGCATCTTTGGAATGTTCTAGGTGCGTTGCATAGTTCAAAGGGCATGCGTCTGAATGCAAACGTTCCAAAGGGGAAAGTGAATGTCGTCTTTTCCTGATCTTCTAGGTCGATTAGAATTTGGTTGTAGCCGGAGTGTCCATCTAGAAAACAATAAAATTCTTTTCCAGACAGTCAGTCAAGCATCTGGTCAATGAAGGGAAGAGGGAAGTGGTCCTTTTTGGTTGCTGCATTGACTTTCCTATAGTCCATGCAGATGCACCAACCCGTGACAGTCCTTGAAGGGATGAGCTCGTTGTTACTATTGACTATCACCATTGTACCTCCATTTTTAGGGATGCATTGAACTGGGCTTACCCAGCTGCTACCGGATATAGGGTAGATTACTCCTACGTCCAACCACTTTATGATATCTTTCTTGACTACTTCCTTCATTATGGGATTTTGCCTACGTTGAGGCTCAATTGATCCATTCTTTCCCTCTTCTAGCCTGATTTTGTGCATGCAGTAAGATGGGTTGATGCCACGGATGTCAGCCAGCGTCCATCCTATTGCCCGCATGTGTTATTGCAACATCTACAAAAGAGAATATTCGTTAGGCTCGGAAAGATTTGCTAAAATAATTACAGGTAAGGTGTTGTTTGATCCAAGAAAAGCATATTTAAGGTGGTTAGGTAAAGGTTTCAGTTCTAGTTTTGGTGGTTCTTCCAATGATGGATGCGCTGGCTTCGTCTGCCGCTCACTCAGATTTGGCGGCTCGAGTTTCTTCATGTTTTCTTCCAACGCAAGGACCTCACAAACTTGGATCGCTACTTCTTCAGGCAACTCTATTTTGTTACGTTGACATTCTTCATTATCCAGAAATTTTAATGCGTTTAACACATTAAATTTCACTTCCTAATTATCTACGCGCATGGTCAGTTCTCCCTTGTCCACGTCTATTAGTAC
The DNA here is from genome assembly GCF_027475165.1 of Benincasa hispida. Classification (NCBI taxonomy): domain Eukaryota; kingdom Viridiplantae; phylum Streptophyta; class Magnoliopsida; order Cucurbitales; family Cucurbitaceae; genus Benincasa; species Benincasa hispida. Next base: position 62,698,648 of record NC_143480.1, on the reverse strand, counting down.
TTTCCTAGTGGCGAGAAAGGGTCGTCCAATAATGATTGGTACATCCCTATCTACTTCATAATCAAGGATGATGAAATCTGCTGGGAATATGAATTTGTCAACTTTCACCAGAACATCCTCAATCTTTCCTTCAGGGTATGTGATCGTCCTATCAGCGAGTTGAAGTGTTACAGAAGTGAGCTACGCTTCACCAATTCCCAATTTCTTGAAAATTGAGAGTGGCATGAGGTTGATGCTTGCTCCCAGATCACATAATGTATGTCCTTCCAGCCCTCCGATTGAGCACGGGACTGTGAAGCTTCCCGGGTCCTTCTGTTTCTTAGGTAATCTGTTGCTAACTAACGCATTGCACTCCTGTGTTAGTGCAATTACTTCTGTTTCGCTGATTTTCCTCTTCTTTTTCAGAAGATCCTTCAAGAATTTGACGCACTTCGGCATTTATTCTAAGGCTTCTACAAGTTGAATATTAATATGTAGATGCCTCAAAAGTTCTAGAAAACGCTTAAATTGCTGCTCATCATTCTTCTTCAGCAAGCGTCTAGGAAATGATGCGTTCAGCTGCACCGTAAGTTCTCCCGCGTTAGACGTGCTTGGCTTCGAATGGCTTGTGGATTCTAGCATCCGTTCTTGATCTTCTAATGCTGTCGGGCGTGTGTTGAGCTCTTTTGAAGGATTGTTGGTTCTTAGATTCATGGTTCTTTCTACAAGAGGAGACGTTGCTTGGCTTTTTAGTAATGCGTCATTCTAGACAATATATTCCTTTAAGAGGTTTTCAAGCGGAGACATTGAACTCGACGCATGACTTTCTCTATTAAAGGATTGTTGGTGCGACTAATGCAACGGCTGGAATCCAAGTGGCGGTCCTTGCCTTTGCTGTTGATTTACCCCTGGTTGGTGTTGCTCTTGTTGATGACCTACCCAAGAGAAATTTGGTTGGTTCCTCCATCTGGGATTATAGGTTTTGAGAATGGGTTATTTTTAATAAAGCATATCGACTGCGGATTTTGTGGGCAATCAGTGTAGGAATGAGGGTCTCCACAACCCACACAGCTAACCAAGGGCTGTACGAATGTTTCCACCTGATTTACCTTTTGCGAGTGTGATGCGTTCCTCAGTGACATATTCTACAAAAGGTTTGCCATGTTAGCCACTTATGCAAAGAGTGTGGCTATTGCGTTAGAATCAATAGAGTTCACATTCTAAGATTGTCTCCTCCTATCTTCTCTTGCGTTGTAAGTGTCATCTACCCATTCCATATTCAGCTTGGCTATGCGGTCCAGTATTTCCTTAGCTTCATTATAAGATTTGTCCATGATACCGCCAGCTGCAGCTGCATCGGCTGCCATTTGAGATGCTCTGTTTAATCCGCCATAAAAGGTCTCCATCTGGATGGTTAACGGTAATCCGTGATTAGGGCAATTCTAACTAATCTTTTAAAGTGCTCCCATGCAGCACTAAAGGTTTCGAATTCTTCTTGCTCGAAGATCATTATCTCTCTCTGCCTTCTTGTGTTTGTGGTGGGTGGGAAATATTTCTGCATGAATTTCTCCACCAACTTTTCCCAAGTCATGATCTCCCTAGGCTCCAAAGAACTTACCCATTGCTTTGCGTCGTCACGCAGAGAATATGGGAATAAAGATAGCCTAATAGCTTCATGAGTCATCCCAGGAATCACAAACGAGTTGAGTCTCCAGGAAATGTTTCATTTGGGCGTGAGGGTCTTCTCCCCGAGCACCCTCAAATTGTTCAGTTATTTGAAGCATTTGTAACATCATAGATTTCATCTCAAATCTTGTCCCATCTGGCGTTGGATATATGATCCCTGGTGAGAAATCATACAACACAGGAGACGCATACTCCCGCATGGGATGCATACTACTATTTGCCATTATGATAGGATTTTATGCAACGTGGGCTAGCTGTTGAGCTAAGTTATGATTCGCTTGTTCGTCCGCCATTTGTTGTTGCCTGGTTTGCTGTCTGAGTAGTTGTTGCCTTCACCTACGGCGACAATTAGATCAATTTCTTCTTCAAAAGGTCCTTTCAACTTCGGGGTCATATACGAGTTCAGGAGTGCTTTCCCTGCTCATAAACGTTTACATGTTTCAACTTAGCTCGTAATACTCCCTCAGTTGTAGTTTTCTTTCAAAAGATACAAGAAAAATTACTGGTTAGTTTTATTGCTGAATCCTCAGCAACGGCACCAAAAACTTGTTCGTTGAAATCGTGATGCGAGCTTAGGAGTGTATTGTATAAAGTAATTGGAAAAATAAGTGCAAATGTGATGCGTTGATATGTTAGTTATGCGTTAGTGATGTGCAACAGAATTCAGATTAAAGCTAATGCAGAGCTTGCGTTGTAGCTTTTGTGGAAATATCCTAAGTGAATACAGAAATGAGTTATTTACACTAAGCTACTGTGTGCGTGCAAGAAGATAGAAAAGGGTCAAGTAGAAAATAAGGGGTCGTGTGAAAATGAAGTTTAGTGTAAGGGATATGCGTCGATCTAAATTAGATGTACACGAACAAGAATATGATGCAGATGAGATGACTTGCTTATCTCCGTTTATGCGTTAGATTTCTATTCGGCACTTCTCAATGCATTACCCTATCTCTAGGATGTATGCGTTAGTCACATGATGCAATAAAACACTAGTGCGTCTATCTCTAGCTGTATCAAGCATTTCTAACTTAATGCTGGCTTGCTTATTCTCTCGAATAATTCAAGCTAAAGTGGCTTTTACCAAGTGATTTAGTTGGCTTAAGCGTTTAGAAATGGATTTTCCATGAAGTTATAGATGCATCTAACATAAAACAAGAAATAAACAGTGGCGAAAGTGAGGTTGATCAAATATGTGAATTTGTAAAGAAACTGATTGTCTTTACAAGATCAATACTCAATCAAATAAGATGACGAAAATGATAATTCAGATGAAAAGAAAGGAGTCAAGTCGCAGAGTACAATCTTTTGTCCTCTTTGGCTCAATTCTAATTCGTGTACAACAACCAACGGTGGTGGTGGTTTTCTTCCCTCTTGTGTTCTTCTCGTCACAACAGCACAACTCTAATCTCAAAATTTCAGAATTATACAATGAGCTAAGATCTCTCATCTAGTGGGATTTCTTCTATTTATAAGCGTCGTTCCTCACCAACTTAATGATGGGACAGCATTAAATTCCATACCCTGGTCAGCAGCCTAACACTCAGATGCTTTTCAGACGCCGCCAGTTGCAGGTGCCCATGCTTGCAAGTGGTGATTTGACACAAACAGCCTGAATTAATGAATCTCCTTGCGTTGAATCCCTCCGACGCATGCCCATGCGTTTGACATTGCCTGCGACACTTAAAATCTTTGTTGAAATCTTGCAATATTATGCGTTAACGTCGTAGTATTTTAGCAATAAACACTCTTTTGCATGAGTTTGATAGTGTTCGAGTAATTCCATGCGTTTTCTCTAAGAATGATGAGATTTTATCATTAAAGACCCTAATTGTTCCAACTTTTGAGTCACAATAACTTGTATTTCTACAAGTAGGCCACTTCCAGGGTGACATGAAGTACCGCTTAAATCTAGATTGTGAACTCTTAGAGATGTGAGAGCTAAAAATAACGTATCATATATGTTATTAATCTCCCACCAAAGTCATATAGAAGTTATTAAACTACCACTAAAGTGTTCTATTTTGGGTAGATTTATACTTAGGTTCTTTTCGACTAATAAAACAACCCTAAGTCTATGTGGTTTATCCAAATATAACTCTTATAATTGGATTTTAACCTATGATGTCTAGGTGATAAACCATTTTATTACCTCACATCACTCACGAATGCTCATAAAACCGGTTATCAACACTCAATAATTTGGCCATAATCCCCAGGTAGGAGGTGTTCTGTAACCCATCAACTTAAGTACCTCCAGCCTTAGACAAGATTATATACCGGTTGAGTTTGTAACCTAAGTTTTATAAGTTTTAACAATTAAAACAGGTGGTCAACCTACGTGAGCATGTAGCTGTTGTTTATGGATTTTAAATATCTAACCCAATTTTATAACAACTTATAAAACTTTAGATATACAATTCATCCATAACATACATGAGGCATTCAAATTTAATATAACATTTATATTAAATACGAGAACCCCTAACATGCATACTATATATTATAACAATTATAACATACTTTCAATGCATGTAAAATGTTTTCTATGGTGGGATTTTAAATCTAAATGGCATACTATATGCATATACAAGATTTATTTAATTATAACATACATCAAATGCATAAATAATTAAATACAGACTGATATGGTTTTAATTTTAGCAAAAAAAAACAAGCAAACAAAACCTAATTATTACAAAACAACTTCTGAACCGCTCCCTGACCGCTCGAACCGCCCCAAAACGAACTCAAGTAGCTTGAACCAGACCCGAACCATCTGAACTGGACCAGCCAAGAACTATTCGAAGCTAAATCGGACCAGACCACAAGAGAGCCAATCGAATCGACAGCCCTTGCACATGCTCAACATCTCGCTAAGTCTCATCGTTTAGCAATGACGACCATCGTCTTGCATTTTGCCAGATCATTTAATAAATCCATTACCGTTTAGCAAATTTACACGATCGTCTAGCGTTCAACAATACAACAACCAGCGCCTATTGCTATACGATCGTCTAGCTTTTCTTCACATCGTGTAGCGTCTAGAGCTAGACGGTCATTTAACAACTAGAACCTCAGTGATGATAAGAATATAGGGTGATTTTCTAGAACTGCAACTCGGCCTATTCGCTTTTTTCTTCGATTTATAGCTTAATTTCAACTCTAATGACTCCAAATAAATTACAGACTCTTGGGAACACATTAAAGCTCATCAAGCAAGAGCCAATTAAAAATTTAAATTAGAAATTAAAGAGAATTAAACAACCAAAACTCAAAAAACTATATCAGTGCACCAGTTTCATATTTCTCATATAAAACACCCACCAAACCAAAATTAAACCAAATTGAATGCTTATTTGATGCTTTAATATCAATTTTAGGATTGTATCAACCGCAGCAGAAGCAAAAGAATCATCTAAGTACTCAAATTCACTAATTTTTGCAAAATATAAAGCATGCTTGCAGGAAAAATGGGTTTCAAGACATACCTCTTGTAGAACTTCTTCAAAGCTCCTTCACCAGTTGTAATCTTCTCCAAATCTTATTATAGACCACCTCAAGATCTTCCCCACTATTCTTTTGGTGCTCTAGATTGAGTTGTGGGACTTAAAACAAGCTTGAATCAAGGGTAGAAGAAGAAATGCTCACTACGACAACCTTTGTTGAAGAACCTTTCTTCAAACCGAATTTTCTCTAAAATTCTTTGTGGATTACATGTCATATTTTCACTCCAATCTCTTCATTATATTGCAGATCAACATGCAAAGAGAAGAATTGCATGAGTTGCAGCTCATGCTTGGAGAAGACAAGGCCAAGACATTGCTTCATGTGTGAGCTACTTAGGTGATGGATAATGGAAAATTCCTTTTTTCCATTTTGTGTGTTTTCTTTTCAAATTTTTCCAATTTTATCTAAAAATAAAATTTTGATTTTATAAATCTATTTTGATTTTAAAAATAAAAATTTAATTAATTTCATAGATTAATTATTAAATAAAACTTAATTAATTTAATATCAAATATTAAATTAATTTTAACACATATCCATCTTTATAAATTTAAATCATATTTAAATATATAAATTCTCCTATTTAGTTTAATTCTAAAATTAAACATATAATTACTAAATCCCTTAATTCTAATTTGAACATTTCAAATTAACTTATCACGCTATTCTAGAGCTAGTCTGTTACGAGCTAGTAGGGGGACCTTGTGGACCTACAGATCATGGGCTCCAACGATTCGAGATTAATTGGCTAAACTCATTAGACCAAATTAATCTCCATTCGTTAACTAATGGGTCACTCCACTAAAGCCCATAGTTGCACTCCCCTCACTATAGATATATTATGTCCACATGATTTAACCATAATTAGCAAGTCGACTCTTCACAGGTTGTTCGTAATAGTGGCTGGGTCAAATATCTATTTTACCCCTCGAGATTACGTCTTATTCCTCAAGTCCCTACTGATCCTCTAATGAACAACTGATTTATGATCCAATCACTAAACCAAACTCTATCAGCCCAATTCAGTACTTGAGAACAACCTTTCTCCTATCCCTTAATTAAGTAGGTGTGAAATCCGTTTTTCACCCTATGTCCCCAGCTATCTATCCGGTCTTACCCCTAAAATGGGAGTCTTATTGAGCTGACACTGTTGAGCCAACCCTGAACTATGCAAATCTAAGGACAATCCCGAATAAACAGGAGTTCATAGTTAGCTCAGGATTAAGATCGAGTTACCTAGGTCATCTAGGTGAAATAGTCAATCTTAAACAGTAAACAACATTATAAAGTAAGAGTGACTTATTTCTTGGTCCTGATCTATGCAAACTCATTGCATAGGACGTCCCCACTCCTCATGTCATAACTTTTACGAATTAGGATCACATCGTATGTAGCACGTTACAACTCTTTGTAATAACTACAGAGTAGACCGCATCCAATGGTGTTATCAGAATAAGGTACCTAACCTCATTCATGTACTATAGATCATTTTGACAATTTACTCGAACCCGATTTGCTCTTATGTCTCCATATAAAGTTCAAGTACTCATACAGTTCAAGTAGTCATGGGTCTTAGTTTATTGGATTTAGACTTTCATATAATTTATGAGATCAATAACAAGTATATTGATAATAGAGAATGTTTATTATTTTACAAACTGCGAGTTTTTAGGACATAAAACCCAACATCAATAAGAATCACTAAGGTTTTGTTTGGAGTGTTGAGTTGGTTATTATAATCTATGGTTATTATAGCCTATAGTTATTATAATATATGGTTATTATAGACTATCAAAGTCGGCTATCGAATGTAGTCGTTGAAGTTAGTTGGAGGTGCTTGTTGTCGAAATTGAGTGTTGGATGTGGTATAAATTGGAGTTAGCCACCAAAGTAATCGTTAAAGTTGATCGTCAGTGGGATAGAGTTATTGAAAACCTAGAAGAGAGAGAGTTGATTATTATTATAATAAGGAGTTGTAAATAGTTTTACTGTAGCAAAATAATGGCTAAAATATCACTTACTCTCCATTATTTTAACACACAATCCAAACACTAAGTGGATTATTATATAGCTCATTCAATCCACTCCAAGTTAGGGCACAAACACACTCTAAGTAAATACATTATTTTTATGCAATATCTTTTTCAAACTTACTTAACATGTTTGGCCATTACCGATGTTTGAATTTGATTTTTAATTGTCCATGTAGTTTGTAAATAGTTTCTAAATAGTCTTCAAATAAAGTTAACTATTTAGTTGATACAATAGAAGATGATGTTAATTCCTAAAATATTATCGAAATCTGGCCCGAACTATATTATATAGATTTGTCTTTGGTCTTAAGAGTGGAGGTAGAAAAGGAAGCAACACGGGAGGAATAATGTTTCAACTTGACTTCGAACGTTTTATGTTTCTCAATGAAAATTATGAGTTTAGTCTCTACCTTTTAAATTTGTGTCTAAAAGGTCTCTTTGTTTTAAATGTGTCTAATAGGTCAATGAAAATTTGATTTTATGTCTATTATATCACTTAACTTTAAAAACTATCTAATAGATTATCAAACTTTGAAAATATCTAATAAATTTTTAAACTTTTAATTTTGTGATAATAATATATTTTAAATCTTTAAAAAATAATTGATATACACAGGTGCACAAATATAATTGAAGTTTATGTTTAATAGTACCATAAACTCTCAAAATTTTGTGTCTAGTGTATTCTTCAATTTTAAAAATGTCGAATAGGTTAAATGTGAAAATTGAATGACATATCAAACACAAAAATGAAAATCTACGAACAAAATAGACACATATATGAGAGTTGAGGAAAGAAACTTGTAATTTAACAATTGTGGAAAAGAAATATCCATCAACCTTTAAGATAGTAATTTGTGTGTTATCCACTTAGCTCTAGTTGAATTGACATTAATGACAACCACTTACCATAAGGACTACAAAACTGGGATTTAATGTCGGTTTAAAACTGACATTATAGGGGTATAATGTCGATAGAAAAACGATATCGAAGATCGTGTTATAAAAAGTCTTTAATATCGGTTGTCTTTAATGTCGATTTTAAACTGACATTATAGATGACCAAGATTTCAATGCCAATTATCTTCAATGTCAGTTTTCAACCGACATTGAATACTATTTTCAATGTCGTTTTCTCAATTTTTCACCTACTTTTTGTCAGTAATTGTCTGTTAAATGTCAGTCATCGTTTTGTCATTGAAAAAATGGGGGGATTGACTTAAACTCTAGTGATTTTAGCAGATTTGTTAAACGATGATGCAATAGATAATTAAGGCAGAACAAGTTTTCATTTGGGTGTATGAACCATGTCCCCCATTTTTAAAACAAGCCAATGGCCAACCTAACCATTTGGTGAATTAAGATGTTAATGAATTAATTTTGAGAAAAAATAAGAATAGTATTTTCAAACCAAATTCAGTTTCTTCAAGTTCCAAATATCACAAACATCACAAAGTACTAACAAGTAACAACTATTACAAAACCTCACAAGTTCTTTCTTAAACTTCATTAAAGCCAACAATAATCATTAAAAGCGGTGGTTTTATTTTGCTCGTAGCATTTTATAAATTTTGCAAGAACTAAAAGTGGTTTTGGAGAAATTTCAAAATCACACTAAACCAAACTAATTTGTTTTCCATTTCAGTTCATCAGATCCAACCCCATTACATTTTGGACTGTCCTACAAAGTTATCTACCTAAATCTTCATGTAAATCCAATTTTTGTCTCCTAAAATTTTGAACACAAAATGAAAAGAAAAACGCATTTCCTCAATGAGATTATCAGATTCAGAGCTGGCCTATTGAAAGGATAACTTTGCTTCATTCAATTGAAAAGGGATTTAAAGTCATATAGCCACTGAATCTCACCCAAAACGACCCGAAATCTTATTGGTTGGCGTCCAAACTCATTTAATCCTACATATTTGGAGCCATTAGAAAGTGGGTATTTCAAATCTAATGTCGAAATTCAAAGAGTAAATATTGAAACGTACTGAATAGGAGAAAACGCTAGTGTTGGTATGCCTTGGTTCGTGGGTAGTTGCTTCACGGTTGTCAAAGGTAACGACATCATGGGATGGTCTTTGTGAACCCGTTCGTGGTTTTAGGTTTTGTCAGACGTGAAGATGGTTGCCTGTACTGCTCGCGTTGTCAGAGAAGCACCGTAGTCGTCGCTCACTGGTGGTTGATGTACTGCCGCCAGTCATTGCAGGTCGTGGGTGTGTCAGTCGGGTTGGAGCAACGCGCAAAAGGAAGGTTTTGGTGGGGGTAACGTGAGACGAGGAGAGGGAGAGAGAGGGAGGAAGAGAGAGAGGGAAAAAGGGGAGTGAATGGGAGACTTTCTTTTCTTAAAAAGCAAAACCTAAATTAAAAAAGAAATAAATTTGAGAGGCAAATGAAAATGAGGGTGGGTGGAAAGCAAAAACTCAAGATTAAGACATTATCTTAGGATTCAAAAATTAAGGTCACCTATAATGTCGGTTTTAAATCTACATTATAGGTATGCCTATAATGTCAGTTTAAAACCGACATTAAAGATTCATATTTTTTTTTTTAAGAAACCGACATTATACATCCATTTTTTAGTTTTTCCAATTGATATTAAAGCCTAGATTTCTTGTAGTGTTGGGGTATCAACTTCATTCAACAAGTTTGTGCAATCAAAGAGTTTTCATTCAATCAATTCATACAGTTACATAAGCCTAGAAGTATTTTTTTCTAGGGTACCTCTTTCGAGCTCAACTTTTTCTAACATCTAAATGTGGACTCTAGTTTCATGCAATCAAACTATTTAAACAAAACATTAAGACCCTTTGTTCTTGACCTCTAGTATTTTCCTATCACTCTCACGAACAATCCAATGCTAGCTTAACTTGCTAATTCCAGTTTTAAATCCTCTCTCTCATGTAAAATTAAAAACCTAAATTCAATAAAATGATGATAAAACATTCAATTAGTAAATGCAAACATGATAAAAAAAAAAGTATATACATTTAATTAGTTAAATTATTTAGAACAATCCACAAACATTGTTCAAATCAATCTAACCCTAGAACTGCAAATAGACTAACCACTCATAATATTCAAAACAACCAACATAATCATTTTATACATAAATCTATAGGAGAAATACAACAGAGAATAGAGAATTAGTTGTTGATCTCTATCTATCGTCGGCATCGTATCAACACCTTCTTCATGATCCCGCTGTTGGGGTTGTCTAAATCTTGTAGGGTCCTATAGTTTGTAATTGTATTGTATAAATATTTTATTTATTTAATAAAATATGAGATATTTTATTTGACATTTAGTAGCATTAAATCCACAAACCAATAAACTAATATCCAAAGTTATCATCCATAGCTTAAACATGTATGTAGAGACATATAGGTGGATCATGTTTAAGTGATAACCTAAATGGTCTGTAGTAAATGGATAAGGTTGGATACCTTATCCTAGTGATACTACGAGTACTGCCTGCACTGTAGATGTTACCTATTTCCCCTAGAAGTCTTTTTTCCAAGTTACTTCTTTCGAGCTCAACTTTTTCTAAGACCTAAATGTGGACTCTACTTTCATGCAATCAAACTATTTAAACACAACAATACGACCCTTCGTTCTTGACCTCTAGCATTTTTCTGTCACCCTCGCGAACGATCCAATGCTAGTTTAACTTGCTAGTTCCAGTTTTGAATCCTCTCTCTCATGAAAAATTAAAAACCTAAATTCAATAAAATGATGATAAAACATTCAATTAGTAAATGCAAACATGATATTAAAAAAAAAAAAGAAGAATATGCATTTAATTAGTTAAATTATTTAGAATAATCCACAAATATTGTTCAAATCAATCTAACCCTAGAACTGCAAATAAACTAACCACTGCATAATATTCAAAACAACCAACATAATCATTTATACATAAATCTGTAGGGGAAATACAAGAGAGAATAGAGAATTAGTCGCTGGTCTCTATCCATTGTCTACATCGCATCAACACCTTCTTCATGATCCAACTGTTGGGGTTGCTTAAATCTAGAATCATCGCATTTTATGCTTGTCAAGTTTATGGCATCGTTGCCAGGGATTGGTAACGATTATTGTTGAGTATGTTTGTGATATTTTGTAGGACAGATCTCTTTGTGCTGGTTGTTCATCGCAAAGAGCAGTCTGACAGTTTATGAGTACTGGGACTGAACCAGAATTTGATTCTGACCCAAAGATTGAGCCACGCAAGGGCACGCCAGAACTGAGCGAGGCGAAAGAAGGCTAACATGGCAGATAATAATAATGACAATGTGGCTCTTGCAGGAAATCAAGAGGTGGGACGGCCAGCACAAGATCCAGTTTTCCTTGCCACTGACCGCAACATTCCGATGAGGAACTATGCGGCCCCCAATCTGTATGGATTTTTGCCCGAAATTTCAAGGCCGGTCGTTGAGAAGAACGCAAGATTTGAGATCAAACCGGTCATGCTCCAAATGATCCAGAATGCGGGGCAGTTTTGGGGTCTACAAGGTGAGGACCCACATGCCCACCTGACCAGTTTCGTCGAGATGTACGGCAACTTCTCTATACCTGGTGTTACCCCTGAAGGTATCAGATTACATCTCTTCCCTTACACCTTGAGGGATGAGGCCAAGAGGTGGCCTCATTCATTAGAGCCAAATGAGATTACTTCCTGGGATTAGTTGGTTGAGCGATTTATGAAGAAGTTCTTCCTTCCGGCTGTCAATGCAAGGCGACGGAAGGACGTGTTGAACTTTTAATAGATGGATAACGAGACCCTTAGCACCACCTGGGTGCGATTCAGAAGACTAGTGAAGAATTGTCCGCATATCGGGATACCCGATTATATCCTGATTGAGACCTTTTATAATGGCCTGAACAGATCAATGCAGGCTGTTGCTAATGCCTTCACGGCAGGAGATTTTATGGATAAGACATATACTGAGGCCAAGGTCATTCTTGACCGCATCTCGCGGAATATGGATGACTGAGTAGACGATGGATATGGAGGAAGAGGCTCCGAAAGAAGAAGAAGTGAAACTGCCATTGTCCCTACGGAGACAGTGACTACTTTGGCTGCCTAGATGGCCGCAGTGATCTCTATCCTCCAGTCGATGGCGCTTAATCAAGGTGTCCTCTCCCAAACAACAGCGCAACCCAATGAGCCGGCACAAATGGCCACAATTAGTTGCATTAATTGTGGAGGAGGCCATGCACCGGAAATGTGCCCATCGAACATGCAGCAAGTATGTGCAATCCAGAACAACCCATACAGCAAAACGTATAATACTAGTTGGATAAGTCACCCTAACTTCGGTTGGGGAGGGAATCAAAACCAAGGTGGGTCAAGTAACCATTAGAATAACAATTCAGGGAATCGAGGAAACCTTCCACCTTTTAACCACAATCAAAATCAGGGTCAACAGAGACAATCGCATAATCAACAACCCTCATCTTCCAACACCTCTAGCAATTCAGGAGGCCCTGCTCAATCAATACATGGATAAAAATGATGCAGTGATGTAGGCGTAGGCATCTTCAATAAGAAATTTGGAGATTCAAGTGGGGCAGCTGGCATCCGAACTTCGAAATAGAACACCTGGAACGTTGCCCAGAAATTCTGAAGCCCCGGGATCTCATGAAAAGGAGCAATGTCCCTGAAGACATTGGGCAGGCAAGCTGGACCGCCTGCGGAGGTGTGGATTGTATTCATCAAAGAAAACTATTTTCTGGTCTATATCTCAATTCTATGTTTATATGCTTTCATAATTCCTGTCTTTATTGTTTTATGAACTTTTTCATTTACTGCTTCATTCAATTTGTCTTTCAATGCTTTATGAATTTATGATTCATTTAATTCCCTTGCATTTATTTCTATACTCTCTTTAATTTCTTTAACTTTTCTATCATAAATGCACTATTCTTAAAACCTAGTGAATGATTGATTAATAAGAAGAAAATTATTGCCTCAAGATCTTTATGGCTTGTGTTGATGAAAAAAAATAAATAATAATCATAAAACAATCAACATCCGATATGCATTGCGATAATGGGTACGTCTTGTGCCAACAAGATACACTTTGCATTCTCTCAACCCAAATGCGGTAAGCTAAAGGTTGTGTTGTGCGCGTGTGTGTTCTTTGCTCGTCTTTAGCGAAATTGCACTATGTTGAGGTAGTGATGTGCTGGTAGAAATACCGTGCACCCGTCCTCCAGAAATGTGTTTAGTTAAGGGGTGTGTTGCAGGAATACATGCATTGTTGCCCGTCCTCAACAAAAATGTATTTGCGTTAATGGAAGCGCGGTGTTAATTTTTAATTGTGCACCCGTCTGAATCAAATTCAAAAGATAACTGTAACTTATTATTTTTCTATGATTAGCTAAATTCTTTGATTCTTTGTACAAACAAAAAAAATTTTGTATTGCATTAATTGTATTTACTTGTATACTTATTTAATTTTCAATACAACTGAGTACCAATTCTCTATATATGCCCATGCCTCTTCTTTATCATCCTTTGTCAACTTTGCGATATTCTTAATCTTTTATTTTGCGTTATTCATTGCACTGCCATGATGTATAATATGCATACACTAAGAAACATTTCCCACACTTTGTAATTTCTGCCTAACACTTAATTAATTCATAGTTATAGCAATACTTTACGTTTTATCCTTCAAAATTATGCTCAAACCTTCTTTTTGAAATTTTGTCTAAGTGTTTGTCTAGTCTGTCCAAACAACGCAATGAGGACCTTGCGCATCTCTAAATTTGGGGGAAGCTCTCAGCAGATGAGATCAAGAGTATGTGGTCATTAAGAAAAATACGTTCATTTTCATCTTAAAAAAAATTCATATAAACTTCAATGTCAGTGCAAAGGAAAACCTCAAAAACAATCCCAACCTGATAAGAGTTAAGTTGTGAAAGAAGCCTACTCGTAGTTGTATATTCGCATGACACCCGTGGGAGCAAGCCAAAACGAAGGTGGGTTTCCAAGAATGACGCAATATGAAAAGAGAAAAATTCAAAAGAAAAATAAATGAAGCAAGAGACAACTCCTCTGAAATCCATGAGTTAAAGTTGAGATTGGCACACAACCGTAGTTGGATGTTCACATGACACCCATGGGAACAAGCCAAAACGAAGGGTGTAACCATGATCAACAGTCTCTAATAAATGACACAAAGTTTGACCACCGCATCAAGACGCATCAAGTTGTTTTGATGAGAAGAGGTAAACATTCTTTTTAAAACTAGAAAGGCATTTTTTAGCAGAAATTTGTAGTATGGAAGAGTAAAGTAGGGCTTTGTTATGAATTAGCAAGGATAGAAGGAAATTGCATTGTCAAGTAATGTTGCCTAAGTGGAGCATTCGGAGCAACCAATCGATGCAAAATTTAGGAAAGGAATTGAGCATTATTGCCTTAGTAGAAGATATGCTTGAGGATTAGCATATATCTAAATTTTGGGGTGTGATAACTTGTAGAAATACAAGTTATTTATGCTGCTTTATTTAGATATTGCAGTTAAAAGAAAGGAAAGTTGTGTTAATTGTATGGAAATTAGCTAAGAAATTCAAATATTATAATTTGTCATCAATACACCCACTGACACCATTGCGATGGTAGAAAAGAATATTTCAAGTCTATTTTGTAGGAAAGCAAGTCACCGTATGCATTCATGGCTCAAGATAAAAGGAACAATGCATCTACGTCACATTACGCCCATCATTCAGGAATGAATAGATGATCAACGCAATGATGGTGCATGCGACAATCGATCAAGAGCTTTGCGATCAACACAACTTTAACCACATGCGATAATAAAAAATAACACCACATGCGGATAAATGATCGAAAGATGCAAAAGAGTAACACAATTGCGGAGGATTCAGACACGTGTACAGTTGACCGTTGTGCATTTCTGACAGGATTGATTGCATAACAGAAGGAATATTCACTCCACCATTTTCGTAATTGCCATAACAATAAAGTGGGGTCCACACTGCAGAGAGTTAAAGCTGAGTCTATAAATAGCCTCTGAAATTCCATTGCAAAATATACTTGATGCGAGGATATTTTGATATTTGTATATTGAGAAAGAGACTAGTCTGAAGAGCCTGATTGGAGAAGATCCGGGAAGATTTAAGAGACAAGGCCGAGAGGTGAGTCTCAGGGAAAATCCTTTCAATCCCCGCCGTGAAGCTCTGTACCAAGGTCACTTCTACAAGACGAGCAAGCCTGAGAGGGAAGCTCTTCTGTCCATTCATTCCATTCGCCGGCAAGCAAATCTACCGTCCAGATCTGTGTCAAGACGTTGGCACTCTTCTGTATTTGTTTCTATCTCTTCATCATCAATTGTATTCATCTTCTTAATCTCTATCATTCACACCATGTATCAGACGCTAAATATTAGTATTAAATGTCATGATCATTTTCATCTCCATCTTTCTGTCTATTTTCGTTCATCCATGAATCGCTTTCTCTACGATGTCTTCTTAATCCCTTAGTAATTAGCATGAATCTAACAAGCAAATTAATCTATGCTAAAGAAATAAATATGTTTAGCTAAATCATGCTAGACGGCATCTTCACCTGTGAGAGCAGAAGTGAAGATGCCATTCCTCCTGTCGAGAGAAGGTTGGAAGAATGCGTTAACTAAAGCGAGAAGTACTTCCAGAGATGGAAGCAACCTTACGTTCATTACGTTCATTCCTGTTTCACCACAGAGATGTGGGAACGCGGCCGATCACCGTGAGGTGTATGCCAAAGGAAGGCGAAACCGTAGTTATATCTTTAACGCAATTAATGAACTTATGATGTTTATATTAATTACCCTTTATATTTCTGACTCATACAAACTCAGTATCATGTATCAGTATCCTGTATCTTGTATCATAATAGCTTAGGTTTACTTTTATCGCACTTTACTTTACCATCACAACTTTACTATATCGCACAATTTTACTTTACTGCAATTTAAATATATGTACAAACACACTCTTTTATTAATTGAAAAACACCCGGTCACATATATCACGAATGTAACGCATTAACTAAGCAATCCCTGTGTTCAACCTCGGATCTCTCCGAGAAACTTGAGGTGGAATTATACTTGGTTTCAACGCAAGGAAACTTGTGACAACGCATAGCATACTACAAGCATTTCATTAATAATGCATACATTTAGAAGTAGTATCGCATAAAAGTCTAAATAAGCATAACACATCATCCACATTCCATTTCCATCCCAAGTCATCAAGTTTATGGCAACATGAGCTTGTAAGATCCTTCATTCATCGTCCTTCACATGCTTTTTTAGAATCATCGCATTTTATGCTTGATAATGAACTCCTCTCACTAAAACGTCAGTCTATCGTTCAGCACCTCCAAACATCTACCACGAACGGCTTCGCACGAACACCAGGAAATGAGACGACACCACCACTCGAAGCCCTCAATATTCTCGGAATAAGAATCCAAAGGGTGGGCTTTGTTCAAATTTGGTAGAGGTGGGGAGGAAAGGCAGTCGTGTACAAAAGATCAAGCAAGTGGGAGAATGGAAAGACTATCGTATAGTCGGGTGCTTGATCGTTTAGTGTGTGGTACATGATCGTGTAGTAAAAGCTAAGCGATCGTCTATATGATAGTTTAGTTCGGCTCAGGCGCTAAGTGAT
Organism: Benincasa hispida; assembly: GCF_027475165.1. Lineage (NCBI taxonomy): Eukaryota > Viridiplantae > Streptophyta > Magnoliopsida > Cucurbitales > Cucurbitaceae > Benincasa > Benincasa hispida. The sequence goes on along the minus strand of NC_143480.1, from coordinate 62,681,762 downwards.
TGTCTAGGAAATTGTAAGCGATCGTTTAAATAAAGGGCGTGCAGGTGTGCGATCCTTTAGTAAATAGTAAGCTCTATCATAGGCTCTCAAATATTATGCGATGAAATGCTTAACACACCGTGAGCAATTATGCGTCTCTCATGCAAAATGAAAACAATTTTCATTTTATTATTCAGTTACTAAAATTGAATTGAACTTCCCACTAATGCATGAATTCAGAGAAAATAAAGGGCAATTATCTCATAACCGTCCAATTAATAAAATAATAAATATAATCATATTATATTCATAACCTATAGTTTGATATCATATATCAATCATAGTGTTTTCTCTTCTACTTGCTGAAAATCATATTTATATCCAATTTCCTCTAAATTAATATATCTCATACATTTAGTCAATCATATCATATATAATTAACCAGTTCAATTATATCATATATAATCAAACTTCCTCTTGTCAATTTGAACATTTTAAATTGACCCAAAAACTGATTCTCAACTTGTATCCAAGCTACCAAGGGGACCTTACTGACCTATGGCTCGAAGCTCCAACAGTACATGAATAGTTGATTAAACTCTTTAGTCACGAGATCCACCATCCGTTAACTGCAAGGCATTCAACTAAAGACCGATAGCTGAACTCTTCTTACCACAGATATATTTTTGTCTCCATCGGATATAACCAATCATGAGTATAATAACCCTTCACAGATGCTCGTAAGTATAGTTGAGCTAATTTACTGTTTTTCCCCTATAGTTACATCTCATTCCTTAAGTACCACTGATCCCCCTAATGAACAATACAACATAGTCCAACTATGTGTGAACACCTCTCGATCCATGAGAAGGTGTGTGTGTGTTAGGGTTGATGCCCTAAAGTCTTGTGTCCTATAGTTTGTAAACAGTTTGTACGAACGCTTATGTTGTATAATATATGATATTTTACTTCACATCTTGTTTTATTTGCTTTACCACAAACCAATAAACTTAAAATCCCTAGTTATCTGTATATAACTCAAGCATGTATGCGGTGACATACAAGTAGATCATGTCTTGAGTGATAACCAAAATGGTCTGTAGTATATGGATATAGGAGGGAAACCTTATCCTGGTAACGCTACGGATGCGGCCCGCTTTGTGGAATGGTCACAAGTGTTGTGACTTGTCACAAATGGTTTGATCCTAATCATTCATGTTGGGGACATGCGAGCGGGGGCATCCTATACAAAGAGTTTGTATAAGACCTGACCACAAAGTGTTAACGTCTTATTATATAACACCGTTCATGACAGAGACTTCAATTCACTAAAATGACCATAAGTAACATGACCTCAATCTTGAGTGAATTGGGAACTTCTGCCATTGAAGGCAGTCTTTTGATTTGTATGGGTGCGAGTGGCCAGGTCGCCGATTCAAACCTACCATTTTAAGGATTCGTCTTATTTGGGAGCTGAGAACTCAGCTACACAAGATGGAATTCACTCCTTCTCCGAAGTAGAGGTAAGTAGATAGATAGCTCCCTTAAGGGCTAATTCCGGGGCTTGAACGATGTGGCGCCACACACCTTTGCTTGGCCCAAGAGGTGTTCACACATAGTTGGACTATGTTGTATTGTTCATTAGAGGAATTAGTGGTACTTAAGAAGTGAGATGTAACTACAGGGCAAAACAGTAATTTGGCCCAGCTGTACTTACGAGCATTTGTGAAGGGTCATCAACTCATGATTGGTTATATCCGATGGACACAGAAATATATCTGTGCTAAGAAGAGTTCAACTGTTGGTCTTTAGTGGAATGCCTGACAGTTAACGGATGGTGGATCTCGTGGCTAAAAAGTTTAATCAGCTATTCGCGGACCGTTGGAGCTTCCAGCCACAGGTCCATTAGGTCCCCTGGGTAGCTTGGATAAAGTCGAGAATCAATGTTTGGGTTAATTTGAAATGTTCAAATTGACAAGAGGAAGTTCAATTATATATGATATAATTGGTGAAGGATCTCATACCGAGAGTTCTATGAGCAGGTTCAAATTGCTCCGATTTCACAGTGACCGAAACACAAAAGATATACATTCAACGCTAATAATTATGCATATAAACCTAATTATCGGCATGCTCAGAACACAATAATTAACAAGGAAAGGGTTCATACTAGTTGAAGACTCTCTTCGCACGTCTGAACCCTAAGCAGCGGAAACCCTCCCAACAGATCTACTAGCACCCGGCAGGTATGTCAACTGCAACAGCATGATCAGAATGTACACGAATACTGTAGCGGGGACGACACCACCACAAGTGAAATCCAGGTATCCTCGGAGTCAAAAACCTAAAGAGTAGGCTTTGGTGAATTTGGTAGAGGACGGAGGACAACGCGTCGTGTGGACGATAAGAAAGTGGGAGAGGAAATTGTGCTATCGTATAGCAAAAATGCTTATCGTATAGAAGAGCTACACGATCGTGTATGAAAAACTGAATGATCGTTTAGGAAAAAAGTATGCGATCTTTTTTAGAAAACGTGAGATAGATGGTCATTTAGACGGACGAGCTTCTATCGTATAGGCTCTCGCGATCGCTTTCATGAATTCTTTTGGGCACGAATGGAAAAAAAAGAAATGCACGACTATGAAAAATGAAAACGATTTTCATTTTTAATCCACTGGCTACTATAACCATCGAAGCCCACTTCCCATGTTCGAACGTGGATAAATTCGTTAATTATCATATAATTAAACAATTAATTAATTAATAAATATAATCATATTATATTTATATCCTATAGTTTGATATCACATATCTACTAAAGTATTTTCTCCTCTACTTGATATAAATCATATTTATATCTAATTTCCTCCAAATTAATGTATCTCATACATTTAGCCAATTATATCATATATAATTAACCAGTCCCATTATATCATATATAATTGAACTTCCTCTTGTCAATTTGAACATTTCAAATTAACTCAAACACTGGTTCTCGACTTTATCTAAGCTACCCAGGTGACCTAATGGACCTGTGATTCGAAGCTCCAACGGTACGTGAATAGCTGACTAAACTCTTTAGCCACGAGATCCACCATCCGTTAACTGTCAATGATTCCACTAAAGACCAACAACTGAACTCTTCTTACCACAGATATATTTCTATGTCCATTGGATATAACCAATCATGAGTACGATGACCTTCATAAATGCTCGTAAGTACAACTAGGCCAATTTACCGTTTTACCCCTGTAGTTATATCTCACTTCTTAAGTACCACTGATTTCTCTAATGAACAATACAACATAGTCCAACTATGTGTAAACACTTCTCGGTTCAAGAGAATGTGTGTGGCGCCACATCGTTCAAGCCCCGGAATCAGCACTTAAGGGAGCCATCTATCTACTTACCCCTGCCTCAGGGAAGGAGTGAATTCCATCTTGTGCAGCTGAGTTCCCAGCTCCCAAATCAGACGAATCCCCAAAATGGTAGGTTTGAATCGGCGACCTGGCCAGTCGCACCCATACAAATCAAAGAACCGCCCTCAATGGCAGGAGTTCCCAACTCACTCAGGATTGAGGTCATGTTACCTATGATCATCCTAGTGAAGTGAAGTCTCTGTCATGAACGGTGTTATATAACAAGACATTAACACTTCGTGGTCAGGTCTTATAGAAACTCTTTGTATAGGACGCCCCCGCTCGCATGTCCCCAACACGAATGATCAGGATCAGACCATCTATGACAAGTCACAATACTTGTGACCATTCCATAAAGCGGACCGGGTCCATAGCGTTACCAGGATAAGGTTTCCCTCCTTTATCTATTTACTACAGACCATTTTGGTTATCACTCAAGACATGATCCACTTGTATGTCACCACATACATGCTTGAGTCACATACAAATAACCATGGATTTTTATGTTTATTTGTTTGTCGTAAAGCAAATGAAATAAATAACCGAGCAAAACAACAAGATGTGAAGTAAATATCATATATTAACAATACAGGTGTTCGTATATATACTGTTTACAAACTACAGGACACGAGACTTTAGGGCATCAACCCCAACAATTGGACTTGTTAATTATATATGATATAATTGGCTAAATGTATGAGATATATTATTTTGGAGGAAATTAGATATAAATATGATTTATATCAAGTAAAGGAGAAATTACTATAGTAGATATGTGATATCAAACTATAGGGTAAAAATATAATATGATTATATTTATTAATATTTAATTGGTTAATTATATGATAATTAACTTAAAATTTCTCTTGAACGTGCGTTAGTGGGAAAAGAGTGTCGGTTATTGTAACCGAAGAATAAAAATGAAATTTGGTTTCATTTTGAAGGGTTCGAAAAAAGATCGGAAGGTTTTGCTTGGTGTGGAAGCGTAAACGATCGCTTAAAGTCGAGAGCCTATGCGATAGTCGCTCAACGCCTAAACGATCGCACACTAATTCCTAAACGATCGATTAGCTTTCCTAAACGATCGATAGTGTGTCGTGTTTGCTAAACGATCGCCTACCTTTTCCTAAATGATCGCTCAGTAAAACCTACACGAGCGTGTAGTTTCTTCTAAGCGATAAGCATCTTGCTATGTGATAGCTTCTCATTCTCTCCCACTTGTTTATTGTCTACACAATCAGTTCTTCCTCCTACCTCTACCAAAATCACCAAAGACCACACTTGGGGTTCTCACTCCGAGAATACCTAGGGCTCTTTTCTACGGTCTCGTCCTCGTTGCGTTCGTTTGTTTGCGATTGTTCGTGCTGCTATAACCGACGCATCTGCTGGGCGTTTGTTGATCGAGTAGAGGTCTTCCACTGCATTGAGTTCCATAGCTTGAAGAGCGCCTTCAACTGGTATGAGAACTCTTTCCCTTACATTTTAATGTTCTAAGCATGTCGTTAATTACTGTATATTTGCATAGCTGTATGTTCAAATGTATTTGGTATATTTTGGTCACAGTGAAATTGGAGAGATCCGACGGCACTCATGGAACTCTTCGTTAAGAGATCTTTCAGTGTGGCACCACATCGTTCAAACCCTGGGATCAAATAAAACATCCAAATGTACAAAGTCAAGAAGTGAAGTAAATATCATATACTATACATCACAAGCGTTCGTTCAAACTATTTACAAACTACAGGACACGAGACTTTAGGGCATCATCCCCAACATGGATAACCATCCATTTAGATTTGACACAAGGCACTCAAGTACATTTACAATGTGCGCATGAAAGAAAGCCAATCAGTGAGAGAACAAGGTTCTCGACTTGATGGTCTAGTTCAATATCGCTGTAATAAACGGTGCGTTCATCGATGAGTAGAGTCAAATGTCCTTTATTTTAGATCTTTTCCAAAGAGTTTTTCTTCAAACAGCAATGTGGTTATGAATAAAATACAATATAACCTGACTACCCTTCTAAATAAGTTACAGATTTTTCAGTCCCTTATGAAAGGTAAGAGACCAGTAGAAGGAGAAGCAAATGTTGCCCATCCCAAAAAGTTCCATAAGGGTTCATCCTCTAGAACTAAGTCTGTTCCTTCAAGCTCTGGTTTTAAGAAGACCCAGAAAAAGAAATGATAAAAGGGGAAGGCTCTTGCTGCTGGAAAAGACAAGGGCAAAGTTAAAGGCTGACAAGGCAAATGCTTCCACTGTAATATGATGGTCACTGAAAAGCAATTGTCTCAAGTATCTTCCTGAGAAGAAGAAAGAGAAGGAAGGTGAATATGATTTAGTTGTCCTAGAAACCTATTTAGTGAAAATAACCATGATGGTTGGACACTTGACTCATGAGTCATAATCACATTTGTTCTTCTTTACATGGATTAGTTCCTTCCAACAGCTTGAAAAGGGTGAAATGACGCTCAAAGTTGGAACAGAAGACGTCATTTCAGCTCATGTAGTGGGAGCTGCTAAGTTGTTTTTTGGAACTAGATTTCTGTTTTTAGAAAACTTATACATTATTCCCAAAATGAGGAGGAACCTTGTTTCTATTTCCTATTTAATTGAACAATCGTACTCTATTTCTTTTAATTCAAATGAAGCATTCATAATGAAAAATGGTGTGACTATTTGTTCGGCTAAACTAGAAGACAACTTATATGTGTTCAGAACAACTGAATCAAAAGCACTTTTAAATCATGAGATGTTTAAAACATCAAATACTCAAACAAAAAGGCGAAGAATTTCTCCAAGTAACAATGATACGTATCTTTGACATTTGAGATTAAGCCACATAAATCTCGATAGGATCGGGAGATTGGTAAAGAATTGACTTCTAAGTCAGTTATAAGATGATTCATTACCTGCACGCGAATCCTGTCTCGAAGGAAAATGACTAGACCTTTTAGTGGAAAAGGTTATAGAGTCAAATAACCCTTAGAGCTCATACATTTGGATCTTTGTAGTCCAATGAATGTAAAGGCTAGAGGAAGGTATGAATACTTCATCTCGTTCATAGATGAAATTCGAGGTATGGTTACTTATACCTAATGGAACATAAGTCTGAAGCATTTGAAAAGTTTAAAGAGTATAAGGCTGAAGTTGAAAACCTATTAGGTAAAAAATTAAAATACTTAATTTTGATCGGGGTAGAGAGTGCATGGATTTAGAAGGATAAATTTTGGACCAATCACAAATTGTCACATCATTTACTAAATTAATGACAAAATTTCAAAAAATTGAATTTTGGACTAATTAGAAGTCACCATGTGTCCCAAATTGAAGTTGAAAACATAAATTTGCAAATTCCGATGATGCCACGTGTTTGCATCTTGACCGTTGGATCGAATAAAATTAATTTGATCTATTTTGGTATTATAATTTAGGCTAAAGTCTATTTGGAGAAAAAGTAAACTTAATTTAGTGCAAATATCAAATTGGGCCCAAATCCAACTAATTGGGCCCAATGGGAGGCCTATGGACCAACTAAGCCTTAGCCCACAAAGCCTGCCAAAGAACTCTATAAATAGAGGAGCTCTATCCATTTGTGGGAGTCAGCAACTCTACACTCTAGAGAACCTAGAGAGAATTCTCCTAAAATTGACCAATAATCCAAAAAGATCAACATATCAACAAGTCTAATGGCTGATCATAAAAAAAGATCAACAAGTCCGTCCAAAAGTAAAAGATCAACCAGTTTAAATATTAAAGTTTATTTTGAACGCATCAAAAAATTATTAGGTTAGAGATTGTACTTGCTATACTGAAATTGATACAGATACAAAGTTCAAATTCTACGAAACAAATTTCTTTGAAAACCTCGTGCGAAAGTGTGTGCTTTTTAAATTCCACCAAATGCACATGGACTAACACATGAGAGATGGAAGAGTGATAGATGGCTTTTAGAGACTCTAAAGATTGGATATCTATTTTTGTAATATATAATATAGGCAATAAAATCTTTCATGATCAAAATAAAAATATTAATTTTTAGTTATTAACTAATTAATACAAAAATTATTTTAAATTAATATTTGAAATTAAATAGGTAATTAAATCTTTATATATAAAAAATATTATTATTTTAGTTACTAGACCATTATTATGATTTTTTAAAAAAGAAAATAATAATAATAATTTGGATTTAATTAAAGGTGGATAATCAAATCTATTCCAACAAAAAGTATTTTTCAATTATTTGAAACTGAGTACGATAAATGATATTAATATTGATTTAAATTAAAGTTTAAAATTAGATAGGTAATCCAATCAATTCAAATTATAATGAAGAAAAATATTTATTATTATTAAATAGTTAATACAAAATTGAAAATTAAAAAGATAATTTAAATCAAATTTTGAAGTTGGAAATTAGATGATAAATATAAATATATATATATATATATATATGTGTGTGTATATGTATATAAGTAATCAATTATTAATTAATTTTGAAAATTTTAAAAATATCATATTAGTTTACATTGAAGCGTAACTAACCAAATGATATTAAGTAAAATAAAATTTTAAAATTAAAATGGTAAACAAACTAAAAAATAATAATTTCAAGGTTTAGGTTCATCCTTTTTGCAATGTTTTATTTATATTATTTTAATAATATTAGTTGGATACCACGTGTGTTGCAAATCTTTTGTAAAATTCATGATGTAACTCAATTACAAAAGTTTTAAAATAAATTAAAACTATGTATAAGAGGTAAAATTAAACCGATTGAATAGAATAACATTAAATTAAATTTTAGTTTTGTATATCTCTAAATCTTGGGGATTGTATCAATTTAAACCTTAAACTAATAATTGTATCAATCTAAACCCAAATTTGTATCAATTAAACCCCAAACTAATATTTTTATCAATTTAAACTCTAAATTTTCATTATGTTTTATTTGGATACACTTATGAAATTTAAGGTTTAAATTGATATACTTATGAAACTTCAAGGTTTAAATTGATACAATTATTAATTTGAAGATTAAATTGATACAACTCGCAAAATTCAGGATTTAAATTGATACAACCTTCAACATTTTGAGTTTAAATTGATATAATTATTAGTTTATGGTTTAAATTAATATAATTCTCAAAGTTCAACCGTATAAATCAATATTTGTCCTTTAATTTATTATAAGTAATAATTCATTAATTATCGATCAAGAAAAAATAATTCATTAACTATTATTATAAGTTAACTATCTAATAGTTTGTTATCAAATTAAAGTAGCAGCTACTAATAAAATAAGGCAATGTCGTACTAATAAAAAGTTTATGGAATGAAATGGAGGAGATTTATTATGTTTACAAAAGTTTAATTTCAAACTTTATATTAAACCAAGATCATATTGTTTCTATTTAAAAAAAAAACTAATTATCCAGTAAATTAATTTTTTTTTTAGTTGGCATAATTTGGTTACTACCTATTTAATCCAAACTTTATTTTAAAACTATATATTTTTTAAATTTTGTAATAATTTTCTAGTAAGTTAAAAAAATATTGGTTTTTATTTTGATTTGCACTATTTTTTAGGTATTAAGTATTTGATAATTAAAAAGTATATATGTATATTTTATTTGATTGATTTGATTATCCACTTTCAATTTAAATGAAAATATTATTTCATATTAATTACCTTGCAACTGAAATTATTATTTGCACTCATTATTATTTTGCTAACCATAATCTCAAGAGATTGGGTAAGAAAACTAACACCATTGGAGATATGAGAAGATTCCAAAATATTTAACATGTATCTATCAAATAGTAAATAAATAAATACATTCAAAATATAGAACCAATTTTATGAAAATATGTAGGGGAAATTTGTCTACATTAATTTTACAAATTTAATAATAATTAAAGAAGAGAAAAAGAAAATAATATAATTTTAGATCTAGTATAAAAGTTTATAGACATACATAAACTAACCTTTTGTAAATATAAATAAATTTATAATTTTTGTTTTGCATTTACGATCATTCATCTCGAAGAGAGTCTTCATGTATAAGTAAGTGGAAAAAATAGAATACAAAATACAAAATATTTGTAGGTAACAATAGAATAACATACAAAATTACATTAAATAAAAAATAAATACGAATAATATCACACTTTTCATCCTCCTTCAAAATTTAGGACACATGAAGAACTTATATTCAAATCTTAATTTGATTTGATCTTAAATCAAGTCTTGAAAAAAAAAATTAAAATTGAAACGAAATTTTCTTTTGTTTAAAGTAGATGGATCAAAATTTTTTTATACATGAATTTAATATGAATTAAATAAAATGAGAATTTTTTTTATTGAAAATTGAAATTATTAGATAAAAATCATGTTTTTGGGGAAATATTCTTATCATCTAACATGAATGATAGATTCTTTTAAAAAATAATTTCATGCATTTAACTTGAATATCATATTATAAAATTATTTAAAGATGGTGAATTAGAGAAAATAATATTTTTTTTTCTGTTGAAAATCGAAATTATTAGATAAAAATAGATTTTTTTATTTTTTTAAATCTTTTAATGTGAATTCCAGAAAATAGGATTTTTTTAATGTCCCAAGAATAGGTGGAGAAAATTTAATTAATGATTTAATGGAAATTTATTTATAGATAAAATAGGAGTCTTTTTAAATATAAAGATTAGGGGTGTTTAGGTTGGGTTGGTTTAGGTTAATCGGGTCATTTGTTTAAAATTTTGTTCTAAAAAGAAACACAACATAAATATGTAAATGTCTTATTTAATTATTTTCATATATTGAATTAAGATTAGTAACTCAATTTCAATTTATATAGTAAAAATTTTCTTTTAAAGTGTAAAGAAATTACTTTTAAGAGTTGTTGAATAATAAATTATTTTAAAAAATATTGAAATTAAATAAAATTAAAATCAATATATGTATCAATAATTGTGTTATATGTAATAAAAAAAATATATTTTAAAGTTAATATTAAATTCGAGTTGGTTTGGTTTATATTAGGTGAACCCATGAACCAACCCAATCTATAAAATTTTCATTTATTTGAACCCAACCCAACCTAAACCGCACAGGTTGGGTAGGGTTAGGTTGATCGAAATCTCATCGGATTTTTTGAACACTTCTAATAAAGATATGTTTAAAAATATTTGCATTCTATAGCAAAAAATTCCAAAAGTACAAACACTTTTGGAATTTTTTGCTATAAATATTTTTGAAAATTTTCAATTTATAAGAATTTTTCAATAAAATATAAAAAATTCTTTTTGAGTTTTTTTTTTCTTTTAAAGTGAATGATAATAGAAATGGGGGAAATTTTTTTTTCTTTTTAAGTCATAAATGTGATTTTTTCCTTTTAATGTGAATGTAAAAAAAAAAAAAAGAAATTGGATTTTTTTTATTTAATGATTTATTTGACCTAAGATATCCCTATTATCAAATTAAAAGAGGAAAAATGTGCTTTTTTTCCCTTTAAAAAAAAAAGAGAAGAAATTCTCTTAATTTAAAAAATGAGTAAACTAAAAAAAAAAGCAATTAAATTATAAAAAAGAACACATGAATTCAATTTAAATTGTAATTTAACTGAAAATACACAGCAAAAAGCATATGAAAAATAAAGAGAAAATAAAAAGATCCAAAAAAAAACAAAATTGCGAGTTTGGTTCCTCCTTCAAAACGGGATGTCGCGGTTGAGCCGTTACTGTGGATTTTGATAGCGCAGCCGGTCGCCGGAGAAGAGCTTTCGATCGGAATCAATGGAGGTCCTTCCCATTTCAATTGATGCTTATAGATTAGGGTTCATCGGAGCTGGAAAAATGGCCGAGAGTATAGCCAAAGGAATTGTCCAATCTGGTCTTTTACCTCCTTCTCGTATCTCCACGGCTGTTCATTCCAACCCTAGTCGCCGCATTGCCTTCGAATCCTTCGGTGTTCAAGTCCTCCCCAAGAACGACAACGTATGATTATCATTCATCTTTCAAGTTCAATCCTGTGTTTATTAGTCTCTGTTCTTTTACATAAACAGAATTGTCCTTGCCTTTTTTTTTTTTTTTTTTTCATTTTTTGATTGCTTTTCATCAGGTGGTTGAAGAAAGTGATGTGGTCATTTTATCTGTTAAGCCTCAAGTTGGTACGGCTCTTGTTCATTTCATTTATTGCTGTTCTGTTTTCCCCCATTTGTTTATTCATTCATTTATTTTATTTTTCTTGATATTCTCATTGTTTTCTTGAAAAATGTTTTAAAAAATTAGTAGAGAAATGTCTCTGGACGTTTTGAGAGAAGCTCTGGTGATTTGTATCTCGAAATAATGATATGGGTTTATAGTGATTTGTCTTTTGAAGGACTGTTACCTAAGAAGTTTGTTTTCTTCATCAATTTTATGTCAAATCATCACTGATGGGTAATATTTGTTGCAGTTAAGAATGTGGTGTTGAAGTTGAGGCCTCTACTCTCAGGGAAGAAGCTTTTGGTTTCGGTTGCTGCTGGGGTAAAACTGAAAGATCTGCAGGTTCTTGACTTTACTAACTTGTTTTTTTGGATGTTCAGCTGGATGAGATTGTTTTTTTTTGAGTTGGGTGTTATGTGATAAAACACCAGCCTCTGGGATTCTGATACACATAGCTTTCTCTATTCATATCAAATTTGGGGTTTCTGTTTGAATATTTTGCCTGAATTTTATTTATGGAATGAAACAGTTTTTACTGATTTCTTTTGCTGTATAGGGTAAGTTTGATGTGATTTTCTCCAACTTTTTGTAGTGTTTGGTTAAATGGTTAAAAGTAAGTTCAATAATTCTCATATCATTCTCAAGCATTTTGAAGTACTTGAACAAAAAGCACTTGGGATGAGTTTGACATCACTTCTAAGTGATATGCTTTTAGCCCTTTAATGGCACTTTTCAGATTTTATAGAGTGTTTGGTTAGATAATAAAAATGGTTTTAAAAATTTTAGAAGTACCTTTCAAGCTTTTGAAGTGATTTTAGGAGAAGCACTTAATTAGTGTTTCCTTTCTTTCGCAAGAGTCTTTATCGAAGAATTATTGTTATTTAAAAGCAAAGTTATCCAAAACTATTTTTCCTACAAGTGTTCATAGATGAATGCTCGACTCTTAAAAGTTCAAACTTATCTCAACTTTATTCTAATCAATATTTTCTTTTATGGTCTCGTTTATTAGTTAAAAAGCTTCAATTTAATCACATACTTGTATATATTATTCTTGCTTTCTACGTACAATTGCACTTGGAGTAATGCTTTATACATTTAGGATTGGGCAGGTCATAACCGGTTCATTAGAGTTATGCCAAATACTCCCGCGGCGGTTGGTGAGGCTGCATCAGGTATTATCTTCTCCTCTTATGTTTAAATTTAATGTCATTACCCTTGCTCGTATCTGTTTCTAGAATGCTGAAATCGGTGTTACTTTTTAGAGAGGATAAAATTGATTTTTCTGGTATTTAATTATATTAATGATCTAACAGTCAAAACTGCAATGGGAAGTGAGGGATCCAATTAATTGGTCAATCAGGGTGCAGGTTTTGATTTACATTTGCTGAATCTTCTTGAAATGCTATAGTTAATGAATCTACCATTACAAGTTATATAAGAAAAGAGATACAGGCATCTGGAAACTCTAAATAAAAAGATAAGAAAATAATTTGAGGACGAAGGTTTCTTCATTTGGTATCTTTAATCTAGAGACTGCAGCTTCTTCATGTTTGTGGTGAATTTTGTTTGACTTTCTGATTGATAGTCTGGTTTGCTTGGAAGCTTCATCCAACAAGCCAAGCCAAGCCAAGCTCAGAAAATATATTAACCAACTTCAGTACTACATTACATGATCTGGATGACCCATATTGAGATTTTTAATTCGTCTTGCTCAGTGCATGGCATGGAGAAGAACGAAAAATACTTAGGTTCTGTTTGGTAACCATTTGGTTTTTTATTTTTGTTTTTGAAAATTAAGTCTATTTCATTTACATTTCTTATAATAATTTGCATCTTTCTTAACTACAATGGTTGAATTCTTAGCCAAATTCCAAAAATAAAAACAACTTTTTCAAAACAACTTCTCTTAGTTCTCAAAATTTAGCTTAGTTTTTTAAACCATTGGTGAAAAGTAGATAATAAAGGAAGAAATTTGGAGGTAGGAGTAGAGTCCATAGGTTTAATTTTCAAAAACAAAAAAATAAAATAAAATGTTACCAAACGAGGCTTTAATGTTTTACTCTACAGTTTTCACTATTTTTTTGTACTCATGTTCTGACCAATGAGAAGTTCTGCTTCTGTTTGACTAGTCATGAGCTTGGGAGAAGGTGCAATAAAGGAGGATGGACAACTAGTAGCTAAATTATTTGGATCTGTGGGTAAGATATGGGAAGCTGATGAGAAATTTTTTGATGCAATCACTGGTCTGAGGTATGTAATATATTGTAAGACCTGAGTCTCACAGTTTTACAAATTTTCTTCTTTCTGTATTGCACTTCCTAATGATTTTGGAGCTTGCTTTTGTTGGGGATACGAGATGAAATGTTAGGATATTATTAGAATATTTATTTATTAGAATACTATTAGAATATTACGGACATATCAATTATTAGTTTGGGAGTTTGTTTGAGAACTGTTCATAAATAAAGGGTTTAGAGACTAGCATATGTTTTATAGTCTTGAGAAAGAAATAAGCCTCTCAGGCGGTTGGCAACCCTTTGTAATTTTCTTTCTAATGCGTATTTCAATAAGATTTACTTCCAATTTTTGGTTTTCATCGGCATTCTCCAGCTAATAGATACTATTATATTATATGTAAATGGAATTATGCAGTGGAAGTGGGCCAGCATACATATTCCTAGCAATTGAAGCTTTGGCAGACGGAGGCGTTGCTGCAGGTCTACCACGAGAACTTGCAATGGGTCTAGCTTCTCAAACTGTGAGTCAAATTCATCGGGTGTACCTATGTTTAAAGTAATTAATGTTGTGTACCATAATAACTAGGCTGTACTAAGTAAATTAGAAATACCCTTGCTTCCATGACCACAGTGAATAATGAAAGATCATAGACTCTTTCTTTTTGAAAAAAAGAAAAGAAAAGAAACAAGTATCGATATTGTTGGAGTCCGTAAATGGATATATACTGCTATATCTTAGCATTTTATTTTACAATGTGATTTTATAATCCGAAAAACGATCAAACTTGAAATAAAGAAAAGATCGAACTTGCCTTTTCATGTCAAGGACAAAAAGTTAAAAAGTAAACTTTCTATCGAAGATGCTGTCCATATACAAGTAAATAAATGAAGAAACTGACCCTTCTATGATATATAATGCTCGCATATTTATTCTTGTATTATCTGATAGATGCCATATAGAACACGAGGATGCTAAAAGTTATCACATTTTGTGGAATGATTGTTGTTAATCTATTGACCTTTCTCTTCCCTGAAAATCAATCACTATTCATTTCCTAATTGATTTCCCTATACAATGAACTTCGTAGGAACCAAAACACAATCAATAATGAAATGCAAGTGATGAGAAAACTCACAAGATATCCAAGTAATTCAAATCTCTCTCAAACTCCAGTTCATTCACCAAAATATTACTTCTGTTATCCCTTACTCTCCCCCTCGATTTATAATCAAGTTTAACAAACTCCCTAGCTAATTACTAATATATAGGGAGTTCTCAAACATGTTAAGCATAGTTATTTGGTTTTGGACGAATTGAAATCTCATACTCTGCTTCAAATTTACCAATGGAAATTAAATGGTTCAGAATTTGTTTACAGGTGTTAGGTGCAGCCTCCATGGTCACTAAAACTGGAAAGCATCCAGGGCAGCTCAAGGATGATGTTACATCACCTGGTGGGACTACCATTGCTGGTATACATGAACTAGAGAAGGGAGGACTCCGTGGTATGTTTATGAATGCTGTCGTCGCTGCTGCTAAGCGTAGTCAAGATCTTTCTCCGAAGTAGTGGGAAGATTTAACTTCCTAGTAAAGGTTAATAGGTAATTTATTTTCTCTCAAGTCTTGAAAAGAAAAGTAGAGTCCTGAAAGCTTTAGAATTATTGTTTAATTGGGGAAATTAGCACTCTCCTTAACAATATGGATGAAGAACATAATCCCCCACTCTTTTAAGCTATTTTGAAGAAACTTCTTAGTATGGTTAGGCCACTTTTAATTTTTTTTTTTTTTTTTTTTTTTTTTTTAACTCTACTAACCTGGTATGTCTTTGTTTCTTTACTCTTTTCTATTTACTTCCATGATGGAAATTTATCAATTCAAAGAGGGATAGATTAGAAAGGAAAAAGAAAAGAAGGAAGAAAAGTAATTAGAAAGCCATTAACTTGGTTAGAATGTTGCATAAGTTGCATCATATGCTATGCGTATGCGTAGTTGGTTGATATAAGTAATTGGGTCAAAATTGATTTTTTTTTGGGGGGAAATTGGAGTGTATGGCAAAATTTAAGGTTTCGTTTTGAAAAATGACATAATCGCCGAGGAATAAGATTTGCAACTCACATGACATGCACATGGCTATAAATTTTTAAATTCTTGATTTGCCCTTGTCTGGTTTGTAGTTGTTATTGATGAAACTACAAATATAAGGTAATTGTAGAATAAAACACAAGGTCGAGTTAGTTATGTATATCGTGTAATTGCTGATTTTCCTCCAGAACAATCGCCCTCCTGATTTTGCCTATCTAGTTAACATAATCTTCATATTTTATTATTAATTTAAATTTTGTTTAACCATTTTTCAAATTAATCTAACATGAATTAAATATCCAAATTTTTCTACTATATTAATACTTTAAATATCCATATATTATTAAATTTTATTTTATCTAATCAAATTTCAAATTTATTCAAATGTTTGAATGATTTTTTTTTACTTTTTACCTATTCAATTTTATCCAAATCTTTGAATTATTTTTCCATAATTTTATACATATATTCTTAATAAATTAGTTGTATATTTCTCATATCCTTAAAGTATTATTTTAACGATTTTCATAATTATATATATATTCTTAATAAATTAGTTGTATATTTCTCATATTTTTGAATTACCATTTTTTTACGAAGTGATATTTCTTTTTTTTTTCAAATCGTTAAAATATTCTTCAATTTTTTAAATCAATTTTAGCACTTATCATATTATTATAGTTGTGCAGTTAACTAACATATAGTTACACATAAAGTGTGATAATAATATGGAGTTATGAGATTTAATTATTTTACAATTGCACATACAAAGTAATCATGATGTAAACTTATGAGATTTTAACCATAATTTCCTTTGTGATTCGTTATTATAACAAAATTTTGTATGATAAATTGGATATCATTTATGTTTATAATAATATTAATTATTGGATAATTAATTCTTTTTCTTTTAAATAACCAAAGTAGTGGGTGGTTATTGGATCATGGTAATCGTGTGTTTAAAAGGAAAATGTTTTTCTCATTTTCAAAAATTTTTTTTTTTACAAAAGATTGAAAAAGTTTTGAGTTTTCTCTCCCCGAAAAAAAAAAAACTCACGAAGTCGTCAAGTAAATTCAAATTTACTAAACGACGATTGAGCGAGCTGAACGATCGTGCATAGTAGAGCTAAACGATCGTGCAGTATTTACTAAACGATCACATAGTTTTGCTATACAATCGCTGGCCCAAGGTAAACGATCGTGTAGAGTCTGTAGGCGACAGACCGAGCTAAACGATGAGCTAAACGATCGGATTGCTTTTGCTAGACGATCGCTTAGTTTTATCTAAACTATTGGGCATCGACCTATACAATAGGTCTCCGTCATCTCCCTCTTGCCCAGTTGTGTACGCGATCGGTGTTTCCTTCGTTCGTCTGCCTCAGACCAAGTCCGAACAGAGCCCACCCTCTAGATTCTCACACAGAGAATACCAAGGTAGCCTTATTGGTGGTGTCATACTCATCTCGACACCATCGAGGTTTTCTGGAGGCCTTTCGTGGTGCTGTGGAGGCCGTTAGTGTTGCAGAGGAGCTCGTGACCGAGGAGATTGTTGAGGACGAGCGCGAAATGTTCGTTGCTGTGTTGCGGTCGTGTAGATTGAGCGTTCGTGGCTGCTGTTGTTCGAGCGTTCGTGCGCAACAGAGTGTGGAGACGCTTCTGCCATTGTGCGTAGAATTTGATCTCTTTATGCATTTAAAATTTTCATGCTGTAATTTCTGTATGATTTGCATAACCATTTGTTTGAAGTCGATTGTAAATGTTATGTTCATTTATGATTGTGATTTGGAATTATCGTTCTTCCACTGCTCATGGGAATCGTGAATCTGATTTCCTTCAGCGTTGTGGTTGCATGAAGAAATCCTCAAATCCCTAATATTTTTTAGAGGAAAACTGAAGGAAGATAAGAGGTTTTTCAAATCCCTAGTTTTTTTTTTTTTTTTTTTTTTTTTTTTTTTTTTTTATAATTTGAGTTGTTGATAGTTTTGGTTTTAATTATTTTTTATTTTCTATGAATGGTTAGAGAATTGTAGTATTCATATCAGGTAGGTGTTGATTGGACTTTTGGTAGGCTATATTGGTTACCATGGTAATTGTTCAGTTATAGTGTATTTGAAGTTTTTTGCTTCAACTTATGAACGTTAGATATTTATTTGTAAGTGATGGCGGTTTTGACAATTTATCATTATTTTTTTATTTAATTTGATTTTGTCATTTTCACAATTTTGAAAATTTTTTGCTATTTTTTTCAAATAAAACCTAGAAATTTGCTATTTATCTAGTCAGCCCATTTTCTTCACTCTCAATTTTATATGCTAATAGGTTTAAAGCTTAAGCCAATATGAACATAGCTCAAGTAGCATAAAATTTGTACTATAGATCTCGAGGTCAAAGGTTTGATTCTCCTATTACATTGTTAAAGAAAATTAAAAATTTGAACTTAAAAGTAGTAGCTAAAATTCTTGAAAGACTTAAAAGCTCGAAGTTAGATGTTTGATTTGAATAATGGTTGAAAATGGGACTAGCATTTGTTGCTTCATTGAGAAAGAAAAGCAAAAGAAGATGATCAAGTATTTACTATGTGGGGAAAACGACCAGAAAACGACGTCGTTTGCATCCGTACAAGCAACAAATTCTGATGCCATTCAAATTTTAGGTTTCTACGAATGATCCCTTTATTCATTGCATTCACTCACGTGGACTTATTACTATTTTATTATTTTTAATTCGTAAACTTTTATAAAATAATAATTTAATCTTTATACTATAATTTATAAAAATTTACTCTTTCAATTTAATCTATATATATTTTTAATTTGTACCGGTTTAATCCCTTTTATGAAAAGTACTATTAAAATTTAATTAAAACTTTTACACATAGGGATTAATATGCCAATTAAGAGTCAAGTTTGTTTATAAAAGTAAAGATTAAGTTGTTTCATGATAAAAATTAGCAATTAAGTTTGATAAGATTTTTCATGATGGAGATTACATTGTTACGAATTTGAAAATATGAGGACTAAATTGTTACATATTAAAGTTTAAGAACTAAATTATTATAAATTTGAAATAGTACAAAAATTAAATCGTTACAAATCAAGTGTTTTTATTTTTTAACCATATGTAAAAATTTTCTTGTATTTTATTATGATTTTTTTAATGAGTATTACAAAAGAATCATAGTCTCAAATTTTCGTCGATATGTCAATATTTTCATATTTCTGTGGGTTCGACATTGACATGAGGTGTGAACCAATGTTTTCATTATATCGTAGAAAAATGTCACTAGTTTAAATATAATATAAATAATATAAACGTTAAGTTATTTAAAAATCATAAAATGTTTATTAACTAATTTAATTTTTTTTGTTTTTATAATTTCTTCCAATAATATCTATCAACGTTGATATTTTATCAATATTTCTGTCGACATTTACATAAAATTAAGACTTTGATATTTCCGTCGACATCAATATTTCAAACCTATATCTCAAATACTTATATTATTATTGTTATTATTTTTTAGGAAACCAAAATACTATTTGAATTAGTCCAATTGTATTGTATCATGACATGAATTGGTCAAGTAAGATTGCAACATGACCATTTGATTATATAACTTCATCCACTAACATGAACATAGATTACGTGTGTTATTTTTATTTTTATTTTATTATTATTATTATTATTATTTGCCGTAGAAAAAGATCAAATTGTCTAAAAAAGGGAAAATGATCCATTTATGGTAGGTTAACAAAATAAGTCATATAAAACTAAAAAGGGGAAAAAGAAACTAATAGCTAGGATATGTGGGTCCTATAAGCCACGATATTCTTCAAAATTTTCAACGCTAAACAAATCCTAAAAATTGGGTGATGTATTGAATTTAAATATAGGTTTTATTTTTAAATAAAGCTAAGACATAATTTTTTTTCCGAAAGGAAAAAAAACTAAGACATAAAAATTAAAATTTAGGTCTATTTAGTAACTATTTTGTTTTTTTTATTTTTTTTAAATTAAATCTATGGACACTACTCCTACTTCTAAATTTCTTCCTTTGTTATATACTCTTCACTAATGGTTTAAAAAACCAAACCAAAATTTGAGAATTTAACTTTCAAAAGTTGTGTTTTGTTTTTTGAATTTGGCTAAGAATTTAACCATTGTGATTAAGAAAAATGCAAATCATGGTAAAAAATGTGGATGAAATATGCTTAATTTTCAAAAATAAAAACTATAAACCAAATAGTTACCAAACGGGGTCTTTATCTTTCAAATTGATTTAGCTTTTTCATTGAGTGCAACAATGGGGGAAGGACCCCAAAAATCAGAATAAACAAATTCAAACATGGAGGACACATTTGAAGTGAAGGAGACAAAAAGTAGATGATGGCTCTTGGGCATTTGACATGAGTTATAAAATTTGTCAAAGTTTTATTCCTAAACCGAAGATTACATCGAGATAGAACAAGTTTAACAACATTATTTGATAGATGCCCTTAGTGTTGATGCCACAAGAAAACATCATGAAATGTAGAGAGGAAAGCACTCGGTTGGCTATGAGAAAGGTGAATGTCCAACTTAGCAGAAGGAAAATTGAGCTTGTAAAGACCATCTTCAAGATTGCCCCAGAGGAGAATGCTCTTGGTTCGAAGATCCTTGGCAAGAAATGTATCATGAAAAAATTAAACAAATGCATGATTATCATAACATAATCGAGCAATGCTAATCAAATTATGTGATAAATTTGGGGGATGAAGAACAAAGTTTAAAACAAGTTTAGATGAGACATTAAAATATAGGACTTTAGATCTAAAACGAGATAGAAAGACGCTTACCATTTCCAACAATGGTTTGTTAACTACTATTGTAAGAAGAAGGATCGGTCAGATTGTTGAGATCGGGTGCCATATGATGGATGGCGCTAGAATTCATAAATCACCCATCATCAGGATGAGTAGCCAAAGGTAGAGTCAGAGTAAGTTTGAGGATGAGCCGTGGGAGAACAAGGAGATAATTGGATAAAATGGGCTTGAGGATTGGATCGCAAAGTTTGTGCTTGAGGTGTTTGAAACACTAGATTTTGTCTATTATAGCATGCTAAGACCGTATGGCCAAATTTTGTACAAATATGACATTGAGGACAATTAAAATCAAGCTATCTTTAATTCCAATAGAATGGAGGAGGAAATATACCAGTAGGAGAATTGATAAGAGTAGACAGAGAAGGCATGATCATATTCATTTTAGTATTAAAGTTGGAATTTGATGGAGCAAAAGGATAATTAGGTGGAGGGGCAGAAAACCGAGGAGGATTAGAAAAATTATCCGGTTGTGAGGTCTGGAACTTCTTGGCATTCTAAGCCAAAGTAAATGAAACTAAATTAGCTTGTACCATATTAATCTGATCAACAACTGTTTGTTTCTCTAATCGAGCTTCATACGCAAGAAGAAGGTTGCAGACATCAGTAATAGAAGAATGATTAGTTCGATTTTGTATAGAAGTAATGAAGGGATTGTACTCATTTCCAAGACCTTCAAGAATGTAGCCCAAGTGGTCATGATAAGACAATGATTCACCAATTGGAAGGTTTCCACAAAAAGACCCCTTAGTTCTAGCAAACGGATCCCAATTACAGGTACGTGGGAGCATACCGATAGAATGAACGAAATACGAATTGTTATCATAATATGGTCCTAGATTTTAGGTTGTATACTACCAGTTCTTACTCCGGATACTGGTACGGAAAGATGACCAAGGTACTGAGTAACAAACAAGTCATTTTCCTTATCTTCTGTAGTTAAGAATGCAAACCCATAATCACGCAGTGGAAGAGGACTCATACACTGTATGCAAAGTTTCTTGTATATTTTGAGCATTGTCAAACCTGATAATCTCATCCATTTTATCTTTGTTGAGAAAGGAATAAAACCAACTCATAATAGTTTGATTATGGCGTTGCTACACAAGAAAATAGGGATTAGGTTGTGTTTGTTGAGGATCAATAAAACGAGGAGGAGGGAAGCTACCATTGATAAACAACTCAAGATCGTGTCCCATGATCAGATTAAGCAACTGGTTTTTCCAAAGTAAGTAATTCGTATCAAAGAGTTTAATAGTAAGCGACTGAGTCATACTTGTTGAAAAAGTAGATTGCGGCTGAGGCATAAATTGAAGTTGAGGTGGAATAAGTATTTGATATCAATAGCTTGTTGAGTAAAATTTGCTTGATACACTGAGGAGGGGAGGTCGTGTGTATTGAAAACCAGGATACTGAGTAAAAGGAGGGAGAATAGGTTGTGTAGACAAAAGCGTTGGTATAGGCTAATAACCTCGATAAAGGGTATTCTAAACAGACCCATGTGGATGAAGAACTGGTGAAGTAAGGGAAGATTAAGTGGATTGGGTATATTTCTCTAAGGTACAATCAGCGTGACAACAGAAGTAGAAAGAAATACATATTGAGTAAGGTCTTCATTTTCGTTTTGCTATAAGATACCAAAACTTGATGCCATTAAATAGAAAAGAAAAAATAGAGCCTAAGTTCTGATACCGTGTACAAAGAGTATAAAAGTATGAAAATACTCCATTGAGGATAAAGCTCTATACCATCAATAACAAAAGAATAAAATATATTGAGCAAAGATAGTCCACAAAGCAATAAC
Source organism: Benincasa hispida (assembly GCF_027475165.1). Taxonomy (NCBI): domain Eukaryota; kingdom Viridiplantae; phylum Streptophyta; class Magnoliopsida; order Cucurbitales; family Cucurbitaceae; genus Benincasa; species Benincasa hispida. The sequence continues at coordinate 62,659,173 of NC_143480.1, read as the reverse complement.
AAAAAAATAAAATATAAAAAGTAGTGATAAACTAAATAATAGAAAAGGGAAATAACAAAAGATAATTCTATATTCTTTATTAGTGAGAAATTTGGGAGATATTAACTATTAACTATTTAAAATTCATTCTTTTTAAAGTTGGTTTTAAGTGTTTATCTTAAACTAACTTTATTTTATAAATTTACCTTTTTAAAATCTATTTTGAATAGTTATCAAATACTTGATTTTTTTTAAATGATTTATTTTTGAAATTAAAGACTTAAAAAAAATATTTCAAACATACCCTTAATCTGAATTTAATTTGAATCTATATTTGGGGCAATTTCAGTCTAAATCTAGATGGTACAACTTTAGGCATATTCACAATATTTTATTGTTGTAGCCATTTTCAAGTTGGACTCTTAAAAATTAGTTATTACTCTACCTAGCCTATAAAATTATATCTTTAAAATTGATAGTCAACCAAATTAAATTTATAGAAATAAAGAATTGACTAATTAAATAACGTCACATGTCTTATTATAACATTATTTGGATGGACCCATCGTACTATTTTATGACATTAATTGCTCTAGTAAAATTGTAACATACCTATTCAATGATATAATTTGATCTATTGAGCCAAAGTAAACATAATTCAATAATAATTATCATATATAATTCTTTTTTCTTAAGATAAGAAGTTCAAATGTGCTTATCTCTATATTTATTATTAAAAAATAATAATCCAATCATACTTGGGAACATCACAATGGAGTAACAAAACTTTAAACTCTAAATAGTGGAGTATTCACCCTTTAATTAAACACGAGAAAAAGTTTTACCAATATTTGCGTATGGGAACTAAAATTAAATAATTATTTAATTACATTAAATATTAATTAAAATTAATTTAATTATTTTATTTGATTACTAAAATAATTAAATGAATATAAATTAATTAAAATAATAATAATAATAAATAGTCAAACATAAACAAAATATGTTCCTCATCAATCTCGAGGCCACATGCGCATTACGATTTATGATATAAATTGTGCATGTGGGATCAATCCTTCAATTAAAAACATGGTAAATTGGAAAACTATTACCATTGCAATTTATATCTATCAGCAAAATTATTGATACTGTGGTAGTGTGTTCAAAAAACTCGATGACCTGAAAAAACCGATCAATCCAATTCAATCCGTGCGGTTCACCTAGTATAACATAAACCAACTCGAACCAATCTGAATTTATTATTAATTTTAAAATATTTTTTTATTACATATAATACAATTATTTATACATATATTGATTTTAATTTTATTTAATTCTAATATTTTTTTAATAATTTATTCTTCGCCAATTCTTAAAAGTAGTTTCTTTGTACCCTAAAAAGAAAATTTTCACTATATAAATTGAAATTGAGTGGTTAATCTTAATTCAATATCTGAAAATAATTAAATAAGATTTTTACATATTTACGCTGTGCTTCCTTTTAGAACAAAATTTTAAACAAATGATCCAATTAATCCCAATCTGAACCAATCCAACCATTTGAGTTGGGTTAGGTTCATTTTTTAATAAGAGTTATTTGGATTGAAGAAATTTACAACCGTACCAATTGGATTGGGTCTAAAAAGTCTTTTAACCTAATCTAATCCAACCCATGAACACCCCTACGTATAGTGTATCCATCTCTAACGCTAATTCTATAATTTTTACGTATCACAATAATTAAATTAATTATTGATGATTTAATTGATGACTCTCCACAACAATATTATATTAATTAGATCACTTGCTTCACATATCACCATACTATACTAAATCATCATAATGTAATAATGATAAAATTCATTAAAATAATTTGTAAAACAAAAAAAGTTCATTATAACGAAAATTAACAACATAACCCTCAAGTAATTGTTAAAAACATCACTCATAAATTTTCACTTTTCATAAATAGCATATATTTTTTGGTCAATTGTTCTGGTAGCGATGAAGATTGATATCGAGACTAAAACAAATATTTTTCTTCTTTTAATAACACGTCCAAACCATTAATTTTTTTAGATTCTTTTTTGTAATCTTGGATAAATGAAGATCGAGACTAATTATTATAATTATGTATATAATCTTTTTCAAATTCTTGGGTTTCGATGGAAATTAGAAATTGAATTTAAAATTTGGATTAAGAAGATTGGCAAACATAAAATTTAGAAAAGATTATGCAAGATTTGGGGAAGATTGAATAATATTCTGACAGTCTTTGTTCAAATTCCACCAAGAAAATCAAAACGTTAGTTTGGATATTTTATTAAAAAAAAAAAAAAAATTGTATTTTAGTTTTTTTTAAAAAATAAATAAAAGTGATACGTAACATAATTTTATTAGAGAGTAATCAAGCTAATTCGACTACACCTAAGTTTTATGTTATCTTTATACAATTTCCTAATATGTTACGGCACATTTCTTTTTAACTTTTAAGGGAAAAAAGAACAATGAGGAAATTCAAATCTTTTTGGGAAACCCAACGCCATAGCTTCGTTTCTTCTCAACAAACCATTGAGAAGTTTGTTTATATGGAAATCTCCAAATTCAGAGATGACTTAGCCAAATTTTCCAAAACAATCCTTTTCCTTCATCATCATCATCATCATCATCATCTTCTTGCCTGCGGTGTCGAATCTTCTTCAACCGTCAAATTGCTGATTCGGACTTCCCCTGATATTCTATTCTATTCTATTGTATTGTATTGTCACCATTTATCATTATCGTTATCTTCTTCACGTTTCCCAATAAACCCTCTTTCTATTTGGACCCTTACTTTCACATTTTCTTTTCCCAATTCGACATGGGTTTTCCTCTATTTTCTGCTTCCTCTTCTTCATTTATTTATTTGCCTTCTCCTTTCCATCAGCGAGTTCTTTTTGTTTTGCTGATTTTATTGCCGGTTCTGTTCTTGGTTTTTGTGTTGGTTGTTTGATTGGTTGAGGTTTGTTCGTTTGGCGCAACGGGTTTTCTGATTTGGGGATTTAGTTTCTAGGTTTTCGAAGATTGGTTGGTGGGTTTCGTCTTTGGAGGTTGATTGATCGATATATTCGTGTTGCTTGTGCGTTTTGAAGAGTTAACTTTGGGTTTCTTAATGGGTTTCCTTTGGATTTAAGGATCACATTGTTGTTGTACAAGATCAGATTCAGGTTTACTTTTGACATTTACATTGTTCTTCTCCTCTTCTGGTGATCATTTTTTTTTCTATTTCTCCTGTTAATTTATTTTGAAGAGCTGAAGAATTGAGTGTTCTGTTGAATTTGAAGCAATTTTACTTGATTCCTTCATTCTTAATTCATCTGTGGATCAGTTTTTGTTCCCATTGATCATAGCTATTGCATTGAAGTTTGTAGAAACACATCCTTGTAAGTTGACTTGTTGTGCCATTTTTGTAACACATTTCATTCTTTGTGTCACTCTTATATCTTCAGAGAACTGTGTAGATTCTATTAGATTGTGACAGATTGGTTGCAGATCCTTTTAAGAATTATGGAAATTAGTAATGAGGCCAGTGTTGGTTCCTTTTCTATTGGGCCTTCGACCATTATAGGTCGAACAGTTGCTTTTAGGATTCTATTTTGCAAATCAGTGTTGCAATTGAGGCATCAACTATTTCGTGTCTTGTTAAATATCATATATAGATTTAAAGCTTTTGTTGCACCCATATTATCATGGATACATCCTAGAAATCCACAAGGGATATTGGCAATGGTGACAATTATTGCTTTTTTGTTGAAACGGTACACTAATGTCAAAGAGAGGGCCGAATTGGCTTACCGTAGGAAATTTTGGAGAAATATGATGAGATCTGCTTTGACCTATGAGGAATGGGCTCATGCTGCTAAAATGCTTGATAAAGAGACTCCAAAAATGAACGAGTCGAACCTTTATGACGAAGAGTTGGTGAGGAACAAACTTCAAGAGCTTCGCCACCGTCGCCAGGAGGGATCTCTTAGAGATATAATATTTTGGATGAGAGCTGATCTTTTCCGAAATCTTGGCAATATGTGCAACCCTGAATTACACAAGGGTAGGCTTCAAATTCCCAAACTCATAAAGGAGTATATAAATGAGGTTTCAACGCAGTTGAGATTGGTTTGTGACTCGGATTCAGAGGAATTGTTATTAGAAGAGAAGCTTTCATTCATGCATGAAACGAGGCACGCGTTCGGAAGGACTGCCCTGCTCTTAAGTGGAGGTGCTTCACTTGGAGCTTTTCATACAGGAGTGGTCAAAACACTAGTAGAGCATAAACTTTTGCCTAGAATAATTGCTGGTTCCAGTGTGGGATCCATCATGTGTGCTGTTGTTGCAACTAGGTCCTGGCCTGAGCTACAAAGCTTTTTTGAGGATTCGTGGCATTCGTTACAGTTTTTTGACCAGATGGGTGGTATTTTTACTGTGGTAAGGAGGGTAATGATACAAGGTGCTGTTCACGAGATTCGGCAATTACAAATGATGTTAAGGCAGCTCACCAGCAACCTAACTTTCCAGGAAGCTTATGACATGACAGGTAGAATTCTTGGGATAACGGTTTGCTCCCCCAGGAAGCACGAACCGCCTAGATGTCTTAACTACTTAACATCACCTCATGTTGTGATATGGAGTGCTGTGACAGCATCTTGTGCATTCCCTGGCCTCTTTGAGGCACAAGAATTAATGGCCAAGAACAGAAGTGGAGAGATTGTTCCCTATCATCCGCCATTTAATTTGGCTCCTGAGGAAGGCCCAGGCACATCTGCACGTCGTTGGAGAGATGGAAGCTTGGAGATTGATTTACCAATGATTCAATTGAAAGAATTGTTCAATGTTAACCATTTTATTGTCAGTCAGGCGAATCCTCATATTGCACCATTATTGCGAATGAAAGAATTCATCAGAGCTTGTGGTGGAAATTTTGCTGCCAAGGTATGCCAACCTATACTCTGAATCTTGTTTTGTATTTTTTCTGACTACTTTGCTTCTTATTCCGTGTTTCCCTATGTTGTATGTCCAAAACAAGTGTGCTAGTTATTTATTTTCATTTTGGGTAAAAAAAAAAAAAAAAACTACATAGTAACTGTTGGAAAAGGAATTGTTTGTTTGTTTTCTGATTCTCATGAGCTGCTTGGACATTTAGTTGAAGATATCTTTAGTCTTTTTCCCCCTTTCATAAGTATCCAGAACCAAATTTTCAATATATATCAGAACACACTGGCTACTTATCTTTTCATTGCCTGCTATGGACATTTCAATCAACCAATCTGTTCATATCTCTCCTCTCACCATTCATCAGTTTTATAGATAGATAAGCTAAGAAGCATAGGCACTTTGCCATTTTAGAATTGTCTGTGCTCTATATAAGATCACTTTCATAGTCCTGGCGTTTGTTTTATATGTACCATTTGTCTGTTCTATTATTTTCATTTCTCATGGTTGAAGTTTTCTTGACATGTCTGGTCATGTAGCTTGCTCATCTTGCTGAAATGGAGGTAAAGCATAGATGCAACCAGATTTTGGAACTTGGCTTTCCATTAGGAGGAATCGCGAAGCTTTTTGCTCAAGATTGGGAAGGAGATGTCACCGTTGTCATGCCCGCGACTCTTGCTCAGGTATTTTCATGTTAGAAGACACTAGAAATTTTGATTTATTAGATTGGTCAAATGGTACAATTTTAGAACAAATAATTACTAGCATAGCCGAGTTTGAACAGAAAATATATATCATTGCTGAGGAACCTTTTCTTGTTACAGTATTCAAAAATTATACAAAATCCTACGCATTTGGATCTTCAGAAGTCGGCCAACCAAGGTAGGAGGTGCACCTGGGAGAAGCTGTCGGCAATAAAAGCCAATTGTGGCATTGAGCTTGCTCTAGATGAATGTGTTGCAATTCTCAACCATATGCGGAGGTTGAAAAGGAGTGCTGAAAGGGCGGCTGCTGCTGCCGCCGCTGCCGCCTCATATGGCCCTGTGATCCCAGTCAAGTTCAGTGCTTCAAGAAGAATTCCCTCCTGGAACTGCATCGCACGAGAAAACTCAACTGGTTCACTTGAAGAAGAATACCTTGCTGATATTACTTCGACACACCATCAAGGTGTTGGTGGATCAACGGGTGCAGGATCCTCTGGTAGATTGTTGCGAACGCACCGTGGTATGTTTGATGGCAGTGATAGCGAATCGGAAAATATTGATTTGAATACTTGGACAAGATCTGGTGGGCCATTAATGAGGACAGCATCAGCTAATAAGTTCATAGACTTTGTTCAGAATTTGGATCTTGATGACTTCAACAGAGGTTTGGTAGCTAATTCCAATGTGCTTCAGACTATTGGTGGTAGTCAAAATTCACAGAGTCCCCGAACCATGTCTGAGCGGAGTTCAGAGAGCCCAGAATTTGATGCCCGGGAGCTTAGCAATCGAGTTTCTTCCAGCATTCTTTTAACTGAAGGGGACTTTTTGCAGCCTGAAAGAATACCAAACGGTATCGTGTTCAATGTTGTGAAGAAGGAAGATTTGACTTTGACAAGTAGGAGCCACGATTCAGAAACTCAAAACAGTGAAGTTGAATGCTTGCAAATCGACTGTTCGGAAAAGTATATTGATGCTAGCTCGGCATCTGATTATGATGGCAAAGAAGAAGATGCTACACCAGAAGGCGTCTTACAAGAACCATCTCCCAAAAGCAATCCGGTGAATCATTCCGAGCAACAACTCGATGGCCACGATCACATTTCAATCGATTCTTAATCTCATTCGAAGTAGGAGATGGAAAGCTCAAAGGACTCCATAGCTTGAGTTATGCTAATCACACTGAAAAATATACAAGTAGTTTTGAGGAATTTGATGGTGGAACCGTGCCGGTTAAATATTCCTTGATGGGCTCGATAAGCCACTCTTAGTTGACATGATCAATTGTTTCTTTTGAATATTTTTTGTAAGTAGAGAAATGGTTGGTAGCAAGATAATTGGAGTAATATCTGTATACTGGACTATACAAATCAACTAATGACAAGTACTTTCACCATCATTGTAATGTGCAAGATATTAAAGCACTTGCCATTGAAGTGCTTGTCAAAAGAAATGAATTGTGGACACTTGTGTGATTCAATATGCTCTTCATAGTCAAACTTGAAAGGGACTCACATTTTGTGTTCACCTTTTTTCTTTTTATTTCTCTTATTTTGTTAATTATTATTGATTTGAATTGAACCATTGATTTCTCCCTCATATCTTTAACTTATGAAATGAAAGACCATTTTTATATATATCAAATTGGGAACTCTACATGGATAATATTTCCAATCATCCAAGATAATGATAAACTCAAATATTTTAAAGATAAAATAGACATCAAATTCTCCTACATTACTCTATTTGATTAATTTATTCATTAAACTTTCATAGTGATTTCATATAGGTTTTAAATTTTATTTAAGAAAGTGCATAACGGCTAGTTTTGACGTTTGATATATTTACAGAACGAAATCAATTATCTATGAGACATAGAATTCAAAAGTTTAAGGATTTATAATGGATTTTCAATTTAAAAGCCTTTTCGACATAAGAATGAATGCTTATAAAATTATTGGACATGTTTAGAATTCACATACATATTAAATACAACCCTCAAATTGTAAGGACTAAATTTGTAATTTTATCCTTTGTTTTTTTTTTTTTTTTAATTTGAAAAATGTGGAGGGGATGAGTTGAATCTTCAACTTTAAAGAAGACAATAAGTGATTTTCATTTATCTATTAAGTTATGTTTGAATTGACTTTTTTTGAAAAAAAAAAAACTTTTATCATAACTAAATCTGTTTTACACATGGGAAAATTCTTAATAAATTAGATTAATGATATGGAATGATATTGTTAAACTCTAAATATTGGTTTCAAAGTGTATTGGTCCCTAAGCTTTCAAATATTTTGTTTTTAGTTTCAATTCTTAGTAGTTTCATTCAAGTTTCTAATATTTACATTGAAAGATATTTAAAGTTTAATTTATGATTGTTGTAACTTTTAAAATAATTACTAACAACTATGTTTTTAGAAAAATAGTCAACCGTCGAATGAAGTAAAGTAGTGCTTTGTAAATTTCAACTTTTAATGTGAAAAAGTAGATTATAATGTTTGGTAAATAATATTAAGAATGACCAAAATAGAGGTCCCAAGCCTAGGATTTAAAATTTAGATTCAACACCTAATGAATCCAACATTTTCTGTATCTTGGCAATATCATTCTTATTTGTATTGAACTATTTCTAAGAGTGAAGACTATCCTCACAGACCAACACGGGTTATATCATCATGTTTTGTCCTTACTCATATGCTTCCTAGGAAAATTTTCAAGAGGTCACCCAATATAAAATTGCTCCAAGCTCATAGCACCATTGACTTTGGAGTTTTTATGATTGAGCCACTAAAGAAGGAAAGTGCTCTTTGTTGATATAGGTATCATGTATCCATTCTTTTAAGTCTTTCTTGACTATACTTTCTACTAAAAATAGTGCCATAAAACATTATAATTAATTTGTTATTAATGTAATTATTTACTTGCAATATTAAATTATCCATTATAGTAAAAATCTAAGATTATTAAATGTAATCTTGAACAATATGTTGTTGACATATGGATGAATCATGTTTAAGAAATAACCAGAAAGTCTATGGTATATGGATAAGGTTGGGTGTCTTATTATCGTGACACTATGAATACGACTCACTTTGGAATTACAACTGATTTAATCCAAATCATTCATATGAAGACATGTGAGTTGAAGTATCCTATATAAAGAGTTTGTATAAGATTGGACCGCAAAATATTTAATATCTCTTTCTAAATCTATTAGTTGAAGAGATTAATGTTTCTCAAAATGATCATATGTGATTTAATCTGTATCTTGAATGAGTTATGAATTTCTGCCTGTGAGAGATCGTCATTTGATTTGCATGAGTGAGAATTACTCAAGTAGTAGATTCAATAAGCTGTTATTTTGGAGACTGAAATCCAATTCTGTTGTCTTTTTTGCATAAAAATCAATCAAATATAGAGCTTGGAACGTAATTTCACATGATCAAATTCACTCACTTCCATATAAGGTAAGTGGATGAGTAGCTCTCTTAAGTATTTATTTTTTTACACTTGAACAAACGTAGCCCCACCTTCTTGTTGGCCCAAAAGGAACTTGTTCATGATTGGATTATAAATATATTAGTAGAAATAAAATATTTGAATTTGATTCAAATAATTTAATATATTTATTTTAATATAAGATATTAAAATATAGGGTGATTGCAATGGGCAACACTTTTGGAGTTAATAATGAAGTATATAACAATATTTTTAAACAATTGCTGATATAGCAAAAGCTATCATTTATAGACCTTATGGCTAATAGAATCTTTTAAGTGATAGACTCTACCGTTGATAGACTCATTTAGCGATGTATTCTATCACTGACTCTGAGAGCTTAATCTAAAATTTTGTTATATATGCAAATTCTTTTACATTATGTTATATCTGCTAATACTTTGGATCCGATTACTATATTTTCAATCGCCCCTAAAATATAAACATATTATAATTAAGGTTGCCTAATTTAGGTCATTATAAAATAGGACCTTTACAAGGTGAACGAAGATCCATGTTGATCAGAATACTACAAAGAAAGAGTTCTCAACATAATTTTCCTAATTCATAGAGAATGGTTCTCTGTCAAATTCTCTCAAAATCTCCTATCTTTCAAAGAGGCTTCTACAAATCTTGGTTCTTGTCAGAGTCATAGCAAAGAAAACCTCGTGATAAGGAGATTCGGCCTCGTGGAGTTGGAGGGCAAGTAGATAAAACCTGCCAACAATCAAATTTTGAGGCATACAAGTGCGTAACCCTTTTAATTAAAATAAAATCAAATAGATCCAAAGCTTCCATTGAGAGATGAAGTATTCATTCCCTTCACTTTCATATCCAATAAATCCTTTTGATTCGAATGTGATCTTGATCCATTTTAAATAAACTACCATAATTTTTTTTTATTGAATTTCTAATTTCATAAAAACTAAAACAAATTTTTGTAGTAAAATAGAAATAACCAAAATAGGATTTAAATTCTAAGTTATCCCTTAAACATTTAGTCCAACATAATTAATTAGGTTTCCATATAAAATGATGAAGGTTCATTGAATAGATGATAATTGTTAATAGACAAGTAAAACCAAAAATGAGAAGACAAGAGTGTTAGTTGAAGAAGTGAAATGATACATTCAATAAGGACCTAATTGTATGGAGTGTTTCTTGGAAACTTACAAGCAAGATTTTTAAAATTGGTTTTGTTTTGTTTTGTTTTATGATGACACATTCCCTTTGGATCAAGACATTGCCATGTGAAGTTGATATTATTGTTGCTTTCTTCTTGGGATTTGGAATCCAGCTACCTCTTCCTTTTTTTTTTTTTTTTTTTTTTTTTGAAAAAAATTCTTCTCTCTTTTTTCTTTCAAAATTTATTTGTGATAATGTATGGGAGATGAAATTTCAAAATCAAAGATCCCATAATTTTTTGTACTATTTCCATAATGAAAAATTTGTCATCTTTTTTTTTAGAAGGAATTTGTGGTTCTATCTAATCTTGATCCTAGGCGGAAACCCACGAGTTGAGGTAACTAGACCTAACTCAATCTTTTATGAAAATACTGAATTCATGTAGTATTGTGTCCGACGTATTTTGATGATGTTTTATGAACTTTAATCATAACATAAATTTTAATGATAAAATTTTTAATTTACAGATGATTTTGATGCATTGAAGTTTTTAGATAATAGAGTATAAAGAAACATTTTTCACTTATTTTTGAATCACTTAAATCGAATCTCAAATGAAGAAGTTTTGGCTAAAGAAGATTAAGAAGCAAAATTCTATTCGACAAATGGCATATGGTACAAAACATGTGGAATGGGGCAACTTTAAAAATTTTTCTTCTCCTCATTTTATAGTATTTTTCTCTTTCCATATTTTACCATTGAATCTCCTGTATTCATTCTTTGAACCTTAACCCAATGACCAATCAAACTTTTTAATTTAAAATAATTTCCTTTTTCTCATCAAATCAATTTTCATCCTCAATTCTTTTTACCATAAATCCAACGTTTGAATTTCATAACTTTCTATTTGTCACGATTCTCATTGTTAATTATTTCTTAAAAGTTTCATTTTCATTATAACTTTTTGTTTTAGAGGGTTTTCTTTGAGAGATTAGACTATTTTCTTAGTATTCGAAATTTATTAACTACCCTTGTGAGTGTGACTTTTATCGTTATTGTCATGTAGACGTTAGATTATTCTAATTTTAGCATCAACATATATTATTGTTATTATTATAATTTTAATTTTACTAATACATGGATAAGATATTGTTATAGATTTTATGATTAGAGTACATCTTTATATCGACATTAATTGTTGATTTTTTTTAATGTTTTATGAGTATTACTAAATTATATCGAAGATATTGATTAATCCTTAATATCATGTCAAACACTCCGATATATGGATATATCAACGAGGATAAGATCTCAAATACTAATGAAATAAATGATATATCGACGGATATTTTAATTATAGTCTATTCCAAATGAGTATCTAAAATAATCATAAATATTTTGTATTTGAAATAGGTTTTTAAATCCTATTTTGGTTCTTTTCTTGATCTTAAAAAGATTCTATATTTTGATTTTTAAACTTTCAAACTTGTTAAGGTCTATTTGGTAAACTAGGCTCCGTTGGTAACAATTTCATTTTTCATTTTTTGTTTTTTAAAATTAAGTAAATTTCCTCCCCATTTCTTATAATTACTTGCAACTTTCTTAAATACAATAATAGTTGGATTCTTAGCCAAATCCAAAAACAAAACAAGTTTTTAAAAGTTGTTTTTTTTTAGTTTTCAAATTTTGGCTTGGTTTTTTAAACAATTGGTAAAAAGTAAATAACAAATGAAGAAATTTGAAGATAGAAATAGTATCTATAAGTTTATTTTTAAAAAACAAAACATAAAACCAAACGGTTAACAAATGAGACCTAATTTTTTTTTGTTTTTTAAAATTAAGTATATTTTCTCCTAAATTCTTACAATGGTTTTCATCTTTCTTAAGTAAAAAAGTTGAATTTTTAGCCAAATTTCAAAAATAAAAAAAAGTTTTTAAAAACTATTTTTTTTAGTTTTCAAAATTTGGCTTGGTTTTTAAAAAAAACATGGTAAAAAGTAGATAACAAAGCAAAATAAATTAGTGTTGAAAGGGTTGTTTGTTACCCAAGGAGACCTAACTAATTCAGATTTTCAATTTTCTTTTTTTAAAAACGTCTGAAAATATAAGTAAATTTAAAAAATCAACCAAACTAGTTCTTAAATAGATTTTTTTCCCCTAAAACTCCAATAAAGATCATTTTTAGGCCAACAAAAAAATGTCTAATTTTAAATAGTAAAACTCAAAAAATGTTAGACGAATTAGAATTTGAGAAAAAAAAAATGTTCAATATGATTTTTAATAAAACAATCAAATTGTTCTGTGAAGAAAATACCCTTGAAATATTTCCACTTTGACCTCAACCATAAAGTAAGCTAAAAAGGGGAGAGTATTAAGGAAGAAAGATATAAATCTCGAGTTCACGAGACTACATGAATGAACTAAAATCATATTCGAGTGAGAGTGATATTGAGGATATGAAAGTATGATTAAGGAAGACTTAAAAGAGTTGAAAGTGGCTACCTAGACCAACAAGGGGTTGATGCCCTAAATCTCGTGGGTCTTGTAGTTTATAATTGTAATGTATAAATATATTATTTATTAAATAAAATATGAGATGTTTTATTTGACATTTAGTAGCATTAACCCACAAACCAATAAACTAACATCTAAGATTATCTTCTGTAGCTTAAACATGTATGTAGAGACATACAAGTGGATCATGTTTAAGTGATAATCTAAATGGTCTATATTAGATGAATAAGGTTGGGTACCTTATCCTGCTATCCTGGTGACACTACGAATACAACCCGTTTTAGATGTTACAATTGTTGTAAAGTGCTACAAATGATATGATCTTGATCATTCACATAGAGACATGTGAGCGGGGGTATTCTATACAAATGGGTTTGTATAAGATCAGACCGCGAAATGACTAGTCTCATTATATAACACCATTCATAATAGAGACTTACATTTCATTAGGATGACCATAGGTGACATGACCTGAATCCTGAGTGAGTTGTGAACTCCTATTTATGAAGGTGGTCCTTTGATTTGTATGGTTGAGAGTGGCCAGATCACTGACTCAATAAATTTACCATTTTGGACATTCGTCTGATTGAGGAGCTGGAAACACATTTACACAAGACGAAATTTACTCCTTCCCTAATGTCTAGGTAAGTAGATAAATTGTTCCCTTAAGGGCTGATTCCGGGCTTAAACAATGAGGCGCCACACCCTCTTTTGGCTCGAGAGGAGTTTGGTCATAGTTGGACTTTGACTTCTTGTTCATTAGAGGGATCATTGGTACTTAAGGATTTAGATGTAACTACAGGGATAAAAATGGTAATTTTGGCCCAACTGTACTTACGAGCAATTTGTGAAGGGTCATCACACTATTGATTGGTTATATCCAATGGACACATAAATATATTTGTAGTGCGAAGAGTGCAACTATCGATCTTTAGTGGAGTGACCGGCAGTTAATGGATGTTGAATAATTTAATTAAAGGAGTTTAATTAATTATTCAAGACCATTGGAGCTTCAATCTACAGATCCATAAGGTCCTCTGTAGCTCAACCAAGGTTATTGAGATATAATTTTTGATTAATTTGAATTGTTCAAATTAATTGAGGGAATTAATTATATATGATATAATTAATTAAAATTAATTATATCTGATATAAATAATATAATGTATTTGATACATTATAATATAAAGTTTAATCGAGAGGAAATAAATATTTGAATATGATTCAAATATTAATTATATGAATAAGATTCACATAATTAAATTTATTATAAATGCGATTTATATTAAATACCATGCAAGTATGAGAGAAATAAAACTATAAGTTATATTGTATTTGATACAATATAAACTATAGGTTATGTGTTATATTTGATATAACATATAGTTATTTATATATATATATATATATATATATTTATTTAATTTTAAATTTAAAAATTAAAGGGAGAGAGTTATAATTCACTCCCTTTAATTTTCTCTCATCAGACATGGGTGTGGGGGTGGTTTTGTTTTTTGGGTGATCTTTATCTTCTTCACAGAAGATCTTAGAATTTTCTCTCCAGTATATGAAAGGTTTTTTGTTATAACAGTTTTTTATTTTTAGCTTTCTGTTTCCATTTTGCTGAATTGTAGTAAAAGTGGGTTGCTATTTTTTCTCCTTTCGTGGATGTAGTTTAGCTACTATTTAAGCTTAGCAGCATTATCAATAAAAAATAGTTTGTTCTGCAATTCTTTTTTGTTCTCAACATTCTGGTATCAGAGCCAAGGTAGTTTTGATTTTTCAAAGCAGCAGTCTTTGAAACTTTGCAACAAAATGACTACGGAAGGAAATAAGAATGAAGGAAGTTTTGTATAGCCGGAAATTCCACGTTTCGATGGTCATTATGATCATTGGAGCATGTTGATGGAAAAATTCCTTCGATCCAAGGAATACTGGGAGTTGGTCGAACCTGGATATGTTGAACCAGCTAGCGAATTGTTGTAAACAGAAGCCCAATGAAAGAAAAATGATGAGATGAAGCTGAAAGATTTGAAAGTAAAGAATTATCTCTTTCAAGCCATTGATCGTACAGTTTTAGAAACCATTCTCAAGAAGAACACTTCTAAAGAAATATGGAATGCAATGAAGAAAACGTTTGAAGGCAATGTAAGGGTCAAGAGGTCTCATCTACAAGCTCTTCGTAGAGACTTTGAAATTCTTGAGATGAAGTCTGGTGAAGGAGTGACAGAATACTTCTCCAGAGTCATGATGGTGGCAAATAAGATGCAGATTTATGAAGAAGATATGCAAGATGTGAAAGTGGTCGAAAAAATTCTACGCTCTTTAACAGAAAAGTTTAACTATATCGTTTGTTCTATTGAAGAGTCAAAGGACATCGATACTCTCACTATTGATGAGTTGCAAAGTTTTTTGATAGTACATGAACAAAAGTTTCAGCGACGAAGCGGAGAGAAGCAAGCCTTGAAGGTGACGAATGATGAAGAAAGAGGTCGAGGTCGAGGCAGCTATAGAGGAAGAGGAAGAGGAAGGGGTCGAGCAAATTTCAACAAAGCAAATGTGCAGTGTTACCGATGCCAAAAACTTGGGCATTACCAATATGAGTGTCCTGAAAATAAAGAAGCAAACTATGCCAAAATCGATGAAGAAGAAGAAATGCTTCTAATGTCCTATGAGGAATTGCATGGAGTCAAAAGAGAAGATACATGGTTTCTTGATTCCGGGTGTTCTAATCATATGTGTGGTGATCGATCCATGTTTAGTGAGCTCAATGAAGATTTCCGACATTCAGTGAAGTTGGGAAACAACACTAAAATGGATGTGATGGGCAAAGGAAATGTGAAGTTGTTTCTGAATGGAGTTAATCATGTTGTTACTGAGGTATACTACATTCCAGAATTGAGTAATAATCTCTTGAGCATAGAACAATTGCAAGAAAAAGGTTTGACTATTTTGATCAAGGGAGGGAATGCAAAATATTTCATCCAAAGAAAGGCTTAATTATTCAAACAAAAATGAGCAACAACATGATGTTTATTTTGCTAACCCAAACTTCTTCTCAAACACAAGTTGATCAGTGCCTTCAAACAAAAGCTGAAGCTGAAAGTTTATCTCATCTTTGGCATCGACGATATGGACATTTGAGTTACAAAGGTTTGAGAACTCTACAGTGCAAAAACATGGTATATAGGCTTCCTCAATTTAGTGCCTCAAATGCTACATGCACTGATTGTATCAAAGGGAAACAACATCGAGATCCCTTTCCAAAGAGGAGCACTTTGAGAGCAACACAAAAGCTGGAACTTATTCATGCAGATATTTGTGGCCCAATCACCCCTACATCTAATAGCAACAAAAGGTACATTCTGTTGTTTATTGATGATTATAGCAGGAAAGCATGGGTATATTTTTTGGTAGAAAAGTCAGAATCTTTTAACTCTTTCAAATACTTTAAGTCCTTGGTTGAGAAAGAAGCTGAGTTTCCTATTAAGTGTTTACGCACCAATAGAGGAGGAGAATTTAATTCAGTTGAGTTCAATGATTTTTGCAAACAAAATGGGATCAAAAGGCAATTAACGACCATCTATACTTCGCAACAGAATGGTGTAGCGGAAAGGAAAAACAGAACGATAATGAACATGGTTCGTTCAATGCTATCGGAGAAAAATATACCCAAAACCTTTTGGCCGGAAGCAGTAAATTGGACCATCTATGTCTTAAATAGATGTCCTACCTTGGTGGTCAAAGATATCACACCAGAGGAAGTTTGGAGTAGGATAAAACCCTCAGTAGATCATTTTCGGATTTTTGGATGTGTAGCACATGCACATGTTCCAGATGCAAAAAAAACCAAATTAGACAATAAAAGCATTTCTTGTGTGTTATTGGGAGTTGGTGAGGAGTCAAAAGGTTACAAACTATATGATCCGGTCGGTGGAAAGGTTTTTGTGAGTAGAGATGTAATTTTTTAGGAAGAAAAACAATGGGATTGGGATGCAAAACAAATAGTAGCAGTACACTTAGATTTGGGTGATGGTGATGATGCAGATGAGGAACAAAATGTGAGTGGAAATGAACTTGATAGTGATAGAAAAGATGGAGTTAGGGAAGAAGATTACATTTTTGGTGATGGTGGGCAAAATGTGAGGAATTTAAGGGAATCTCGTGAGAGGCGTCTTCCTACATGGATGGATGATTATATTAGTGGAGAAGGTCTTTCAAAGGATGAAGCTCATATGACACTAGGGATATCAACTGATCTATTGTATTTTGAAGATGCTATACAAGATGAAAATTGGAGGTTGGCCATGGACAATGAAATCAGATCCATTGAGAAGAACAAAACGTGGACACTTGTTGAACTACCAATTGGAGCTAAAAGGATTGGAGTAAAGTGGGTCTACAAAACCAAATACAATGAGCACGGAAAAATTGATAAGTACAAGGCTCGATTGGTTGCTAAAGGCTACTCTCAACAATATGGAGTAGACTACACAGAAGTTTTTGCACCAGTGGCAAGGATGGATACAGTAAGAATGATTATTGCTTTAGCTGCACAAAAGGATTGGAATATTTTTCAGCTTAATGTTAAGTCAGCTTTTCTCCATGGTGAGTTAACTGAAGATGTTTATGTAGAGCAACCAAAAGGGTATCAAAAGAAGGGTAATGAGCACTTAGTTTACAAATTGCACAAAGCTTTATATGGATTAAAACAAGCTCCACGTACTTGGTTTAGTCGAATTGAAACACATTTCATCAATGAAGGATTTCAAAGGTGCGATAGCGAACAAACATTATTCACTAAGAGAAGTTTGGAAGGAAAAATTATCATTGTAAGTGTGTATGTTGATGATTTAATTTTTACTGGTGATGATGAAACTATGATGATCGATTTTAAAAATTCCATGTTGCGTGAATTTGATATGATTGATTTGGGAAAAATGCGATTCTTTCTTGGGATTGAGGTGTTACAACAGTCTTCTGGATTTTTTATATGTCAAAGAAAATATGCATTGGAGGTTTTGAAAAGGTTTGGCATGCTGGAAAGTAATTCTGTGAACAGCCCAATTGTTCCTGGTTCCAAATTGAGTAAAGCTGGAAATGAGGTCCCTGTTGATGATACATATTACAAACAATTGGTGGGAATTTTAATGTATCTTACTGCCACAAGACCCGATATGATGTTTGCTACTTGCCTTATAAGTAGGTACATGGAAAAACCAATGGAAGATCATCTTTAAGCAGCTAAAAGAATACTTCGGTACTTAAAAGGGACTGTGAACTATGGAATTCATTACATAAAAGGAGGAAATGCTGGATTGTTGGCATATACAGATAGTGACTATGCTGGAGATTTGGAAGATCGAAAAAGTACATCTGGGTATGTATTTTTAATGAGTTCAGGTGCTATTTCGTGGTATTAAAAAAAACAACCTATTGTGACCTTATCAACTACAGAAGCTGAGTTTGTAGCTGCTGCAATTTGTGCTTGTCAAGGAGTTTGGGTGAGGAAAATTTTGAAGAAGTTGAGCCATCCAGATGAAAGTTGCATTACCATATTGTGTGACAATAGTTTAACCATCAAGCTATCAAAAAATCCAGTTATGCACGGTCGAAGCAAGCATATTGATGTGAGGTTTAATTTTCTAAGAAATCTTACAAAAGATGGTGTAGCTGAATTGGTTCATTGTGGAAGCCAAGATCAAGTGGCAGACATTATGACCAAACCCTTAAAGTTAGAAGTTTTTCAGAAGCTTCGAAGGTTGTTGGGAGTATGTGAATTTTCAGAGGAAAACTAATTGCTTCTGAGCATTTAGTTTAAGGGAGGGAATGAAAGGTTTTTTGTTATAACAGTTTTCTATTTTTAGCTTTCTGTTTCCACTTTGTTGAATTGTAGTAAGAGTGGGTTGCTATTTTTTCTCCTTTATTTTCGTGGATGTAGTTTAGCTACTATTTAAGCTTAGCAGCATTATCAATAAAATATAGTTTGTTGTGCAATTTTTTTTTTGTTCTCAACAGTACAAACAGAAGAGTCCCTACAACAAAACGCTTCTCTCTCTCTCAAACTCTCTCCCTCTTCTAAAATCTAAGAGTCCACACGCTCCTGAGAAATTCTCATCCCAAAAGAGAATACGAATGTCTCACTTGTGGTGGTGACCTTTTTGGATCGTGATTGTTCGAGGAGGGATTTCTGAAGAAATTGGTTTCTTCAAGGGTACGCATTTCTTCCAACCCTTTCTTTTTCTCTCTCTCTCTTTTAAGATGCATACTGTAATTCTTCACTAATACATAATTGTATATTCGGTAAAATTTTTGTTCTGTGAAAATAAAAATTGGGTCGATCCCCACTTCCGCTATGGAACTTCACAGTTCCTTTAGGTGCACCTTCCTTTTCGGTGGCTCAATCATAGAAACTCCAAAGTTAAACGTGCTTTGCTTGGAACAATTTTATGTTGGATGATCACCTGAAAAATTTTCTAGGAAGCATGTGAGTGAGAACAAAACATGTTGAAAGGTCCTATGTTAGTTTGTATGGATAGTCCCAAGAGAGCGGAGTGTACCATCTCGCCATAGTAGCGAGTCTATTTATAGTCATGATTGTTGTCATGCCCAACCAGTTTTCCACCTTCATTTTTTCATGCTGCTATGATGTAACATGTAGTCATCTCGAGGCAGCACGATGTGTGGTATAGAACTCCCTATTTTCTCTCTCCCAACAATTCCTTGATAGATTTTGAGTCAGGAATAGAGTTGTGGCTTATTCCGCACTATATCACAATTCATTCATTTTTGGGCATAGCAATTCATGAAACGTGGCATGGGACATCTGTCGGTGGCGGGAGTCTGACATCCGAGCGAGAGGTCAGACTAATCGGATTCATCCTGGTCCGATCTGAACAAATCTTGTTGAATGAATTGATCCATTGTGATGAGATGAATACAAAGATTAAACGAGCATCCCACACCCAAATGGTTCATGTGAATATATATACTCTAATTTCCATGTATATTTGGTATAGATAAGTATATCATATCAAGTACATGTGAATATATATACTCTAAACTCCTACATGGATAGTCGAACAATTAGCATATATTAAACAATAGAAAAGGAGTAACTAGGTTGCTGCATGTTTAACTTTTAAAGGCAAAAATGTTAAATATATTCTTTTAACTTCAAACATTAAATTAAGGGTTTGTATATATTTGCATTTACATATGTAAACTACGTAAATGTAAATTTAATTTTGAGTATATTGGTAAATAAACCATCATTTAGCTTTGAAAGCAATAAATTTAATCAAGACACTTGATTAAAACGACGTCTTAAATAACTTCTCACAATATGCATGTGTTCATAATTGCATCTATAGCTGCATAAAAGTAAGTTAAATTATGAGTATATGCATATATATACTTTCAAGGGGAAACTCAAAAATATATTGTAGTTTTAAAAACTATTTAAAAAAATATTGTACCTTTTAAACTATTTAGAAATATATATATATTTAATAGGTCAAATTTTGAACCCTCGACCTTTAGATTATTTTTTTTCTTTTTGATAATTTAGACATTCGACCTTTTTTTTTTTTAATTTTCCAGTTTATAAAAACAATTTCTAAAAAAAATGTATTATTTCATTATTTTATTTAAACTCTAAAAAGAATAAATTAAAAAAAAATAGTATCTCATAAAAATAAAAAAATGTAAATTAAAATATCTCATTTATATAAAAATAATTACAAAAATCAATGTGTCCCACAAAGACGGACGTCGTCGATTTTGAGCTGGTTGTCGTCGTTGACTTCGAACTTGAGGTTACTCGGGTTCTTCTTGATGTTGCTCTGGTACCTCTGCAGGCGCTTCATAATATAAATATTCATTATGCTCTCCATGACCCCAACCATTTCCATGCACGTATGAAGACGAAGGACCAACCTCTGAGTCATAATGTCCTGAACCAAATGCTGACATCATCATCATCGGACTAACATAATCAGTTTGACTCTGCGTCAGCGTCATAGGGGGCAACTCTTCCATATTATGGGCAACCTCATCAAACTCATCCTCTTCTCGAATAGGTTCTCTATGTCTAAGAGCTGGTGGAGGAACAATAGATATATCGTACATATAATGTATCTTCTCCATATAGCTTTGGTTGTCACTACATATAGCAAGAACCTGGTTCGGATCATTCGCAACCTCATGGAGTCTACTATTATTCGATCTCTATGAATTATAAAACAATTAGATAATATTTAAAATAAATTTAAATTAAAAATAATTAGATAATATTCATTCATTTATCAGATGACCCACAGTTGCTCCCAGACAAGTGACGTAGCACCTTATGATATTATTATACCAATGAATATATTCTTGAGTGACATCCCTGTCAAACTGTTCAATAGAAACCCTCACTGCAATAAACCTTGCATGATAGTGCCATCGCACTATCAAATGTGCAACTTTTTCGGACCAATCTCCAGTCCTTAAGTCAATATCATGCAGTAGGTGTTCAGTATTACAAGGCAATGGGACATTCTGTTGAAAACCGAAATGTCTCATCACCCTATCAGGAAGATGTCACTCACCAATGTGAAAACATATGAGAGGACTCATCGTCGCCATATGTTTTGATCATTCGTACAAAAATTAGGCAAAATATGCATAGAAATTTTGTACGGCTCCCAAATAACCTGAAACACAAAATATTATATTGGAGAACATTAAAAACAAATACAATAAAAATGTGTATAAAATAATCAATTAGGTTTAGTGTAATGTACCTGATCAGGTTGAAGCAGATCAAACATGTATTTATACTGGCTGACTACATGTGTGGCTGTCCTAGTCACACAAAATTTGCCTCTCCACCTAAATTTTTAAATTGATAATTTAGAATCTAAATTAACTAGATCAGTGATATAAAAATTAAATTGAATTAAAACAACATATTGAGAACCGTAGGCTCGTCCAGTTAACTAAGCGTCATTAACATGTTGTAACTGTGGAGCCATTATTGGAAATCGCTCCCAAGCCCATAGTTGCAAAGTATGAGAGGCCTAGTTATCTCTCGAACCTCAGGTCTTGTTACTTTGCATAGTTGTCTATACAACCATGCCAAACATGCTCCACCCCACGAATACCGTCCTGCATCATAGAGGTTAGCTAATAGTGGCAGGAATATCAAGTGAACAAAATGACTTGATTTATCGAAAAACAGACTTCCACCCATTATTTGTAGTATATATGCTCGCGCATATCTTATGACGGTTTCTTCATCTGCATCATCTGTGAGCTCACAGAATTGTGTTCCTAACCATATCAAACTTAACCTCGATCCTTTAATTTTGTCGGCAGGTGGGGTCGCACTGAGGTACAGTTGACAAACTTGTGACCAGTCATCATACATCACTCTAGTGACCGGCTCACTGTCAACAGGTAACCCCAACAACACTTTTATGTCTTGTAGAGTGATAGTGCACTCTCCAACAGACATATGAAATGTATGCGTCTCAAGTCTCCATCTCTCGACCAAGCCTATGATCAGATGCCAGTCCAACTGAATAAATCTCAATCTGGAAACCCCATAGAATCCAGATGTGCGCAGTAGCGGTAGTATTCGAGGGTGGAGTGGGATAGTGCGTTGGAGAACTGCCTCTCGACGCCTGCAAGATATTTCTCTAGTAGTACGATCTCGCCATGCAATAGATGATCGATGAATGGACTGGTCGTACAAAATATCGAGATCAACAGGTCCTAGGTTTAAAGCCATGATCTGAAAGAAAAAAAAATATTTATTTCTCAATTAGAAGAATAATGTACAACTTAATTAAAAGAATAATGTACAACTTTATAAATTATAATTAAAAAAAATTGAATATACAATAAAAATATCTACATTTAATTAAATATACATGATAAAAGAAGTATTTATTTCTCAATTAAAAGAATAATGTATAACTTTATAGCCTACAATAAAAAAATTGAATATACAATAAATTATTATAAAAAATTTGAATATACAATAAATTATAATAAAAAAATTAAATATACCATAAAATGAATATATAATAAAAAAATATTTATTTTTCAATCCCTAACTATCTGGAGCCCGTCTTAGTAACGAAGGACACTTCCTTCGATTATGGCCTAACTGATTACAAAATCCATATCGTTGTCGAGTGGCTGGTTCTGTCCAATCCATCTCGTTGTGATAACGTGAACTTTTTGGTCTACCAGGTTTTCTCAACAACGATGGATCAGGATGTAAGACGGGCATATTAGGATGCGTGATCCAGTAATCTTCATGCGGTATAGGTTGAAATTGAGGAGAGTAACATTCAGCATACTAATACGTTATTTTATGATGTGGAACTGTGGATGAAATGCGATGATGAAATTGCGTTGAGCACTCAAGTTTTCTCAGCGGAATCCAAGTGTAAACTCCACTGAGTTTCCTGGTAAGTTCAGGGTCGAACTCAGGGACTTTGGAAAATAGGTTGCGGTGGTAATTTTTAGGAAAACTTTGCGGTAACCAAATAAATAAATAGTTGTTGAGGTTGTTGTTTACGGTAATGAAAAATAAACAAATGCAGTGGAATTTGAAAATAGTTGAATAAACGGGAAATGCGATGAGTATGCGGTGAACGGGTAGAGAAAAATTTCGGTTAACACTTCCTAGGATGCGTTCATGCTATGCGATCATGCAACATGTATACAACAATAAACCACCTCTCGGTGCGAATGGGCACGGCTTCTAAGTCTAGAACGCATGCGATATATGCGATAAGTCTATAGGACCTATACACACACAAATATGGTGACCACATAATATCATTCCCATCTCTAGGATGCATGCGATGTAGGTTGACAAACAGAGCTTATCTCTAAGTCCTTATCTCTTGTTTATGTAGTTCTAATCTTACTCTCTCGAATCTAGATTCTAACCTAATTCTCTCGAGTCTTAGGTTCTTTCTTTAGACTCTCTCTCGAGTAGCTCTAAAGGGGTATTTGGCACAGTATAACACAAGATAATCGCAAGCAATGAACTTCCTAGGTCATGTTAGCTTAGTTATTCTCAACCCATTCGACTAGTTTAGCTACACATACGTGCTAAGGGAGTGAACAGATGTAGAATAAGAACTTCCATTGTATAAATATAAATATGAAGTACAAGATAACAATACAAGAATAGAATAAAGAGCCTGGTAGCAATCTCTTGTTACCCAGGCTTTTACACTTTTTTTTACTCGTGTTCAAAAGATAATCTCACTCTCGCGAAAGTCGGCCCGCTCTCTGCTTCTATGCCTCAAGGTTCTCTCTTGAGTTGCCTTGAGCGATTTACGGCGTCTTTACTCTTCTCTTGATCCGCCTTAAAATAAAAAGTAAAAACTATGGACAAAGACGTACTAAGCTAACTGATGAATTTTCTAACTGGTGAACCCCTTTTTTAAAGGATGCCTTTGGTATTTATAGAGCTTCGGGGTGAAGGTGGTTTCTCTCTTATGATTGCTCAGATAGAATGACTTTAATTCCCTGACGAATATTTGTCACCGAAAAGCTGAATGTACTTGTTATCGTTAATGGCTGTCAGCTTAATTCGGATTCGACGTCATCAGCTTTCTGTCTCATCGCGATTAATTATGTCTTTCACCCAGATGCACCCACCAAGTTATGCCGACCAAGTTGCGGCAATCCTTCTTGAGTAAATATTTACAAACACAATCACCGCAAAGTCTTGCGGTAATGCTGCGCTCAACCAATGATTTCCTATGATCGCAATTTCCGCCTTCCGTCAACGCATATTCTGCATAAAAATACAAAAATCAACTGTTCCTATGCGATGAACGCATGCGGCCGCAATATAATAAACTTAATGATTTTTGGACGCAATCTAACACATTTTGTCAACGCAAGCCAACATTGTTTAAGAACTTAGCATTATGATAACATGCATTTCTGCCCGTTATCACATACGTTGACAATTTATAGTAGTCCTCAATAAAGTCTTCGTAGTTCATGTTAAAATGTGAGCAAATGGCCATAAAATGCGAGCATGGAATGCTGAATGCTTGCCACTTGTTACATGAACAGTACCGCTCGGACCTGTTTAGCCTCAATATTTGAACATTTACTCCTTTGGCATTGAGACTATGACGTCCAGTCTTCACATGAAATACACCTTCATACCGATCGTATGATTGTACTTCATGTTTACTAGATCTTGCAGCCCATTTATTTATTTTCTTGTGTATGTACCTGGATTTTTACTCCACTTAGTATTATAAAATATGCTTGAAATAAATTGTTAATAACATATATATATATATATAAAATAATATTACCGTGTGTATTTATCTTGACGCTCCAATGCATCCCTTATTTCTTCTTTCTTTTCTCGAAATAATTCACGCATTTGAAGAATGTTATCTAAGCAAGAGCATTTATAGGCAACATTCGAGCTCCTTTGAGGACTCCATTTATGCACTCTGATAGATTTGTCGTCATCCACCCATATCTGAATCCTCCATCATGTACATCCACCCATATCTGAATCCTCCATCATGTGCTTGAGTCCATTTCTCTAAACTAATGTTGTCAAAAAAACTCAGACAGCTCCGATTTATTCCTTTGATATCTTTAATTACTTTATTGAACTTCCGAATTTGAAACTGACACCCGGCACGATAAACATAATTTTTCAATGAATTAAATCTATACTTTTTATTAAAGTTGCTGACGATATGTCGTAAGCAGAAAGGATGGTGACATTTTGGTCCCGTCCAACCATTTGCTGGATTGTTCACTGCTGCGATTATACCAGCATGTCGATTTGAAATTAAACACACATCTTCGTGTGTTACAAATTCTCTCAGGTGTTTCAGGAACCATCCCCATGAATCTGCGGACTCTTCAACAGCAACGGCAAATGCAAATGGAAGAAGATGGTCGTTCGAGTCACCTGATGTAGCAATCAACAATTTTCCTCTATATTTGTCGTACAAGTATGTACCATCTATCTGAATTATCGGCCGACATTTATTAAAAGCTTCTATACAAGGACCAAATGCCCAAAATACAGAAGTTAGGATAACATGGCCTTCAGTAAGGGTTTCTTTCACTCTCCCTTCTACACGTGTTCCGGGATTGGTCTGCTTAACCATATACAACCAGGATAACAATTTGTAAAACTCATCCCAATCACCGAACACTTTAGTCAACCTTTTCTTTTGCCCTCCCATACTCTATGGTAAGGAACATGATATCCAAACTTTGAATGGTTAGGATGTCTATATAATATTTCTATCTGATTTGTTCCCATATCTACACTAAGTGACATCCCAACCATTTCAATGAATTGTTCAAATACAATTCCACTGTTCACATTTATGCTAAAACTCCCACTTGGTGGTTGGTCATAGTCAACTCCATCAATACCATCAATCATATTATTATTTGTAAACAACAAAAATCCCAAGCATTTGCCGGCCATTTTCTAAAAAAAAAAAAGACAAACATCAACTTTTTGTATTATACTTTTTATAACAAGTATATTAAAAAATATTAAACTTTTTAAAAAAATCACAATAATTTTGTATTATACTTTTTATAAGAAGTATATTAAAAAATCACAATAATTTTGTATTAAAATTTTTAATTTATAAACATAAACTTTTTAAGTTTTATGAACATCAACTTTTTAATCATAACAATCAATTAAACTTTTTATAACTATTTTTAAACATAACAACAAATTAAACTTTTCAAATTACAATGAGGTAAACTTTTTAAAACTATTTTTTTAAATTTAATACAAAATAAAAAATTAAATTAAATTAAACTTTTTCAAACTATTTTAAACTATATTTTCAAAGTTAATACTAGAAAAATCAAATATCATAAGAAATATATTAAAAAAAATCACAATAATTTTGTATTAAACTAAAAATATTAAAGCATTTAAACTATAAACATCAACTTTTTAAACATAACAATAAACTAAACATTTTAACACTATAAACATCAAAGTTAATACCAAAGAAATCAAATATCATAAGAATAAACTAAACTTTTTAAACTATACTAAACTTGTTAACTATCACAATAATTTTGTATTAAACTATAAACATCAACTTTTTAAACATAACAATAAACTAAACATTTTAACATTATAAACATCAAAGTTAATACTAAAGAAATCAAATATCATAAGAATAAATTAAACTTTTTAAACTATACTAAACTTTTTAAACTATACTAAACTTGTTAACTATCACAATAATTTTGTATTAAACTATAAATATCAACTTTTTAAACATAACAATAAACTAAACTTTTTAAACTATGCTAAACTTGTTAACTAAAAAAAATACTAAAATATAGAATATCATTAAAAAAGACGACAAATAAATAAAATTACTTATTGATCTTCAATTAAAAAATAATATTAAAAAATCAACATTATCATGGTAGACATCAGTATAAGGAATAAAATTGATATATTTAACATAAACAAATATTAAAAACAAAAAACTACTAATAAATAAAAGTTAAACTTCTAACTCACAAATTTGATGTTAGTTCTTTTTTTTCCTTCAAAGTGACAACGTTCACCCTTTTTCCCTATTATTTGTTATCGGCCAACAACTACAAAAAATTAAAAAAATAGAATCTATAAAATAATAACAATATAAGAACAAAAATAAAATGTATAATTATTCTTAAAAAATAAAAATTTAGTAGAGTAACGAACCGGTATAGTTTGTGATCAAAGGAGAAGTGTGGGAACAATTTGTATCAAACGAAATAGAAGAAGAGAAATGGAAATGGAAAGCGGTGAGTTAAAAGATGGGAGGAGAAAGATTAATAGAAGAAGAGAAATGGAAACGGAAAACAGTGAGAAAAATGGGAAGAGAAGGATTTAGTAGAGGAAGAAGGCAGAGGATTTCGAAAATGGGCAAATGCAAACTGTGATATGAGAATGGTTGGGTGGTGTTTAAAAAAAACATAGGTCGAGTGTTGAACCCTCGACCCACAGGAGATGAAATTAAAAGAGGTGGTTGGGGAGGAGGCACGGCAGCAGGCAGCACGGCAGACTTATTAAAGCTGCCCAGATTCAGTCAGCCGCGACAGAGAGATGGGACTACTCACCCAGCTTGTCGAGGGTTGAACTTTCGACTTATGTAGGTCGAATGTTCAACATTCGACAAGTTTCCAAGCAAAGCTTCACCAAGTTCATCGAGTTCTCAACCCTCGACATCTAGCCTCGAACAGACAAAACAACCATATTTCTCTAATTAGTTTTAAAACAACCACATTTTTCTAATAACTTTTCAAATCTACAATATTCTAATAAAAGATCCCATTCAAAACGAGGTCCTAAATAACTTCATAATTGCACCTATAACTAAGTAAAAGTAAATTGAAATATGGACACATATAAACTTATTTACATGAAATTGAATTAGTAACCGTAGCTCGTGCAAAAGATTTGAAAAATACTTAATTACTAAGTCTCCTATTGTATTTATTAGGGAGGAAGCAAGCTAAGTCAGTTGAATCATTACCTACCATCTTTCCAAAAACAACTCATTTCGGTTTGAAACACGCCTTAAGGATCGTTTATTTAATGAGAATCCAAGATTCCTATGAAATGGATATCTGAATTACCACGTTTGCTTTGCAGCAATGTAAAATATTCGGACATCTGAAGATTCCTAGACATCCTAGGATATCCTTATGGAAGGTATCTTGAGGGTTTTAGATGCCCTTCGATTCTGAAGCATGAGTTTTCTAGATTCTCGTGTTAATAGCATTTTTTTTTTTTTTTTTTTTGAAAAAATGGTACTTTAATTAAGCCTCAAGGGAAAGGTTAGTATTAACATCACTAGAAATAAGATATTTCTAACCCAACCAGGAAAAGCATCATGCGAATCTGGCTGCTTCATGGGCAACCTTGTTTCAAATTCTACAGATGTGTCAAAAGAAATGGCCGAAAATTCATCAGTTAGCTCTAGGATCTCTGCATGTAAGCATTCAACCTCAATATGTGATTGTGATCTCCCGTTGATCAAATTTATTACTTCTACACCGTCTGATCTAATAATCACCTCCGAAATACCCCAAATTTTTGTCAAACGTAGACCTTCTAAAATTGCTTTCATTTCAGGTAGAGGGGGAGTTGAGTTGAAGGAGTCGAGAGTTAAACCATTCAAATGAGTTTCTGCAAACAACTCCCAATCCTAGAATTGAAAGTGATTTCCCCCATGCAGCATCAACATTAATTTCCAGAGCATCAATGGGAGGTTTTAACCATCTTGACTGACTTGACACAGTAAATTTTAAATTTGATTGAAGGTATTCATTAGTAGGATTCTTATATTTGAAAAACTTTGATAAAAACAACTCCCATTTTTACTTTTTTTAACTCTTTATTTTTATTTTATAATTAAAATAAATAATGTGAATTATATATTTCACTCTCTTCTATTATATTGTAGTTGTCTTTACCTTTTTTAGAAATATCAAGTTCAAATTCAAATTAATATTTATTTTATAAAAAATCCTAAGTAAATACACATTACTTTCTTGAGAAAAATACAAATAAAATAATAAAATAATTTTAATTTTTAAAAAATTCAAATTAATAAAAACAAATATGTTATATAGATTTAAATTATATTAAATTAATTATAAATGAAGGAATACTCGTAAGAGTATTCTTGCAATATTGTGTAAATTTAAGACATTCCCACTACAAAACAAACATAGTTATCTAGTATTCTCAAATATCTCAAAACAGTATTCCTACAAAATAAATATAGTTATTCAAGAATGTCAGACATCTATAATTCTAGATATCTATAATTTACAACATCTAAATATTTCGATTATCTACCTTCCAAACAACAAACAACCCCTTATTTTCGTTTTTGCTTTAAAAAAAATCAAATTAATTAGAAATTTTTGTCTACGTTGTTATCTTTCCTTCATCTTGAAGGTTGTTCGTATCTTCTATGCAATTTAAATTAGTATGAAAACGTTTGAAAATTAACTGGAAATCCAACAAATTTTTGTAATTGTCGGTGTGATAATCACATACAAATCAGATAGCAATCACATAACACTCACATGGAAATCAGATAACAAACAAAATTTCAAGTGAAAGTTTTTTTTGTCATGTTTGCAAAAAAAAGCAAAACCTAGGGACACACCAAATTTTTCATTTACTTTTTTTATTAAAATTACAATTACCCTAAAAAAAATTTGAGTTTATAACCTGACATACTGTATTTCTAAATATATATTTTTTTATTTAATATAAATTTGCACTTTATATTTTTTTAATTCATAATTTGGATATAATGAAAACACAAAAATATTGTTTTCATTTCACTGTTCGAATCATAGAATAATGAAAAATAGTTTTTATAAACAAAATTCAGATTATCTACTAAACACATATCTTCTGAACTCAGTAAATTTGAAAACATAAAACAAAGTCCAGATTGCCAATGAGGTAGACTCTAAAATTTTCATAATTAAAGATGTTCATTTCTCTAGTAGGGGTGAGGTCTATGGGGACCCAACGAGCACCATCTCCAAACGGTGTGGGGAATAGGGAAGGGTGTGGTGAGGAAAATTTTTTCATGAGGTAAATGGGGACGGGGATGGGGAACCCCGGCCAATTAGCCTCTTTTATTTATTTATTATAATAATTTAATGTTATCTTTTCTATCGGTATTTTCTTTTTACTATTTCTACCCAAAGTTTGACATTTTTTTTTTCTAAGAACAGACTTTCATAAAATCAAGGGGCAAAAACACAAACCTCCTAGAAAATAGCTGAGAAAAACCACAGACATATGAACATATGAAAATTTCCTAAAAGTAATAATTATATGAAATCTGTAGAAAATAGTTTGATGTATGGATTTAATAGTTTATTATTTATTTATTCTTTTTATAAATTTTCACGAACTCTTTGAATTATTTAATTCGTAAATTAGTATTCACAAATTTTCTTGGAAATTTCTTTCGACTAAAATTTTTGCATTCGCTACTAGACATGGGAAAAGAACTACAACGAAAATATTGAATTAAGATTTGCGAGGCAAAAAATAAAAATAAAAATAAATAAAAAAATAAAGGAAGACTAAAGTAAATTAAAAATAAAAGTCAAGAACCCAACTAAAATTTGAACTATTTATTTTTTTTTGCATCAAATTACAATTAAGCTGTTTACCAAAATAAGGCCAAGTCTTTTAAAATTTGGATACTAAATTAATGGATGAATGCAAGTCATGCTCGTTATGGTCAAGAGGCGAGATAGCATTTCACCTTCTTGTCTTAACTGGTAGACACAATCGTTTAGAATTAAAAAAAAAAATAATTTTGATGTGAAATGTAATTAACAAAAAATGAGATTCTGACGAACCTGAGCAAAGTTCTACTAGCTAAGATATATGTCGATCTCTTACATTACTGATCGATAAAAGTAAATTTAATATTATATTATCAAATCTAATGACTAGAGGTTCAAATCTCAGCAATCCTATAACAAAAGCTAAAAAAAAGTAATGATTTTTCATAATAAAATTAAAAGTTCAAATTAGAAAAAAATCAAAGAAAAACACTTTGATTTGGCTTATAAAATACACTAACTATAAATGTTTCATTCTTGAAATTTCTTTGTAAGGACTTGCTACAAAATTTTGTTACTTTTTTAAAAAGATAGAGATATTCTAATTGATCTTTAACCGAAAGATTGTTTTCTCATCACCATAATTTTTTTGTGTATTAAATAAAAAAATATGAAGTAATTATATTGTTGACTTTGTTTTGTTTTTTTTTTTTTAAATAAAAAGGACTTTAATATTTACATGGACTTCCACAAACAATTTCAACACCGAAAAGAATCTTCTAATATATATATATATATATATATATATATATATTTATATATATATATTTTCTTTTAATTTCATTTTTGTTAAATAACGATAAGATGATGATGTTGACACATTTCATACATTTAAAACAATCCTAATAAGTCTTATTTTATTATTAACTTTTTTGTTTTGCTAATTTATTATTACTTTTTAAGAAAAACATATTTATTTGTTCAATTTTAATTGTATTTTTCTGAAATTTATATCAATTTAAATTGGTTTATATCACAATTTTAGTCCAAACTTTCAATACATGTCTAAATTTTTTTATTTTATATTTATTAGATCATTAAATTTGTGTATGGAACAATGTTGAAATAGTTAAAATCACTCTGGCACACACATTTAATCACTCAAAATTAATTTAATGTTTAATTTTACTTTTAAACGTAATTTTCATACTATTAAAGTTAATTTTAAATGAATAAAACTATTTTTTAAAATGATTTTGAAATGACAAAAATGAATTTAACAATTTCAAAACACTTTCAAATATGTTAAAAGTGAGATAGATTTCTAAACTTTCACTTTTGTTTTTAATAGGTCTTTGATATATTCGACAATTTTTAATGTTAAAGTAAATATATTAGACCTAAAGTTTGAATTCTATGTTTAGTAGAACTCGAAACTTTCAGTTATTTTTTGAAATTTTGGAATAAGTGAAAGACCTTAAAGACATATAATTGAATGTTTAGGAACTTGAAGATTAAACATAATATTGAAAGTTCATCAATAATTTGATAAGCATATACTTGACAAAATTTGTAATTTAACCCTTTTAATAATAATGTAGACTTTCTTCGTATTATATTAATAATTTAAGAGTTGTGTTGTGTTTGAAAGGGAAAAAATGTTAGACATTAAAGTTGTGAACACACTTATTTTTGTCATAAAATAAAGTAGAGATGAATTTGTCGTGCACATCACCAATTGGGCAATTGGGGGGTTATTACTTATTTCATTGGTTAGGGAATTAATTGGAAATTTAATTTTAAAACAATTTAAGCCTTTTTTTAAGAGAGGAAAATAGGTGCATTCAAATGTTCTAAGATAAGGTTAGTTGAATGACCAAAAAGTTTTTCAAAAGAAAATATATTATTAAAAGTAGGAATATAGTTTACAAGATATCAAAGAGTAGAAAAGGCATTATATCAAAATTTGAGAGATAAAGATGCATATGTAATAGTCATTTAAGTGAGATGTCTATATATGTTTACGTTCAACTATTCCATTTTGTTAAGTGTATAAGAATAAGACATGATGAACATACCATTTCTTGATAAGAAGTTTTGAAAGACAGTGTTGGTGTATTCCTGTCCTCCATCAGAATAAAGAGCTTTAATATGCTTAGATAAATATTTTTCAACAAAAAGTTTAAAGGTTGGAAAAAAAAATCAAAGACTTGAGACTTGTTTATCACCAAAAAAAAATCCATGGAAAGTGAGATAAAACATCAATAAACGAAACATAATATCTATAACCAACATAGAAAATTGTAGGATTTGGACTCCATACACCACTATCTAAAAGATGAAGTGTAGTAGGAGACAAAGAGGTAGATTAATGAAATGGAAGTTTATGCATTTTCCTTGAAACTAATACAAACATTATACTAATAATAACATTAGATAAATAAAGCATGCAACCTCACCGAAAAGATCCTCAAAACATACCTCAAGGAATCATATCCCAAAGAGACAAACCTACATTAATTTTTTTTCAATGGAAGTCCCACGCCAATTAGAGTAATAAAGGAGTGCATCAGATTGAACAACTTGAAAAATCATTCGTTGGAGATTTAGGGTAGTACCATAGATAAGAAGATTATGCTCTCTTCAAATATAATATGTGACAACACATCAAGCTACTCTTCGAACCTTTCTCCTCATCCTATTGCCAATACTAAAATGAAAAATCTAGTCAAGTTATCTGCCCCACTAAGATATCCTATGAGCAATAACCCCACTAAAGCATATCTCCCCAAACAACTCAACTAAAATAGTGCCGACAAATAAATGGTCTTGAGACTCAACTCCAACTCCACAATGTTGGATTGTATGTTCTAAAACTCGCAGTTCGTAAGATTAAACATATTCTATTTACAATAAAGATGTTATTGACGTTTATTCAGTAAAACTATTATTGAATATGTAAATTGCACTTATAAGACTAAATCTAAGAAACTAAGATCCATAGCTATTACACGAGTACCTGAACTTTATGTAGAGACATCAAGATGGATCAAGTTCGAGTAAATAACCAAAACAGTCTATAGTATATGAATAAGGTCGGGTACCTTATTCTGTAACACTATTGGATACAGCCCACTTTGTATTTAGTACAAACAATGTGATCTTGAATCATTCATGTAGAGACACGCGAGTGAGGGCATCCTAAGCAAAGAGTTTATATAAGATCGGACTAAGAAATAAGTCACTCTTACTTTATAATGTTGTTTACTGTTTAAGACAGACTATTTCAAAACGATGACCTAGGTAACTCGACCTTAATCTTGAGCTAACTATGAACTATTGTTTATTCGGGATTGTTCTTAGATTTGCATAGTCGAGGGTTGGCTCAACAACACCGGCTCAATAAATCTCCCATTTCAGGGGTAAGACCGATAGATAGTTAGGGATATAGAATGCAAGAAGGAATTCACTCCGACCCGCTTTTAGGGTTAGTAGAAAATTTTTTCTCTTAAATATTGATTCTAGGTCTTGAACAAGGGGCCTCACCCTCTCATTGGCCTGAGAGGAACTCAGTTTGGTGATTAGATCAAAAACCAATTGTTCATTAGATGATCAGTGGGACTTAAGGAGCAAGATGTAATTTCGGGGGTAGAACAACATTTGACCTAACCGTTATTACGAACAATCTATGAAGGGTCGACTTACTGTTAAATCAAGTGGACATAAATACTACAGTGGGGGTAGAGTGCAACTACTAGACTTTAGTGGAATGACCCGGTAGTTAACAAACGTTGGTTAATTTGGGATAAAGAGTTTAACCAATTAATATTAGATCGTTAGAGCCCATGATCTGCAGGTCCATTATGTCCCCCTCCTAGCTTACAAATGAATTAAACCTTAGAATAGCATAATGAGAGAATTTGAAACGTTTAATTATCAAATTAAACGAAATTGGAGAATTAGATAATATTTAAATTTGATTTAAATATTAATTTAATGAATAAGGGTTCATGATAGTAGAATTGATATTTTATTAATTTAATATTGGATATTAAATTATTTTTAATTAATTAAATTATTTAAAATTAGAAATTTGAATTTTGTGAAAATAGATTTTTCAAATTCAATTTTACTTTAATTTGATTTTCTGAAGATTAAGATTAAAGGAATTTGATTTTTAAAAGATTTTTTTTTTGAAATTCAAATTAAAATTGAAAATTTCCAATTTCAGTAGGTTTTTCCTAGTTTCAAACTCACGATTCCACCCAAATCTACTAAAATGTTTAACTAGGAGCTGTCCATTTCTTATGCAATCTAATCGTATGGAAGAGGTGAACAAAACTAATGTGGTTGAGCTGAGATTCTATCCATGCAAGTAGAACTTTTTTGGTTTTTCATGGTTGAGAAGTGTTCTTCAACGTTGAAGAAGAACCAGCCATTCTCTTGAATTAACAACTCATTCTGAATCCTACAATTCAAACTAAGGTCCAAGAGAATAGTAGAGAAGATCAAATGGTGGTCTACAACCATTTAGAGGGAGATTCAAGTTAATTTGAAGATTGAAGAAGTTCTTCAAAGGTAATTTCTGAACCCTCTTTTCAATTTATGAACACGCTTACTTAGATGTTAAAATTGATGAATTAAAGTATTTAATTATCTTGATTTCTTATGCTGATTGCATGCTACATCCATCACACAGTTACAAAGAGCACAATGAATAGACGCATTTTGAATACGAAGTCAAGTATGTAATCTATCTCTCACAGCAACTCAAACTATGAAAAAGTGTCTTGAATGTTAACTCCAAACTGAAAAGACCAAGGCACCACAACCACATTATGTATAGGACACAAAGCCTCTCAATCATTAGAAATTGAAAAAAACTCCAAATTGACAGGAAAGCTAGATCACTCAATGGGAGTTAGTTTGAAATTTTCATTTAACTAATATTTAGATAATCTTACTAAGTGTTTAAGTAACAATGTCTAATAGAAATTAAATATCGAATATTTTCAGTAGAATACCATTTAAATTAATAAATAAATTTACACTTCTTAAATATATTATAACCACGTCCATATTGAACGTTTTCTTTTTGGTGTAAAATCATTATTTTACTCTATTTGTGCTTGATTTCAATTTATTTTCGATGATGGTAAAACTCTTAATTTGGTTTCTATATCTTTTTATATAGTTGCCTTATAGGGAACATATTTTCTTTAAACTTAGAGTCACAAAGAACAAAGAAAATTGTCCACATTTGATAATTCAAGGTTTTATATTTTATATTTTTTTATTTTTTTGTAGAGATACTAGCAACCAAATTCAACATTTTATAACATGAGAACATTACAGACCAACATTTAATCTATTTTAAATATATATATATTAAATATTTCATCCATATTTATATAATATGTTGTACATCAAACTCCAACTCCTTCAATTTATCAATCAATGTAAATGCTGGCAAAATCAAGAGATATTTTTTATTCCATGGTCTTGATTTTTAATGTTCTTCAATTAATTATTAAATAATTTAAAATAATGCAGCTGTCCAACCAATGACTGTCTGCCACTTGTTTGCCAAAAAGAGGGGGGAAAAAACAACAAAGGAAATTTTACAAAATTTCACTATATTCAACATGACATTACCTAAATGAGAAGCAAACCAATAATTCAAAGTCATCAAGAAAGAGTGTGACAAAAGTGACCCCAAAGAGCCAAATTATTGGTAAGACTTCACAAGCACCACCCATTTGATTTTATGACTCCTTTATCTCCATTTTGATAATAAATTTGATCTATTTTTCCTATTATGAGAAATTAGGCAAGTTCATTGTTTGATTTTTCTTCTTTTGTACAACTAGTTTTAAGTACTAACCAATTTTTTTATATGAAAAATAGATTTTGAGGTTTTAGAACCATATTTAGAGTTTGTTTGGATTGACGAGAACAAAAAATATTTTTTTTAAATCATTTTTATTTAAATATTGTTTTTAAATATAATAAAATGAACCAAAATATTTATATGATATATCAAAATTTAACTGTCTATCTGCGATATATTGAGATTGACTACGATAAATTACTATTTGTGTCTATCACATATGGACATAAATATTAATTATTGCGATATATCGCGTATAAGCTGTGAAATTTTACTATATTTGTAAATATTTTAAGTAGTTTTGTCATTTAAAATAATTTTCCTTTATTTTTAAACTCTTTTGATAAAAACTATTTAAAATATAATTTGAAAGTGTTTCAAAACTATTTTGAGCGGATGCCAATCATTTCAATTTTTTTCAAAATAACTTATTTTCAAAATTAAACACTTAACAAATTATACCAAACACGTCCATAATTGAGCGAATGGATTTTTTGAAAACTTTTTTCAAATTATATTATACAAATAATGAAAATTAAGAAAATGAATATTTTTATGTTCTAGTATATCATTTTATATTTTAATATATTGCATGTTATAAACCAAATTCGGTTATAAGTTTAGTTCATTTTTGTGGAAAAAAATATAATAGATAATATATTATAATCCATATGACATTGATAAATAATAATTAATTATAGTTTAAGTTTAACTTATATTAGGTGGTAACCACAATTTGTTTATGATTTATAAATATAAAATAAACTACATTTCAAACAATAGCTTTAAATAGGATCTAAAATTTGAATATGCAACCAATTATATGTCTAAAAGATGAAACTCTCTTGATTTTCAAATTTTTATCCAAGCATGCTTTAATGCGCTCGTTTGCTAATGAATTTCATTTTAGTTTTTACTATAAAAAAAAAAGAAGAAAAGATTCAATTACTTTATAATTGACTTTCTATGAGAATGATTTTTAAACTTCACGTTTTGAATAGGATTCTAAAGATGATTTGAGAATAGATTACCAAAAATATATATAATTAAATATGATTATATTTTAGCTACAATTTATCTAATGACAACTTTAACGAGAGAAATTAAACAAAAATACAATATAATTACAATTAACGATTAAATAAATACAAGGCACGTGTGATTGATTAAAATTAAAATTTTAACATTTATTTATTTATTCGTAAATAGACTAAGGTACTTTTGCGTCATATTTTATTATTTTTTGGTACAGTCATAGTGAGATATTCATATAATATGATTAATATGATTAAGTAATTCTTAAAATATATATTATCTAGAAATTTTATTCAACAAGTATTGATAATTATTTCATATTTATTTTTTTTTTTACTAAATTACACATTTATAGTAAAATTG
Source organism: Benincasa hispida (assembly GCF_027475165.1). NCBI lineage: Eukaryota > Viridiplantae > Streptophyta > Magnoliopsida > Cucurbitales > Cucurbitaceae > Benincasa > Benincasa hispida. The sequence continues at coordinate 62,620,953 of NC_143480.1, read as the reverse complement.
AAGAGTACAGTGAAGCAGAATGAGAATACGAATATCAAGAATATATAATATAATATATTAAAATAAATTAAAATTAAAAAATAATATAATATTGAAAATTAAAAATTCTCTGAAAATTTTCTCCAAATTTTTTGAATTTTTCACCAATCTTCACACCTCTACAAAGACCACAAATAACCACTATTTATAGAGATTTTGGCAACTAGGATGTGGCATATTTGGACTATAGTCATGCATAACTTTATGACACATGTTCTATATTTGGGGTAATTGGCAAATGCCACTTGGTCTTTTGACACTAAGCATGGGTATCTATTTTACACATAGATTATGATATTTATAATAACTCCCTTTAGATATCCAATATATATATGAAATATGCCTCGTTAAAACCTTATTAAGGAAAAAAATCCAATGGGAAAGAAATTTTAGTGAAAGAAAAAGAATATATATTTCATATAATCTAATATTTGTTCCCTCTCATAGAAACACCACTTGATATCTCTAAGTCTCCGCATTCCAATGTTATGTACCATTTTTTCAAAGAGTGTGGCTGAAGGATCCCAACGAAGGGTCCTTGAGTGGAAGCAATAGATCGTCCCAAATCCCATTTTTCAGAATTCAATTTTGTAGAGGAAGAAACATAATTATGCATTTAACAATCAAAATAATACAACATGCAACTAAAACAAAAATAGAGAAATAAGAAGGGTTTCGAGAACCTTTTACCTTTGAAGAACCAAATCTTCACGATCCCACTTCTTTGTGAAAATCACGAACAACTCCAAATGGGCATTACCACTAGATGACCTCGGTATTCTCTGGTGAGAATCAGGGAGTTGTAGACCCTGGTGATTTTGGTGGGGGAATGGAATTTTTCGAGAGAAAGAGATGAAGGAGGATGAGATTTTCTTTTTCACAGAACTGTTCTGTGCTCACTGTTTTTTTCTTTTTTTCTTCTTTTTTTTTTTTTCCTTTTTGCAAGATGAAGAAGAAGAAGATCTCTAGAAACCATTTTTCTCATTTACGTGAACTGGAGAGAAAAGTGGGAGGGAGGGAGTTACAACTTCCTCCCATTAATTAATTTAAAAATTAATAAAATAATTTATTTATTTATTTAATAAATAATTTAATATATATTAATATGATAACCACCTTATCATATAATATATGTTAAACTATATGTTATATCAAATATAACTATATAATCTATAGTTTAATATTGTACCATATACTATATAACCTATAGTTTTTTCTTATGACATTTAATATAAATCACAGTTACATTAAATTTAACAATATGAATCCAATTCATATAATTAATATTTGAATCATATTCAAATATTTATTTTTTCTCATAAATAATTAATATTATAATGTATCAAATACATTATAGTAATTATATCATATATAATTAAAATTTAATTAATTATATCGTATATAATTATTTCCTTCAACTAATTTGAATAATTCAAATTAATTCAAAAATTGATTCTTATTTAATTTCGTTGAACTACAGAAGGGACCTCATGGACTTGTAGCTTGAAGCTCCAACGGTATGTGAATAATTAATCGAACTCTTTAATTAAATTATTCATCATTTGTTAACTGTTGAGCACTCCACTAAATACTGACAGCTACACTCTTTGAACTATAGATATATTTTTGTGTCCATTAGATATAACCAATCAACAGTACGATAATCCTTCACAAATTGCTCGTAAGTATAGTTAGTCTAAAATTATCATTTTCCCTTGTAGTTACATCTAATTCTTTAGGTACCACTGATCCCTCTAATGAACAATAAATCATAGTCCAACTATGACCAAACCCCTCTTGGGCCAGGAGAGGGTGTGGCGTCACATTATTCAAGCCCCGGAATCAGCCTTTAAGGAGAAACTTATCTACTTGCCCCAAAATTGGGGAAGAAGTGAATTCCTTCTTGTGTAGCTATGTTCCCAGCTCCCCAATCAGACGAATCCACAAAATGTTAGGCTTGTTGAGTCGGCGATATGACCACTCTCACCTATATAAATCAAAGAACCACTTTCATAAACAGGAGTTCACAACTCATTCAGGATTCAGGTCATGTTACCTATGGTCATCATGGTAAAATGCAAGTCTCTATTATGAACAACGTTATGTAATGAGGCTAAACATATCGTGGTCCGGACTTATAAAAACTCCTTTGTATAGAATATCCCTACTCACATATCTCCACATGAATGATCAGGATCAGATCATTTGTAGACTTTACAATATTTGTAACATTTACAAAGCGGGTCATACTCGTAGTGTTATCAAGATCAGGTATCCAACCTTATCCATCTACTACAGACCATTTAGATTATCATTTAAACATGATCCATCAGTCTGTCTCTACATACATGTTTAAGCTACAAGATAACCTCAGATGTTAGTTTATTGGTTTATTGTTAATGTAACTAAATTTGAAATAAAACATCACATATTTTATGTACATTACAATTACAAACTGTAAGACTCTACGAGATTTAAGGTATCAACCCCAATAATCTCCCAGTTGACCTAGAGCTAGTGGGGCGTAGAATGTAAAAGTCATACTAAAATACAAAGTATACAAAACAATAAACTAGGGCACAGATCGCCTAGTACATGTCTCCCACTTGCCATAGTCTAAACATCGTTGATCTCATAAACCCTTTTAATTATAAATGTTTTATAAATGATTATGCTAAATCATTTTGTGTATGAACATAAGCTACAAGATGTTCAACACTTATCCCAATTGACATACAATAATTATCAAAAGCTTGAAATGTAAATTCACCAGCATTATCAAGACGAATGGTCTTAATTGTATAATCAGGAAATTGTGCTCTTAACTTAATTATTTGAGCAAGTAATCTTGCAAATGTAAGGTTTCGACTGGATAATAAGCACACATGTGACCACCTACTTAATGCATCTATTAGTACTATAAAATATTTAAATGGTCCAGTTGATAGGTTAATAGGTTCACATATATCACAATGAATTCGTTCAAAAAGTGCAGGTGATTCAATTTCTACTTTAGTTGGTGATGGTCTAATTATTTATTTTCCTTGAGAGCAAGCATCATACGACAATTCATTAGATTGAAGATGAAGGGAAAACCATTGATGGTTTCCGTAGCGAAATGCGGGGATTAGTCCCCTTTTTTTTCACATAATTCCCAAGAATTACAAAATTAAGAAGAAAGATTATGCATTCAAGAATAAAATTACAACATGCTTTTCTAATTAAAAAAGGGAGAAAACAAATTTACATTTGAAGAACCGATTTCTTCACGAAATCCTTCGAACCGATCACGATCTCTTCTTCCAAAAGGGACACCACCAAAAAACAAATTCTCTATATTCTCTAGGGTTGAGAATGGGAAATAGTTGTGAGCTCTACCCTAGGTTTGAAAGAGAGAAGAAGATGGAGAGGAGGAGAGGGATTTTTTTAGAGGACTTTTCTCTTCTGTGTGTTTATTTCAGAGAGAACGGTTCTATCAGTAATCCAAGGAGGAAGATGAATGATAGCCATTCATCTTACCCACTTCACGTATTAAATTAATAAAAATAATATATATATAATTTGTTTATATATATATATATATATAACTATTTTATTTTATATATATATACACTATATGTTATATCAAATATAAAACTATAATATAACACATAGTCTATAGTTTTATATTATATCAAATACAACATAACCTATAGTTTTATTTTCTCTCAATAATACATGGCATTTAATATAAATCAAATTTATATTAAATTCAATTATATGAATCTCATCCATATAATTAATCTTTAAATCATATTCAAATATTGAATTCCTCTTAACTACTTTATGGTATTTAATATAAATCATATTTATATTAAATTTAATTATATAAATTTCATTCACATAATTAATATTTAAATCATATTCAAATTCCTCTCAAATACTTTATACTACAATGTATCAAATAATTATATTAATTATATCACATATAATTAATTCCCTCAATTAATTTGAACACTTTAAATTAATTCAAAATTAATTCTCAAGAATTAGCTGCATTTATGGGTTTCTCTCTTGGTTCGCTATCTATTAGGTACCTGGGTTTACCTTTATTGGCGGGTCGGTTGAGGGCTGAGGATTGTGCTCCTTTGATTCAGAGGATTACAGCTCGTATTAGAAGCTGGGCAAGCGGTCCCTCTCCTTTGCTGGGAGGTTACAGCTTGCTAGGTCTGTCTTACAATCCTTTCAGGTGTTTTAGTGTAGCATCTTCGTGTTGTCTGCGTGTGTAACTCATGAAGTTGATCGTCTGTTACGTAGTTATTTATGGAAGGGTAGTGTAATGAGTCGGGGTGTTGCACGGGTGGTGTGGGATGAGGTGTGCTTGCCGTTGGGTGGGGGGGGTTGGGTGTGAAGCATGTGGCATCTTGGAACCAGGCTGCTATTATTAAGCTGCTCTGGCTTCTCTTAATTAAATAAGGTTCATTATGGGTGGCATGGGTGGAGGCTTATGTTTTGCGTGGGAGGTCTCTGTGGGCTGTTCGGAATGAGGTTGAGAGGTCTTGGTGCTTGAGGGCTATCTTGCTTTATTTAGTGGGATCCTTGGCTGTCGGGGGGTACGATTTTGGATTCATATGGGTCTACGGCGGTTTATGATGCATGGAGTAGTTTGGAGGCGCGGTTGTCGGAATTCATGGATGGTGAGGGAGGTTGGAGTTGGCCAACAGTGTCTTGGGAACTTCTTGAGATCTGGGGTCTTATTCAGGCAGTGGGGCCGAGGGTGAGGGGGGAAGATTATTGGGTGTGGGTACCAATTGCGAGGGGTCGGTTTTCTAGCGCCAGTGCGTGGGAGAGTTTGCGTCCTCGTCGTCTTAGGGTGTCTTGGGCTGGTATTTTGTGGGCGGGGGGTGGTATTCCAAGTCACTCCTTCTGTGCGTGGTTAGCTGTGAGGGACAGGTTGGGTACGCGGGATTGGTTAAGGAGTTGGGATGTGTTGTCAGAGGGGGGGGGGGGTGCCTTCTGTGTGGGGGAGGTGTGGAGTCGCGAGATCATTTATTTTTTGAGTATTGTTTTGGGAGAGAGGTGTGGTCTAGTGTGTTATGTCAGTTGGGCTCTTCGCATCGGTTGGCGAGTTGGAATGTGGAGTTGAGTTGGTTATGTCGAGTGGGGTCAGGTAAGGGGGTGCGTAGTAAGTTATTCCGTGTTTTCTGGTGTGCTTCCATATACTACATCTGGCAAGAACGTAATCGACGACTGCATGTGGTCTCTATAGTTCGTGCTCGTGCTTCTTCTTGGCGGGTTGATCTTCTTGGTCTTATATAGTGTGTTTAATAATGTTTTTCTTGTTGTACTTCTCATTGTTCTTTGTTTTTGCTGTTGTCCCTTGTTTATGGGAGTTTGTTTTCTTTTCTCTGGCTTTCTCTCCAGTGGTCTGCGAGTTTGTTTCCTCTTGTATTGGTTTTGTTCTGATCTTATCTTGTAGGCTTTGTTTTGGGTTCTGTTATCCTGTCTTTGCTTGTGCTTTGATGCTGTGATGCCTTGATCCCGGGCTATAGGATCCCCCTTGTTGTTGTATAATAATATCACCTATTCTAAAAAAAAATTAATTCTCAACTAAATCTCTATTGAGCTACAGAGGGGACCTTATGGACCTGTAGATTGAAGCTTTAATGGTATTATGACAATTAATTAAACTCTTTAATTAAATTACCCAATTTCCATTAACTGTTGGTCATTCCACTAAAGACCAAGAGTTGCACTCTTCACACTACAGATATATTTTTATGTCTATTAGATATAACCAATCAACAAAGCGATGATGCTTCACATATTGCTCGTAAGTACAGTTTGGTCAAAATTACCGTTTTGCCCCTATAGTTACATCTAACTCCTTATGTATCACTGATTCCTCTAATGAATAATAAGTCATAGTCCGACTATGATCAAGTCCCTCTCGGGCCAGGAGAGGATGTGATCACTATGTTCAAGCCCCAGAATGAGCCCTTAAGGGAGAAATTTATCTACTTGCCTCGACATCGGGGAAGGAGTGAATTCCTTCTTGTGTAGTTGCGTTCCCAACTCCCCAATCAGACGAATTCACAAAATGGTAGGCATATTGATTTGACATTCTGGCCACTCTCACTCAAATAAATCAAAGGACCGCCTTCATGAGCAGGAGTTCACAACTCACTCAGGATTCAGGTCATGTCACCTATGGTCATCCTAGTGAAATGTAAGTTTTTATTATTAACGACGTTATATTAAGGGACTAATTATTTCGTGGTTTGGTCTTATACAAACTCTTTGTATAGGATATCCACGCTTACATTTCTCCACATGAATGATCAGGATCGGATTATTTGTAGCACTTTACAACACTTGTAACACCTACAAAGTGGGTCGTATCTGTAATGTCACTAGGATAAGGTTCCCAGTCTTATCCATCTACTATAGACCATTTATGTAATTATTTAAACAAGATCCACTTGTATGTCTCTACATACTTGTTTAAATTCCATAAAATAATCTAGAATCTTAGTTTATTGGATTGAGTATATGCTTATAAAATAACATTTATTTTTCATAAAATAACACTTATTTTATTAACAATAATATGTTTATACAAAGTTTACAAACTATGAGATTACAAGAGATTTAGGACATCAATCCCAACAGAAGAATCTTCTAGTTTTTCTAAGAGTGTACATGGGTTGGGTTAAGTTGGGTGGAGAAAATTTTTTGGACCAACCCGAAAATTCGGGTTGATCGGATTGGCTACTTGAATGACCTGAATAAGGTCTCCAACCCAACCCAAACCTAACCCTTAAAATTGGGGTTAGGTTGAGTTTGATTGGGTTGTCAGTTATTTATTTTTTTTCTTTTATTTTTTTATTTAATTATTTATTGACTTAAAAATAATTAAGTTTATGTACAACACATACTAATAATTAAAATTTCATAAAATTCAAATATTAAATATCAAAATCCAAGATATCTATTACAAAATTCATACAAAGATCATAAAAATATATGAGTTATAATATTATATATATATATATATATGTATGTATGTATGTATGTATGTATGTATGTATGTATGTATGTATGTATACATGTAATAATATGAGAAATTTGAGTTGGGTTGGGTCGACCTAAATTTTTAAAAGTGTAACCCGAACTCAACCCAACCTGAAAAAAACATAAAAATTCAAACCAACCCAACCCAAAATTAAAACTAACCCAACCCAACTCTTACAATTTGGGTTGGATAGTCCGGGTTATTCGGATTGTCAGGTCATTTGAACACCCTTAGGCTCTTCAATGGATGTTCATGTGAATTCTCAATAATTCTTCTCATCATTATAGATTTTGGATGACCTAGTCACTCATGCCAAATTATAAACATTTCTGGATTCATGAACTTTAGGTTTATTGCTGCATATGTTTCAATTACAAATATATGAGTATAATATAATCCAAAAGATAAAGCATTCAATTACTTGTATTTGAGTATAATATGATCCAGAAGATAAAGCAGACAACTTTTCTAGTATACATTTTTCATGTGAGACAATAAATATGATATAAAGATATTCTATCTTATTCTATCTATCAGTCTCAATATGATAACCATTGCAATGTGTATTTTTAAACTTAGTAGATTTCTATTTGATTGAATAGAGGACAATGCATTGTCAATTGTACATTTTGTTTCTTTAGAGAAAATAATATTTGGTTTTCCAAATCCTTCATTTAGATCTGCAGAACCTGATACTGTATTGATTTTTGTTTCGAGTATTGTCTATTTAGAAAAATATTTTCTACTTGTAAGTATTGTATTCATAATTACACAATCTATCAGACATATATTTTTATTCCTCATTTTTTTGTTACTCAACTTATGAAATTTATCCATAATTCTTCATTAAACAAGATAATTATAATAAGATAAACAAAACTTGAAATACAAAAGTTTAATCTAAAAAAAAGACATGAAAGCTAGGAAAAAACAACATTAATCCTTTATATTCTTAAAATCAAAAGAAACACTTGTTATATCATCAACTGTGTCAATTTTCTCTTCAGGAGATTCGGAAAAGTATGCCACATCTAAATTTGTTACATTGGATATGAGTCAAATATCTCATTATCCTGGTAGGGAAAATTAGTTTTCACATTTTCTATTTTTCTTGGATATCAAATATCTCATTATCTTGGCAGGAAAAATTAGCTTCTACATTTTCCATTTTACTTGAATTCTTATCTTATCTTGTGGAGTTTTTTTTTTTTTTTTTTTTTTTTTTTTTTTTAATTATTATTATTATTATCATTTCGTGTGGTTTTCTTTGAAATTCAGATGATTATACGACCACCACAAAAAGAATACTTATTTCTTCCTCTATTGCGGTCATGACCTTGACCACGACCATGATTATTACAGTTCACAACTTCACTTCAGGAAATGGTATTGTTTCAGTAGGTCAAGATTCATGTTTTGTCATCCATGATTATTAAAATTTACAATATTCACTTTAGGGAATGTTGTTGTTTAGTTGGCGAGATTCATTTTAATCAATAACTCATTATTTTGTTCAGCCATAGGAAGACATTAGATGAGTTCATAATACTTTTAAAAATATTTCTCTCGATATCGCTACTGCAGAAGCATATCCGAGACACAAAGTGTAGAAAAATATATTCTCTAATATATTGATTTTATCAAATACATCCATTTATAACAAACTTTAGGAAGAATAATTGTTTTCTGATGATCATATCTTTATGACATCCATTGACAAATAATTATTACCATTAATGTCAATTGCTATAATTCTAATTTTGTAAGATTTGTTATAGTAACACTATCACAAAACATTATATTTATATTAGAAATTTAATATATATGAAATATGCAAAATAATATTTAATTTATTAATTATAATGAAGAGGGGAAAAACAACATACGTTAAGACCTACCTTTTGAGGAAAAATTGATATGATCTCGTGCTGATAACGTATTGTAAAATTGAGGAGCACAATAAAGTGCAATGGGAACATGGATATCATGAAAATATAATATAATATATTAAAATAAAATAAAATAATAAAATACTATAATATTGGAAATAAAAAATTCTATGAAAAATTTCTCAAGAATTCAAGAATTTTCTTTAAACTTTTTGGATTTCTCATCAATCTTCACACCTCTACAAAGATCATAAATGACTACTATTTATGGAAATTCTGGCACTAGGATGTGACATATTTGGACACTAATCATGCATAACTTTTTGACACGTAGTCTACACTTGGGTAATTGGCAAATGCAATGGTCTTTTAACACTAAGCATGAGTATCTATTTTACACATATATATTATGATATTTATAGTATTATATTTATAAAAAAAAAATTAAAGTAGTTCTTATTTATGTAATATCGGTATGGTATTAAATTTTAGATTAAAAATTACTTTTATTCTCTAAACTTTCATAAAAGTAATAATTTAGTTCCTGAACTTTGGTTTATAACAATTTAGTCTATGAATTTTCAATTTTATAGCAATTTAGTCCATAAACTTTACTATGTAATAATTTAGTTTTTGTACTTAGTCCTTATTGTAGATATTGGTGTTAAGATTTAATGAGATTTTTTATATAAATAAATTGACAAACTAATTAGAGACTCAGTATCTTTATAAAATGCAAAATCTACATTATAAAATAATAAAAATTAACATCTAATTTTGATAAATTTATTTACATTAGAAGTAAATTATTATGAATTTAAAAGTACGATGTTATAAACAAAGTTTAGAGATTTAATTGTTACTCTAATGAAAATTTAGGGACTAAAATGTTTTTAACCTAAATATTTTTAGAAGAATATCTTTTCTTGATAGATTAAACAATGTCGCTTTAAATATTCTATAGTCTGACTTTTCTTTTCACGGTGGATTCTCCATCAATTTTGTATCTTTTCCTCTTTCAAGTTTTTAAAATTATTTTATTTTGTTCTATAAATTTTCAAAACTTCTTTAATTGTTCTTCTAAATTTTCAAAATATTTATTTTTTTTTTCATGAGAAACAAAATATTGGTTAGACTCTTACCTTTATTTTCTTTAACAAATGATAAATGACTTCATGTATGTTGGTGCAATATGAGCGTTTTCATTGGACAATATAGTCTAACGGAAATGAATATTTGTTAAAGTGTGAACAATTCATAAATAATCGACGTGTTTTTTTTTTCAATAACAAGATGCTCAAATCTCTCATATCCCCAATTGTTATACATTATATTAGAAAAAGAACAAATAATATATTATGAATATTAGGTAGACTATATTGGGATGAACACTAGTCCGTTAGAGTTAGTTTTCAGACGAAACCTATACTGAATCGATCAAGGTAGGATAGAATGCTACCTTAAATTGGTAAATTAGTTCATCGGTTGAATGAAATGGAGGGAGAGAACGAATGAGATAGAAACTAGATGAATGAAAAGAAAGAGATGGTTGCCGAAGAGAGATGGAAATGTCTCAAAGAGGAGCAACATAACGTGAAGAATAAAAGAAAGAAACTCTAAAATTATATATATACCAACTTTTCATAATAAACAAAAAAAAATATATATATAAATCAATTGGTCTAGTAGTTTAGACCAAACCACTCATGGCAACCGACCGATCAATTGGTTTTGCATATTCAACCTTGCCCAAATTTAATGTCTAAATAGATGGATGACTTTAATTCGGTCTTTTGGATCTGAATGCTCACCTCTAAGCTAGATAATAGCAACAACCAAAACATTTTTTTCTTTTGTTAGTTACAATTTGGAGATTATAATAGATACTTTGAACATCCAATGACAATAATTTTTTTTTTTTTTTTTTTTTTTTTTTTTACAAAAAGAACATTTAGATCAAAATAGATATTTTGAGTCAAAATTCTAAATTTAGATTTAAATCTCTAAAATATCAGGATTTTACTGATTAACATTTTATTTATTTTTATTTTCACCCCTAGCTCCTTCCATTTTTTTAATATCATAATTTTTGTAAATACAACTTGCATCATATGCTTCCTTTACAATCGCGGGGTAGTTATTTGAATGAGTAAAAATAAAACAACAAATAAAAAAATTTGTAATAAATTTATGATAGTCATCTACTTCTTTAAAAATTCTTATTTTTTACTTTTTATTTTATTGTAACAATATACTTGTGCAGTGAATTAGTGGACCCGATTAGATTAGTCATATAAATTAAAATTAGAAATCTTGTTTCATAATCATTTGGTTTTTTATTTTTAGTTTTTTAAAAATTAAGTTTATAAATATTAAATATTAATCTCATCCATAAGTTTTTATACTTTGTTATTCACGGTTTTTATCTATATTTTCAAAAACAAAGTCAAGCTTTGAAAACTAAACAAAATAGTTTTAATTTTTTTCTATTAATTTTTAGAATTTTCCTAGAAATTATTAAAGTTTCCAAATAAGAAAGTAGAAATATCAATGAAAATATCGACAATATCTTGATGTCAATATTTCTGAAAATTTTATAAAAAAAATAGAAATTCAAAAAATAAATTTAAATTAGTAAATAAACATTTTATAATTTATTTAACAAGTTAACATATTGGTGGATTTTTAATAAAACTATCAATTTACCTCTTGTATCAATATTGAACTTATAGAAACGTGAACAATCAAGCTTTTATTTTATTTAAAGGGCATTGTATAATTTTCCAAACACATAATGCAAAATAATAGTATTAACTTCTTCCTTTTATTTTCATTTTCATTTTCATTTTCTAAATTCTCTTTAGGAATTAAAAAAAACTAAAAGGAAATTCATGTGAAGCAAAAACAAGCCCACCCACACCCACCACCTGACCAAAAAACTACATTCTTTGATTCTCCTTAAATTCTTCATTAATTATTAAAACAAATAACCATTCCCCAACAATTATTTAATACAATTATACTTTTAAAAAACAATAATTTAATAAAATATTTAAAAACAAAAAACAGAAAACAAAAACCTAATTTCCCATATATGAATATATATAATTCTTTTTTAAAATTAGTCCTCAGCGGTGGATTCATGTTACACTAGAACGAAACTTCCTGGAAGCTGCCATGGCGGATCTCTCGCTCTCATCCCTTCCATTTAAATCGGCAATTCTCCTTCTCTTTCACCTCCAATTTCTCTTCTCCTTCCCCATTTTCAATTCCGTCTTTCTCTTCTCTACCTTCTGCACTTTCCGCCATGAAAATCCCCAAAAGATTTAGCCCTAAACGCCTCTTCCGATCCAAGAAATATCACTCCGCCGACGTCTCCCGCTCCGATCCCCCGTCTTTCGGTTCCGGTACGTCTTCTTCCTCTTCCTCTTCCGAGACTTTCTTCAAACCTAACGCAACCGCTACCGGTTACGGAACTCCGACCAGTGTTCTCCCTCCCGACTGGCCCGACTCAGGTCAGAGGGAAAACGATGGCGTTGTGTCCAGGAAGGAGTTGGAGGCGATTCTTAGCCGGATCGCGTCGGAAGAGGAGGTTGCGATGATGCTGAGCGAAGTCTCCAGCGGCGGCGGCGGCGGCGATGGATTTATTTGGCTGGAGGAATTGATGGCTCAAGTTGGGACCGGAGTTGAAGCGGCAGGAGAGTCGGAGCTTCGGGAGACGTTCGAGTTTTTCGACGCCGATCAGGATGGGAGGATCACGGCGGAGGAGCTTCACGAAGTTTTCAGATCGATAGGGGATGAGCAGTGCACGTTAGAGGACTGCCGGCGTATGATAAGGGATGTGGATGAGAACGGGGATGGGGTTGTGTGTTTCGCGGAGTTTGTGCGTATGATGGAGCTGCAGGGATGATTGAATGTACGGCCTTGATGCTTTGCATTGGAGGGACGTGATGCGTTGGGATAATGGGTTTGTTTGTTTTTTTTTCGGTTTTTTCGGTTTCTTTTTTGGTTCGAGTGTGTGCTATGTGTAATAGAAATAGACACATGATAATTGTGGTTTGGACCGTTGTGACCGGTCCGACCGGATCCATCAATTTATGAGATGAAAATATGGACTCTACAATTTTATATACGGTTAGTTGATGATTAAATGAAGTAAATGTGGATATTATTTTGCCATTTGGATATTTTTATTTTTCTCCATATTTTTTGTTTCTTAATCTTGATGTTAAAAAATTTTTAACCAAAAAAAATCTTTTGATACAAATTTATAGTTAGCTATAATTTTTATTGAAAGAAAAATGAGATAAATATAAAAGTCGAGACTCCTCGTATGTATTTTTCAATAGTCTCGAAAACTTGTTAAAGGAGTTTTTCTTGATAATTTTCGACTAAGATCGAGATGAGTATGAATTAAAAAGGTCAATAATTTGACCATTATGCCCACAATTATTGTATTATTGGAAGGTGAATAATTATTAAAGGGTCTCAAATTTCCTCTTACATTTAATTTTGAGAAAATGATATTTTAAAAATACTACCAATTACAATTACCCTTAAATATATGTTTGGTTTCTAAGGTAATGTTGGTAAAAAAAAAAAAAACATTAATCTTATTTCCTCCAACAAATCAATAGAAACACAACACATGCAAACAAAACACCAAAGTAAAAATTAAAGCATTAAAGAAACGCAACAGATTGTCTTAGATATTTTTAGTTAGTTTCTAAATCCTATCAAAGTTGGAAACTTAAAAATTCAACCTTTTAACTAAACTAGCAACTACGGAAATTGCGAAATACCTCTATTGTGGCAAGTTGAAGTCAAGTGAATTGATGCAATGGAACTTAGAGATTGAGAGAATTTCATATCAAGAAGCACATACACAAAGAAAAAAATTAAGATACAGATACTAAGATACAAATATATTGAAAATACGTTATTATATATATGTGTATATATATACATATATGATAATGTCCAATTAATTGTTATAACACTTATTTTAATTTAAATAGATTCAAGAAGAGAGTGAACACTTGAAAAAAATAAATTCAATAACGTTTAGTGGTGGTTGAGCGACTAGAGCGGTAGAAAAGAAGTAGAGAATGAAGATTGAAGAATTAAGTTGAGGATGGAGGGAGATGTGAATCATGATTTAGATAGTGAGAGAGAAGAGAAAAATGAAGATTTAATTACATTTCGGGTTTTTTCTATTAACTTTTTATATTTGTATCATTTTTAATTTATTTTATTTTGGATTGCTCTATTTTAGTGGACTTTTATGTTCGGAAGTTGTCATTTTCAAAATCATTGCTTAATTCTTCAAAACTAATTTTGATAATATAAAAATTACATTTAAAAGTGTAAAATTAAAAAGTAAATTAATTTTGAGTTATTAAAAATGTGTTTTTGAGTGATTTAAAATTTTTTTTTTAAAAAAAGTGATTTTGATGATTTCAAAATCATTCTGAAACATACACTTAAATAAATTGGATTGTGGGTTCGGTTTTTTTATGTGTTGAGCTTAAATTTGAAGAAAAAAAAAAAATCAGCGTATCACTTTCACATATCTGAAAGCAGATACGCGTATCTGAAAATTAAAAAAAATCAAATATTTCAAATCACGTATCAGATACGTATCCACCAAATATCTGGATGTATCCGTATTTGATATCGATTCTTTGCACAATTAAAAGTACCTGTGCTTCATAGATTTAAGAGAATAATGCTTGATGAAGAAGATGCGAAGAAAAATCAAAGAAATTAGCTAAAGAAAAAGAAAACGTTTGAATTTTTGCATTAGGGGTGTTTAGTCATTTTCCACATATCCAAAATAGAAGTTGTAACGTTTCGCTATAATCTCGAGGCTTGATCTCGACTCAGATTTCTCGAGAAAAAGAATCTTTTACCAAGTTTCAAAATGTATGCTAATTTTGAAAGAGAGAAACTTTGTGGGATTATTTTTGACAATTTTCCTTGTAATGACCAATTACAATCCAACCACCAACTCAACCCCTTGTTCATTACAACCTTTATTCAAATCTAGCTTTTCCATTTTCTACATGTCTTCGCTTCCAACCAACTCCGCTCACCACCATCGACAACCTTTGGTGACCACCTCTAATCACAACCACTGACCAACTCCAACGATCACCTCCGACCAACTCTAGTAAAGTAAAAAAAAATTAATATTTTACATTAAACATTAATTTAGTAATATTCATAATCAAATAATTTATTTTAATTACTAAAAATAAATAAATAAGTATAAATTAATTAGAATATTAATATTCTCTAATGTCAAATGTAAATGTATTAGTAGAAATTTATAAAGTCTAAGAATTATATTTATAGTTAATAATTAATTAAAATTAAGTACCAATGATAATTTATATTAATTAAAAAGAGAGAAAAGAAAGCTTGATGACAAAAGAACTGGTTATATTTAACATTTTCTAAAATATTTATAAACATGTATACAAATGTAGTTACATATAAAGCATATTTTAAAAATATAATTATAAGCATATTAATCCCTAATATTATGATACGTCATGATAAACTTACACTTAGTAAATTATTATTAGGTTTAAAATACTTATCCTTTGGGACCGGTTAAATTTTAATTTTAATGGAACATCCCGAAATTTTAGGTGAATTTAAGTTGAATATTTTAAGTATTGAGTTTTGTTTTCCGTTAATTTAAGATTTTTTAAAATCCAAAATTGGGATATTTGGAGAAGATACTTAATTTAAATTAATTTGATAAGACAAAGATATGAGTTTTGTTTTATTTAAATAAATCAAATTTTGATCTAGTTGGTTATGCACTATGATACACACATACTTCATGTGAGACAATATTAGACACGTATCGGATACAGATACTTCCAGATACTTTTCAGATATGTATCTGACATGCGATTTGACGTATCTATACTTTCAGATATTTTCCAAATACCGATTTGACGTATCTATTTATATGCGTACTTTTTTTTTTAAAGAAAAAAGACAAGTAACTCATCTAAACTTTCCCAATCTAAAATTAGTCAATCTATTTAAAAAGCTCACTACTCGAGTCTAAAACTAAAAGAAAAAAAAAAAATCACGGATCAAACCCTAAACTAGAATTATCTAATCTCCATCTTCACATTTGAGTCCCCACAAAGTCTACCAAAATATAAACCATTTGGATATCTTCAACAATAAGTTCTTCGTTTATCTTCATACTTCTCTCTTTAATCTTCTTCTTCTTTGCAATATGAGTCACTTTTCTATTGCATTTTATTAACTATTGTACTCCAACATCTTAGGTGTTGTTTTTTTTTTTTTTTTGTATTGTATTTCAGTGTTTATATTCTATTTTGTGCTATTATTATTAACTTGTATGCTAAATTTATTTATATCCTAGATTTTTTTAAAGAAAAAGAATGTATCTTCAACGTATCAGTATCCTCGTTTTTTAGAAATATATATATTAAAAAATATATAAAAAAATGACGCATCCTTAGACGTATCCGTAATCCACACAAAACTAGATCTCAAACAGGTTATCGTTCACATGTAGAATAACGTCTATATCATGACGATCGGTAAAATAGACCATAACGGCCACTTCCTCAGATCATGCTGAAATTCTTGCAATTCAAGAGGCTAGTCGAGAATGTGTATGACTAAGGTCAATGACTCAGCACATTCATGAAATGTGTGGCTTGTCTTCTAATAAAAATCGTCCAACAATGTTATACAAAGACAACATAGCTTGCATAGCCCAAATCAAAGGAGGATATATTAAAGAAGATAGAACAAAACATATGTCATCAAAATTTTTCTACACTCATGATCTCGAAGAAAATGAAGACACCACTATATAACAAATTTGTTCGAAAGATAACCTGATAGACTTATTTATAAAGGCATGACCAACCGTAACTTTCGAAAAATTGGTACACAACATTGAAATGCGGCGACTTAGAGATCTTAAGTGATTTTTTTTTTTGTAAGGGGGAGCAAATATATTGTATTATTTTAGGAGTACGTATTATATGAAATATGTATTTTGTTTCCTCCACTAGTTTTTTTTTTTTTTTTTTCCATTGAGTTTTTCCTAGTAAGGAACATATTTCATATATATATGGGTATCTAAGGGAGAGTATTATAAATATCATAAAAATAGATGTTTATAAAAATAGGTACACGTCCAATGTGCCTATTTTTATGAACATATATGTTATTTATAAATATATATGTTATAAATAATATTTATAATCCTCCCCTTAAATATACTTATTTTTATAAACATATATGTTATTTATAATATTTAATACACCCCTTAGATGTGTGTTGTCAGCTCGCACCAGTCATCCGTCCGTCGTCAACTCCGCTCAGTCATAGCCACCGGCACCTCCACCGCACCACCCCGTCTCTGTCGATTGTTGCGGCTGCATGGGTTTCACCAGAATCTATGTTTGAGTTAGTTTTTAGGCGTTTTTGGATTATTTTGTTGGAGGTTAATTACCCATTCAATTTTTTTTGGCTTGGGTTTTTATCCATAATTTTTAGATGTTAGATTTTGAGATTTGGGATCACTAAGCCACCATTTAGCAGATTAAAGATCGGGTTGACGACTTTTTGTGAGTTTTATTTTAGGTCTTCAAAGATTTTGAGTATCAATAGATGATTTACCTATTAATTGTTTAATCTTGATTATGAAGGTTTGATTGGAGGTTATTTTAGAGGTATCAAGCTCATTCAAATTGTTTTCGTGTTGGGAATTTCAAGGTGATTTCGGATCAAGGAACAATTTGAGTAAGGCATTATGTTTCTTTTGATAATTTTTTGGATACCCACAAAGTGTTAGCTTAATTATTGACTTAATCGTGATATAGAAGGTTAGAATTGAAGGTTCAAAGTTGCTGTCCATTGAGATTAAAGGTTGAATTTGTGACTAGAGTTGTTAGGTTGTATTGATTTTGTAGCTTGAAGTGACGTTTGGACCAACACACTTTGGATAATTTTGTTTTAATTTGGATAAATTGATGAATGAATTTGGGCCTAAAGCTTTAAATTAATTTTGGTTCTTGTCCTAGGATTTAATTCAAAGATTGTGGAAACTAGAAAGATTCCTTGCTTGGATATATAATTTGGGCTTGAATTTGAGGTAAGTGACTTTCTACTAGTTCACCTTCGAACTAGTCGTCTCTACCACTTGGATTGTTTATTTAAGACTACTTGGACTGTTTCTTGAGACTGTTAAGACTAGTTTGACTGATTATTCTAGACTGTTTGGGTTGATAATTTATGATTGATTGAACTGCATGATTTAATGACATTGACTGATTAGGTTGGACTGTTTTGACCATGATGAATGTACTATTGACTGAGGATATATGGGAAATTTTATCCCTAAGATAAATGATTGCAACATATGAAAACGGATGCATGCTAAGTTATAAGGTTCTTGTTAGATTTTCTTATCTAGATAGGTGTACACAGATGATTATATATGTGCACATTTATGACTGATCGGGGACCTTCGGATTACATACTATGACTGATGCATGTTCCTTCAGGTTCATGTTTCCGACTAATTCGTGTACCTTTGGGATACACACTATTACTGATGTGTGTTCCTTCAAGATCGTGTTTATGATTGATATGTAGCCCTTCGTGATCACGACGACTGATATGATATGGGTGTACACCGGTGCCTAGATAAACTAGTTAACAGGTTACCTAAAGGGCCCAGTAATGGGTCACTTACTGGGTATTGATACTCATCATTTTTTCCTTTATATTTTTTAGGTAATGACAGAAATAGGCTGGTGAGTAACCGACAGGACCCGTGACAAAGCCATATGGGGACATCAAAATCGCTTCCGCTCAATCTATGGTTTTTCTTAAGTTATAAGAAAGTTTTAAATGTTGGACCAAAAAATTTATTTTATTATTTCGACTAATTTCTTTGTAAATGATTTTAGGAGACTCCAAATCTGTTTTACTTATTTGTTATTTATTTACTTTCTAGTTTATTTTGGAAAATTGTCCTTATTGTTTTAATGAATTTTACGGTCAAAATATTAGGGTTTTAAATGTGTATTATGAGTAACGGCTTGTTGGGAATGTCCTAAACTCGTAGTCCGTAAATATTGTTAACATATTATATTTATTAATAAAAGTATTATTGAATATTTTTTAATTGTTGTTGATATTGTATTCTGTCATAAAAATCCAATAAACGAATCCATGACTATAATATGAGTACTTTAACTTTATGTGGCAACATAAAAGAGGATCAAGTTTTAGTATATAACCAAAATGGTCTATAAGTATATGGATGAAATTGGGTACCTCATTCTGGTGACATTATTGGATGCGACCCATTTTTGTATACTGATATAAATGATGTGATTCCAAAATTATTCATGTGGAGACATGTGAGTTGGAGCATCTTATGCAATGAGTTTACATAAGACCGAACCTCGAAATAGTCATTTTTCTTTATAATGACCGTTTACGGTTAAAATTGACTATTTCAAATTGAATAACCTAGGGTAACTCGATCTTAATTCTGAGCACTATGAACTCCTGTTTATTTAGGATTATCCTTTGATCTGCATATGTGAGAGTAGTCCAACAACACTACTCAATAAGCCTCCCATTTTGGGATAAGACCAGATAGATAGCTGAGGACATAGTTCTGCAAGATAAAATTCATTCCTACCCGACTTAGGGTTAGTAGATAGGTTGTTATCTTCAGTGCCGATTCCTGGTCTTGAACAATGGAGCTCTGCCCTCTCGTGTTTAAGAGGGTCATGGTTTATAAGTTTGACTATAAACCAATTGTTCAATGGAGGATTAGTGGGAGCTTAAGGAGCAAGATGTATTTATAGAGGTAAAACAGTTATTTTGACCTAGCTGTAAAAACGAACAACCTGTGAAGGGTCGACTTACTAATCATGGTTAAAGTGGACAGAATTATATCTACTGAGGAGAGTGCAACTATCGAACTATAGTGGTGTGACTCGGTAGTTAATGAATGGGGAATTAATCTCGAATATTTGGAGCTCATGACATGTAAGTCCTTCTACTAGCTTGTAAAAAGCCTTAGAATAACATGATAAGTTAATTTGAATCGTTCATGAATTTAGGGAATTAATAATTATATGTGATATAATTACACATTTAATTATGGAATTAAACGAAATTGGAGAATCAATTAATATGATTTAAATATTAATTTCATGAATAGGGATTCATGGTGATGGAATTGGTGTTAAATTAATTTAATATTTGATATTAAATTAATAAATATTTATTATTAATTTTATTAGAAAATTATTTAATAAATTATTTTTTGTAAAATTAATAAAATTTCAGTATTAACGATAGAATTAAAAGCTGAAATTTAGTTTTAATTTTGAAAATATTTTCAAAATTAAAAAGTTTTTTATTTTGAAAATGGAAAATTGTTCAAAGTGGGTTTTTCCCACTTTGTGTCATCTTTCCACTCAATCCCACCAAAATTCTCCAAGTAGAGGTGTAGTATGTTTATGCAATCAGATTGCATGAAGTACCTGAATAAAATCACACTTCAATCAGTTGAAAAGATTCATGCAAACACTGCGATTTGATTGAGATTTTGAATTGAAGAAGGGTTCTTTAGTTTTTGGAAAAACTGTGTACCTCTCCTCTAAAAATCCCTTAATCCCAACTTGTTTTGAATCCCAACTCTATCTAAGACTCCTAGAGGATGGTAAGGAAGTCCTAGTGGTGGTTCACGACCAAAAGAAGAGAATATTGCAACTGAATTTCAAGTTTGAAGAAGATCTTCAAAGATATGTATGAAACCCTCTTAATATCTCATGAACATGCTCAATTCAAAGTCAAAATTAATGAATTAAAATGTTTTACGATCCCGTTTTCTTCTGCTGTGTGTTTTCTTAAACTTACACGACTCTTGTCAGAATGTTCGAAAGGTTGGGTCGTTACATTTAATTTCTGACCTTTCAATAAATTTTAGTCTTTAAAAATCTTTTAATTTTAGTTTATGGTCGATTTTTCTAACTAAATTATTTATAAACCTTTCCCCATAAATTTTGAAAAGATTTTGACATCCATGTATTTTCTTACTTTAAAAATCACCAATAATATTATTTAACTAATTTTGATATAATCTAATTTTAAAATACTAAATTTAATAAAGGATCAAAATTAGACATAAAGACTTAAATTTGAACAATTACAAAGATCCAAAATGATATGGTTACTTCTTTATTATTATTATTATTAAACAACTATAATTATTGATATATCAACATATTAATTAACTTTAATTGTGATCAATTTTGTTTGAGATAATTAACTATGATCATTCATGTAAATTTGTATATTTTTTTGTCGGCTTTTTTATATCTTTAAATGTTTATATAATATTGTGTGTAAATTAAGTTGGATTTCTTTACTTTCAAAACCAATAGCCTAATTTAATTTTAAAATTTTAAAATATATTTTATATATGAATATGAATCTCACTTTTAAACATAAAGATCAGTGCTTTCAGTTTTAACTTTTAACCGATCCGTGTCCGGCATGCCAAATAGTCATGATAATTGATATTAATTAAAAATAAAGAAAGAAAAAAGAAGCTTGGTGACAAAACAAATGGTTATATTTAACACTTTCTAAAATATTTATAAATATGTATACAAATGTAGTTACATATAAAGCATATTTTAAAAATATAATTATAAGCATATTAATGCCTAGTATACACTTCATTCATGCCAAAACGAGTATAATTCAACTGACATGTAGAATGTGATAATGACCAAAAGATATGAGGTTCAAATTCCCATATGTTGATGTACTTAAAAAAAAATACACATAATTATTTTTAAGGACATAAAAAAAATATAATCATGTCAAATTTAGGCTAAATTATACAAAATACATCTAAACTTTGTACTTTGTATCAAACTACTCTTGAACATGCACTAAAAGAAATTTGTCCTTTTCCGACGGTCAAAATTGTCGGAAAAAGTCACAAAACTGTTGGAAAAGTCTTTCTCGACGCCTTTTTTACCGTCGACTAGATTTTTGGGATAGTCTCGTCGAGAAATCTTTATCCCGAGGCAAAAAGGGACTTTGTTGGAAATAAAAGATTTCGTGATGGTAAAAGTGGAGAGGCTTTCTCTCGATGCCCATAGATTGGCGTCGGGAGATGTCACTTCTCCCGACCCCAAAAACCCGATATTTGGGATTGGGAGAAGTGATTTCTCCCGACACCAATCTATAGACGTTGGAAAAAATTAAAATTGTGTGGATGATATTTATCCCGACACTAAAATCCTTAAGTTTTTTTTCGGGGAGGCTACATTTCCCAACGCTGATAAATTTGGACATCAGGAGAGGTTACCTTTTCTTGACGATATATGAGCATGGCATAAGAAAAAGTCTGAAAAATAATTTATGATAGTGTCGTTTTTCCCAACCCCTTCAAATTGGGGTCGAGAGAGGTTTTTTTTAAAAAAAAAAAATTAAATTTTTATAATTTACTAAATATCAAACCTATTTAAATCTTCTTATCAATGTAGTCAAATAAATTAAAATATTCAATATTTAATTAATTTTCTTCCATAATTGAAATTGAAATAGCATTACATATTATCTTCAACATTACATAATTAAGACATTAACACCAAAATAACATTGTAGATTATCTTCAATATTACATAATATCCACAAAATATTCATCAAATAACATAGACAAATATAAATTTACAACCTAACTCAGCTCTTCCAGAGATACATCTTGAAGCTAGTCCTGAAATGTGTTCGGAGGCATCTTGAAGCTTGTCCTATTCCCACATCCTCCTGCAGAAATATGAGCATTTTCTTGTTAACATTCAACAATACTTTTAGGGCCCCTTCCAAAGGCAAATAATAAAAGGACACTATGGTAGAATAGAGTCTAAGAAAAAAGTATTAAGAATGGAGCATTAAAGGCATGTAGCACCAATCTAATCAGAATTGAAGTAAGTATTCCTGTCAAGCATAACCTTAAACTATAAAGGAAGCCAATATTTATCAAATTTCTTTCTTGATGTTTCTAAAGATAAACATTGGAACCAAATTTCTGAACTACCTCCTCTCCCAGAAGAAGTCTATATAAGTTGACAAGGACAACTACACATTAAAAGGAAAAAAAACAAGTCATGGAAACAAAATAAACTATTGGAAACAAAAAATATGATGAGTGGTGTCATGTCAAGCATACCATGACAGACAATAAAGTTGATCAACCACATTTCCTTGTTCCATTATCACTTCTCCAGGCAGGAAAAAACTCCTCATGGAATCTTAATAACATATAGAGACTGTTTGGGGCGCTGATATGATATAGGATGTGGAGAGTTCTGATGTCTATGTTTGGGTGTGAAGAGTTGTTATGTCTGAGTCGATATGTTTGCGTTTGAGTGTGCAAAGTTGTTATGTCTAAGATCATATGTCAGTGTTTGGATGTGCATAGTTGTTATGTCAAAGTTCATATGTCTGTGTTTAGGTGTGCAGAGTTCATATGTCAGTGTTATCTAGTTCAGTTTTTGTACTTTATAATAATTTGCCTGTATGAACACTATTTTATTTTAAATTTTATAATTTAGTAATTGTATCCATATTTGGAATAAGAGATTGATTGCATTTTTTATTTTTTCCAATCTCAAGATATGGTATACAATTCAATTTTATCTTATTCATTCCAAACTTCTCATCAAAGAAAGCTAAATGGTTTTACAAAGTAGTGTTAATTTAGACCGGATTTGAAATTCATTAAATTCATTCCACTGATAAAAAAAAAAAGACCGGATGTGAAATTCATTAAATTCATTCCCCTCAAAAGATTTTACATAATTCGATGGTTTTATACATGACCATTTTACAACTTACTTAGAAATATTTGCATCCATATCTAAGGGCCACATGTCTCAGGCCATTTGTACATGTCACAAAAAATCAAAGGATACGCGTGACATACGATACGATACGCGTGAGAGAGAGACGTGGTTGAGGACAAGCTTGAGGAGAAGATTGAAGCGGCTAGGGTTTCAGAGGATGGTTGAGAGAAACAGTGACATACGATACACGGAAGGAAAATAAAAGGTGACATTTGATACACGGAAGAAAAATCGGTGAGATAGGATAATGGATTCCCAAACACTGAGATGATATACCAACCCATGTTATACCATCTCATGTTGGGCGCCTAAACAACCCGATAATGACAAACCAAAAAAATAACAAGAGAATCAAAACTACTTTCTTAAGAAAAAAACAATTATCATCTGCTACAAACTAGAAAATAAAATGCTTACTATTTGATTGATGAACTCTGAAGAGCATCATTTAAAGAGAGAAACATTCTGAATATAAGACAATTACAATGATTTGGAAATTTGCATAATGTGAAATATTGTCATGCTAGCAACCCAAAGAAATAACAGAAAAGTATTGTAAGATACCGACCACCATTCAAATAGAAAGCCTCCCAACGCATCAATACAACTCTATGTTGAACCAAACAAATGAAACAAAATCCAAATATACTTACCCACACGATCTGAAGACACTTTTTCCTTTGCTTGAAAAGCCTTAGCAGTAGCCTTCAAATTTCTTTACCAAATAATCGTTAATATACACATTAACCTGTTACATAACGGTGCATGGAGTATAAGAACAAGAACAATATTCTGAGTTAGGAGGTAATTGAAAATTCATTTCCACTAAGAAGATAAGAAAAGGAAGAGAAAGAAACCAAACTCCGAGACACAAAACTTTCACAACAGACACAAAACTTTCACAACAGAGAAAGAAAATGAAGAACTAGAATAAACCCAAACAAGGGTTCGAGTAGAGTAACACAAATCATTGGCTAAATTGGAATCAAGTGATTATGAGAAGATTTGAACGCCAAATCCTCCCTAGAAAACGAAGTAAGCCCAGTGCCAAAGATTGGCGTGCAAAATTTCAATTGAAAGATCGGAATTTGTAATGCTATAAAGTAGCAAGAAAATCAAATTTATAGAAACCTCAATTCAAAATCAACAAAGAGGAGAGAAGAAATCCATTAAAGTAACAAAATAGATTGTTAGGTGAAAATTTAATTTTAAAAAATAAGAGAGAACCAACCTTTGATTGGAGAATTACCCATTGGAAAATTTTGATTTTGAACAATGGGTTTGGGCCCCAAGGGGTACCCATGTTTTGGAGGGAATGAGGAGATAGACCAATGTGGGTTCGATGGACATCCCACACGCATTGCTACCACCATCCGTCTGGTCGGTTTTGTAAATTTTATTCTTTGTTCGACCGCTGTGATCTGACCGTTTGCTGCTGTCATGTTTGCCGTCTGAGTGTGTTGTTGTTTCCAACATAGATAGAACTCTAAGTATAAAGAAAGTGGGAACAAGAAGCAAAACACAGAAGAAACTTGCATTCTATCAGTTTCCCAATTGGTCTGAGACATCTTTTTCGAACCCAAACACTGATAAAAGGAGTGGATAAAATCAATAATAAACTGTTAGTTTCTTGAAAAGCAAGTTGCTCGTGTAGCAGCACCGGCAGCAGCTCCGGCGTGGGCTCAACGGCAGAATCGTGCAGTAGAGGTCGAATGGCGTGGGCTCACCGACGGTGATCAGAGTCGGACGACGTGGACTTGCTAGCAGGGGTATGGAGAACAAAGGAGAAAAAAAAAAATTGGGGAGAAGAAAAGGGCTCCCCTCTTTCGGGCAGCAGATGAGAAAAGAAGAGAAAAGCTTGGGTTGTAATCAACCCGCGTCGAGAGAACCCTCCCGACGGTAGTTTAAGCTTCCGTCGGGAGAGTTTTAATTAAATTTTTTTCAAATATTTTTTAATCCCAATGTCTCTTCTCTAATCGTCGGGATAAACACTATCTCCCAACGCTTCAGTCTTAACATCACGAGAGGTCAACCAATTTTTTGTCCAACATTTTTATGCCAATGATCCAAGAAACAACATTGAGAGAACCCATTTTTTCCATCGCTATTGAAATTAACGTCGGAGAGCACAATTTTTCCAATGCCAAAAAAACCGTTGAGAAAAACAAAATTTCTGATAGCGTTTCAAAGTTTCACAAATACATACCACTTCTGAAATGAGTTAAAAAATACCCTTAAATTTTTAAAAAAGTTCAAAAAATCATTACTATTATATGAATAGAAGCCATTAATACCGTCTTACTTCTCTATTCTCCATCTTTTTTCTCTCCCTTCTTCAAATACACTCTTACTCCATTTCTGTTAATCGTTTGACATTTGTTCATAAGAAAATAAGTAAATAAATAAAATTGCTCACTTCAATTAAGATATATGGACTATAATACGAAGAAAAAGAATAAAGAATGCATCAAGGGATTTTAGGACTTAGAAATATTTTAACAAAGTTGTACGTTAGTAGTAGTTGATTGATGAGCGTTTCATATAGATACATTATTTTATTTGATTATTTATCATTTTGGTATGTTTTAAGAAGATATTTTGATTTTAGAATTTTGTGAGATTTGGTGGGATTTTATATCTAACTTAAAATTTTGGTTGTTGAAAAAATTGGTATAAGCAAAGAATTGAAAAATGAAGAGAAAAATGAAAATATCTATATAGAAAAAAAAGATGATATCTATATAATTTGTTTTAAGATTGGATTTTTAAACTTAAGAAAACATCAAACAAATTGATCATCATATTAACGGTAGGAGCATTTTTAAATTTTTAAAGTTAGTTTTGCAACAAGGTATTAACGATTTATGTTCGTATTTTTTTTAACTTTTTTGAAGTTAAGGTAATCTTGAAAGTTTTGAAAATTCAAAGATATTTTTGAAATAAAACTTTAACGGTTTCTATCCAAAACTAACATTTTTAAACTCTTTTAAAAATTTTAACCTTTTTTTTTTAAAAAAAAAAACTTTTAAAACTTCAAGAGTATTTTTGAAATATAATACAATATTTAGAAATATTTTTTTTTAAAAAAAAATTTAGCCATCAAACTTATGACATCTATCTCACACTTAGACATATAAAATGATAAGTGATGATAAAGTTACAGTTAATAAACTATTATTAGGTTTAAAATACTGTCCCCTATCCCTTGGGACTGGTTAAATTTTAGTCTTCATTTTTGCCCTTCCAATAAATTTTAGTCTTTAAAAAGGTTTTAATTTTAGTTTGTGGTTGATTTTTCTATTTTATTTTTCTGAAATGATTTATAAACATTTCTGGCATGTATTTTCTTACTTTAAAAATGACTATTTATGTGTATGTATTACACTCTTATGAAAGATTTGGAATGGAATATGATATTAATTTTTCCTTAATGTGTCTTCTTTTGGTAGGTTATGGCTAAAGTGGATGTTCATTGTATGCTCCTAAACTGTTTGATGAAATGCCTCAGAGAATGTTAGAGTTGATTTTTCACATGTTTGTTTCTTTGTTTGGTTGGTCAATATCTACCCATCACTTTCTTCATGATGGGCACTTATTAGAAACATCCTAATAAACAAACTTTGGCTTCTACTACTAAATCTTTCAATATAATCTTAATCAAACATGTTCAGACCCCAAATAATGTATTCAATCAACTACACCTTGCCCTGCCTTCAAAATTGCAAGATAATGCTTAAGGAATATCCTACTCTTAAACAAATCTAACCTCCATGAGTTTCCTTCCAATAAATTCAAATTCATTCAAATCTCTTACATTGAAATCTAAATAAAAAATGAAGCAACTCCTTGAAAGAATGTGAAGTTTTCACTACTACAAAATCTGTATTACTTGGCACTTGCAATTTTTATTTATTCGACAACTTTTTTTTAAAAAAAGGTCAAGTAATGACCTTTTTAAAGAGAAAAAGGTCAAGTAATGTGTTAAAAGAGTGGAGATTTCACGGATGTCTTCGAACTTTTTTAGGTTAAGTATAACTGTCAAGTTTAATTAACTTTTAGTTGACACAATTTACGTATCAAGAATAATTTTGACCTTGATCGGGAAAATTAAAAGGATATTGTCATTTTGGAAACTATTTACGAAAATAAGGTTGTTTTCAAACTATTTGTAAAAATATATATATATTTTTTTAATAACTCGAGGGTTCAAAATTTGACCAAGGTAGGTCGAATTTTGAACCCTCGACCTTGCCTTTTTTTTTTTTTTTTTTTTTTAATTATTACACATTCCACCTTCTTCTTTCTTTCTTTCTTTTTTTTTTTTTTTTAATTTTCCATTTTATAAAAACAATTTCTAAAAATATTTTATTATTTTATTTAAACTCTAAAAAGAATAAATTAAAAAAATAATATCTCATAAAAATAAAAAAAATATAAATTAAATATCTCATTTATATAAAAATAATTACAAAAATCAATGTGTCCCACAAGGCGGACGTCGTCGATTTCGAGCTGGTTGTCGTCGTCAATTTCGAACTTGAGGTTACTCGGGTTCTTCTTGATGTTCCTCTGGTACCTCTGCAGGTGCTTTATAATATAAATATTCATTATGCTCTCCACGACCCCGACCATGTCCATGCACGTATGAAGACGAAGGACCAGCCTCTGAGTCATAATGTCCTGAACCAAATGCTGGCATCATCATCATCGGACTAACATAATCAGTTTGACTCTACGTCTGCATCATAGGGGAAAACTCTTCCACATTATGTGCAACCTCATTAAACTCATCATCTTCCCGAACAGGTTCTCTACGTCTGGAGCTGGTGGAAGAAAAATGGTATATCGTACATATAATGAATTTCCTCCATATAGCTTTGGTTGTCACTACATATAGCAAGAACCTGGTTTGGATCATTCGCAACCTCACGGAGTCTACTGTTGTTCGATCTCAGTGAATTCTAAAACAATTAGACAATATTTAAAATAAATTTAAATTAAAAATAATTAGATAATATTCATTCATTTACCAGATGACCCACAGCTGCTCCCGAACAAGTGACATAACGCATTGTGATATATTATACCAATGAATATATTCTGGAGTGACATCTGTGTCAAACTGTTCAAGAGAAACCCCCACTGCAATAAACCTTACACGATAGTGCCATCACACTACCCAATGTGCAACTTTTTCGAACCAATCTCCAGTCCTTAGGTCAATATCATGCAGTACGGGTTCAGTATTACAAGGCGATGGGACATCTTGCTGAAAATCGAATTGTCTCATCACCCTGTCAGGAAGATGCCACTCACCAATGTGAAAACATATGAGAGGACTCATCGTCCGCCATATGTTTTGACCATTCGTACAAAAATTAGACAAAGTATGCATAATAATTTTGTACGGCTCCCAAATAACCTGAAACACAAAATATTATATTAGAGAATATTAAAGACAAATACAATAAAAATGTGTATAAAATAATTAATTAGGTTCAGTGTAATGTACCTGATCAGGTTGAAGCAAATCAAACATGTATCTATACTGGCTGACTACATGTGTGGCTGTCCTAGTCACACAAAATTTGTCTCTCCACCTAAATTTTTAAATTGATAATTTAGAATTTAAATTAACTAGATCAGTGATATAAAAAATTAAATTGAATTAAAACAACATACCGAGAACCGTAGGCTCGTCCAACTAACTGAGCGTCATTAACATGTTGTAGCTGTGGAGCCATTGTTGGAAATCGCTCCTAAGTCTATAGTTCCAAAAGTATGAGAGGCCCGACTATCTCTCGAACCTCAGGTCTTGTTGCTTTGCATAGTTGTCTATACAACCATGCCAAGCATGCTCCACCCCACGAATACCATCCCGCATCATGGAGGTTAGCTAACAGTGGCAGGAACATCAAGTGAACAAAATGACTTGATTTATCTGAAAACAGACTTCCACCCATCATTTGTAGTATATATGCTCGCGCATATTTTATGACGGTTTCCTCGTCTGCATCCTCTGTGAGCTCACAAAATTTTGTTCCTAACCATATTAAACTTAACCTCGATCCTTTAATCTTGTCGGCAGGTGGGGTCGCACCAAGGTATAGTTGACAAACTTCTGACCAGTCATCGTACATCACTCCAGTGACTAGCTCATCGTCAACATGTAACCCCAACAACACTTCTATGTCTTCTAGAGTGATAGTGCACTTTCCAACAGACATATGAAATGTATGCATCTTGGGCCTCCATCTCTCGACGAAGGCTGTGATCAGATGCCAGTCCAACTGAATAAATCCTAATATGGCAACCCCATAGAATCCAGATATGTGCAGTTGTCACATCTCACCCCAGATTACCCTCTAAACCTAGATAGAATGATGACTGCAGCAGTTACCAACCCTTTTGCTGGTACTTACCGCCTAACTATCTTGTTAACCTTTACTCAAACCCTGAATACATACATATCGATAATATACAAACATATTAACTCGGAACTTAACCAAGAAATACAACCTGGTCCCACCAGAAATCACATTTGTTGAACGTGGCATACAACTGCTTCTTTCGCAGTGTTTGCAAAACTATCCTCAAATGATTCCCGTGATCTTCCCTACTGCTTGAATACACCAATATGTCATCAAGGTGATACACTGGATCTGTTGTAACTCTGATTTATTAATTCCTGTAACTGAACTTCCAACTCCTTAAGTTCTTCTGGCATCATCCTTTATGGTACCTGAAAAATAGGTGTTGTATCTGAAATTAAATCGATAGTAAACTCAACTTCCTTGTCAGATTGTAAATCTGATAACTTTTCAGGGAAAACATCCAGAAACTCTTGTACAATTGGTACATCCCCAGGTTTCATCTTCTCGTCCTACGAAACTGTCACATGGACTAAATAGGTCTCACATCTTTTACTTAGCAGCTTACTAGCCTTCACTGCTATTATTAGGCTTTCTGGAATATTCCTTTGCTTCCTAAAAATACCGTCTCTTGACTACCAAATCTCTCGAACATTATCCATCCTTAAAACAATTCATACGGTTGTAACATTTATTCGAAAAATCCATGCTCTAGAGTGACATCAATTCCAAGAAATCTAATGGAATTACTTCATAACTATACTTATCAACAACTACTCCAGAGCCTGTAAAACTCTTATACTATTATAACCTCTCCACAGCTTAATAATAACTACTTAGGGACATGCTCTCTACAATCTTTCCTACAAACAGTGTAACATATCAGATAACAATAAAGGTATAACACCATAGGCAACTAGTTCATAAATATACTGATACATAAAATTACTTTACCATTCACAACATTAAGTAACTCCTCTGCCTCCTAGTAGGACACTTTATAAAAACCTACCCTGTCGCTGAGATCGTCCTGCTTCCTTTCTCATTTTCCTTCTCTTGAATCTCTTCCTCGGCTCCTGAGCCACTAGGCTTATCTATCGTCTGTAAAGCCATTCCGTGTTCTATCTGAACTCCTCGACCTAGCTGGGGCATTCCTTCTTGAAATGTCCTGCTTGTTCATACTGGAAACATACGTTTTTCCTTTAATAACATGTCCCTCGATGATGCTTACCACAATTCGTGCATAAGGGTTTCTGACCCGAACTAGCTACCAGCTCGGTAGGATGTCAAAACCTTGATCTATGACCCATACTAACCACAAGTCTTGGCTTCTTCCTTCCTACACTATGCTGACTTGTAGCTCTCTGTCCTTTATCAATTCCTATTAGGTCATTCTCAATACCGTACTTCCTTTCCAAATCTGCCAAAATGGATTCAACACTTTCCGTCAACCTCTTGGCGATCTTGTTAAATATTCTGTCCTCTAACTGAGGACCTGTTCCTGTTTGCGGAATCCTCGACTCCCCATCAGAAGTCGTTTCCGGGTCTTTACCTCTCCGGTCACTAACATTTGAATTCCCTCGAATCTCGGAACTTCTTAAAGGTAGGGTTAGGGTTCCTGTTGTCTGTCTGCCTACTCTACTTGCCACTTTTACTTGACATCTTCCTCTTACTTAGGTAGTACACATGCTAAGGATTCAAGACTCAGACTTATATACAAACTTTTCTTCTCTCTTCCCAAAATCTTTTGCTCTAATACCAACTTGTCAGATCCCACCCCAGATTACCCTCTAAACCTGGATAGAATGGTGACTGCAGCAGTTACCAACTCTTTTGCTGGCACTTACCGCTTAACTATCCTGTTAACCTTTACTCAAATCCTGAATACATACATATCAACAATATACCAACATATTAACTCGAAACTTAACACATTTACATTACAGGGTTTCACAACATTGTTTATACATGAATATTACAACTTGGTGAGCCCTATCTAGTATACTAGTCACTAGATAGACACATGTGTACTAACTAACATAGGTCTTTAATTACGCTTCCTTCAGCCTGTTTCTTTGAATGGTAGAGCAGCAGCAGAATAATCTTTTGGGAACTGATCGCTACCTGAAAGAAAACATTTGAAAATGTGAGCTAGAAACCTAGTGAGTGACTTAATAA
This sequence comes from Benincasa hispida, assembly GCF_027475165.1. Lineage (NCBI taxonomy): Eukaryota > Viridiplantae > Streptophyta > Magnoliopsida > Cucurbitales > Cucurbitaceae > Benincasa > Benincasa hispida. The sequence continues at coordinate 62,588,465 of NC_143480.1, read as the reverse complement.
AGATATAAATCTCATGCTCAAAACCGGAAGCTTGAAACCATAATACTGAAACTCAACTATACCAAGAAAACGTGTACATAAAACCTTTAAACCACCATTAAACATCATTATTCCTTAGTTGAGAACGAGCATACATCGCTCTAGCTCCCAACGTCTGTTACCGGCCAAAAGACCCATACTTCGACCTCCTTTTGTTGGTATATAGTCTAGGAGACCCATACTTCGGCCTCTCATTCGGAACTACCTACGGCATATGGAGTTTTCTATGTATCGTCAACACCTTAGATACATTTATTCAAATACCTTCCTTACCTTTAGTATCCGGCTCATTTAAGCTATCAAGTTCTCGGATATAGTATAGAAAACTCTTTAGGATACCTTCCCTACCTTTAGTATCCCTTTTCATTATGTTTAGGAAAACCAACGCATGTATTTTGACAATCTTAGGTATTTAAAACATAGTACATCAAGCTTCATTCAACCTTAGCTTTAACCCTAATGCATGCTTCATACTTTGTAAAATAAGTTGACTTAAATCATGTTGAACTAGCTTGTAAAAACTATTAGCATGCGTTAGATATGGAAAACATACTTAGAAAACTCATACATTAGTAGCATCATGCGTTGATAAACATTCATAAGCATTAGCAATTCCAAACTATCCTTCTAGCCTAGAGAAGATATGACTGCCCTTATCCTTAGTCGAGAGTGAACTATTAGATCTAACCCTCAATGTCAAAACCTTGGTCGGGGAGAACCCTTTTGCTCAATCCCTCAACGTCGAATTACCTACATGCACGTGGTTATAACTGAGTACCGTCATACCTTAGGTACTTGACTAGGATACCTTCTCATTGTCCTTTAGTATCCTTAGGATACCTTCTCATTGTCTTTCAGTATCCTCATATAACCAGTCATAAACATTTAGTTGAAAGGATACCTTCTCATTGTCCTTCAGTATTCGTCATATAACTAGTCATAAACATTTAGTTGAAAGGATACCTTCTCATTGTCCTTCAGTATCCGTCATAAACATTTAGTTGAACACTAAGGCTTAGTGCTCAAATCATCATACTAGTTCATCCACCATACTGGTTCATCATAAAAATGGAGTTACTTAAACATACTGATAGTATTTGGACAAGATTACATATCTAAATCATGTCAATTCCATGGAAAACATGCTTTACTTAACATGAGAAACAGTATCATAAATATGTTTCTTGGTAATCCATTTAAACACTTAGCATGGGAAATATCTTCAAGAAATCATAGTTTCTAAATCATTAAAACAGTAAGTCATCATATAGTCACTCACAGTTCGTTGGCCTCTTAACGAGTTATATGCCTCTTCTAGCTCTTCTTGGCCTGAAAGGACATAATTCCCAATTAAACTACTCAGAATTCTTAGCAAAATACCTTAAATAGTTCATTTACTAAAGGAATTTTCATCAACAAAGACAACTTTACTAGCGAGATCCTCATGAGCGAGATCCTCATGAGCGAGATCAAGCTTTTCCTGGCAAACTGTCATCCTAGCGATACTAACCTTACTAGCGAGATTCCCCTCTAGAGCGAGATCCTCATCACAAAATTAGCGAAATTTCCTTCATTAGAGAGATCCTCAGCACAAAATTAGCAAGATTTCCTTCATTGGCGAGATCCTCTTTCTCCATATGAGTTGTTTGCTTGTACTTCCCAAGCAGTTGTCTGCTTACTTCAAAAATTCATAACTCAAAATCCAGCCCTCTTTTGAAGAAACTTCCTTCTACAAATATGTTTAGAATTGATTAGCAACATTACCTTAAAATTTCAGCTCAAAATTCCTTGTCGTTTAATCTGGAGATTCAAAACTTCATCATTGGCCCCAATTCAAGCATCTGCCTGCTTGTTCAACAATTTCCAGTTCCAACTTCAAAATTATATAATTCGATTTCCAGGCCTCATCTTAAAAAGTTTCATTCTACAAAGTTATTTATAACTGAGTTATATTTTCTCAAATTTTTAGCTCAAAACGCTTCGTAATTCGTCTTGGAGTTTTAATTCTTCACTGATGGCCTAGATTCACCCGAGAAACGAACGCTTCATCTTTATTTTGCCCCTCCGGCCTTATTCCGGCGAGTTTTCCTTCCAGCAGCCCTACCATAGACACACAGAGCTTTCGAATGCCACTAGAATTACACAAATAGCCTAAGTAGTTTGTCCAAACCAACCCAATGAACTCGATCTTTTTGCTTATATTACCGCCCAAAATCTAGCATGAACTCTCCTTGTGTCACCTGGCCCACTATTGGTGATGAAGGGTTAGGATTTAACAAATTTCCTTTTGTTAACTTCACTCACAATATTACTTCAGCATCATACCTCATTAGATGGTATGGTCTTGTTCATATGCTTATTATGCATTCCATCATCAAGCATGACCTTCCTTAGCCTAGCTGAGCTTTGTCCTACTTTTACAGTTAGCTACCCAAGAGCCTATTTCTTTTTGCTTACATCTTCTACCCTTCCTAAGACATGGCTTCATTTAGCTCATTAGAAGACATCAAATTACTTACTCTTACTTAAAGTAATTAAGGTTCGGGTTTTACAGTAGTAGCGGTAGTATTCGAGGGTGGAGCGAGATAATGCGCTGGAGAACTGCCTCTCGACACCTGCAAGATATTTCTCTAGTAGTACGATCTCGCCATACAACAAATGATCGATGAATGGACTGGTCGTATAAAACATTGGGATCAACAGGTCCTGGGTTTAAAGCTGTGATCTGAAAGAAAAAAATATATTTATTTCTCAATTAAAAAAATATTTGTTTCTCAATTAGAAGAATAATGTATAACTTAATTAAAAGAATAATGTACAACTTAATTAGAAGAATAATGTACAACTTAATTAGAAGAATAATATACAACTTAATTAAAAGAATAATGTACAACTTAATTAAAAGAATAATGTAACTTTATAATAAAAAAAAATTGAATATACAATAAAAGTATCTACACTTAATTAAATAAATATGATAAAAGTAGTATTTATTTCTCAATTATAAGAATAATGTAAAACTTTATTGATTACAATAAAAAAAATTGAATATACAATAAATTATAATAAAAAAATTGAATATACAATAAAATGAATATATAATAAAAAAAAATTATTTATTTTTCAATCCCTAACTATCTGGAGCCCATCTTAGTAACGAAGGACACTTCCTTCGATTATGTCCTAACTGATTACAAAATCCACATCGTTGTTGAGTGGCTGGTTCTGTCCAATCCATCTCGTTGTGATAACGTGAACTTTTCGGTCTACCAGGTTTTCTCAACAATGATGGATCAGGATGTAAGACGGGCATATTAGGGTGTGTGATCCAGTAATCTTCATGCGGTACAGGTTGAAATTGAGGAGAGTAACATTCAGCATACGTTGACAATTTGTAGTAGTCCTCAATAAAATCTTCGTAGTTCATGTTAAAATGTGAGCAAACGCCATAAAATGCGAGCATGGAATGCCGAATGCTTGCCACTTGTTACATGAACAGTACCTGCTTGGACCTGTTTAGCCTCAATATTTGAACGTTTCCTCCTTTGGCATTGAGACTATGACGTCCGGTCTTCACATGAAACACACCTTCATACCGATCGTATGATTGTACTTCATGTTTACTAGATCGTGCAGCCCATTTATTTATTTTGTCGTGTGCGTACCTGGATTTTTACTCCACTTAGTATTATAAAATATGTTTGAAATAAATTATTAATAAAAAATATATAAAAATAAATAATATTACCGGATGTATTTATCTTGACGCTCCAATGCATCCCTTATTTCTTCTCTTCTTTTCTCGAAATAGTTCACGCATTTGAAGAATGTTATCTGAGCAAGAGCATTTATAGGCAACATTCGAGCTCCTTTGAGGACTCCATTTATGCACTCTGATAGATTTGTCGTCATCCACCCATATCTGAATCCTCCATCATGTGCTTGAGTCCATTGCTCTAAACTAATATTGTCAAAAAAACTCAGACAGCTCCGATTTATTCCTTTGATATCTTCAATTGCTTTGTTGAACTTTCGAATTTGAAACTGACACCCGGCATGATAAACATAATTTTTCAATGAATTAAATTTATACTTTTTTATTGAAGTTGCTGACGATATGTCATAAGTAGAAACGATGGTGACATTTCGGTCCCGTCCAACCATTTGCTAGGTTGTTCACTGCTGCAATTATACCAGCATGTCGATCTGAAATTAAACACATCTCTTCGTGTGTTACAATTTCTCTCAGGTGTTTCAGGAACCATCCCCATGAGTCTGTGGACTCTTCATCAGCAACGGCAAACGCAAGTGGAAGTAGATGGTCGTTCGAGTCAACTGATGTAGCAATCAACAGTTTTCCTCTATATTTGCCGTACAAGTGTGTACCATCTATCTGAATGATCGACCGACATTTATTAAAAGCTTCTATACAAGGACCAAATCCCAAAATACAGAAGTTAGGATAACATGGCCTTCAGTAAGCGTTTCTTTAACTCTCCACTCTACTCGTGTTCTGGGATTGGTCTGCTTAACCATATATAACCACCTAGGCAACAATTTGTAAGACTCATCCCAATCACCGAACACTTTAGCCAACGCTTTTCTTTTTCCCTCCCATACCCTATGGTAAGGAACATGATATCCAAACTTTGATTTGATGTCGGACTGCAGTTGTGCCACACTGATAGATGGTTTTTCTCTTACGGCGTCACAGAACTCCAGTGCAATCATTGATGAATCCAATTGCACGTGACTTTGACTTAGTTCTGAATAAAAACATGTATGTTGCTCATCATACTTAGTGATCTCGAACAAGCCATGCGATTTTTTCTTTATTGCACGAAGTCTCCACTTGCAACCTTCCTCCCACTTCTTACACCGAATTGTCCAAATCGTCGGTGTAGATTCAACAACCTCATATGGTGCGTGACACTTTATTGCAAAACATTTGACCGCGTGTTGTAGCATTTCCTTGTCTTGACAAATCATCCCTTTATACAATTGAGTATTGTCAACGTCCACATGGAGCTACAATTGGGTCATGTTCCCGAATGCTATCTAGTACATTCATATCCAAATCATTGAATGTATCTGAAAGCATCTCATGTTCACGACCATCGAAATCCAACTCTTCAAATTCGTCATCCGTTTCTGTTCTGAAGTCTCTGTACAGGTTGTTAGCCGCCATATCTTCATTATCACATGGCGATGCAACTGACTCCGGATCAGGATCGATACATTGAGTTGGATCTTCAAACTGGTTAAATGATGTATCAGGATCCACCCCTATCTATTTACATTTACATACAAATGCACTAGATTTGGCACTGGCATTGCCATTGAGAACATCAAGTTCATAGCTTGTGCATTCGAAATAGGGAATGACATAAACCTTATTGATCCTGATGGTTCTAGATTAGGATGTCTATATATTATTTCTATCTAATTTGCTCCCATATCTACACTAAGTAACATCCCAAACATTTGAATGAATTGTTCAAATACAATTCCACTGTTCACATTTATGGTAAAACTACAACAAAAATCCCAAGTATTTGTCTACCATTTTCTAAAAAAAAAAAAAAAAAAAAAAAAAAAAACAAACATCAAGTTTTAAATAAATTTATGAACATCTTTTTAAACATAACAATAAATTAAACTTTTTATAACTATTTTTAAACATAGCAATAAATTAAACTTTTTATAACTATTTTTAAAAATAACAACAAATTAAACTTTTCAAATTAAAATGAGGTAAACTTTTTAAAACTATTTTTTCAAATTTAATACAAAATAAAAAATTAAATTAAATTAAACTTTTTCAAACTATTTTAAACTATATTTTCAAAGTTAATACTAGAAAATATCAACTTATCACAATAAACATAACAACAATAATTTTCATATGAATAAACTAAAATTTTCAAACTATATTAAACTTTTGAAACTATACTAAACTTGTTAACTATCACAATAATTTTGTATTAAACTATAAATATCAACTTCTTAAACATAACAATAAACTAAACATTTTAACACTATAAACATCAAAGTTAATACTAAATAAATCAAATATCATAAGAATAAACCGAACTTTTCAAATATCATAAGTTCAACTCACAGATTCGACGGTAGTCCTCTTTTTTCCTTCAAAGTGACAACGTTCACCCTTTTTTCCTGTTATTTGTTATTTGACAACAACTACAAAAAATTTTAAAAAAATTAGAATCTATAAAAAAATAATAATATAAGAACAAAAATAAAATGTATAATTATTCTTAAAAAAAATAATAATTTAGTAGGGTAATGAATCAGTATAGTTGTATGAGAATAATTTGTATTAAACGAAATACATACAAGAAGAGAAATGGGAGGAGAGAAAGATGATTTCGAAGGCTTATTTTCGAAGGTAGTGAGGGGCAATGAGCTATGAAGGGGCAGTGAGCAAATCAAGGGGGGAGGAGTGAGAAAAATCAAGGGCAGTGAGCTATCGAGGGAGTAAGTGAGCAAAAATTATCGAGAGAGTGAGTGAGCAAAAATGAAGAGGATGGGGGTTTAAAAGGATGTAGGGAACACTCGACCCACGGGTTTGGGGTGGTTGAAGAGGCATTAAGGCTATGGCAGAGGGGCATGCATGCATCAATGCATGTAGGGAATCGGATTAGTGGCGGGCAGAGGGAGCATGCATGCAGTCGGTCAATGCATGTAGGGAATCGCGCAGGGGAATCTAAGCAGGGGAACATGGTGATAGGACCTCACATTACATGTCCTGAGTGAATTTACCCTTATGAGCGAGATCCTCCTCATGAGCGAGATCAAGCATTTCTTTAACAAACTGTCTTCCTAGCGATGCTCATCTTACCAGCGAGATTCAGCCCACATTTCTAGCGAGATTCCCTTTTAGAGCGAGATCCTCATCACAAAATTAGCAAGATTTTCTTCTTGAGCGAAATCTTCATCACAAAATTAGCGAGATTTCCTTCAGCCCACTTATCTTCCTTGTTGAGTGTTGAAGTTACGACTTATGTATGTCGAAACTTCAACCTTCGACAACCCTAATCTACATATTGTTTTCATATATGTCGAAACTTCAACCTTCGACAACCCTAATATATATATTGTTTCCATGTTTTTCTTTGTTTGTCGAGTTCTCAACGTTCGACCTTTACATTAATTGAATCCTTAACCCTCGACCTCTAGCCTTGATCTCCCAAAACAACAGTATTTCTCTAATAAGTTTCAAAACAACTTTATTTCCCTAATAAATTTTGAAAACAAGTATATTAATAGTAAAGGTCCAATTTTGACCTCTTTGGATTTTTAATCGACATATTTTAAATATCAGAAAAAAAAATCCCAAACCCTTCTTCTTGCGCCTTCACGATTTTGCAGCTCCCATAATCTCAAACCCTCTTGTGCGTTCGATTTCTCAGATTCAACTCCGATGAATCTTAGAAATCGTTCGACTCCTTCAATGAAGCTTGGATATCGTTCGACTTTAGTGAATCTTCCAAATCGTTCGACTCCGGTGAAGCTTCCAAAACGTTTGACTTTGGTGAAGCTTCCAAGACGTTCGACTTCGACTCAGGTGAAGTTTAAGTGAAGTTTTCGTTCGACTCCGGTGGTTCCGTTCTCACTTAAAAATTGTTTTCACTTCCGTTCGACTCCATATTCCTTTAGCTCTTTTTAACAAAGCATTCTTCTTTTTACTGCTCTGCCACCCAGCACTCATTCTTTAAAATAAATAAATCTCCACAACTACTAGCTTTAGACTATCCAAGAGAGAGTGATGGAGCTTGTATTCAAATGAGATTATCATATAGACCTGTTGTTCCCTTTTTCCTTTTTCACTGGATTGATTGTTACATTGCTGCCGTATTGGGACTGCTAAGAATCCTTATCTATGTGGTATGTATAATGTATGCATTTTTCATTTTGGTTCTATTTGGCAGTGATGACCAATTGGCTATTGATCTTAGTTTTGTGTGTTTATGTTGTCTTGATTTTTTCTCCAATTGAAGGCCCATATCTTTACTAACCTTAAATTATATCCTGTTGACAACTAAATAATTTTCTTTGAAAAAAAAAGAGAAGGAAGTCTGATGTTCAATTTGTTGACATTGGAGGTAATCATAATCTAATTAGTTCTTGTCATGTGCAACCATGCTATGATGCAAACTTATCTAGATGAAAAGACTACCATGTCCATTTAAGAAAAGCAAGCATTAGAGAGTTTTATGGTGAGTGAGTGCAGCCTAAGAGAACTTTTTACTAAATTTTGTTGCAATGAAATTGTTTTGGAACCTAGCTTTCTAACTTATTTTTCTCCTTCTTTTCTGGTTGGTGTTCTAATGGATTGGCCTTTTCTCATCCACAGTGGTAATCTTCCCTTCTCTTCTGCAACTTCAAAAAAGCATCATAGAATTGGAAGATAGAAAGCAAAAAGAAGTCTGCAATTCCAGGTACAATAGAAGGGATGAGTTTGGAGTTTAACCACATGGTTGTTTTGCCCAACTGCAACCGTTCTTTGTGCTTAAAATGTTATCGAAACTGGTACGGATTTATTTGTTATTAAGGTCCTTTTGATAGTGACTTTGAGAAGTGAAAAAAAAAAAAAAAATAGACGTGAGAGTTTTTTAACCTAACTTAGATGCCAAACAAAACGCAAACAAAGTAGTAAAGAATATATAGTGGTTCGACCAGTTTGGTCTACATCTACTCTGAGAACTAGCTCGAATTAATTTTATTATGAGCAATAAGAAATTTACAATTATAGATAATCAACAATAATCACCAATATGTAATTTCAATATCCACTGATATCGAGAGATCTGCACACAACGTCACATCTGAAATTGAGAACAACCCGCTGCAAAATAGCTCAAAACAAGTGTGCTATCCGTCTCTAACCGGCGAACCACCAGACGATACCCACGCTATGCTCCCAGCCTACACGGCATAAAATCGAGCAGCCTCCTCGTTGGACGCAATCGTCCACTGTTGGAACCACGCCGAGCAACACCCACGCCCGAACAGAACACACACCCACCGACAGACCCACAGTCGAATGATACCCGTTCTGGACGATAACCAACGCTCACTGACCGGTGAGCACCCACGGAAAAACCCCGGTCGTCACGCTCGCTGCTCTCATTTCCCTCAAGTCGGCCACTGCCCTTTTTCACTTAGTCGGCTGCGCCTCTTCAGCTGTGTAAAGAGTCACAATTTCAGCTCTAAATGAACAAGATAGATATATTTACAAAAATGTCATTTGCTCATAATTACCAAGAATGTCATTGGGTCTTTAATTTCACAAAAACTCAATAAAATTCACTTAAATACCTTGTTATTTTCTACCGTAGAATTCAAGTGCTTTAAAGTGAATACATAAGTTGCATTGTTTACCTTAGTTTTCTTTATCTATGGGGGTAACAAACGTATTTCCTCTTATTAGTATAAAGAAGGAAGTTAAGGAGTTGTAGAATTTCTCTAATATCCCGTTGGTTTGAAAAATCTTTCATAGTCAACTTCTTCGAATTTGCTTGTTTTGAGAAAGACTTCTCCTAATTAACAGTTTTTGGCATTGTTCCATAGAACTGAAGAATTATTTTTATTATATATGAATGTTTCTTTGTTATAAAATTGCAGTTTGTTGGTGCATGAATGGACTATTTGATCTAATAAAGAAAAGCACATTGATCCAGTTCTGAAACCCAAAAGCTTTTGTTTTATTATGACACTTAGTACTCTTGTGGTGACATTGTATTGAATTGTATGTTTAAGATTTCTGTCATTTTTGTGGACTTCAACTTGCTTTACTTTCTTAGCTTTGATTTTGTTTTACAATATACACGAGTGTTTGTGCATGAGCGATTAGCATTTCGAACCTAACTTTTGATCTTCTTTTCTTCTTTTTTTCATATGTTTCTGATTTTATGTTTGTGCTTATCCTTTTAGAATTATTAATTTCTATTTTCAAATTCAAACTAAGATTTCTCTAAAATTATTATGTTGATCTCGAGTGCTTGTTAATTCTTCTTTCTCAGGAAAATCTAAATCCTAGTTTCACTATGTTTCAACATGTAACCTTGTAGTAACCTTGAATGTCATAAAGTTTTAGGTGTTGTTTAATAATCAAATAACAAGGTAAAGTTCAATTTTATCATAGAGAAGAGTTGATTTTTTCCTTCATATTAATTAATGGTCCATTAGGTAAAATAATGTATTCGGAGTCTCTTATAAATAAGATTTGGTAGGGATGATTGCTTTAATTCTTATTTTGATTTTGTTTTGAGTATTTGAATTACATTCTCAATTGTAAGCTTTGTGCAAGCTTTTTTGAGATTTGATTAATTTATTTTTAAATTTTCTATTTTATAGTTAAGTAATCATATCTTTTTTGCAAGTTTTCTTAAACAATAATTGTATGACCCTCCAAATAGACAACTAGTTCTCAATCTTCGGATTCAAAAGTTCTATGTATATATTAAGTAATGTACTTATGTTGATAGGTTACTTATTAAACAATGTCACATTCTTCGTTGTGTTGCTAGAGTGAATTAGTTAATTTTGGTGTTTGTTGAAAGTTGAATTGTGTATAGAATGATGTTTATTTAGTGCATCTATATGATATGTATTAATTATTGGCTTTGTATTGCAGTGTCCTTTACAAGTGGGAATTGTCGAATGTGGGTATTATGTTATAAGATATATGCAAAAAAATCGTGGCTAAAGAGAAGAATATTATCACAGATGCAGTATGTCTTTAAACTACTTATATATATTGTAACATTATAAATAGTGTAAATAATAAATAAATATATATTTGACTTTTTATGTTTTATGGATTGATACGAGGAGCTCGTACTCGCAACTTGAATTGGATGAAGTACACGTGGAATGGGCTGAATATTTAGGTCGCTATATCTGATGGGCTTCCTATAAATTTTGTGTATGTGGCTACATGGGAATGCCCAAAACTTTTTTTTGTGTAAATGTTTTGTTAAGCCATTATAGGTTGTATACTTCAAAGAAATGTGTGGTGGAGGATAGAATTTTAGTCTTGTAATTTTTGGAATACATTGCACATATAGATTGGTCTTACAATTTTGGAATTATCATGTATTGGGATGGGTTGATAGAGTATATACTATTGTACGATTAATTTTGTAAATTTTGGAATCGTTCATATACATGGAAGGTAATAGAAGAATGGAATTGTTTGTTTTAGTATTGTGAATTGTTACGTTGGATATATTGGGTTGATATATAGACTTGAAATATGTGCAACTGTTTATTTTATTTGATGAAATTGTCTTATTGGAACACATGTAACGCAGGAAATGTGAAATGGAAATTAAATTCGAATGTTTAATTTGGAAAAAAGCATAGATTACATTGGAAATGTGTCAAGAATTAGATTACTTGACCATTATTTCGTGTCAAGATAAAAATATATTTGACAAATAAAAAATGTCAAGAGTAATCACATACGATATGTAATAAGTGTTAAAAATTAATACACTTGACATGTCATCAGTGTCAAGTTTATTATATTTCTTGACACGGAAATTGTGTCAAAAAATATTTCTCTAGACTTTTTTCAGTATCAAGTTATCACATTATACTTGACAGTCGAATACTCGACGCTTTTATTAGCATCAAGTATACTCTTAACTTGACATTAAAAAAACGTCAAGTAATCTAATTTCTATAGTAGTGTTTTGTTTTATTAGCCTATACTTGTCTTGAATGAAGCTCGAAACGTACTTGATTTTATTATTTCAACTTTAATCCATGTTCTTTTTAATATATATATATATATATATATATATAAAAAGTAAGTGGAACGAACCTCTCAAATTTTATTGATTTTCCTTGACCCAAGTTCTTGAATGGGGTGGAAGTATTCATATCACACTTTCTTGAATCTAAGATAAAAATTGCCAAATAGTTGTTTAAATCTAAAATTCAATATGAAAAAAAATTGGAAAAAGATACCCCCTCCAAACAAATCTATAGCTAAAGCCTAAAAGTGAATTTCAAATTTGGTAACATAGGGCAATTTTTTTTAACTTTCATGAAAATATAGTAAAGTTTGTAGATTGATTCATGTCCATTGCATTATGTACAAAGACCATCCAAACACCCAATCTCAATAAAATATCATTAAGGACCTAATATATATACTTTATAAGTTTCTAGGGAGTATTGAAAGTAAAATCGAATGTTCGGAGACCCTATTGACACTAAAGTTTAAAATGTCAATGCCAATATAAATATCGAGATCCTAATTTTATGAAAATGTTGATGAAAATATTGATAAAATATCGATGTCTATAGATATTTTTGGAAAAATTACATAAAAAATACAGAAAATAAATTTAAATTAGTAAAAAATCTTTTATGATTTTTAAACAAATTAATATTTCTATTATTTATACTATATTTATATTATTGTCATTTTGTTGCATATTTTTATATTTCGTAGATTTTTCTAAAATATAATGGAAATATTGTTTCACCCCTCGTGTAGTTATTGAACCATGAAAACGTAAAAATATCAACATATCGATGGAAATTTAATACTATGATTGATACTTTTGAAAGTTTAGAATTGAAATCGATACAAATTTCAAAGTATATAGACTAAACTTATAATTTAGTCATTTTTATCATACATCTAATTAAACTCTAAATATTCAATTTTATATCTAGTAGATTTGTGATTTTTAATAACCAGTAAATAAGTTAAAGGACCTGATATATACAAAATTCAAAATTTAGGGATGTGCATTAAAAATTTGAGAACTTATATTATATACAAGTTTAGGGACCTATTGGATGCAAAATTGAAACTTTAGAGATCTATTAAACATTTATAAAAGTTCATAGACTAAAAATAAATACAAACCTCAAAATTCAAGAACTAAACACCATAACAATTTTGGACGTCAATGTCGGTTGAAAATAGTGGTCTCGGATGTATAATGTCGGTTAAAAAAATGGATCTTTAATGTCAGTTTTAAACCAACATTGAAGATGGCCTACAATGTCGGTTAAAACCGACAATAAAGGTCTTTCATTTTTTTTAAACTTTATTAAAAATTTATTTCCCTCTTCTCTTAGCATGCACGATCCTTTCACTTCACTTTACCAAAACATAACCCTCTCAGTGGTACTCTCTTCACTTTACTAAACATAACTCTCTCCTCTCTCAGTTGGTCGGTTGACTTCAGTTCGTGGGTTATCGCCACTGGTGCTCTTAGCTTGGTCGTGCACATCAATTCATGGGTTGTCGTCACCGGTATTCGTCGGCGTGTGGGTGTTCCCGTGGATTGTCATCACCGGTTTTCCATAGATCTCCGTCGGCACGTAGTGAAACTTGTTATTTGTACAAGTTTATACAAATTTGGCCAAAATAATAACAACAACAAATTAAGTTCAACTCAATATTATAATAAAAAAAATGATATCATTGTCAATGACAATAATATTAACTAAACTATAACATGTCACCCTCTGAAAAATGTTCAAAACTGAACTTTGTCCTTGAGTTATTGATCACTTTGTTGTTACAAGACCCAGTGATAACAGGTTGGCATATCATCTAAGCTTGAGGATGATCCTAATGTAGGATAATGCATGTATAAGCTTGAGTATTGTTACTACTTGTAATATTTTTTGGTCAATATTAGTTCCGACAACCCTTCTTCTGTTTATCCATTGAAGAACTATTTGTCATATGATTGATATTCTTAGTCTTATTTGACTTTTATTGTCATCAAGCTGTCTGTTTTGCTCATTGGAGCCATGCCATGAACGAAAAAATTGCAACCCATGGAAAGAATTGATGCTTGAAGTATTGTTTCTTTACCAAAAGGGTATGATGCTATTGGGAGCCAATGGTTTTATAGGGTTATGTATAAGGAAAATGGCACGGTTGATCGTTGTAAGCACAACTAGTAGCTACATGTTATAAATAATTAGGAGTGGATTTCCTTGATACTTCTCACTTGTTGCTAAAATTGTCATACACAACATTTCATTGCATCTGATTTTGATAGAATAGTTTACGTTGTGGCTTTAATTGTTATAAATTTGAAAGTAAATTGTTACAAAATGGAAAGTATAGAAACTAAATCAAGGGACTAAATTGTTACTTTCATGAAAATTAGAGACCAAAAATGTTTTTTAATCTAAATAAGGAAAGTTGGGGTTTTTAAGGGTGTGTCCATTGTGGGATTCGTGAGAGAGATGGTCATCTCAAAAGACTTTCGTGTAATTTCTCGTTGATATTACAATATAGTTGTTATGTGTGATTTTGGATCGAAGGGTATAATTGACATCTGGCATTAGGGACGACAAAATCTAGAATAAAGCATGAAACTGGTCAAAAGTGACAATTTAGGACCAAAATGGACTTAGGAAAAGAGGATTGTTTAAGCTAGCCTGCTCTGGCTAACGAGGCATGCTTAAAGCATCCTCTGACCCAAAGGGATTATTTTTAGGGACCTAATGAAATTGGGCACATCCCTTGACTCGATAGATAATCTAATTATCTAAGACGACTCTGAAATCCTAGAGAATAACCTAGGTCAATTTTCTCTATAAATACATCATTATAACTTCATATGAGATAATAGTCATATTCTCAAAATCTCTAGTTTCCGCACTCTTTCACTCTCTAACTTAAACATTGGAGTACGTGTAGCAAGCACCACACCAATTTGTAGGTTTTCTCTTTTGTAGACCACGTCCTTCTCTCTTTCAAACAAATTTACTGTTGGTATCATATGAAGATCATGTATATTTTTTTTATTCAAAATTTGGCATCACCAATAGTTATCGTTCTATTTTGTGTTTTGTTTTTGTGTTCGGTACCTAAGAATTTGATATCGTAACGTAGTTTTATAGCTTTTCTGTCTCATCACAAATCATTACTCTAAAACGTTTATAATTGTATTTCTAAATTTTCGAGTTTGATTCTGGTCAATGCATAAGTGCATTGGTAACACTCTTTTAATATTATCCTATGAGCAATAATGGTTTTAAATTTGATATTGTTGGGAAATTAAATATTGAGAAAAATATCTTTTTGCTTCTTAGATATTTTTGTTTAGTTTTTATTTGGTCTTCAAATTTCAAAATGTTACGCTATTAGTATTTAAATTTTGAGTTTAGCTTCTATTTAATATAAATTTTCAAAATGTTACCATTTTACTGTTAAGATTTGAATTTTGTATCAATTTGATCCATAGATTTACACTCTTAATTAATTTTGATTTTTCACAAAATAATCACTTTCCATCTTTAATATAGTCTATTAATTAATTTTAAAAATTTTACAATTCTTAATTAAATATGCTTCACTATTTTTCATCATATTAAAATTAAAATTTTTATTTCATAATTATTTTAAACTAATTAATAGACATTAATGTCCGATACTAAAAGTAGGTATTTAGTATAAAATCAAGATTAAAAGTGTAAATTCTAAAACATAAAGACTAAATTGAAACAAAATCCAAATTTCAAGGCGTAAATTGCTACATTTTAAAACCTAAGCACCAAAACTTGAAAACTAAAATATAATTTTGAAACTTAGTATCTAATAAAAACTAGACCCAAAATCGACGACAAAAAATGCATATTTCCCCCTCTTAAATATCTATGTTACTGACAATACTACCCCGACAACACTACCCTTAAATTAGGCATATAAAAGTTTGATCCTCAAAGGGGCATTTGACGCGTAGAGTTGAGTTGATAATTATTATAGGAATAGAGTAATTGGGAGTGTTGATGCGTATAACGAGGTGAGAAATGTGAGTTAACACGAATAACAAGATAATAAACCTCTTTAATAATTGGTGAACCAAACGGTAGGTGAGTTTTTTTACCCACCCAACCCAACCTAACTTGGGCCAAACGCCTCCTAATCTGTAAGCATGTAAGTAGTAGAGGGAGAAGAAAGTAATTTGGGAGTAATGGTACCCATGTTTGGGCTAGAAGAATAGTGGGCTGGATCAATTAACAATGGCCCATATCTTTCTCCTCAAATTCCAAAGGTGGCCCATAGCTCATCATTTGGGCTACATCTTCAATCTCAAAAATTTTTCAATTAGTTCCCAAAATGAATATATATATAAGATCTATGTCTAATCTAAAAAAATGAGAGTACCCTTTTTACATTAAGATAGTTTTTATAAGTTTCTTGGTTTACAAAAATCATTAGGTTTTATAACTTTCTTAGATAATTAAGATAGCTTTTTAAGTTTTTTTGGTTAATAAATTTTTTTTAAAAATGAATTCATAAATATTGAGATCTCAATATACTAAGTTGATATTGATGTTTTAATTCTTGGTTCAAGAAACTAATAAAAGATAAAAAAAAAAAATATATATATTTGGGTGTAACCGGACTATACCTATTTTTGTATAGTCCATCAATTATTCAATTAAAAATTGACATGTGTCAAGAAATTTTGATTTTTCCAAAAAATTAAATTATTATCTTTTTATCCGATGATAAATGAATAAGGATATAAGTATAGTCGGGGCTACAACCACTACTCTAAAAAAAAATTAGGGACATTAATTAAACATCCATGAAAAGCAAGAACCCAATGTTGAGTTAGGAAAAAAAAATCAAATAAATGAGTGATAGTTTGTTTATAAAAAAAAAAATTAAAAAAAAAAAGTGAAAAGAAGAGAGAAGACAGAGTCAAAGAGAAGACAGGCAGTACTCTGATATGACGAGACAGCCCCACGCTTGTCCCCTCCCACTCAACCAAAAAAAAAAAAAAATCTTTTTATTTATTTATTTATATATATACTCTTTTTAAACAATTATATATATAAATTTACATTGGGCTATATTACAATTTTCATAAGAATATAATATGTTTTTTTTGGACAGATTGTATAACAGATTGTGAAACTTTCAATTTTTTATCGAGTATATTTTTGATAAATTCAAATTTTTTAAAATCTCTCTATTCTATTATACAAAAATTTATGTGTGTTAAAAGATTTAAAAAAAAATTCTGATTAAATTTGTAATTTTGATAATTAAAGAATTAAATCATGACATAAATGTTTCTCAAACCTCAAAAGAAATACAATTAAAATGTAAATGAAAAACACACACGAAAAAAAAAAAAGATTATGTCTGGTGTAATTATTTTAAATGATAAAACAGTTAAAAATATTTTGAAATATAGCAAAATATTACTGTCTATCAATGATAGACCGCAATAGACCGTGATAGAATTTTATCATTTAGTGATAGAATTCTATCGCGGTTTACTCTAATAGACAGTGATATTTTGTTATATTTATAAATAAATTGATTTATTTTAATTTATTTGAAAACAACCTTATGTTTATAATACTCTTTTAAGGTAAGAGAGAAAAATGAGATCTTAGAATAGAGAATTATTGGACAAACACAAATAATCATTCAAAACAGTCTTTTAGATTCTTTAATGTCACAACAATCAAAATCTTGGTATTGATAACTAAATCTTGATTTGGTCTTTTCCCAATGTGTCATGTTAAAAACAATAATCAACCAAGGAAAATAAAAAGAACATAAATAAACTTTTAGTTTCATCCACATTAATAAAAGTTTGATACTATTTACTTCATTGAATAGAAATAAATGACTTATTTTGATGTAAGCCTATGCATGTTATTTTAATTGAGAGTTTACTTGACTTATTTATAAAAGTGTAGAGGTTTAATTGATAAAATTATAAGACTCAAACAGAATGAATGAAGAGTGTATATATGTAGATACACTTTACGAAAATTCAGAGTTTAAATTGATAGTTCAAGGTCTAAATTGATATAACCCAAAATTTAGGGATGGAAATTGATATTTTTCCTAGATTTTATTTATATGGATGTATCATAAAATTGTCTATCACTTTTTTCTTTTCGTTTTTATAGCTATTGTAGTACTTGATCATCTTCATTTTCTCCCATAATGATGATCTACTTCTCCTACAAAAAATCACTAAACCTCTCCTTAATTAGTCATTTTATCTATTAATTTCATATTCCTCAAATTTACTTACTCTTATCTACCCAACTCCTCTTCTAGCCGAACACACCATATGTTCATCAATAGAGTGTTCAACGTAACCACAAACCAAATGAGTACTAATTTTTTTTAGGCTCACCACTATTTTATTCAAATGCTTCTACCGATCCAACTAAATCATTTTTCTTTAGTACACATCATCAGTTGTTAAGATCGAGATCAAACTTCCAACTTCAAGAAAGTTGGTGCATCCATATCAATCACCAATGACCTAAACTAAATCTAGAGCATGACTTTATACTATTTATGATGACATATTTTAACCCATGATTACTTTATACTATTTTGATTTTAGTTCTGGTTCTAGTGTATAGTTAATGTGGGACTTGAAACATTCCCCACCAAAAGAAGTAGGATTGATTTGAAGGGAAAAATAATTTATTTTACCATGTAAAGAGGGAAAAAGGGCATTGGACAAACTCATACATATATTGTAGAAGATCATAGCTATATATATACTGTGCAAAACATATCCAAAAGTGATATGGAATGTGAAGCAGCCAACCTATATACTGTATTAATGGTTCTTATATTATATATATATATATTATTCAATTTATCTTCAAAGATTCACTTTCTGAAATTGGAAAAGAAGAGGATAAAAAGTTTGAATAATAACAACTTTGATTTTGAAATATCAAATATGTCCAATAGCCACTTCCAAAATCTAGCACAATGTTTTTCCTTCAGTAGCTTTGATTTTGCTGTCTCACCAGCTCTTTGTTTCTTTTCT
Source organism: Benincasa hispida (assembly GCF_027475165.1). NCBI lineage: Eukaryota > Viridiplantae > Streptophyta > Magnoliopsida > Cucurbitales > Cucurbitaceae > Benincasa > Benincasa hispida. The sequence continues at coordinate 62,569,584 of NC_143480.1, read as the reverse complement.
TATTTTAGTTAAGTAAACATGTATAAGATTATTTAATCATGTCAATATTATGATTCAGCGACGATAATACGTTAACGTCGACTAAGGAAAAAAAAGAGTTTTCATGACACTATAGTTAAACCAAATTAAGAGACCAGAAAAGAAATGTGTCATAAAATGCTAGATGCACACTTTTTTTTATAGAGAAACAAGGAGATTTTTGTATATTGAAAAGGTTATTGACAATAGTTTAGTGTCATTAAATCTATGATTTTGATTAACTGTCATTAAAAGGAAATTAATTTATTTTTCTTTATAAAAAATAGGAAACGGGATTGTCCCAATAGGTATAGTTAAACCGTTTTTATTTGTTTCAAAAATTAAAGGGAAAAAAGTTAATTTCATAAATAAAATTAAGCTTCACCAAAAATCTCACCAAAGAAGGAAACAAAATTGTCATGTATTTCCTTTTAAAATAAGTAGAGAAAAATAGAGGAGCGTGAGCATATCGAAAAAAAACGATCACTCAAATTTAATGAAAAAGCGGTACTATGTATTTCATATTTATTAATTTATCTCTAATTAACATTAATATTGACATTAAAAATAGTCTTACAAATGTATATGAAAGTTAATTAGGTAATAACAATTGTAAAATAACAAAATAATTCAAAAAAGTTCAGGATTTAAATTAATATAATTATTATTTTTCTTTTGATTTCTAATTGGTTATATATATATATATATATATATATATATATTAAAAAGTCAAGACTCCAATTTAGTATCTATTTAATTTTTTTTTTTAAGTTAAGCGAGACATTAGTTTCATTTATAAATTTCTTTATTTAGTTATTTTACCTTTTAAGACTATTTTTAAAATCTGTCAAATTAAGAATTCAATTGTTTCCATAAAAAACATGTGAACACTTTAAAATAATTAGAAGAAAATGAGCAAAGTTTTTATTAAATATTATCGCTAGAGGAGTAAAAAGAAAATAATTAAAAAAAAACATTATTTTTAAATATAGAAAATGAACTAAAATATTTACAAAATATACAAAATTTTAAAACTATCAATGATAGATGCTGATAGACAATGATAGCGTTGATAAATACTAGTAGAAGTCTATCAGTATCTATCAACGTCTATAATTAATAGTTCTAAAATTTTACTATATCTTATAAATATTTTCTAACAATTTTACTATTTGAGAGAATTTCCTTAAAAAAAAAAAAAAAAAGGTTAACACTTGAAATTTTAAAATTTCATATATTTTAGTAACTCTTACAATGATATTCTTTCGGTTAATTTATCTTAACATAAAGTGCCTAAGGCTTAGGAACATATCCCAATAGATTTTTGTTTTATCAGACTCAAAATGTCTGACCTCTTAGTAAAAAAGTACATACATAATGTTCATGTAATTCAATTAAGTTTAATTAATTTGCAAATCTAGCCAACTCAAATAAACATATAATCCAACTTAAGAGGATTAACTAAAGAAAAAAATATTTTTCAGAAAAATCATATTTATTTATTTATTTTTTTTTTTATAAAATGGTTTAAAATAAACTTCTAAAGTATTTCAAAAGCTATCTTGAATGGTTATCTGACACTTAAATTTTTTTTTCTAAATGATTTATAATCAAAATTAAACAATTGAAAAGTTAAACCAAACACACAATTAATTTTAAATAATGTTGGTAAAATAAGACTAATCGAATTTCGGATTCTTATTTCTTTTAACATATCAACAAGAAAAACCCTACTTTCACTCTAAGAAACAAAAATATACAATATAACTTGAGAGAGGGAGAAAATTCCCTAATTTCTTACTAAACAACATAGCTTTATCTATATATATACAACCAATATTCCTCTCTTTACATTGCACTAAAAAAAAAAAAAAAAAAACATACATTAATACATTTTAACAGCACACACACATTGGACATCTCAAAGAAACAGTTGTTGGTTTTAACAAGAAAATACAAAATGGGTCAGTGTCTAACTGCAGTTCCAAACAGTTAAGAGAGAGGGAGAAATTATAAAAAAGAGAGGAAAAAAAAAAGAAAAAAGAAAAAAGAAAAAAGAAAAAAGAAAAAAGAGATGGATGTTGTCAATGACAATCACAGAGGTTGAAAAGGCAAAAGGAATGAGAGAGACCTTGAAAGGAAGATAAGACATGTGAGAAACTATTGTCTTTTAAACAAAACCCTCCTTTAACTTTCCTTTCTTTTCAAAAATTGGGATCGAAACGTTGTCGAATCGTTCTAGGTTATTATCTTATTCATTCCACATCTGATAATTCAATACACATCTTCTATATTAAAAATATATATTTTTTAAATAATATACAAGAGACGATGGAATCAATAGATGCATCTAGATATCTCAACTAGATTGACATATTTATAGTAAACTCATCATATCTTAAACCAAAAGAGATATATTTAATCAAAATATGAGAGTTCAGTACAGGATGAGCAAGAGAAAAGCTCAGCTAATTCAATAGTACATTGAAAATAATTTTGAAACGTTTATAGAAAAATTAGAGATAATATTACAAGTTTTAAACCAAAATGATAAAGATAATATGATGTTTGATATTTTTTGTTTTCAATTTTTAAAAAACAAAAACAATACATGTTTGTTTTCTCATAATTATTTAAAGAAAACTTTATGATATTAATTGATGTGGACTGAACTGTAAAACATAAAAAAAAAAAAAAAACCGACATTATTTATAATTGAATTTCATATATAAAAAACGAAAACCGTTACTATAAAATGGAAAGGAAATAAAAGTAATATTATTGTATGGTGTAAAACTCAACAAACATACTTATTTTTTAAAAACTAAAAACTAATTAATTATCAAATGCCAAAAAAAAAAAAAATAATAATAATAACTTGACCATTTAGTAAAATATATATGTATGATTTCAATGAAGAGTTTCGTATTGATATTGAGAAAGGCAACCAGAGCAACGGTCTCTAAGAGAGTGAAAAGTAAGAAGTTATGAACTCTTAGGCTCACAGTGTAAATTTTTTTTTTCTTTTAATACAATTGGGAGTAAAAGGATTCGAACTACAGAATTCGTGGGGTTTCTAATACACTCGAATGTCAATTGAATTATGATCGGTTTAGTCATAGTGTAAGATGTTGATCAAATATAAAATTAATGTTTTTTTAATTGTGAAATTCACGAACTTCTTGAGCTAAACAAAGAATGTAGTTTACAAACTCGTATTTTCCCAACTCGGGGGCCAAATAAACCCTAATAATCTCTAGTTTCTTCCCTTTGGCTTTAAACTCAAAGAGTACAAAATTGTCATACATTATTACACATTGTCATGTGCATGCCCACAGTTTGCACGTGGGAATCAGTGCCCTTCTGAAAATCTCTTACAAAAAGATTTATTATTATTATTATTATATTTTTAATTTTAATTTTAATAAATTTCTTCTTCCATAGCCCATTCCTTTCACTGTTGCACTGTCCATCAATAGTACTAATCTGTTGTGTATTTATGTGACCCTTCAATTCCTTTTTCCCCCCATCTCTCTCCCTTTGCTCCAATGACCAAATGAATGCCATTTTATGATCACTAATTAACCCTCCCCTATACTTTTAATCTTTGGATCATCTTTTACTTCTAATTTATGATAAAAAGAAAGTAATTTTGATAAAGATGGGATGCAATCTTTTTACCTTGTGCTTTTGATTGAGAAGTGTTTTTTTTATTGCACTCTTTGGTTACTTGGAAAAAAAGAGAGTAAAAAAAAAAAAGGGAGAAATATCAATATACCCCTTAATTATGGTATCAATTTCAATACCGGACTTTCGTAATTATTCCTATTACATTTCATTTAGTTAAACATCATGTGAGTTTAATTTTATCAATTAAACTCTTATACTTTCTTAAGTAAATCAATTTGGACTCTTATTTAGGATTATCTTTGAATATTGTGTATACATCAATACTATTAGTCTATTTTATTAATTAGACATTTGAAATTTTTTTCTCACAGATAAGGATTGATGCATTGAACGTTTTAAATTGAATCTTAATAAAAGGGTCTTAAATTGATTCACTTATGAAATTTGAAGAGGGATATAAATTAAAACATTTACAGATTGATGCAATTACTAGTTTAAGATTTTGATTGATACAACCTCAAAAGTTCAGGGGTATAATTAAAACGATATTTTTCCAAAAACTTAATTGTATCATTTGCAATTCAAAACTATACGAGATCAACAAGTGAATAGTGAGCATAGATTAACTAACATAAATTGTACAATCTTAACCAAACGATCTGCAATTCAAAATCTCCCACACCGTATTAAGAAATTAACAATCAAAGAAAATAGAATATGTAAACAATTAGAGAAATCAACAATAAAGAAATCAACACAGAGGTTATGTGGTTCACTAACAATATATTACGTATACAGGTAGAGAGAGAACAATCTATTATTAGAGAGAAATATCAAACTACAAATTACATATACACCTCGAGGGTAATAAAGCTTATATATAACACACTCTTCTAAATCCAAGGGTCAAAACCATAAATAACATAAATATGAATACAAGTTAGGTTTTGGGAGTATTACCCCCGAACTTCCACCAATGTGTGTCGTCCCTGAAACCCAACTCGCAAATCGAAAATGATGATTAAAATCATGAAATAATAGATATAAGGTATTTGAATACAAAGATAATAGAGTAGATAGACGTAAGGTACGAATACATTAATAAGGAAGAAAGAGAGGGGGGGGGGGGAGCCCCCCATAGAAATAAATGAGTATATAGAAACAATAAAGAAGAGAAGAGACGAAAAGAAAAAGGGATAGGATATGAGTTAGGGTTTTAATTGTACAATAATAATAAAGGGTTTGTAAGTTGCTTTTGGTTTAGGGTTTGTTTATATTAAATGAATGGGAATGGCCTAAGTTTTGGGAATAATGTGGTGTGTACCATATTTCTGCCAATTCTGCATGGCTCTGATGATCTATGGGGGATTGAGAGGTCAATTCAAACATATCTAAATCAACACTCAAAATTATCATCTCTTTCTTTTCTTTCAAATTTCCCTTCTCTCTCTCTCTCTCTGTATATTATGATTCTTGTGTTGTCATATCAACTATGAAATGTCATTAAAAACATTAGACAACTTCCTAATAAACACACCTCTCCCTACCCACTCTATCATTTCTCTTTATAACATTGCTACTAAAACGAGTATAACTCAATTGGTGTACTTGTTAATAATTAAGAGAACGTTTGAGACAAAGAGTTAGTTATTATAGTCATAGATTATTATAGTTGGTTTATAATTGTTTAGGTCTAAGGTATAAATTATTTTAGTTTGAGTTATAATAGTATGTGTTTGAAGTGTAAATTATTTTAGTTTAAAAAGAAAATAGTAAACATTATATGAAAGAATAAAAAAAATGATGAATGTAAGATAATAAAAACTGTAGCAAATGAGAATTTTGAAATGGTGTTGATTGTAACTAATTGATGATTACATAATAGTATTTATTGTAGCAAGAGGTGGTTAATAGTCTTAGGATAGTTTTTACTTGAAATACCTCCTAAGAGATATGTGATTCAAAAATTTTCTATCCCTGTTGTATTAAAAAATAATTGAATATAGGAAAAATGTATATTTTATTTATAAGTGTTGGCATTAGTTTCCATCTGGTCTCTAGATTTCAAAATGCTACATTTTTAGTTCTTAAGTTTTGAGTTTGATTTCAATTTAGTCCCTACGTTTTAGAATATTATAATTTTGCCTTTGAAATTTGAGTTTTATTTGAATTTGGTCCCAAGAATCAAGATTTACACTTTTAATCTTAGTGATTCTTCACTAAATACTTATCATTACTTTTTAGTCTTCGATGAATTTAAAAGAATTATAATCAATTAATATTTATTATTTTATCCATTATATTTAATTTTTAAAATTTCATTTCATAATTATTTAAAATTAATGAATAGACATGAATGCCAAAAACTAAAAGCGAGTTTTTAGTGAAAAGTCGAGGTTAAAATTGTAAATCTAGAAATTTAAGGACTAAATTGAAACCAAACTCAAACTTTTATAATATTTTGAACCTTAGGACTAAATAAAAATCAAATTCAAAACTACCAGACTAAAAATGTAACATTTTAAAACCTAAGGACTAAATAAAAATCAAACTCAAAACTACAATACAAAAAATGTAACATTATAAAATCTAGTGACCAACTGAAAATTAAACACCAAAATCCAAAGACCAAAAATGTATTTTTCCCTATAATATAAAACACCTTACCCCTCCCAAAACCAAACCTGAGTTGGCTTGAGGTTCATATTGGGAAAAGTTTTTATGTCAACTATAACTAAGTTTTTATGTGAATTATAACCATATGTTTGTAGGGTTGGTCATAGTAAGGTAATTAGATAGAAAATTTTTACAGATAGAAAAAAAATGTCAAACTATTTATAGAAAAAAATAATATTGATAAATATTGATAAACTTCTATCAGCATCTATCAGTATTTTTTTTAAAGACGGTGTGTTTAATCTGAGGGGTTAATGTGTTGTATGCATAATTCATATTTAAAAGTATCAATAAAAAACCAAATTAGGATAGTTAGTTTATATATTCATCAACTTTTTAATGAATCTAATAATCACAATTTAGGTTACTAATTAATTAATATACTCCTACATATAGAAACACAAATTTTAGTATGAAACTATATTAAAACTATATGCAAAAATCAAAATTCAATGTGATATGAAGTATATATAAGGGGATATTTGAGGATACTACAATTATCAAAATAAATTGTTATAGTAAATGATAAAAAAATAAGGGATATGTATGATGCAAAATACAAATATAGCAGCAAAAATACATATATCAGGGTTGATGGGAAGACAAGATTTAAAATTAATTCCCAAGGTTATCTAATTAGCTGATAAAATAAAATAATAATGGTTTTAAATAGAAAAACCGCGGCAAATGTTTTCGAATATAGTAAAATGTCATTGTCTATTAGTGATAGACACTGTAGACATCTATCAATATTAGTGATAGATGCTGATAGATGTCTATTCGTGTTGATTAGCATCTATCATTGATAGACAAGTGACATTTTTCTATATTTGTAGATAAATTGACTAATTTTTGTATATTTAAAAATAGTCATCTATAAAAATTATGGAAAAATAGGAAAATTTTCACAGAAAAAAAAATGTCAAACTATTTACAGAAATAAAAAAAAATTGGTAGACACTGATAAACTTCTATCAGCATCTATCAGTAATAGAAATTGATAGAAGTCTATCATTGATAGATGCTGATAAAAGTCTATTAGTATTTATCCATGATAGAAACGGATAGAAGTCTGAAATTTTATTATTTTGTTTATTTTATTTTTTTATTTTTAAAAATTCCCCAAAAAAAGTATTACATTAATTTTCAATCACATGAAAAATATCAAATTGCAATATTATGTTTCCCACAAACATCATTTCAGTAAAATGAAGATCAAACATATAATTAATTACCACAAAAGCCTTGCACACACAATGTTCATAAGATGCCTTGGATGCTCAATTTCAAATTTTATATAAAAATTTAAGGTTTGTTTGGATTCACTTAAGAAAAGAGTGTTTTTTTTTTTAAAAATAATTTTTATTTAACAAAAGTGATTAAAATACATTTGAAGAACTATTTTGAGTAGAAACACTCCTATTTCTTTTAAAATAACTTATTTTTTAAATTAAACACTTGAAAATGTATTCCAAGCACACTCTTAATTTTTAGAAGATTAAAAACTTATAAACAAAAGTGATCTAATTTGGAAGTATTATTTTAGAACTAAAAAACATAATCTATAAAATAAAATTATATGAAAGTTCACTTTAAAATTACCTCTTTAACAATATATATATATATATTGAAGCAAAATTAGCAACATCATTGTATGGGTTGTGAGCTCATAAAATCCCATCTCAATCGACACTATTCAAGCATCAGCAACCTAATATATGATTTGCCATTTTTTAAATAAGATTTATTCCTTTTTTTATTTGTTAAACATTTTTTTTTCATAATTTTCACATGATAAACGATAAATCAATTTTGATTTTCCAATTGATTTGATTTGTTGTTTTCTTTTGGGTTCTCGTCTAATCTATGAATTATTGTAATAAATCAATCTTAATTAAATGTCTTTGGAATGTTGAAAAAAATGTAAATAATCCAAAGAGAGAGATTCATGAGCATTAATGAATGATTATAATTGTCAAAACATCAAATCATTAAATTAAGCATCTTAACCTAAATCTTCGATGTCACATGCTGCAAGATCTAATATGATTTAATATGATTGAGAATCATTATGATAATAAATCATAGTAATTAAGAGAAAAATATCAAACAAGATGAAAATTATATCATATTTGTTGGTTATTAGCCAAATCGAGTATAGTTCAATTAACATATGAACATGTTAGTAATCACAAAATTTGTGGTTCGAATCCCTCTATCCATTGTATTAAGAAAAATTGTGATTATTATTGTGATTATCTTAATTGGAGATCAACCATCAATTTTCTACCAAGTAAGAAATTTAAATTAAAATATAAATAGAAAAGGTGAACCAATTAATTAGGTAAGTACTAGTGGTCAATAAATCGATCTTTAATTTAGTATTGACTTGAACACAATTCAATTAGTCTAACGTATTAAGATTTTTAGATCCGTTCTTGGGTTTAAGTTTTATGTCCATGATACTATGGGAAATCTCAGTCACAATAGCAAAAAAGTGTCCCAAATTCTCTAATGAAGTTTAGGTTTTGTTGATGTGTAAATTTCACAAACGTGGTACTTTTGTCTAACACATTTAGCTTTGATCCTTAAGTTAATATTTAGGACGATGTGTTGCCAAGCGAATACAATTAAGTTGTGTAGAAAATGGCCACTCATATTTATACTAGTCTCGTTTGATATTGTTGTTTGGCCTCTGCAATGGGTTAGGGGTGTCAATGGGAGAGATGTTGAGATCTTCGACTCAGCTTGTTCGCTTGCTTAGAATCTTGATCCCTTTAATTTATTGGGTAGTTAGTCTTAACCTTGACTTGATCCCATGGTTAGCCAAGGCTTCTCCATCATTTCTTTTTGTGGATGCATAAGTTTGATGGACTTGGTGAGCTTGGGTATGGATTCATTAGGTTAATCAATCCATAACAGGATTGAATATAGCCAATAACCCTAACTATTTGTTTAAACATATGTCCTTGACTAAAAGATAAGAGGGAAACTCCCCACCTTCCATGTTTTTGAACTAAAAATCTAATTAATTCTTTCATTTGATGTATTAAACTTATTTATACTTCAAACTATAGAAATTAGGAATTAACGTACATAAATCTAACTCTACAAGACTAATTACTTTTTATGCTACACACTAACTCTTACAAACCTTTATATCCCCTAAACTACAGATAGATTACACATAATTACTTTAGGTTGTATTAACCTATCTCTAAATATAGATTATATTTTTTTAATGTTGAAATATATGAGTGAGTAATGCATTTTTGTTCGAGGCAGTAAAAATGTACAAGATGTTTGATAATTACTATTTTGCACATAAAGTTGAAATGAAATTGGAAGATGAGCCACCAAAAGAACAAGCAGAAAAAACATACAAAATTGCATTATTTTGTGAAAGAAAAATTAAAGGTGATGGGACCTATGTTGCACCCAAAAACCATACTTTGGGAGAAGTTCTGGTGTTATGAAAATGGGCCACACAACAAACAAAAGTTCAGCTTCTCCTTGCACTTATGTTCATGGTTTGCCTGAAAAATTAGGTCATAGGTCAGACCCCATTAATCATTCAAGCACCCAAAGGTCCCAAAAAAAGTCATTAGAGAGAGGGACAGACGAAAACGCTCACACTTCCTAGTAGTAACTACTAGATACAAATAATTCAAAATACTCTTATAATTTCTCTTTCCTAAATCTGACGGTTCAAGAGAGGGAATTTAGGAAGAGAGAGATGTTAAATCCTCACTAACTAAAATTCAAAACATCAAGGTGATAGGCAGAGAGGTGTTAAACCCTCGCACTTCCTAGTAACTACCATTATATACAAATAATTCAAAGTACTTTACAATTTCTTTTCCCTACATTATCTAAGGTTTCAAAATTGTTATACCATATTACTGTAGTGGCACTCTCTCATAATAATTTCTCACAAAATAGAGAGAATTTAAGAAGAGAGAGAGGTGTTAAATCCTTACTAAATAAAACTTAAAACCTCAAGTTGATGGGTTCCAATAAATTTAATTACACTACTCTCATTTACTCGAGCTTTGTCAATAGTAACTAGAGATGGGAGAATGATATTTCTAATATAATGTTAAATCACCACTAAACCTAAAATCCGAGAAAAAGAGAAGGAAATGCTATTAAGGAGAGAGAAGAAGGGAAGGGGTAGGGCAGAAATCTGAAACCCACTTAGGAATGTTGATATTATATAATCTAAGAAAATGATGGTGTTGGTACCCTAATTGGTGGAGGGAGGCTTAAAGAAGGGTTTTGTAAGAAAGTGGGGTTTTGCAATTTGCTTGTCTCTCTTTGTTACCTTTAGTGGTGTGCATATATTCACTCTAATTTTGTCAAATTCCCAATTACTACACATCCCCACTATCCTTTATTTATTTATTTATTATTATTTTCAACTATCTCTTCCTTAAATACTTTTCACAACCTTAGTCATTACCAATTGACAACTTTCTAATGGGTTTTAGGGGTTCTTATCCAAATTTAAATCTCCCAATCCTTTTTTCCTTTGGTTGAAAAACTATAATAGGATGACTTTCATAAGTATTTGGATAATGATATTGATTGATAGTTAACTCTTGTAAAAGAAGAAAAGAGAGAGAGAGAGTCAATAGTTAAATCAAGACAGAAAATGATAGCTTTTGTTTTAATAAGCTTAATTTATAGCTTTTGTTTTAATAAACTTAATTTATGGTTCTAACATAATTAGTCATTTGTTTATTTAATGATAAGTATATTTGGAATAATTTTTCAAGTGTTTAAAAATATTTATTTTTCTCTTAAAAATAGTTTAAAGGTGATTTCAAATATACCATAACTTAAATGATGATAATAATAAACTAGAGATAGATACATGAAGTAAGGCTATATTTGTATAGCTTTTGCCACTTATATTTGGAATTTGAATTTATAATATAGTTAAAAAATAAAGTTATAATTTCATTTTTTAAAGAAAATTTCATATATAGCTTAAAGAAAATATGAAAAAGTCCACATAAAATGCTATAATTGATGTTTCATCAATTTGCTTTTGAAGATTTTGGCTTAAAAGATTATTTCCAAGGACATAAAAGTTAATTCTGCCAAAAGCAAGTAATAATGAATAATACTCTATATGGTGGTATGAGCATAAACTGATCTCAAAGTTATCTTTTGAAACATAACAAATTTAATCTATATAACTTTTATTATATTAAGATTTGAAAGCACCATTTTCAGAGAATGATATCACAAAATTTGATTTCTGAAAAGAAAAAAAATGCAAAATTTATGATGTATCCAAAGGGTTTGTTCATAGTTTAAAAGATGTACAAATTTCAAACCACTTTATATATATGTTGGAATTGTTGTACATATATTTTTAGAGTGAAACTAAAATAATATTACCATCAAGTAAAAGTGGTGAAAAAAAGGACAAAACTTGCATATCATATAGTAGTACACATATTTAAACAGCTCAAACTTTTAACAATACTTGGGTTTTTTGAAATTTTACTTTTCTATTTATTCACAAAAATTTGTTACTAGCTCAAAAAATGTTATCTGATTGAGTTGTTCATGAAAATATGAAAGATTAAATATGAACGAGATGTGGATCGATTTTCTCATTTTCTTAGATCGCAGTCACACCAATCTATGAAAACGACATATCAATCACTCTATTTTCAGATCAGAAATGATGACACCATATAATATGAATAATTCAATATCCTTTCATTATTATTCACAATTGAATAATGAGAAGACGAAAAAATTTTGCCAACTTAAATTATACAATTTTAAAAGAAACTAACTTTTGAAATCAATTTAATTTGTTGAACAATCAATATCATCCACCGATGCATCAAGTTCAAAGGAGACAATACGTAGTAGTACACGTTTTGTCAATCGACTTTGGCGTCGTAAAATTTGACATAAAAGACATGGGAAAAGTATGGGGAAGTTGCATGGGATGTTTGGAGAATTGATGTAAATGAAAAGGAAGGGTTATGGTTATTTATTTATGATGAAGGTTAGCTAGAAAAAAAGAGAGTTGTTTTTATATTAAGAGGACATGCAAGTGGGATATTTATATTACACAAATAACAACAAATGGTCAGCCAAAACTGTTGAGCTTTGAGCTACTGTTTTAGTACAGTACTACGTTTTTTGCACTGTCTTTCTGTTCTTTGTCGGCTTTCATTTTGGCTCTAGTAAGTACTTGAATATTATATATATATATATACACACACACAAATTTTGCTGAGTTTTTTGCCAACATTATTCTTTAGGGGGAAAAAATAAGTGGTTGATTTTTAAAATGTTATACTTTTATCACTAGGTTTTGAGTTGAAATATTATTTGGTCATTAGGTTTTAAAATGTTATGTTTTTAACCTTGAGTTGTAATTTATATTTTCATTTGATCTCGAAGTTTCAAATTTTATAAATTTAATCTTGATTTTTCACTTAATATTCCCCTTTTCAGAATTTGATGTTAATGTCTATTGATTAATTTAAAAGAATTTATTGATTATAATTAAATTAGTTTTCACTAATTTTTTATCATCATTGAAATTAGGTTAAATTATAAATTTGAACCTCGTGAGTTGGATTAAGTTAGAATTTAGTCCTTAGGGTTTTATAAAACCTCATAAATAGACCCTATGGTTTGATAAAATTCTCATAAATAGTCCCTCTAGTAGAGACTGCAAGTTATGTGTGGTTGACTACATATATTTGTCTAAGACTCCTAGCTTTTGCTTCTTGGGATGTTTATGGTTTGTCTCAGAGAATGTCTCAGTGAGATTTTTTTCTCGGAGATTGTGACTTAAGATGTTGATTCTGCAAATTTTTTTCTTTCCATGTTTAATTTATTTTGCAGAAAATTTTCTCTGGGATGTTTTCCTTTTCTGTTGCTCTGCTGATCATATGTGGGGATTGTAATGAGTACCCAACTTTTCGAGATTTCTTACAAGGGTCATTACTTCATAGTTAGATATTTAAAAACCCAAGCATTTTGACCATTGAAGAAAATTTTATTAAAATAATAGAGAACCTCAAAACAATTATAAAAAAAATCAATAGATAAACAAATAAATAAAACCTTTTTCCGAGGCCCCCTAAAATAGTTAAGAAAAATAACAATCAGATTGATAAAGTTTTCAACCTAACATTAAGTTCTAAATCAAAACATTCAAATAACTTGAAAACATAGACTGAGCATAAGCAATTTTCTTGTCTCATATGGCACGATCAAGGGTATCTTGTCACTCGCTGATCTGGTCCTGTCCTTACTTGAAATACATAATATAAGAAAGGATGAGTATGAAATATTTAGTAAATGACCCACTACTGGGTCCTCTAGGTGAACATGTCAACCTTCCTATCCAAGCATCAGTGTATATCTTATAGCATATTGGTCGTGGTGATCATGAAGGAATACAAATCAGTCATAAGCATGAACTCGAAATTAAACATATACTGATAAGTGTGAACCTAAAGGAATACAATTAAGTCATAGGTGTGAACCCGAAGGAACACAAATCAGTCACAGATGTGAACCCAAAATAACATATATCAGTCATTGGTGTGAACTTGAAGGAACATAAATCAATTATAGGTGTGAACCCGAAGGAACACAAATCAATCAAAAGCGTGAACCTGAAGGAACACATAATAGTCAAAGGTGTGAACCCGAAGGAACATAAAACTAAAATGTACACCGACCGATAAGAAAGCTAACAATTACCATCTATTCTAGCATACATGAGTCAACCAATAAACCTCATATTAAAATCATAGTCAAATTAACATAGTCATCATATTCAGTATGCAGAACGTAAACATAAGGTCCTGTATCATGCTCATATCAACGTAACATAAGAATTACAAGACCGCCTAGAGTCATTACATAATTGAAGCGTAGCAAGCCATTCTATAACATACCATATAGATGCACAAGCTTATCCTTATCCTTTTGGTCAGGATGATGCTTCAAAGACAAACTAGTAGTAAGACACTTACCTCAATTAATCCCAAGTAGCAAGCAATTTAACCTTCATAAAAACTTTGAATATGGAATCAAGCCTATAACATAAACCAAGTTGAATTATTAACTAAGGCCTAATTCCAAATCACCCAACTACCCAAATAATTTCCAACTAACTTTGAAATCTTACTCGATGTGTGGTTCGGTTCAAATCCACTGCAGGAAATCAAACATGAGGATTTCCATGAGCAGCGAAATGATCATTTAAAATTCCATTCGATATTGAACATACATAATTACAGTACAAGAAGCGAAAACTAATAGGTCATGCAACATACAAAATTACAACATGCTTTAGATAATCAAGGGATAAAAAATACATACATTTGAAGACTCGTTCCTCAAACTCCCTCGATCACGAACACTCGTTTAGTCTCTAAGACAACAATACACGAATGCTCGAACACAATGACTGCAATACAACACGATCAACATTAACCACCACACGAACACGCGAACACACAACGAACGACCTCCAAAACCTCGAACTCAATCGAGTTGAATGAGGACACCACCACAATGGTTACCTTGGTATTCTCGGTGTGAGAATTTAGAAGTGTGGGCTCTGTATGGACTTGGTTAGAAGAAGAGACCGGAGGAACAACAATCGTGTAGACGATTGAGCAAGTGGGAGATAAGAACTGTCTATCGTATAGATGAATGCTCAATCGTGTAGAAGAAGGCAACCTATCGTATAGATAATGTCTCGCAATCATTTAGCTATGACCAGTTGAGTGAACTATCGTATAGTAACACTCCATGATCGTTTAGTCTCTCTTTCAGCTATCGTTTAATGAAACCATTTCACTTGATAGCAATCCGTGAGTACTTTCCGAATTGAGTAACTCTTATAAAATTAGGAAAACATTTTTTCTTTTATCTCACGGTTACCATAAAACCATCAATAACCTCTCATTCAATTAGTTATTAGAGAAAAAGAGATAATTATCCAATAATTAATATTATTATAAATATATATGATAACCAACTTACCATATTATATTTATAACCTATAGTTTTAATATTTCATCTCATAAAACATATAAACCATAGTTCTTTTTCTATTTTATGGTACTTAATGTAAATCTCATTTACATTAATCTTCCACTTGATCTATCTCATACATCACACTGATCATATCATATATAATCGAATTTCCTCTTGTTAATTTGAACATTTCAAATCAATACCAAGAACTGATTATCAACTTGAATCCATTGAGCTACCAAGGGGACCTTATGGACTTGAAGCTCCAATGGTACGTGAATAACTGACTAAACTCTTTAGTCACAGGATCCACTATCTGTTAACTGCCAGACACTCCACTAAAGGCTGATAACTACACTCTCCTTACCACAGATATATTTTGTGTCCATGTCAACCAATCAATAGTACGATAACCCTTCACAGATCGTTCGTAAGTACAACTGGGCCAATTTATCATTATGTCTCTGTAGTTACATCTAACTCCTTAACCCATTGATCCCTCTAATGAATATAAGCCATAGTTCTACTATGATTGAGTCATCTCTTCCAAAGAGAAGTTGTGACCACTATGTTCAAGACCCAGAATCAGCCCTTAAGGGAGAAATATATCTACTTACCCTACTTCGAGGAAAGAGTGAATTCCATCTTATGTAATACTGAGTTCCCAGCTCCCAAATCAGATAAATCTCCAAAAAGGTAGGCATGTTGAGTTGGCAATCTAGCCACTCTCACCCATACTAATCAAAGGACCACCCTCAAATGCAGGAGTTCCCAAAACACTTAAGATTGAGGTCATGTCACCTATGATCATTTAGGTGAGATGTAAGTCTTAAGTATCAACGACGTTATATAAAGAGATTAGTCATCTCGTGGTCCGGTCTTATACAAACTCTTTGTATAGGACACCCCCGCTCGCATGTCTCCACATGAATGGTCAGGATCTACCATATGTAGTAGTTCACAACACTTGTAAACCTCTACACAGCGGGCCGTATCCGTAGTGTCACTAGGATTAGGTATCCCTCCGTAATTCTTATACTATAGACCATTTTAGGTTATCACTTAAGGCATGATCCACATGTATATCTCATATACATGCTTAAGTTTACATACAATAACTATAGAGCTTTGTTTATTGGATATGAGTAAATGCCAAATAAAATAATTCTTATTTTATTCATAACAATGTGTACAGTTTACAAACTACGAGATTCCGGGAGAATTAGGACACCAATCCCAACATCCACTTCAACACTTCCAAATCAATCATGACCAAAAACTAAATACAAAAATTTGGCTTTAGCACCCAAATCACATCATTGTCACTCATCCCAAAAAGAGCTTGGGAACAAAAGAACTCACCAATTTCTTCCAAAAATACAACCTTCGATGCCGCTAAAAAACTACTCTCAATTTCAAATCTTCACCAAAGCTTGAATCTAATGCCAAAATACTATGTACAATAGTAAATCAAAACCAAAAGTTAGTGGTATTCATGATACCCTAAAGAATCTTTCTTAATATCACAAAGACTCACCTACAAGACAAGATCTGACAAATGGGGAGAGTTGGTGGTAGATCTGGTAGAGTACGCACCTAGCGACGACTCGACGGTGAGAATTGGTGGCGATGATGAATTCTATGACAAAGAAATGTGAACAATGGTGAAGACCGGCGGTGAAGATCTGGTGCAGCGAACGATGGCGGTGTAGATTAATAGTTTTTGACCTAACATGATGAACGACTCATTAACAGCGACAGACAGAGGCACGAAACGAAGACCTACGATGACTAGGCATCTTTGGTAGGTGATAATGGCATTAGGGTAATGAGAGAGAGAAAAGATCGACTAGAGGGGTTGTGCTTGACTCTGGGGGTTAAAAGTGAAGCCCTAAAGCAAAATAAATTTTGTATAAATGTACATTTATATTACCCCCTCCTTCTTAAATTCTCAATCTCAAATCCAAAATTCAATAGATTTTAAATTTCCAAATCTTTTCAAGATATAACTTGATTTATATTATCTCATAATTTGAATTTTTGCCTTAGAAATTCAAAATACATCCAAATACTTCAAGATATTTCAATTCAAAATTATCTGAAAATTAAGGATTTCACGTGGATATTTTCCACAATTTCGTTATGCTACTTAAGCTTAAAAAGTCTCTATTTCTAGGGTTGCTGCACGTATTACTTTGTGAAATTGTTGAGAAAGCTTTAGCACACTATTTTATACATTGTCTCTATTTGAAGTCGAGAGTTCTCTTCGAGTATGGCGAATCTTATGTAGTGTTCTTACAGTGATTCTATCAAGTTTTAAGAAACAGTGTTTGACCTTAACAGAAGCCTAAGGCAAAGCCGTTCGAGAAGGATTTCTCAACTTTAAAGGGATCCTAAGGTATGAGAAGGGAGTTCTCATACACTTAAGGGAGCCTAAGTCATCAAGTGAGGAGAGTTCATGAGAAGAAGAAAATATAACTTCAAGTAAGAAGAAGTCTTACACACTTAGTGGGAGCCAAAGTTCTATACCACTAATATGCACACACTTAGGGGAGGCTACGTTCAATAGAGAGGGAGTCTCACATCTAGGGGGAGCTTAGGTAGTTAGTTGAGTTAGGCTATATGGTCGTCACTATAATCTACGTGATTTACAGATAAGTACAACATTGCAATTGCTTGACTTAATTATGTTAGTGGATTATCTTTCTTGAGCACACTACCCCCCTAGACATAAATATATAATAACTGAATTGGGTTACCAACTCTTGTGCATTATTATTGTTTCCCTATCTATTGATTTGTTCTTGTCTATGTGCTTGCTAGGATGCTTTATATGACATTCATATTCTATGTGAAGGAATGTGTCATACCCCCACCTAAACTACTCTCTGAGCCTAGGAAAGGACATGACTGCAGCAGTTATCAACCCTTTTGCTGGCACTTACTACCTATTAACTCTAGCGAAAATAATCTGATACCAATATGTAATCTCATGCACAACGGCTGCCTCTATGGCCAAACAACATTAAGTGTTAAACATAAAATATTTACAGAGATTACATTGCAAATTTCATAAGTCCCAATACCTAAAACTTAGTCCCTACATGAACAACTATAACATGTGTACAATATTTACAGTAACCACCCAGCAGACGGGTTACTATAACTTTTGTCTTTGAGTTGCAGAGTAGATGCAGAGCTACCTCTTGAGGATATGACCGCTACCTGGGGGAAAGAAAAACATTTTAAAATGGGGTGAACTTGCTAGCCCAGTGAGTGACTTAAGAAAGAAAACTGATTATCATGCATAAGTCTCAATAAAGAGATCAAACTGAAAGATAAATCTCTACAGTAACCTTGTACTGAGATATAAACATTTTCCAAGCATAAAACATGTAAAGCTATTTTTGTCATAAAACATTAACTGTTCCTTAGTTGAGAATAACCCTGCTATGGTTAAATCCCAACTTCAACTCCTTAGTCAAGAGAGAACCCTTTTGCTTAATCTCTGACTTAGTCTAGAGAGAACCCTTTTGCTCAATCTCTGACTTTCACTACCTATGTGCACGTGGTTATAACTAAGTATCGTCATACCTTAGGTACTTCTGCTCAGATACCTTCTCAAATGTTACTCAGTATCAAGCTGCTTGGATACCTTCTCCAATGTCCCTCAGTATCGAGCTTCAAGTAAAGCTAGTCATACTTTATACTATGACTTTCTCTTTAAAACATGTAAAGCAATACGCATAGAAAGCATGTCTTTAAAGATACTAACACATGCTTTGTGTATTAAAACACACATAAATAGTTTTTCACTAAACTTTCATACATGCCATGCGTTTAAAACATAACTCATAATTTGCTTGTAAATTACTTTGTTAAACTAGCTAGCATGAGAAAAATCTTTCTTAAAACATGGTTTCTTTAAAATATTGTAAAGATTTAGTCATTCAAAACTTTTAGGACTACTCCTCAAGGGTCGATATGCTTCTAACACTGGTGTCAATCCTGTGGACACAAAAGCATATGTTTAGCTACTAGCATTGGTCTCCCTTTTGTGACTAACCCTTAAGTAAGCTTTGCGTTTAGCCTTCCTTTAGAAGAATTTACTCAACACATACCTTGCTGTAGGTTTTAAACTTAGGAATTTCCTTGAGACTTTGGCTGATGCAATGCTTCCGACCGCCCCTCACAAACGCTTCACCACTTATGCAACCAACACTTTTCTCTAAGTGTCTTCAGCTGCACATGGTTGTCCATAAGGCTACTTATGCATCCAAGACTTCAATGCCAACTCTCCTCAGCCTACACAGTAGGTCCAACGGATAGAAAAGCTCAGCCCTTGGTCTGTCTGAGTGTTTCACCTCGAGCTGTAAGCTTACTCAACCCAAGCAGCCACCTGCTTGTTCATGAAATTCCACATTCAACTTACGAAATTTATAACTCGAATTCTAGAGCTCATCTCAAGAAACTTACTTCTATAAACTTGTTTAGAATTGTCTCAGGAAGCTTACCTGAAACTTTCAGCTTCAAAATTTTTTTGATTCGTCCTAGAGACTTAATTCTTTATCAGCGGCTCAGATTCACCCTAGAACAGAACCTCTGGTCACTCTTTCCCTTCTCCGGCCTTATTCCGATGAGAACATCTTTAGAAATGTCATCTCTGAAAGTAGACTCTTAGAGCTTTCCAACGATACCAAGATCTCTCAATTTGCATGGAGAAAATGCTGAAACTAATCGTTTGAAGTTTAGCCTTTCCTTTTTTATACTACTATCCATTGCTTACGATTAAAGCATAGCACGACACCTTCAACTTTCATGGTGTTAAATCCGGTGCTTAGGACAGCTGGTGCTCTTAATCGGTGGTTAAATTGATCAATGCATGTTCAATCGTTTAGCTCACCGCCCCATCGTGCATCGTTAAGCTCATCGTTTAGTGATTCTCTCGCTGAAGCTTAACACCCAACGATCTCGCTATAGCTCATCGTGTAGCACATTGCCTATCGCATAACTCTCGCTCATTGTGTAGCACATTGCCTATTCGCGTTGTCATATGTGTTAATCCTCCATTCTTCTAGCTCGACCAGTTGTATTTTTCACGCTTCTCCTGCTTTCTTCAAATCAAAGTTCAGCTTCTTTACCGCCCATAATGCCTTATATTCCAGCTCCAGAGGAAAATGACACGGCTTACCAAATACCAACGCATATGGGGACATACCTATTGGTGTTTTAAATGTAGTCCGGTATGCCCACAACACATCATTAAGCTTTGCTGCCCAATCTCTTCTTGAAGGCCTTACTACCTTCTCGAGTATTAGCTTAATCTCCCGATTGGACACTTCAGCTTGGCCATTCGTCTGCGGATGGTATGCGGTGGCCACTTTGTGGAGAATGTTGTATTTGCGCAGCAACTCCTTGATATTATGGTTGACAAAGTGGGACCCTTCATCACTTATGATGGCACGGGGAATGCCAAAACGAGTGAAAATATGTTTCTTCAGGAATTAGGAGACAACCGCCGCATCGCTTATGGCGTATGCCATTGCCTCTACCCATTTGGATACATAATCGACGATTAATAAAATATAATGTTTACTATTTGAGGGAGGGAATGGTCCCATGAAATCAATCCCCCATACGTCGAACAATTCAAGCTTCAACGTGGTGTTTATTGGCATTGCATGTTTCCATGAAATGTTACCTGTGCATTGGTACCAATCGCACTTTATGGCATAGTCAGCTGAATCCTTAAACAATGTGGGCCAGAAGAATCCACTCTATAAAACCTTAGCTGCAGTGCGTTGTCCTCCAAAGTGCAAACCATATGATGAGGCGTGACATTGCGATAATATGCATTGTTGAGTAGCATTTGGTACGCATAATCGCAAAATCTGGTCTGCCCTTCTTTTATACAGATTCGGCTCATCCCAATAATAATGTGTGCATTCATGTTTGAGCTTCCTCTGTTGGTGGTAGTTGTAATCTTCAGGAAATTGCTCGCAAACCAGATAATTGACTACATCTGGATACCAAGGCAATTCTTCAATATGGAACAACTGCTCATCCGAAAACACCGCACTCATCTCAGACTCATTGTGGTCAACCTCAGGATTTTCCAGTCTAGACAAGTGATCCGCAACTTGGTTCTTTGTCCCCTTCCGGTCAATTATTTCTATGTCAAATTCTTGATGGAGAAGAACCCATTTGATCAACCTCGACTTTGCATCATTCTTTGTCATTAAGTACTTGATCGTCGAGTGATTAGTATAGATGAGTACCTTTGTTTCCAACAGATATGCCGGAAATTTTTCCAACGTAAAAATTACCACGAGAAGCTTTTTCTCTGTGGTGGTGTAATTAGTCTGAGCAGGATTTAATGTTTTACTCGCATATGCAATGGGATGCAAGATTGTTTTTCTCTTTTGTGCCAAAACTGCTCCCATCGCATACCCGCTTGCATCGCACATTATTTCAAAGGGCAGTGTCCAATCGAGTGCAATTAGTATGGGTGCGATAATCAGCGCATTCTTCAAAACTCAAAATATGTTGAGGCAATTGTTGTCAAAATCAAATTTTCTGTCAGCGTCTAACAACGCACTCAATGGTCGCGCTATTTTGGAAAAATCTTTGATAAAGCGTCTGTAGAATCCAACGTGCCCCAAGAAGCTTCGTACAACTTTCACGCTTGTTGGAGGTGAGAGTTTTTCAATTGCTTTGATTTTTTCTTTGTCCACCTCCAACCCACCCGGGAAACCTTGTGCCCCAACACTATGCCCTCCTTTACCATGAGATGACATTTTTCCCAGTTAAGCACCAGATTCATCTCTTCGCATCTCTTCAGTATCTTCTCCAAGTTGGTTAGATAGACTTCATAAGTGTTCCCATAAACAGAAAAGTCGTCCATAAAGATTTCGATAGAGTCCTCAAGATAGTCTAAAAAGATGGCCATCATGCACCTTTGGAATGTGCTTGGCGCATTGCAGAGGCGAACGACATGCGGCAAAAAGCAAAGGTCCCATATAGACAGGTGAATGTGGTCTTGTCTTGGTTTTATGGAGCTATCATAATTTGGTTATACCCGATATAACCATCCAGAAAGTAGTAAAAGTCATTTCCAGCTAGATGGTCTAGCATTTGATCAATGAACGGTAGAGGGAAATGATCTTTCTTTGTGGCCGCATTCAACTTGCGGTAGTCCATGCAAATGCGCCACCCAGTGTTTGTCCTTTGCGGTATTAATTCATTGTTTTCAATCGGGACTACCGTCATGCCACCTTTTTTCGGCACATACTGCACGAGGCTAATCCACGTGCTATTTCCTATAGGATAGATGATGCCCGCATCTAACCATTTAATGATCTCCTTTTTAACGACCTCTTTCATCGCAGGGTTGAGTCTACGTTGATGTTCGATCGTTGCCTTGTGGTCCTCTTCAATACGAATGCGGTGCATACAGTACGCTGGGCTGATTCCTCTAATGTTAGCGAGCGTCCAGCCAATTGCTCGCACATGTTTTCTTAGAATGCTGATCAACACATTCTTCTGGTCTTCTTTGAGCTCAGAGGAAATGATAACTGGCAGCTTCTCGTTCTGCCCCAAAAAATGCATACTTTAAATGATTCGGTAGGTTTTTTAATTCTAGTGTCGGTGGTTCTTCTAGGGATGGTTGCGTTTATTTTCTTTCTTCTTTTTCTGTTGGCTCTTCTTCTTGGTTTACGATAATTTCTTCCTCCTTGCTTGTTTATGTTATGATCGCATTACAAGCAGCAACGGATGCGCTGGCATCCTCTTCTTTATTTTCTTCATTAAACTTTTCTTCTTCAATCAAATTCTGGTCGTCATCTGAGTCATGCAGGTCTTCTTCGTTCGGAAACTTCATGGTACGAATTATTTGAACTTGAGCTTCTATCCGTTGATGCTCAAAGTGATTTCCCCTTTATGCACATCAATCTGAGCACGACTTGTTGATAAAAATGGTCGCCCCAGAATGATGGGCACATCTTTGTCGGCTTCGTAGTCCAAAATGATGAAGTCGGCTGGTAGGATAAATTTATCAATGGTTATCAGCACGTCCTTCACCTTTCCCTCTGAATGCACCAAAGATCTATCGGCCAGTTGGAGAGTCATCGTTGTAGGCACAAGTTGCCCCACATTCAGCTGCCTAAAGATCGACAGAGGCATCAAATTTATGCTGGCTCCCAGGTCACACAGTGCTTGCCCAATATACAGCCCTCCTATGGAGTAGGGTATAGTGAAGCTCCCAGTATCGCTCATCTTTGGTGGAATTATTGATTTTGAACTTTGAGTTAACGCCACCATGGCAAACTTACCAGCTCCTCTCTTCTTAGTTACCATATCCTTCAGAAACTTTGCGTAGGCAAGCATTTTCTCAATCGCTTCATTGAATG
The DNA here is from genome assembly GCF_027475165.1 of Benincasa hispida. Classification (NCBI taxonomy): domain Eukaryota; kingdom Viridiplantae; phylum Streptophyta; class Magnoliopsida; order Cucurbitales; family Cucurbitaceae; genus Benincasa; species Benincasa hispida. Next base: position 62,545,813 of record NC_143480.1, on the reverse strand, counting down.
GAATATTAATATGCAATTGCTTTAACATAGACAGAAAGTGTTGGTATTGTACCTCTTCATTCTTTTTCTTCCTTAGTCTCTGCGGGAAAGGGGGTAACTGCACTTTCCTGGTCCCCGTCTCAGTTGACTTTGAGGTCAATGCAACCTCTGGTTCTACTGCTTCTTTTTCTCCTTCTTCTTCTTGCGTCATCACAATTTCAGGTTCAGCCGTAATGGAAGCTGTCCGACTAAGCTCCTTCTTTTCTCCCTCCATAGTCTTCCCACTTCGCAATGTCACAACCTGACATTGCTCTTTAACTGATCCCCCCGGGTTGTGTTGAAGTTCTGTTGAACTCGACAGAGCCCCTTGTGGTCTACTCTTTAGCTCACTCGCAATCTAGCCCATCTATAATTCTAGATTGCGGATGGATGTAGCCTGACTTTGAAGCACAATTTCGTTTTTCTCTATGTATTGCTTCAATAGGCTTTCCAAGAAAGAGGATTGTGGTGGTTGTGAGCTACTTGCTTGATTGTTTGTCTGACCGTTGTTGCGTGGGAAGAATCCTGGTGGCCCTTCTTTCTGTGCCACGGGTTGGAAATTCTGTTGCTGATTCTTCAAAGCAAAATTGTGGTGGTTTCTCCACCCGGGGTTGTAGGTATTCTAAAAGGGATTATTTTTCACAAAGTATACGAACTCTGGATTTTGCGGGCAGTCTTCCATCGCATGCCCATCACCACAAGTCGCACACCTTGCAGTGTTTTGACTAATTGCGTTGATTTTCCCAGTTTGCGGTGTTGGGCTGCTGATCACAATTCCCTGAATTAAGTTCATCATTGTAGCTATCTGATTTTATAGTGAAGCAATAATACCATTACTTGCGTCTGTATCCTTGATTCTCAATCTCTGGTCACTCTCTCTCCAATCTTCATAGTTCTTAGAGATACGATCCAAGATTTTCTTCGCCTCGTCATACGTTTTATCAAGCTGACCACCAGCGGTCTGCGAAGTGGGATTGAAACCATGATAAAAGATTTCCCTCTGAAGGCAATCTGGCAAACCATTGTGTGGACAACCCTGACCAACCTTTTAAACCTCGCTCAGGCATTGCTGAGCGATTCGTCCATGTCTTGTTGAAAATTTGTAATTAGTTTCCTTCGTCTAGCATTCTCAGTAGGTGGAAAGTATTTCTTCATAAACTTCTCCATGACCTGTTCCCATGAAGTGATCTCAGCCAGTTTGAGAGAATACGTCCATTTCCTAGCCTGATCACAGAGAGAAAATGGGAACAAAGTTAGTCGAACATCTTCAGTAGAGATGTTCGGGAACATAAAAGTATTGCAGATTCCAATAAAGCTTCGAAGGTGGGCGTGAGGGTCTTTGCCACGTCTTCCTCCGAATTGTCCTATAGTCTAGATCATCTGCAGCATCACCGGTTTGATTTCAAATCTTCTTCCATCGAGGGCAGGCCTCATGATTCCTGGAGAGAAATCATAGAGGTTTGGCGATGCATAGTCCTTAATGGGTCTATTGCGTTCGTTTGCCAGCAGGATTGGGTTCGCCATGACGCTGTTTTCGTTTGGTGCTTCGTTTCTAGGCTGCTCCGCTATCTCTTCTTTATCTGACTGTGGTTGTTGTATGCGGTCTCTTAGTCTTCGTCTAAACATTCTCTCAATCTCTGGGTCGTAATTCACCAGAGATTGAGAGTCTGCAAAGAAATCAGATAAATTACCATTAGCACACTATTTTGCCGATGTCCCTGGCAACGACGCCAAAAATTTGATGCTTGTTTTTATGATGTGAAAATGTGGATGATATGCAATGGTGAAATTGCGTTGAGCACTCAAGTTTCCTCAGCAGAATCCAGATGTAAACTCCACTGAGTTTCCTGGTAAGACCAGGGTCGAACTCAGGGTCTTGTGAAAACAAGTTGCTTGGTAATTTTTAGGAAAACTTTGCGGTAACCAAATAAATAAATAGTTCTTGAGGTTGTTGTTTGCGATGATAAAAAATTAACAAATGCGACAGAGTTTGAAAAGAGTTGGTGAACGGAAGGTACGATGAGTATGCGGTAAACGAGTTGAGAAGGGTTCGGCTAACACTTCCTAGGATCCATTCATACTTTGGGATCATGCAACATGCATACAATAGTAAACCATCTCTCGATGCAAATGCTATGGCTTCTAATGCTAGAACGCATGCGATATATACGATAAGTCTATAGAACCTACACATAAGCCTCTATTCTTATTTATGCGATGACAAAATTACACACACACAAATAAGGCGACCACATAATATCATTCCTATCTCTAAGATGCATGCGATGCAGGTTGGCAAACAGAGCTTATCTCTAAGTCCCTATCTCTTGTTTATGCAGTTCTAATCTTTCTCTCTCGAGTTTAGATTCTAACCTAGCTCTCTCGAGTCTTAGGTTCTTTCTTCAGACTCTCTCTCGAGTAGCTCTAAAGAAGTATTTGGCACAACACAATACAAGATAATCGCAGGCAATGAACTTCCTAGGTTATGTTAGCTTAGTTCTTTTCAACCCATTCGACTAGTTCAGCTACTCATGCATACTAGATGCACCCACCATGTTGCACTGACCAAGTTGTGGCAATCCTTCTTGAGAAAATGTTTGCAAACACGATCACTGCAAAGCCTTGCGGTAATGCTGCGCTTGACCAATGATTTCCTATGATCGCAATTTCCGGCTTGTATCATCGCATATTCTACACAAAAATACAAACATCAACTGTTCTAATGCGATGAACGCATGCGACCGCAATATTATGAATCTGATGCTTTTTTGGACGCAATTTAACATGTTTTATCAACGCAATCCAGCATTGTTTAAGAAATTGGCACTATGATAACGTGCATTTCTGCCCGTTATCATGAAGTAATCTGGGTGACAATTACGTCTCCTCTGTGTACTATCTCCCTGATGAGATGGTACTTTCACTCGATATGCTTTCCTATTTTATGGCTTCATGGTTCCTTTGAATTTGCAACTGCTCCATTGTTGTCACAATAGAGAGTGACAGGCAGTTGCATATTAGGAACTACTTCCAGATCAATCAGGAACTTTCTGAGCCATACTATTCCCTTAACTACACACGTGATAGGTTAATAGCAATTCAATGTTATAAGTCTGATTAAACATGCAACCTATCAAATTGACTTAACCTAACACTCATTGATGGCCAATCAATATAAATTAATAACAAATTTTAAATGATAAAGAGTTCTACAATTCCATAAAATCTCTAAATATTAAACTAAATCCATAGGTAAATCCGTTAACACCCTAAAATGAGAGAGTCTAGCCACTCATTGTTCTAAAAAACATATTCGCATACAAAATTGACAACATCCAAGTTAAGAAAAGTAAAGAACTAGAAAAAATTTTGTCGAAAATTCTCCTCCTTTGGTAGAAATTGACACTATTCTCTTCATCAACACATTAGAAATCTGAACGGTCTCCACACCAATTCTTCACTCTCTACACTTTTTGGGAAAGAACTCACTCCTTTAGGTCTAAATTTGGGTCAGAATTTTCGTTCCTTGAGTCCTTAGTGATGTCCAAATATATAGAAGATACAAAATTAGGGCATAAATGTTTTAAAAAATCGTTGATGTTGATTCTGCCCTTTAGCATAACTAGTTGAGCATAGCCACACTCTTTATTACGTTGCTTCAAATGCACGCGACCTTTTCCATCCCAAGTCGTACCGTAGCAACATTACACCCTAGTGTAGCGATGCTCCAATTAGGGTAGCTACTGATTTTCTGCATAACTGGGCAACGTAACTACCTTGCATGTTATGTTATCTGTTTAAAGATAGACAAAAGATGACATCCAGTAGCTCTTCACATCTTCATGTTTTCTTTCTTCTTTTCTTCTCTCCCCTTGATCCATTGCTCGATTTTTGACTTTTTTAGGCATAATTTGATCCTTTTTGGATTCTATTGAGTATAATTCCATTCTCAAACATGAAACCTAAAAACCACTAGCAAACACATCAAATCTTATAAAAACGTATCAAAACTGTCTTGAATCTAAGGAAAATAACGTACATTTTGTGTGTGTTTCACCACCCAAAACTTAAAAATTTTCTAGTCCCGAGCAAAGAAGAGACAAAAAATAGAAAAGTTCTAAACAAGTGTGCTAATGATTCATGCCTCAGAGAATAAATAATTCAAAACTTAAGCAGAAACATTCAAGTAAGTCTATCATTATGGTCATCCATGGCCGAATCTAATCATCTCCCATGTATGTGTGTGTAGGCCATATTCAATTCAAAACTCAAAAACTAAAGTTAGGTTCAAGAGAGCTTCCCCAGTTTTCCCTTACTCTGGCTCATGAAACAATCATCAAGCACCCACACATTTCAAGAAGGTAATATGTCCACTAAGGTGTAATATGTCCACTAAGGTGCCTTAATTATAGTCCCGAGTCATAAACTTGCATCATTTTACTTAAGGGCACTAGCTTTCACTCATTCACTGCAGGAAATCGTACCTAGTCAATTTCCAGGTATACTAGCTAATCACAACAAATGTAGCTCTTTTTACCCCATCCATGCATACCATTACAAGTTTATATAAATCATAAAAAAAAAAATCTTCCTTTTAAGAAAATGAGTGTACGCAATTTTTTCAAAGGCAATCATGATATTTCTTTTCTTTTCCTCTTAGTTTAACATGACACACCATCATGCACATTAACTCTCTAACTGGTAGGGTTTTCGAGGTGACAATCAAATACACTAAACATGATTATACTTTTAGTTAACATTTCTAAACTGAAGTGACTACGTGTTCATAATATGGGAAACTCAAAATCGGAAATAGATAGATCATACTTTGAGATAACTATCCTATTTCCACTATGAGTCACTCAACATGTAAATTCAAGTCTCATCATGGAAGATCAACATCACAAAACACAACAAAGAACCAATCAAAAGCCTTTCAAAACTCAATAAAAAAGTTTAAAATTTTCTCCAAATTATCAAAATAACATGGCAGGATAAAATCAAATCAACATGCATAGCAGGATAAATATGAAGGAAATCAGAAACGAGATTTCCATGAGCAGCGGAACCATTCCAAATTACAATCATGAATAAACAAATAATTTATAGTAGACTTAAAAAAAATGGTTATGCTATTCATACAGAAATTACAGCATGTAAAATACAAAGGAACAGAGAGTAAAACTCTACGCACATAGGCAGAAGCGTCTCCACGCTCCGTTGCGCGACCGCTCGAACAACAACAACCACGAATACTCGATCTACACGACTGTAACACCGCACGAAAATAGCACAAACACTTCGTGCTCGTCCTCAGCGATCTCCTCGGTCACGATCTGCTCCGCAACAGTGAACGACCTCCACAACACCACAAAAGGCCTCTAGAAAATCTTGACGGTGTCGAGTTGAGTCTGACACCACCAACAAAGTGACCTTGGTATTCTCGGTGTGAGAATCTAGAGGGTGGGCTCTGTTCGGGCTTGGTATGAGGTAGACAAATGGTGGAAACAACGATCGCGTACATGACTGGGCAAGTGGGGGATGGCAGAGACCTATCATATAGGTTGATGCCCAATCATTTAGATAAAGCTATGCGATCGTCTAGCAAAACCTATACAATAGTTTAGCTCTATCGTTTACCTCGGTCTGTCGCGTACAGACTCTACACGATCATTTACCTTGGGCCAGCGATCGTCTAGCAAAGCTATGCGATCAATTAGTAAACACTGCACGATCTTTAGCTCGTACCTGCACGATCGTTTAGCTCGCCCAACCGTCATTTAGTAAATCTGTATTTACTTGACGACTTCGTGAGTTTCTTTTTCGCGAGAGAAAACTCAAAAACCTTTTCAAATGTTTGTAAAAAACTTCCTTTTCAAAATAGGAAACCACTTTTCTTTTAAACTCACAGTTACCATGATCCAATAACCACCCATTACTTTGGTTATTTAAAAGAAAAAGAACTAATTATCCAATAATTAATATTATTATAAACATAAATGGTAACCAACTTATCATACTATATTTATAACCTATAGTTTTAATATTTTATCACATGAAACATATAAACCATAGTTCTTTTTCTATTCTATGTTATTTAATGTTAATCTCATTTACATCAATCCTCCACTAGATGTATCTTATACATCATACTGATTATATCATATATAATCAAAATACCTCTTAAATTTGAACATGTCAAATCAACACCATGAACCGATCCTCAACAGAATCCAAGCTACCAAGGGAACCTCATGGAACTGTAGCTTCGAAGCTCCAACGGTACGTGAATAACTGACTAAACTCTTTAGTCACGGGATCCACCATCTGTTAACTACCAGGCACTCCTCTAAAGACCGACAGCTGAACTCTCTTTACTACAGATATATTATGTGTCCATCTGAACCAATCAGTAGTGCGACAACCTTTACAGATCGCTCGTAAGTACAGCTGGGCCAATATTCGTTATGCCCCTGTAGTTACATCTGTCTTCTTAACTACCACTTATCCCTCTGATGAACATAAGTCATAGTTCTACTATGACTGAGTCTTCTCTTCAAAAGAGAAGCTGTGACCATTATGTTCAAGCCCCAGAATCAGCCCTTAAGGGAGCAATCTCTCTACTTATCCCTACTTCGGGAAAGAAGTGAATTCCATCTTGTGGATTGACTTCCCAGCTCCCAGATTAGACAAGTCCCCAAAAAGGTAGGTATGTTGAGTTGGCAATCTGGCCACTCTTACCCATACTAATCAAAGGCCCGTCCTCAAAGGCAGGAGTTAACAATACACTCAAGATTGAGGTCGTGTCACTTATGGTCGTTTAGGTTAGATGAAGTCTCTAGTATCAACGACGTTATATACAGAGTCTAGTCATCTCGTGGTCCAGGTCTTATAAAAACTCTTTGTATAGGACACCCCCGCTCTATGTCTCCATATGAATGGTCAGAATCTACCAACGTAGTAATTTACAACACTTGCAAACCTCTACAAAATGGGTCGTATCCGTAGTGTCACCAGGATCAGGTATCCCACCTTAATCCTTATACTGCAGACTGATTTAGGTTATCACTTAATGCATGATCCACTTGTGTATCACATATACATGCTTAAGTTTACATAAGATAACCAAGGAGCTTTGTTTATTAGATATGAGTAAATGCCAGAATTAAATAACACTTATTTTATTCATTGAACAATGTGTATTTTTATAAAACAACAAGACTCTGGGAGAATTAGGACACCAATACCAACAAAATAAAAAAACACAAAAGGATGAAGGACACCTCTTGCCTTAAACTTAGAAATTTGCATTGCCCTTAATGCAAGAAAAGAATAAAGCATAGAGAAACAAGCCTAGAAGCATGTGGGAGTCCACCAAACAGGCTAATGGAAACAATAACTTTTGTATTGAACATAGACCATGAAAAATATGAGAAAAAATGAGTGAAGCTTGGATTTTTTTAAGAAAAGAAAAACTAAAGAAAAAAAATAGAAAAATGAAGAAATCACTAAAAATATTGGGTTGCCTCCCAACAAGTGCTTGGTTTAACGTCTCTTTGCTAGATTGTGAAGGAAATATAAATCAAGAATCAGTGAGCGGAAGCAGATCGTTCCAAATCCCACTGAGAAAGAACACAAAAAATTACAGTCTAAATGGAAACGATTATGCATAAATAGTAAATTACAATATGCTTCTTTAAAAGAGTGACAAGGGATAGAGTATGCAAACCCTTGAAGAACTGTTCTTCAAGTATCCCTTGATCGTTCAGTAACTCGTTCAACACCACAAACTTGAACGCAACGATCAGAACACGATCTCAACGAATGACTGGATGCACTTCGATCACAATCAAGTTCAACTCGATCCTCGAATAGAAATAGAACACCACCACAATGGTTACCTTTGTATTCTCGGTGTGAGAATCCAAGAGTTGTGCGCTCTATATGATTTTGGATTGAGGAAAGCAGAAGGTAGATGATCGAGTAAGTGGGAGATGAAGCCTATTGTATAGTCTAGATACTCGAACGTTTACAAAGAAGAAGCCTATCATATAGACTTTACTACTCGATTGTGTAGCAACGTGTAAGCGAGTAACATCGTATAGTAAACTCGTAACTCGATCGTTTATGCTCTCTATGCTGTCGTTTTGTAAAACAGTCTTACTTGATAGCCTCTCTGTGAGATTAATTTTGAATGAATCATCAACTGTTGGAAAACCATTTTCCTTTTATCTCACAGTTACCATAAAACTTCCAATAACCTCCCACTCAATTCGGTTATTAGAGAAAAAGAATAACTAATAATAATATAATTAATATGTTATAAATAAATATAATAACCAACTTATCATATTATATTTATAACCTATAATTTTAATATTTCATCATATGAAACATAAAAACCATAGTTGTTTTTCTATTTTATGGTATTTAATATAAATCCTATTTATATTAATTCCTCCAATGATGATGTATCAAATACATCATATCAATCATATCACATATAATTGAATTTCCTCTTGTTAATTTAAACACTTCAAATTAACCCAAAATCTTATTCTCAACTTTAACCCATTGAGCTACAAAGGGGACCTCATGGACCTATAGCTTAAAGCTTCAACGATACATGAAAAACTGATTAAACTCTTTAATCATGAGATCCACCATCCATTAATTGTTGGTCACTCCACTAAAGATTGACAACTGCATTATATATTTCTGTGTCCATATGACCAATCAACAGTGCGATGACCCTTCACAAATCGCTTGTAAGTACAATTTGGTCAATTCATCATTTTGCCTCGTTTAGTTACATCTAACTCCTTAAGTACCAGTAATTTCTCTAATGAACGATAAGTCATAGTCCTACTATGACTAAGTCTTCTCGGGCTAGGAGATTGTGTGGGCACTATGTTCAAGACCTAGAATCAACCCTTAAGGGAGCAATTTATCTACTTATCCCTGCTTCGAGGAAGAAGTGAATTTCGTTTTGTGTAGCTGAGTTCCCAACTCCCCAATCTGAAAAATTCCCAAATGGTAGACTTGTTGAGTTGGCAATCTGGTCACTCTCACCCATACAAATCAAAAGACCACCCTTATAGGCGGAAGTTCCCAACTTATTCAGAATTAAGGTTTTATCACTTATGGTCGTTTTAGTGAAATGTAGGTCTCAATTATCAATGATGTTATATAAAGAGACTAATCATCTCATGGTCTGGTCTTATACAAACTCTTTGTATAGGATACCTCTACTCGCATGACCCTACACAAATGGTCAGGATCATACCATTTGTAGCAATTTATAACACTTGTAACATCTACAATGCGGGCCGTATCCGTAGTGTCATTAGGATAAGGTATCCCTCATTTATCCATCTACTACAGACCATTTAGGTTATTACTTAAGGCATGATCCACTTGTATGTCTCCACATACATCCTTAAGTTACATGAAATAAACACGGATCTTAGTTGATTGGATTTAAGTAAATGCTTATAAAATAACATTTATTTTATTAATAACTATATTTTTACAAAATTGTTTATAAACTACGAGACTACCAGGAGAATTAGAACATCAATCCCACTTTCCCTAGACAAGGTGCCACATGTCATGTAGACCCAGACTCTCAAGATGACCCTCGAATGCTTTAGTCGTGAGAGCTTTTGTAAAAGGATCAGTAACATTTTGCTCCGACGCGATATTCGTGACAATCACATCACCACAATGCACAATCTCCCTGATCAAATGATACTTCCGTTCTATGTGCTTGCCTCTTCAGTGACTTCTAGGTTCCTTAGAATTTTCCATAGCCCCGCTGTTATGACAATAGAGTATGATCGATAAAGACATATTTGGAACAACTTCAAAATCGGAAGGAACTTCCTAAGCCAAACATCCTCTTTATCAGCTTCACAAGCGGCTACGTATTCGGCTTCCATAGTGGAGTTCACGATGCATCTCTGCTTGATGCTTCGCCAAACTACAGCCCCTCTATTTAGAGTGAACACTGACCTTGATATCGATTTTCGAGAATCTTTATCAGTCTAAAAGTCCGAGTCTGTGTATCTTGTAAGGAACAAATCCTTATCTCCATACACGAGCATATAATCCCTCGTTCTTTGAAGATACTTGAGGTTGTTTTGACCGTCGTCCAGTGATCTAATATTGGATTGGACTGATATTGAATGACAATCCCTACTGCATAGCAAATGTCAGGTCTAATACATAACATTGCATACATGAGGCTACCAATAGCCGATGCATAGGGAATCCATCTCATTTCCTTAACCTCTTGAGGTGTCTTAGGAAACTGTTCCTTAGACAAAATAATTCGATGCCTGAAGGGTAATAAACCCCTCTTGGAATTCTGCATCGAGTACCTGATCAATATCTTGTCAATGTATGATGGCTGAGACAATGCCAATCTTTTGTTCTTAAGATCCCTTATGATTTGGATCCCTAGAACAAACTGCTCTCCAAAATCTTTCATTTTAGAATTGGGCGGCTAGCCATTAAATAATGTAAGTAAAAAAAACCTATATCATTCAAAATGAATAGGATATCATCCACATACAGCATTAGGAAAGCTACTGAGCTATTGATGATTTTCTTATAAACAAAAGGCTCATCAACATTCTGATCAAAGCTAAATGTTTTGATTGCACTATCAAATGGAATGTTCCAAGATCTAGATGCTTGTTTCAGTACATGTATGGTCCTATTAAGCTTGCAAACCTTTTGCTCTTGATCTGGATCAATGAATCCCTCTGGTTGAGCCATGTAGATGGTCTTCTCAAGATTACCATTCAAAAAGGCAGTCTTGACGTCCATTTGCCATAACTCTCTAGCTTCCAATGTTTTTCAGGAACTAAATCCTTGATAGAAAGAATTTATGTGGTTAGTAGCACCTTAATCAAGTATCCAGGCAGAATCATCATTCTCTACCAAACACATCTCCAAGATAAATAAATCACATTTATCGTCTTTAAACTTCTTCCTCTTCTGGAGAGTAGTGGGATCAGTATAAGAACATATATAAGCTCCAAGTTCCATTTCATAGAAAAATTCTCGTCGATGAACTTTATCTGAGTCAGCAACAATTGCTTTCTCTTTTAGTCCCTTGATATTCAAGAAAGACTGGAGATTATCTTGGGAACTGATACTACTGGTTTCTTTGTCATCCATCCCTTTTTGCTCAAAAAGTGAGAACTTTCGTTCAAACAATTCTTGCAACGAGTCCATGATCTTACCTGCAATGACCATGTTCTCAACCCTTTTGGTCAATGCATCAAGTATGCTTGCCAAATGTGAAGTCATGCCATCAAATTAGCCTTCATCTACACCTCATATACATTATGAACATTTCGCAATGCATCAGGGTTTGAGGCTTGATGACACTCCTCAACCATGACAAAATCGAGGTCGTTCACCGTAAAATACGTTTTAACAGATTGTTTCCAATGTATGTTATCGGTCAAATTAGAAAAGGCAACTAACGGAAAATCATACAACGACATATTGGTGAAAAAACAAACATATTGATCTACATTAGATTTTAGCAAATACTCTTGAAAACAAATCCAATCTGGTTTAGCAAAATCTAAATGAACTCTGTAACACATCTAGTTTTGCAATGACGCTTCAGTGGTTTAGGACAAAAGCCACCGAAGGGTAGTCAATTTATCCCTCATCTGAATTGAGACACTCTCAACCAGTCACTACACCAGAACAAATCTTGTTCCTATAATGATTAGCCATCATTGATGTGGTCAAGAAATCAATAACCATCTTAACAATTTCCCATAAGTGTGACCCTTCATTTTAGATCCTAGAGTTTCGCCCCAAGCAGCCAATATGATGGGAAAAAATCCGGTTGGGACAAAAACTAAAGCGACCCTATCCATTTCTGGAGTTCATCTTGATATTGACCAATCACATAAACCATCCAAAGGGGGACGCTCCTAGGGCGCAACGAGGCCGTGCAAGAAGATCTCATGGTGCAAACCAATGAAGAATACCGCAGGACATATTGACACACATCCTTCATCCACTTACTATAAATACTCTCTCCGTCCACCTTGATATTGACCCATGCAGACACCATCCGAAGGGGGATGGTCCCAGGGCACCATGAGGTCAAGCATGAATCTCACGATGTGATTATTCAGGGAGAAACGTGAGTGGAATTGACATATCTTATATATCTTTTCATCCTACTGAATATTTTAAAACATAGGGTTTAGTTTACTTAGAAAAAACACGACCAATTATTTTTACTAAGTGACTGTTTAGGTTTGCCCAAAAGTTACTCTTACTTTTGAAAGTTAAACAACTTTTGATCATCATTCATTAAACACTTTAATGAACTCTTTGATCAATTGTTGCATGCTTACAGTAAATCTATCTAATTCACCTTTCCAAGTAGGTTTCTAGGTAGGGATGTTTCGTTTCTGTCAGCTTAAATACCCTAGCCTAGCCAGAACCCACCGTAGACAAAAGGTCTCTTATAGATAGATTTATTGCACATTTAATCTTTTGTTCAAATCAATTTAATCCTATTAAACTGATTTAAAAGATTACACTTAGGTTTCTAATCTCATTAGAACCATGAACTTAGGTCTATCTCAATCAAATTTTAAAACCCTTTTAAAAAATGATTTTTCCTAAGTTCACATGCAACTCTTTCTTATTTATTTAAGTTCTAATTTCCATTATAACTCTTATAAAAGGAAACAACTAAAACCATCCACAATGCGAAGCAACACATTCTTGAGGCATTTATAATTCTTATAAATCAACTTAAGTGTCATGCTCCATGCATTGCTCATTCATTACTAGTTGTATATAACTCTTATATAACAAAGTAATGAACCAAACATACATGCTCTAATACATCCTTATACTATAACACTTATAATATAAAGATGATGCATGAATATGCTTAATGAATGCATAAATATAACTTCTATTATATGATGCATGAGCATGCTTTAATGTAAACAAATACTATTTAGGTTATCATTTAAGGCATGATCCACTTGTATATCTCATACATATGCTTAAGTTTACATAAGATAACCATGGAACTTTGTTTATTGGATAGAGTAAAAACTAGAATGAAATAACACTTATTTTATTCGTAAACAATGTGTATAATTACAAACAATGAGAGTCCAAGAGAATTAGGACACTAATACTAACACGACCAACCTTTGGTCTTCTTCCTCAATGAGAATAACATCTCCATGCTTCAAAACTTCATCACGAACGACTCAAAACACTTCAATCACTTTGAATACAGACTTGATAGCTTGTTAATTATGCCCAAAAACGCAGGAGCCCTTACAAATTAAAAGTTTGTAAACTTAAAGAAAGCTTTAAATAGAGGCAATCATCCCGTAAACATCAATCAAACACATTTAACTCTTAAACGTATTGTAGAACAAACTTAAAACCTACCAAGACTGTAAAGGAAGTTCAATATAGCAATGGAATTTGAAATATCAGAACAACTTGGCTCTGATACCAATTGAAGGAAATCTAAATTGAGATCCAGTGAGAGAAAGCGGATCGTTCCAAATCCCATTGAGAAAGAACACTAACAATTATTGTCTAAACGGAAACAATTATGCATAAATAGTAAATTACAACATGCTTCTTTAAAAGATTGAACAAGGGATAGAGTATGCAAACCTTTGAAGAACTCTACTTCAAATATCCCTTGATCGTTCAGCAACTCATTCAACAGCACGAACTCGTACACAACGATCAAAACACTATCTCAACGAATGACTGGATGCACCTCAATCACAATCGAGTTCAATCCGATCCTCGAACGAAAATAGAACATCACCACAATGGTTACCTTTGTATTCTTGGTGTGAGAATCCAGGAGTTGTGGGCTCTGTATGATTTTTTATTGAGGAAAGCAGGAGGCAGAAGATCGAGTAAGTGGGAGATGAAGCCTATCCTATAGACTAGATACTCAATTGTTTAGAAAGACGAAGCCTATCGTATAGATTTTATTCCTCGATCGTGTAGCAACGAGTAAGTGAGTAACTATCATAAAGTAAACTCATAACTTGATCATGTATGCTGTTTATGCTATCGTTTAGTACAACACTTTTACTTGATAGCCCCTTTGTGAGATTAATTTTGAATGAATCATCAACTGAATTTTGGAAAACCATTTTCCTTTTGTCTCACAGTTACCATAAAACTTCTAATAACCTCCCACTCAATTCAGTTATTAGAGAAAAAGAATGATTAATTATCATATAATTAATATGTTATAAATAAATATAATAACCAACTTATCATATTATATTTATAACCTATAGTTTTAATATTTCATCATATGAAACATATAAACCATAGTTGTTTTTCTATTTTACGGTATTTAATATAAATCATATTTATATTAATTCCTCCAATGATAATGTATCAAATACATCGTATCAATTATATCACACATAATTGAATTTCCTCTTGTTAATTTAAACACCTCAAATTAACCCAAAATCTTATTCTCAACATAAACCCATTGAGCTACCAAGGGGACCTCATGGACCTGTAGCTTGAGACTCCAATGGTACGTGAATATCTGATTAAACTCTTAAATCACGAGATCCACAATCCGTTGTTTGTCACTCCACTAAAGACCGATAGCTGCACTCTTTGCATTACAGATATATTTTTGTGTCCATATGACCATTCAATAGTGTGATAACCCTGCACAAATCGCTCGTAAGTACAATTGGGCCAATTCATCATTTTTCCTCGGTAGTTACATCTAACTCCTTAAGTACCAGTGATTCTTCTAATGAACAATAAGTCATAGTCCTACTATGACTAAGTCCTCCCAGGCTAGGAGAGGGTGTGGCAATATGTTCTAGACCTGGAATCAGCCCTTAAGGGAGCAATTTATCTACTTACCCTTGCTTCGGGGAAGGAGTGAATTCTGTCTTGTGTAGCTAAGTTCCCAGCTCCCCAATAAGAAGAATCCCCAAAATTGTAGGCTTGTTGAGTTGGCAATTTGGCCACTCTCACCCATACAGATCAAAAAACCGCCCTTATAGATAAGAGTTCCCAACTCACTCAGGATTAAGGTCATGTCATCTATGGTCATTTTAGTGAAATGTAAGTCTCAATTATCAACGGCGTTATATAAAGAGACTAATCATGTCGTGGTCTGGTCTTATACAAACTCTTTGTATAGGATACCTCCGCTCGCATGACTCCACATGAATGGTCAGGATCAAACCATTTGTAGCACTTTACAACATTTCTAACATCTACAAAGTGGGCTGTATCCGTAGTGTCATCAGGATAAGGTATCCCTTCTTTATCCATCTACTACAGACCATTTAGGTTATTACTTACGGCATGATCGACTTGTATGTTTCCACATACATGCTTAAGTTAAATGAAATAACTACGGATCATAGTTTATTGGATTTGATTAAATGCTTATGAAATAACATTTATTTTATTAATAACAATATGTTTACAAAAATATTTACAAACTACGAGTCTACCAGGAGAATTAGGACATCAATCCCAACAGATTGAACCACAAGATCATTCTTTGAAAACCAGGTTCTCAATCTTCCTTTCTTCATCACCATAACAATGCTGAAGTCTTTGACCATTGACTTTGAATCTTGATCCATTTTCACCTTGCACTTCCACACCTCTATGAAGTGAAGTTTTTACCACTACAAAGGGCCCTAGCAATTAGTTCTAATTTTACTTGGAAACAAACGTAGATGTGAACTAAAAAGAAAAACTCTTTATTTAGGAGAAAATGTATGGTGAATGATCTTCTTGTGATGCCATTTAGCAGTTGTTTCTTTGTACAACTTGGCATTCTCATAAGCTTGATCACGGAACTCTTCTAACTTAACAAGTTTCAATAACCTCTTCTCTTCCACCTTTTGTGGATCAAAGTTTAACATCTTGATGGCCCAATAAGTTTTACTCTCTAGCTCGATTGGTAAATGAAAAGGCTTCCCAAAACACCAATCTATAAGGTAAAATACCAATTGGACTCCTGAAAGTTGTATGGTAAGCCCATAATGCATCATTAAGCTTTAGTGTCCAATCCTTTCTATTAATCCAAACTGTCCTTTCAAGAATTTGTTTGATTTCCCTGTTAGATACCTTAACAAGATCGTTAGTTCGAGGATGGTATGTTGTGGCAATCTTCTTTTTTACACCATATTTATACATCAAGAATCAAACAACTTGTTGCAAAAGTGAGACCCCTCGTTACTTATGATAGCCTTAGGTGTACCAAACCTTGTGAAAATATTTTTATGCACGATTTCAAAACAATGCGGCCATCATTATTCATAGTAGCTACGACTTCTACTTATTTAGACACATAATCAACTACAACTAATATATATGCATAGCCTTCTAAAGACAAAGGAAAGGGTCCTATAAAGTCAATATCCCATACATAAAAAAGTTCCACCTCCAAAATAGAGGTCATAGGAAGCTCATGTTATCTAGAGATATTGCCAATATGTTGGCATCTATCACAAGATTTGGCAAAAGTATAAAAATCTTTAAAAAGAAAAGGCCAATAAAAACCTGATTGAAGCACCTTGGCTGTAGTTTTAGTTGCTCTAAAATAACTTCCATAGGGTGAAGAATGACAAGAGGTCAAGATGTTTACAACTTCCTCCTGATGGACACACTTTCTGATGAGACCATCTGCACACACCTTGTAAAGAAGAGGGTCCTCCCAGTGGTATGGTTTGATTAGGAGGCAACATCTTAGCTACAAGATAATTAACAATGTCAGCAAACCAAGGCAACATGTCCTCTACCTTATATAGATACTCATCAGGGAAGGTCTCAACATTAGCTGAGCTTGGTTTCTCTGCTGAAGCTCAAGTCTAGATAGGTGGTCTGCAACCACATTTTCACATCATTTCTTGTTATTTATATCAAAATCAAATTCTTGCAAAGCAAAACCCATATCATCAATCTAGGTTTGGAATCCTTCATAGAAAACAAAAAATTCAGAGTTGCATGGTCAGTATGAATAATTACCTTAAATACCAGTAAGTAGGGCCTAAACTTATCAAAAGCAAATACAATAGGTAGCAACTTTTTTTTCAGTAGTAATGTAATTATGTTGAGTACTATCAAAAGTTTTCCTAGTTTAATATATCACCCTAAAAATGTTATCGTTACGTTGGCATAAGACAACACCTAATGCATAATCACTAGCATCACACATAATTTCAAAATGTTAAGACCACATAGGTGCAACAATGACAGGAGCAAAAATAATTTTTTCTTTCAAAAAAGTAAAAGCTTTCAAATATGCACCATAAAAAACAAATTTAGCATATTTTTCTAGAAAGTTGCTTAAGGGTTTAGCAGTTTTTTAAAAGTCTCTGATAAATCTCCTGTAGAACCCTGCATGTCCTAGAAAACTTCTAACTCCTACATTTGTGGGATGTGGCAATTGATTGACTGGATAAATTTTTGCCAATCCACCTCCAAACCATTCTGAGATTCTTTATGCTGCAAGACAATGCCCTCCTTTACCATGAAGTGAAATTTTTCCCAATTTAGCACAAGATTGGCTTCTTGACATCTCTGCGAAATAAGAGTAAGATTGGCAAGACAAGAATCAAAATAAATCCAAAAATAGAAAAGTTATCGATAAACACTTCCATGATCTCCTCTATCAACCTTTGAAAAATTGCCATCATACCTCTATGAAAAGTGGCAGGTGCATTACATAAACTAAAAGACATTCTTCTATAAGCAAATGTTCTATAGGGACAAGTGAAGTTAGTCTTCTCCTGATCAACATAAGTAATAATAATCTTATTATACCCTGAATATCCATATAAGAATCAATAGTAAGAATAACCTGTAATCCTATTGAGTATTTGATGAATAAAAGGAAGTGGAAAATGATATTTTCTAGTAGCTTTGTTTAACTTCCTATAACCGATACAAACATGCCATCCGTCACTAATCTAATGGATATGAATTTATCTTTATCATTCTTGATCACCTTCATTCCACCTTTCTTTGGAACAACCTGCACAGGGCTCACCGAAGAACTGTTAGAAATAGCATAAATGCTTCCTGCATTCAAAAGTTTCCAAACTTCCTTTTCAACCACATCCTTCATGGTGGGATTTAGTCTCTTTTGATGTTCTATTGAAGGAGTAAAGGAATCTTACATCAATATTCTGTGCATAAAGATTGATGGACTAATCCCCTTATGATCCTCAATAGATCAACCAATTGCAGATTTATTATCCCTTAACACTCTGAATAATTTATCTTATTCACATTCATTTAGATTAACAGAAATAATACCAGGAAAAAAAGAAGAATGATATAAGAATGCATATTTTAGATGAGTAGGCAATTGCTTCAACTGCACAGCAAGTTTCTCTATCTCATTCGCAGTGTGCAAAGAATCAAGAGAAATGCACTTATACATTGTGCTACAAACTTGCAGAATATCTAACCATTTAGCATACAAAGAAATGTCATCCAAGCATGTGTCAGCATCATTACAACCAAAATCTACAATGCTCTGTTATAAATAATCTCTAGCAAGTTAGACATTAGCATGTTTCTCAAAAGTTCTATCAATCATATCTATCATATTGTAAGAACTAACCTCATCATGGTGTTTCAAAAACTTGTAGATGTTAAAGGCTATATTTTCATCATTCACCCTTACCTTTTTGGACATCAACTAAACCTCTTTCAATGGCTAAGAATGGCCGCCCAAGTAGATAGGAATTTCATAATCCTTCTCCTGTCTAACACTACAAAATTAGCAGGAAAAATAAACTTGTTAACCTTAACTAAAACATCTTCAACAACACCTCTAGAATATGTCAAAGATATGTCAGGTAGCTACAAAGAGATTGCAGTGGGTTACACTTCTGCAACATCAAGCTTCCTGAAAATAGTAAAGGCATTAAATTAATGGAAGCACCAAGATCAAATAAAGCTATAGCAATAGTCAGTGAACCAATGGTACAAAGAATAGTAAAACTCCTTAGATATTTGAGCTTTTGTGGTACCTTTTTTTGCAACACAATACTGCACTCTTCAGTCAGACCATTCATCCCATATTTCTTAAAAGGGAAATTTTTACAAGTAGATAAAATATCAAACTATTTACAAAAATAGTAAAATAAAATACTGATAGACACTGATATACTTCTATTAGCCTTTATCAGTGATAGACGTCTATTTGTTTCTATCACTGATGGACACTGATAGACTTTTATTAGCCTCTATCAAAGAATATTAAAATTTTTCTATTTTGTGTAAATAGATTTTTTTTTAAATTTCTTAAAATCTCCCTTTCTTAAAACTATTCTTCTTTGACAAAATATCTTTCATGAATTTCACATAATTAGGCATTTTCTCTAAATCTTCCAAGAAGGGAATATTAATATGAAATTTCTTTAAAATCCCTAGAAACTTAGAAATTGCTCATCTAACTTCTTTTTCTGGAACCTCTGAGGATAAGGAATATTATTAGGCATAAAGAGTATAGAGCAAAAGGCTTACCTAAAGATGATTCTAGTTCCTTTACCTTTTTACCTTTTTTTTTTGTTGCTGTTCCTTAACAACTTTCTCTGTTTTTATATTTCACGAGGTTCATCATTGAGCTCTTCCACTTCTTGTTTAAGTGGCTCATCATCATCGTCATCTATCAAATGAGTGGCCAGCTTTTTCCCGTTCCTCAATGTCAAGGCTTTGCATTGCTCTTTTGAATTCTTCTAAGAACAATTGGGGAATTTACCTTTTTGCATTGTTTGAAGGAAAGTAGTAATTTGACTAAGATGCACCTCCAAATTCTGAATTGCCTTCCTATGAGCCCGAACTATGTTCTCCAAAATTGTTGTTCTTTCTCAATTCTTCCACAAATTCTAACATTGCTTCTTTTAGAGAGGATTTCCTTTCACATTCGATGGACCTGCACTAGAGATACCAAACGGTGCCTACAAAATATTCTTATTATTAGTATAAGAATAATTCTCATGGTTTCTTCAACTAGGATGATAGTGAGTAGGAATTTTTGATGGCCTCTATAATGTACCCTGTCAACATAATTGGTCATCTTGCTCTCTAGTGTTTCCCAAATTTGTTCAGATTCAATTGCCATGGTTGCTTGGGAGGCTATAGATTGTGAATTCAAAGCTTGCAGTCCTGCAACCAATTTATTCAAAGTGTTAGTAATTGTGGACAATTGAGCCTTATTGACACTTACCTCAATAACACCATACACTCTGGAGGTTTTGGTGGTGGATTCCCTATCAATTGGCCAATTGTAACTTGTACTGGCCATGTCCTTCAAGATAACATAGGCCTCATTAGCAGTTTATCGAAAGATCGATCCCTAGTGGTAGCATCTAGGATGGATTTAGTGTTACCATTCAATCCATTGTAAAACAACTAAACTTGTAACCAATTAGGATATCCATGTGGGGGGCATCACCTCAAAAGGTCCTTGTATCTTTCCCAATATTCATATAAGTGTACATCAAACTGTTGAGAGAAAGCAACAATCTCTTATCTCAATTTAGAAGATTTGGTAGGTGGAAAGTACTTGTTCAAAAAGGCTTAAGCTAGTCCCCTAAGTTGCAGTGCTCTCTGGTGGAATTGTTTCAAGTTAATCCTTGGCTCAATCTTGCAAATAGAAAAGATATAATCTGAGTCTTATGGTATCGTTTAAAACTCCATTAATTTTTATCATCCTACAAATTACAAGAAATGATCTCAGATGCTTATGAGGATCTTCAGTAGAGTGTCTTCTAAAAGCAATGTCCCTCGCCATTTGAATCAATCCCGTCTTCGCTCAAAATTGTTTGCATTTATAGGTGCATTCACGATCCCAGGTTGAGCTATGAGAAATGGTGGTTGGAAATAATCCAGAATAGCTTTCTCCACTTCCTCAGCTATGACTTCCTCTTTTTTTTCTTGTGTGTCCCTATGATTTCTCCTCAAAGTATGTTCTATCTTAGGATCAAAAGGTAGAAGAATATTTTCCTTACCACGGGTCATGCACTAGAGAGAACTCCAACAAGATTAACACAAACATAAGCCTTAGTCTAAAATTTATACAAATATTAAATAGTAAGCACAAATCATTAGTTGATCCCCGACAACGGTGCCAAAAACTTGATGCAATGTGCAAGTGAACACGATCAAGTTATAGTATTAAAAAGCGTAAAAGGCTAAGTATCATCCTCGGGGATCAACAAACAGTTGCTACTTATCTATTTACAACCATGTCTATTTTAGCTAATGAATTGGTAAAATATAGCGTTTTATACTATAACATTTATAATATAAAGATGATGCATGACTATGCTTTATGCATGCATAAATATAACTCTTATATTATATGATGCAGAGCATGCTCTTATGTAATTTAAATCATGCTTCTCTAAATCATAACATTTATAATAAAGAGATGATGCATGACCAATGTATAACCTAAGGTGGGATTTATTCTATATGGCATACCATATGACATATAAATAAACATACATGCTATATACATTCACAAAGATTAATGGACCAGGATGAACTGCCTCAAAACCGAAAATAAAAATTCTATCTATTACATTTTCCATCCAACAAACCGGTTCACAGGCGAACCGTGTCTTGAACTATCCGGGCGAAGCTCCCATCATTTAGTAAACACGATCGGGTATACACGATTGTTTAGCTACGATCGAGTACCAATTGCTATGCGATGAAGCATAAGGTACCCGATCGATTAGCGCACAAGATATTAATCCGCGAGTCTAAACGATCATTTAGACAACAACGTTGCTGTGAAGCATGATCGTCTAGATGATCATATAACAAGTGCTTAAGTAAACTTTTTATTCCGTGATCGTGTAGTCAGGAACTAAGCGATGAAGCTGGCTGAGCTACACGGTCATCTAGTGTGTGCGTGTCAGCATTCTCCCAAGTATCCGATACTCAACAATCGTTTACCCCATCATTTGCACGACCCGACTAATGCTTGGTCGTCTTCATCCTCGAAGAAAAACAACTCCTTGCCTTGAAGCCTTATCATGAACGACTCATAGAGACTCACACACTTTGAATTTACAGACTCTATAGCAAGTTAATATGCCCAAAAACACAGGGGCTTTTACAATTAACTTCAAATGTAAAAGAATTTAAATGACTAGAGGCTTCATCCCAGAAAACTCCATTAATCAACATCCAAAAACCCATTTAACAATTAAATAGAGTGCAGACATGCTTTACCCACCGAGAAAGTAAATGTTATTCTCTATATCAATGAATTTGGAATATCAAAACCTGGCTCTGATACCAATTGAAGGAACCCTTATCAAAGAGTACCTCTGAGTGGAAGCAAATAATTCCAAAATCATTATGATAGAATTACCGCATTCACAATCAAACATACAAGTTATGCATTAACAACAAATTACGACATGCTTTGAACTTTAAACAATAAAAGAGCAAGATACATTCCAATGTAAGCACTCTTCTTCACTTCAAATCTCTCTCTCGTCATGGAAGCTAATTTTGCTATCACTGAGATCGTCCACCAAATCTGGCTATCGTCTACCCACAAACAAACTCCTCATGAACAAGGCAGCAGGGAAGACACCACCATTTGAAACCCTTGGTATTCTCGGAGTGAGAATCCAGAAGATGTGGGCTCTATTGGATTTGGTAGAGGGAAGGAGGAAGGAACGATCGTTTACCACGACCAAGCAAGTGGGAGATATTAGGAGTCTATCGTATAGACGAATGCTTGATTGTTTAGGTAGAGGTACACGATCGTGTAGTAAAAGGGGCTTGATCGTATAGACGATCATTTAGTAAAACGCGAGGGCACATGATCACATAGAAAAAGCTAGATGATCATTTAGGTAATTCTATGCGATCGTTTAGGAAATACGCACGTGTACACGATCGTTTAGTGAATTTGAGCTGTTGTGTATGGTCTTAGTTTGCTATGCGATAGGCAGTGTACTCAATTAGTGAGCGAATGTCTGATCTCTTGCAAAATGAAAACCATTTTCATTTTATCCTTCAGTTACGAAAACTAAATATAACCTTACACTATCTCATTCGGTTACGAAGAAAAAACTGGCACAATTAACCCATAATTGTTTAAATGAAAAAATAAATATAATC
The DNA here is from genome assembly GCF_027475165.1 of Benincasa hispida. Taxonomy (NCBI): domain Eukaryota; kingdom Viridiplantae; phylum Streptophyta; class Magnoliopsida; order Cucurbitales; family Cucurbitaceae; genus Benincasa; species Benincasa hispida. The sequence continues at coordinate 62,522,596 of NC_143480.1, read as the reverse complement.
ATATTATATTTATAACCTATGGTTTAATGTCACATCATATGCAACATATGAACCATAGTCATTTTCTCCTCCACTAGATATAAATCATATTTATATCATTTTTCTCCAATTAATGTATCTCATACATCATGTTAAATATATCATATATACTTGACCAGTTCAATCAAATCATATATAATCGAACTCCCTCTTGTCAATTTGAACACTTCAAACTGACCCAAAAACTGATTCTCAACTTGAATCCATTGATCTACCAAGGGGACCTTATGCACCTATGGCTTGAAGCTTCAATGGTACGTGAATAGCCGACTAAACTCTTTAGCCACGAGATCCACCATCCGTTAACTGCCAGGAATTCCACTAAAGACTGATAACTGCACTCTTCTCACCACAGATATATTTTCGTGTCCATCAGATATAACCAATCAACAGTACGATAACCCTTAATAGATGCTCGTAAGTACAGCTGAGCCAATTTACCATTTTGCCCCTATAGTTACATCTAACTCCTCAAGTACCACTGATCCCTCTACTGAACAATACAACATAGTCCTACTATGTTTGGATACCTCTCGGGCCATGAGAATGTGTGTGGTGCCACATCGTTTAAGCCTTAGAATCAACCTTTAAGAGAGAAATCTATCTATTCACCCCTGCTTCAGGGAAGGAGTGAATTCCATCTTGTGTAGCTAAGTTTCCAACTTCCAAATCAGACGAATCCCCAAAGTGGTAGGTTTCAGTCGGCGATCTGGCCACTCGTGCCCATGCAAGTCAAAGGACCGCCCTCAAAGGTAGGAATTCCCAACTCACTCAGGATTGAGGTCATGTTACCTATGGTCATCTTAGTAAGGTGAAGTCTCTGTCATGAATGACATTATATAACGAGACTATAACACTTTGTGATCTGGTCTTATACAAACTTCTTTGTATAAGACGTCCCTACTCCCATGTCTCCACATGAATGATCAGAATTAGACCTTCTGTAGCAAGTCACAACACTTGTAACTATTCTACAAAGTGGGCCACATCCGTAGCATTACTAGGATAAGGTTTCCCTCCTATATCCATATATTACAGACCATTGTGGTAAAGCAAATAAAACATCCAATGTTCCATAGACAATAGTGAAGAAAAATATCATATATTATTACATCATAAGCGTTTGTTCAAAACTGTGTTTTCAAACTACAGAACCCAACGAGAGTTTAGGGCATCATCCCCAATAGAGAAAACCTTCATTTACTAAAACTATTTTATAAAAACAAATATTTTACATACATTTAGTGACAACTCAATATGTTGCTTAATTTTTTTAATATTTGGTGGCAATAGTTAACACGTTGAATTTTTTTGTGTCATCATGTTAATATATGTTGCTAATAAGGATTTATTGTGACATCTTTTTCAACATGTTGCTATAAATGATCTTTTACTGATAAAAATTGCTTGTGTCATTAAAATATTGTCAATGAAACTACTTTTTTGGTAGTGACTAAATCATGGTTAGCTTTAATGGAAACTCAAGTCTCAATCTAGTTTTTTTCTTAATTCTTTGAATCTTCATCGAGCTGTAAGTAAGATTCTTTTGTCCACAACTAAACTTAACTCATACATAACTGAAATTCATTAGACCATACACGTCGCCTATACGTGTATTTTCCCTCATATGCGACTCCAGCTAACTTGCCTCTACTCTAGGCTAAGTTAGAGGCTCAAGCTTGCCCATATATTAGGCTATGTTCATCACAATGTAATGCCACATAATCTTGGTTCCCAACAATATTTCCCTCACACTTCCCAAACAAGCTATAACACTTTATTAGGGCTTACAAGGTGATTTAGGCACTTATTAGACCTTTTGTGGCATAATAACACTTATCGGGCTCCATCAGCCTACTTCGGTGTCTATCAGATTTCTCCTGGCTAAATGGTCACTTACTGAGCTTTACGAAGTGATTAGAATGTATATCAGGACATCACAGGCAAGTATCGTGCCAACTAAGAACTATCGAGTCCCATTAATGCTTTTAGATCTATCTCATGCGTCTGGATGTCATCAACTTTCTCTCTCCTGCTTGAACATGCTTAATAAGAATCAACCCATGGTTAACTTTCCAATTCTTAGTTCCTTGGACATCCATTGATCTTATCGAGGCATGAACATTCTCGTTTCCATACCACATCAAAACTACATCTAGGTGCTGATAACGGGCAGAAATGCACGTTATCATAGTATTGAGTTCTTAAACAATGCTGGGTTGCGTTGATAAAATGTGTTAAATTGCGTCCAAAAAGCTTTAAGTTTATTACATTGCGGTCACATGCGTTCATCGCATAGAAATAGTCGATTCTTGTATTTTTATGTAGAATACGCGTTGACGCAAGGCGGAAAGAGTGATCATAGGAAATCATTGGTCGAGCGCAGCATTACCGCAAGGCTTTGCGATGATTTGTGTTCGCAAACATCTGCTCAAGAAGGATTTTCACATAGAATTGGCGTAACTTGGTGGGCGCATCTGGGTGAAAGGCATAATTAATCACGATGGGACAAAAAGTTGATGACAATTGAATCTGAATTAAGTTGATAGCCACTAACGATAACAAGTACATTCAGCTTTTCGGTGACCAATATTCGGCGCATCAGTTAGGGAATTAAAGTCATCCCATCTGTGCAATCATAAGAGGTTCTGTGAAAGCATCCTTCAGAAAAGGGGTTCCATCTGTTCAGCAGTTCGGATTAGTTAGCTCAGCACGTCTTTGTCCATAGTTTTCCTTTTTATTTTAAGGCGGAGAAAGGGAAGAGTAGAGATGTTGGAAGATCGCTCAGGGAAACTTGAGAGAGAACCCGAAGGCATAGAAGCACAGAGTGGGCCGACTCTCGCGAGAGTGAGATTATCTTTTGAACACGAATAGAAAAGACAGTGTAAAAGCCCGGGAAGCAAGAGATTGCTACCATGCTCTTTATTCTATTCTTGCATTGTTGTTTTGTACTTCATCTTTATATTTATACCATGAAAGTTGTTATTCTACATCTGTTCACTCTCTTAGTATGCATGAGTAGCTAAACTTGTAGAATGGGTTGAGAAGAACTAAGCTAACATGACCTAGGATGTTCATTGCTTGCGATTATCTTGTGTTATGCTGTGCCAAACATCCCTTTAGTGCTACTCGAGAGAGAGTCTAAAGAAAGAACCTAAGACTTGAGAGAGCTAGGTTAGAGTATAGACTTGAGAGAGAAAGATTAGAATTGCATAAACAAGAGATAGGGACTTAGAGATGACCTCTTTTTGTCAACCTGCATCGCATGCATCCGAGAGATAGGTATGATATTATGTGGTCGACTTATTTGTGTGTGTGTCATTTTGTCATCGCATAAATAAGAATAGAGGCTTATGTGTAGGTCCTATAGACTTATCGCATATATTGCATGCGTTCTAGCCTTAGAAGCTGTGGCATTCGCACCGATAGGTGGTTTACTATTGTATGCATGTTGCATGATCAAATAGCATGAATGAATCCTAGGAAGTGTTAGACGAAACTTTTCTCAACCCGTTCACTGCATACTCATCGCATCTTTCGTTTTATCAACTCTTTTCGAACTCCGCCGCATTTATTTATTTTCATTACCGCAACAAACAAAACCAACACTTATTTGAGTTACCGGTTACCGCAAAATTTTCTAAAAATTACCGCCGCAACCTATTTTTCCAAGTCCCTGAGTTCGACCCTGGACTTACCAGGAAACTCAGTGGGGTTTAAACTTGGATTCCACTGAGAAAACTTGAGTGCTCAACGCATTTTCATCATCGCAATTCATCCATAACTCCACATCATAAAATAACGCATCAAGTTTTTGACACCGTTTTCGGGGACTTCGACAAAATAGTGTGCTAACGGTAATTTTTCTGATTTCTTTATAGACTCTCAATCTCTAGTGAATTACGACCCAGAGATTGAGAGAACATTCAGACAGATATTAAGAGACCGCCAACAACAACAGTCAGATAAAGAAGAGATGGCGGAGCAACCTAGAAATGGAGCACCAAACGAAAATAATGTCATCGTGAATCCAATCCTTCTATCTAACGATCGCAATAGGCCCATTAGGGACTATGCATCGCCAAATATCTTGATTTCACTCTAGGAATCATGAGGTCTGCCCTCGATGGAAGTAGATTCGAAATGAAACCAGTGATGCTATAGATGATCCAGACTGCAGGACAATTTGGAGGCCGACGTGGCGAGGACCCGCACGCCCACCACCGTAGCTTTATAGAAATCTGCAATACTTTTGTGTTCCCGAACATCTCTGCCGAAGAAGTTCGACTAACTTTGGAACAGGTCATGGGAACAGGTCGTAGAGAAATTTATGAAGAAATATTTTCCGCCTACTGAGAACGCTAGATGAAGGAAACTCATAACAAATTTTGAACAAGACGTGGACGAATCGCTCAGTGATGCCTAGGTGAGGTTTAAGAGGTTGGTTCAGGACTGTCCACATAATGGATTGCCAGACTGCCTTCAAATGGAAATCTTTTATCATGGTTTAAATCCCGCTTCGCAGACCGCTGCCAATGCGGCAGCTGCTGGTGGTCTGCTTGACAAAACGTATGGAACAGGTCATGGGAATATCTCTGCCGAAGAAGTTCTGTGATTAGGAAAGAAAATGGGCATATTCCCTCGAGACAGAAGAAATCACTTCATGGGAACAGGTCGTAGAGAAATTTATGAAGAAATATTTTCTGCCTACTGAGAACGCTAGATGAAGGAAACTCATAACAAATTTTGAACAAGACGTGGATGAATCGCTCAACGATGCCTAGGTGAGGTTTAAGAGGTTGGTTCAGGACTGTCCACATAATGGATTGCCAGACTGCCTTCAAATGGAAATCTTTTATCATGGTTTAAATCCCGCTTCGCAGACCGCTGCCAATGCGGCAGCTGCTAGTGGTCTGCTTGACAAAACGTATGATGAGGCTAAGAACAGCTTGGATCGCATCCCTAAAAACCACGAGTATTAGAGAGAGAGTGATCAGAGACTGAAAATCAAGAATAACGACGCAAGTAATGGTGCTATTGCTTCACTACAAAATCAGATGACGACAATGATGAACTTAATTTAGGGAATTGCGATCAGTAGCCTAATACCACAAAATGGGAAAGTAAATGCAATTAGTCAAAACACTGCAAGGTGTGCGACTTGCGGTGATGAGCTCGCAATGGAAGAATGCCCATAGAATCCACAGTCTATTTGCTTTGTAAAAAATAATCGATTTTCAAATACCTACAACCCCGGGTGGAGAAACCACCCCAATTTTGCATGGAAGAATAAACAGTAGAATTTCCAATTTGTGGCGCAGAAAGAAAGGCCACCTGGATTATTCCCGTGCAATAACGGTCAGGCAAGCAATCAAGCCAGTAGCTCACAACCGTCGCAATCTTCCTCCCTAGAAAGCCTATTGAAGCAATATATAGAGAAAAATGAAACTATGCTTCAAAGTTAGGCTACGTCCATCTGCCATCTAGAATTACAAATGGGCCAGATTGCAAGTGAGCTAAGGAACAGACCGCAAGGGGCTCTGCCGAGTTCAACAGAACTCCCACGCAACCCTAGGGGATCAGGTAAAGAGCAATGTCAGGTTATGACATTGCGTTGTGGAAAAATTATGGAGGGAGAAAAAACAGGAGCCGAGCTGAACTCCTTCCATTGCACCGGAACCTGAAGTTTCAGTGACACAAGGAGAAGAAGGAGAAAAAGAAGCAATAGAGCCTGAAGTTTTGTCCACCTCAAAGCAGACAGAGAAGGGGACTGTGAGAGTGTAGTTACCACCTTTCCCGCAGAGACTAAGAAAGAAAAAGAACGAAGAGGTACAGTACCAACGCTTCCTATCTATTTAAAAAAATTACAAATTAATATTCTAATCAGTGAAGCGATTGAGGAGATGCCTGCCTACGCGAAGTTTCTGAAGGATATGGTAACCAAGAAGAGAGGAGCTGGTAAGTTTTCCATGGTGGCTTTAACACAGAGTTCGAAATCAATAATTCCACCGAAGATGAGTGATCCTGGGAGCTTTACTATACCTTACTCCATAGGAGGACTATACATCGGGCAAGCCTTGTGTGACCTTGGAGCCAGCATTAATTTGATGCTTCTATCGATCTTTAAGCAGCTGAATGTGGGGCAACTTGCGCCCACAACTGTGACTCTCCAACTTGTAGATAGATCTCTGGTGGATCCAGAGGGGAAGGTAAAGGACGTGCAGATCACCATCGATAAATTTATTTTACCAGTCGACTTCATCATCTTAGATTACGAGGCCGACAAATATGTGCCCATCATCTTGGGCCGACCATTTTTATCAATAGATCATGCCCAGATTGATATGCATAAAGGGGAGATCACTTTGAGCATAAATGGACAGAAGCTCAAGTTCAACATCATCCGTGCCATGAAGTTTCCTGACGAAGAAGACTGTCTAACTCAGACGACGACCAAAATTTTATTGAAGAAGAAAAGCTTGACGAAGAAAATGAAGAAGAGGATGCAAGCGCATCCATTGCTGCCTGTAATACGATCATAACAAAAACAAGCAAGGAATAAGGGATGATCACAAACCAAGAAGAAGAGCCAATAGAAAAATAAGAAAGAAAAACAACGCAACCGTCCCTAGTTGAACCACCAACAATGGAATTAAAGACCCTGCCAAACCATCTAAAATACGCATTTTTGGGGAAAAATGAGAAGCTGCCAGTAATTATTTCCTCTGAGCTTAACGAAGACTAGAAGAATATGTTGATGAGAATTCTGAGGAAACATGTGTGAGCAATTGGCTGCACGCTCGCCGACATTCGAGGAGTTAGCCCAGCGTACTGTATGCACCGAATTCGTCTTGAAGAAAACCACTAAGGCAACGATCGAACATCAACGCAGACTCAACCTTGCGATGAAAGAGGTCGTTATAAAGGTGATGGTTAAATGCGGGCATTATTTATCCGATAGCAGATAGTACGTGGGTCGGCCCCGTGTAGTGTGTGCCTAAAAAGTGTGGCATGACGATAGTCCCGAATGAAAATAATGAGCTGATACCGCAAAGGACCGTCATAGGCTGGCGCATTTGCATGGACTACCGCAAGCTGAATGTAGCCACAAAGAAAGATCATTTCCCTCTACCGTCCATTGACCAAATGCTAGATCGTCTAGCCGGAAATGACTTTTACTACTTTCTGGATGGTTATGTCAGGTACAACCAGATTATGATTGCTCTTGAAGACCAAGACAAGACCATATTCACCTACCCATATGGGACCTTTGCTTTTCGCTGCATGCTGTTCTGCCTCTGCAATGCGCCAAGCACGTTCCAAAGGTGCATGATGGCCATCTTTTCAGACTATCTCGAGGACTCTGTTGAAATCTTCATGGATGACTTCTCTGTCTATGGGCACACCTATGAAGTTTGTCTAGCCAACTTGGAGAAGATACTGAAGAGATGCGAAGAGACGAATTTGGTTCTTAACTAGGAAAAATGCCATTTTATGGTAAAGGAGGGCATCGTGTTGAAGCACAAGGTTTCCCGGGGCGGGTAAAGCAAAAATTGAAGCAATTGAAAAACTTCCACCACCAACAAGCGTGAAAGTTGTACAAAGTTTCTTGGGGCATGCTGGATTCTATAGACGCTTTGTCAAGGAATTTTCGAAAATAGCACGACCACTGAATGCGTTGTTGGAGGCTGACAGAAAATTTGATTTTTACAATATTGCTTCAACGCATTCAGAACGACCGCACCCGTGTTAATCGCACCTGATTGGACACTTCCTTTTGAAATAATGCGATATAAGTGGGTATGTGGCGGGAGCAGCTTTGGCACAAAAGAGAAAAAAAAATCTTACATCCCATCGCATATGCGAGTAAGACATTAAATCCTGCTCAGTCCAATTACACCACCATAGAGAAAGTGCTACTTGCGGTAATTTTTGCGTTGGAAAAATTTTGAGCATATCTGCTGGGAACAAGGTACTCATCCATACTGATCATTCAACAATAAAGTATTTAATGACAAAGAAGGACGCAAAGCCGAGGCTAATCAGATGGGTTCTCCTACTTCAAGAATTTGACATAGAGATAATAGATCTAAAGGGGACAGAGAACCAAGTTGCGGATCACTTTTCTTGATTGGAAAACCCTGAGGTTGACCGCAATGAGTTAGAGGTGAGTGTGGTGTTCCCAGATGAGCAGCTGTTCCATATTGAGGAATTACCTTGGTATGTGGACATAGTCAACTATCTGGTTTGCGAGCAATTTCCAAAAGAATATAATGACCACCAGAAGAGGAGGCTCAAGCACGAATGTATATCATATTTCTGGGATGAGTCGAATCTATACAAAAGGGGGGCAGACCAGATTCTGCGACTATGCGTACCAAATGCTGCTCAACAACACATAATATCGCAATGTCATGACTCACCATATGGTGGGCACTTTGGAGGACAGCGCACCGCAGCTAAGGTTTTACAAAGTGGATTCTTTTGGCCTACATTGTTTAAGGATGCAGTTGACTACGCAATGAAGTGTGATCAGTGCCAACACACAGGTAACATTTCTTGGAAACGTGCAATGCCGATGAACATCATCTTGGAGCTTGAGTTGTTCGACATATGGGTAATCGACTTCATGGGACTATTCCCTCCCTTGAATGGTAAACATTATATTTTATTAGCCGTTGACTATGTATCCAAGTGGGTAAAGGCAATGCCATGTGTCGCAAGCGATGCAGCAGTAGTCTCTCAATTCTTGAAGAAAAACATTTTCACTCATTTTGGCACTCCACGTGCCATAATCAGTGATGAAGGATTCCACTTTATCAATCATACTGTCAAGGAGCTATTGCACAAATATAACATTCTCCACAAAGTGGCCAACGCATACCATCCACAGACGAATGGTCAGGTCGAGGTGTCCAATCGAGAAATCAAGCTAATAATTGAAAAGGTGGTAAGGCCTTCGCGGAGGATTGAGCAACAAAGCTAGACATGTGTTATGGGCATACCGGACTGCATTTAAGACACCCATAGGTATGTCCCCGTATGCATTAGTATTCTGTAAGACGTGCCATTTGCCTTTGGAGTTGGAATACAAGGCATTATGGGCGGTGAAGAAACTAAACTTTGATTTGAAGAAAGTAGGAGAAGCGCGAAAAATTCAACTGGTCGAGATAGAAGAATGAAAGATTAACGCATATTAGAACGCAAGGATTTACAAGCAGCGCACCAAGCGCTGGTACAACAAACACATATACGGCAAGAACCTCCAAGTCGGGCAAGAGGGTCTTACTATTCAACTCATGTCTATGGCTATTCCCTGGGAAACTAAAGTCACGTTGGTCCGGACCATTCATAGTTAGAGAGGTATTTTCACATGGAACGGTTGAATTATCAAATGATGACAAAACCAACATATACAAAGTTAATGGGTAGCGAGTAAAAGTATATCATGGAGAAGGCTGGCAACGCCAAGTCGACTCCGTGGAACTGAAGAACTTTTAATAAAGAAGGAAGTAGGTAGTCCCTGCATTATCAGATGATCAAAATTCACCAGGGACGTAAGTTTTGGGAATCATGGAATTTTCAACTCTTCTCTACTATTCAGAATTTTCTCTTCACTATATCTTTTTAGTCTTTATCTATTCTTATTCTATAAAAAAAAAAATTGAGATTGCGGTAAAAGCATTTTGTTTTGTTTAAAATTATTTGACCCCCCTTTTGTTTTTCTTGCAATGATCATGGTACAGGAACAAAGAAGCAACTTATCTTATTCCGTCACCGCAATCCAAAGAAGATAGATCGCCGCAAAGAAGGATGCATCAATACACAATGCGGGCAACAGCGCAAATTTGGGGGTTGTATTCTTCTTTCACTTTATTTCAAATTTTGCACTATTGCATAGCATTTTAGTTTAATATTGATAAATTATGAGTTTAGTTTAATTTATCCAACAACGCAATTTTGATTAATGCAATCATTTAATATTGATAAATTTAGTGAGTCGCCGCATGCTGTCTCTTTGCCAATTATGAGTTCAATGATGAAAAACATGCTTCTATTTTGAGAAAAGTAGCTTTCTGACCTTGCTATTTTGAGAAAAAAGAAAAAAAAAGAGAAGAAGAAAAAAGGAAAATTTTGAATAACAACTCCACTATCATTGCAATGGGAAAACCCATGTTGACAAGAGTTAAGTTGTGAAGGGCACTTACCCGTAGTTTGTCCACATGACACACGTGGGGGCAAGGCAAAACAAAAGTAAGTCGTCAGAATCAACGCATGGATAAATGACCGCAACTCCGCTGCCAAGAAGGTATGAGTTTAGTTTTAGGAAGAGTGCATTGCTCGTAGTTGGATGTCCGCATGACACACGTGGGAGCAAGCCAAAACAGTCGATTCTTGTATTTTTATGCAGAATATGCATTGACGCAAGACGGAAAGAGCGCACAAGAAATCATTGGTCGAGCGCAGCATTATCGCAAGGCTTTGCGATGATTTGTGATCGCAAACATCTGCTAAAGAAGGATTTTCGCATAGAGTCGGCGCAACTTGGTGGGTGCATCTGGGTGAAAAGCATAATTAATCACAATGGGACAAAAAGAGAATTAAAGTAACGATAACATGTGCATCTGGGTGATCGCAAACAGCCACTAACGATAACATGTACATTCAGCTTTTCGGTGACCAATATTCGGCGCATCAGTCAGGGAATTAAAGTCATCCCATCTGTGCAATCATAAGAGAGAAACCGCCCTTCACCCCGAAGCTCTATAAATACCGAAAGCATCCTTTAGAAAAGGGGTTCCATCTGTTCAGCAGTTCGGATTAGTTAGCTCAACACGTCTTTTTCCATAGTTTTCCTTTTTATTTTATGGCGGAAAAAGGGAAGAGTAGAGATGCTAGAAGATTGTTCAGGGAAACTTGAGAGAGAACCCGGAGGCATAGAAGCATAGAGTGGGTTTAGTTCGGATTAGTTAGCTCAGCACGTCCTGAGTTCGACCCTGGACTTACCAGGAAAGTTAGTGGGGTTTACACTTAGATTCCACTGAGAAAAATTGAGTGCTCAATGCATTTTCATTATCCCAATTTATCCATAATTGCACATCATAAAATAACACATCCGGTGCTAGCTCAACCCTCATGCCATACATAGCCTCAACGCTTGCCTGACATTTGAAGATAGAACATTGATGTGTAGGGCAGTGTTGCAATGCTGCTATCAGCATTACAACGCTATGAATCGTCTGAGGCTAACCTAGCCCTACACGCTCTTCTGTCTTCAGCCTAATCACAAAGCAACATTACAACACTTCTCCTAGTGTTGCAACACTGCGATCAATTTGTATAAAAGTCTCTTTTCGGTTTTTGGTCAAAAGGATGCTGAAATTCATGGAAGTCATGGAAAGACCTTGTTTTCTTCCTTTCCTTTGATGTTTTCTGTATCATTAAGTTAGATTTTAGTTTAATTTTGGACTGTAAGCATGAATTGGACCGTATCTCATGGGTTTGTCCATGAATCGATGAGGTAACTTTCTATCTAGTTCTTGGGTTGAGAATTCTTTTTAATCTCTTGAGTTTTTTGCCCTAATTGATGATTGCAATTCTGAATTATTTGTTCTTTGAATCTAATTTATTTCCAAATGCATGATTTTGATGTTGACTTTTCACGCTTAATATTGCTTGCTAATCGATTCTTAGTTCGTCACAGATTTTGCATGAATATCTTGTTAAGTTTATTTTGCATAAGATGTCTTACTAAGGTCCTAAGTAGCAATAGTTAATTAGGCATTTGATGGCTATTGCTAAAATGTGCTAATTTCTAGGTTCAAAGATAAAATTGGTTATTGAATATGGCTTTCTTGACAATTAATCGACATAATTAAATCATAAATTGTATTGCATGTGTTTTTAGTTCTATATGACCGCTATCGGACCTAGTAGAATTTAGAAGCATGTAAATTAATTAGGATATTGGCTTTCCGACCTTAATTAATAATTAGGATGCTAAATTAATTTTCATTTAATTAGTTTTCGGCCTTTGTAAAAGCTAGTTAAATCGCATTCAATTTGGTAGTTGTGCATGCATAATTCGATTACATAATCAATTTGTTGAAAACGATGATTGAAATTACTTTGAATGTCTATCTTCATCCGAGAACTAGATGAACAACCCCTGTTCACATTCATCCATTGCAATTTAATTTTTTGCATTTAAACTTTTCTATTAATCAAACCAAAACCCACTTTTATCGCTTTCACAATCAAATATAGCTTAAAAAGGAATTAATCCTGTGCCTCTCTGTGGTTTGGCCCCACACTTACCACTCTTGCTATTTCTTTGTAGTGATAAGAGTAGTTCGGTGCATTTACAATTTTTCTTTTGTTTCAGTTTGGAGTCGAATCAATGACATCAGATTTCAACCGAATCAATGACATCTCTTTTAGTTGAAATTGACTGTTAACTTTAAAAACCCAAAAAATATTGACTCTTAACTTTAAAAGCCCCAAAAATATGTTTTCTTTTCTTCTAAAGATGATATTAATATCTATTATGCGCTTCGTATGAAGTACGCAGTTCAGTGAAGAGAACAAGAGGTAAGTGAATTTAATGAGCTTAAAAGCCAAAGATCTAAGCCAACCTTTATTGTTCAAGTTTTGGTTACTGAGCATATACAGGTTTCATGTGGTCTTGAGCGTGAATATTATCCTCCTTCGGACATGCCTAGCCAAACGCCATTATCGATGGAATCTTCTTCTGCCAATACAGGTATTTCTTTAGAAGATTTTGTTAGGGAACTTTCTAACGGCTTTGGTGAGTTTGTGCAGGAACGCCCCTACAATTATCAAGAACCCTTGAGTTTCCAGTAGGATAGCTTTTATTCGAGACACGAAGCTTGAATTGGGTTTCAGAATGTGAGCGACCTTGGTGCTTAGATTATCGATTTAGTTAGGAGACTTGAAGAGTCTTGGGTGGAGCCATCTTTTGAGAGTACTGAGTTGAGCAGTGGAGTGACTCACATCGGTGATTTCATTGAGCAGCTTGATCCTCAAATTTCAAGTCAAGGTAAGACTTTAGATTTTAAAATGTATGAACTTGTTGATGGTTTCTTTCAGTGTCTCAGGAGTCCATTGAGTCGTACCTGGATATTCAAGCCCTGATGCTTACATTGGAGAGTCATCCTAAGCCTTCCATTGTTCATACCACTGAGGTCGAATTTGTGGAGGAACTTAAGACTTACAATGATGATGTTCACTATCCCACACAATGTCCAAAACAAGTTAGTGAGGTTAAGTATGAGTATAAGCTTTACTTCAAGGAATTTTAGGTAAAAGAGTTAGAGGAATTTCAAGGAATTCTCGTATTTCTCCTGGTAGTTCTTACATTTTGAAATATTGCTTATCTTTTCCTTTCAATTCAGTAGAGTTAGTTGAGTCAAAGTCTTTGTTTTCAGAAGATTCAGTTCTTGAGTCTGTTATTTTATTTCATTTTATACATCTTAAATATCCCAAATTCGAATTATCTCATTTTTTTTTCAAAAGATGGGAACCCTTATGGCTTTACCATGCTATATCAACTCATCCAAGAATGGACCAAAGAAATACGAGAATTTCTTTGTACCTTGACAGGGGATAGGTCACATCGAGCAACTGACATTAAAAATTTGTGCTTCTTGGAGGTAGCCAGATGATTAATTTTATTTTCTTTCTTTTCTTCTTTTTCTTCTTTTTCTTAGTTTTCTTTTCTTTTTTATTTTGTAGGTCTCTCCTTGGTTTAGAAGCAAAAGAGGCCAAAGTGAAGAGAGCTGTGCCCAACAACATCCCATGCGCGACAATGTTTTTAGCGGAGGTTTTTTATTCCCTTGTTCTTTCCTTTTGAGCTTTACTTAGGATACATTGAGGACAATGTACGATTTTAGGTTGGGGGTGGGTTACTTGTTTGGTAATTTTTATATATTAGCTTGGGGTCATTGAGCGCTGTGCTCAGACTATGCTTTATTTGATTGTCTTGTTTGGTGTATTTTCTCAATTGTTTAGTCGTTATGATGATAGTTTATGATGCACTCTTCCTATAATAAAATTTGCATGAAAGAATGTTAGGAAAGCATGATCATGATTCTAGCCCAATTTTAAAAATTTTTCTTGTCTCTCATGCATCTTTAAGTCATTATTTCGCAAAGTTGAAGTCCTGCATGCTTGGAATTGGGTTATTTAGTTTATATTTCTGTTGTCACCTGGAAAGGTCCACCCTTGACTTAGGAGTAACCATACTTGTCCTAGAGAAAAACTAGACAAAATGGACAAAATACGGCCTACTGTGTATAAAAAAAAAAGAAAAAGAAAAAAAAAAGAAAAGTAAATTAATTGTTTGAAAAAAATTAATAAAAAATGAGGCAATAGTTAGCTTCCTGCAAAAAAATAGTGTGTGTATGTATGGAAAGAGGTGAAAAGAGCTACCTCTATCGTGTTTAGTTAGGGCCTCGCAAGAAAAGAGTTGATAGATTCTCAACGATTGAGTGCGAAGGCCAACCCTCCAAGTAAAAGAAATGTGCTTTATGTTTTCTGTGTGTGAGTATAAGCACCTTTGTATTAATATTGCCCTCTTTTTGCAAGTTTGGTATGTCCAAGGTTGATATCCGAGCGAGAGTAGAGGAAAACGGATTGAGAATCGTTTAAAACTTTTTGGAGCTATGCAAGCTTAACTAGCAAGACTCTAGGCCACTCGTGCATGAATAGATTAAGAATCATTCTTAAAAATGTGCTTCATTGATTGATTGTAATTGAATTTCTTTCTAGATTATAAACTTTATTTTAATTGACTGTTGAGATTAGAGTAACAACTAAGCATGATTTCAGAGCAAGCATGATATTTTGAATAAATTCTTGTTTGAATAAGTGTTTCTAGCTTGCTCGAGACGAGCAAGAAGGAAGTTGGGGGTGTTTGATAGCTCTCATTGGTAGAATATTTTTGTTATCGATAATAGAAGTCAATTACTATAGATAACAACATTTATCAGTATTGGGCTCAATAGCTGATAAACTCCTATCATCTATAGACTCTATCAATAATAGATTCTGAGAGCTGAATCTAAATGTTGTTATATCTGTAAATTCTTTTATATGTGTTATATTTTCTAAAATTCTGGCTCTGGTTGTTATATTTGCAACTACTCCTAAATTATTCTCCTTAGTGTTTGGACTAAAAAACTCTACCTTAGCGTTAGCACATGCCTGCGCCTAAGGTTCCCCAAAGTCGACTGTTAGGAGGAATTTGTTGTCTCGAACAAACCCTCACTAATCAAATAAATTTATAACTCCAGTCCATACTACCTACACTACAACATAGTATAAGTGGCAAGACTGGATTGTCTCTACAGGGAATCTTGAGATGTTAAAGCTAATTCATGAATTTGAGTGGTAATGGGGGGAGGGGGCTTGTTGGTTATTTTGTTGCAATTGAATGTAAAAGAATGAATGTAAAAGTAGTATTAAAATGGAAATTAATTTGATTAAAAAGCCTAGCTTAGGGATTCAGAATCCAACATTCGCTTGGTTGATCATCGAACTTCTAATTTATGCAATGCTTACTTTAATATTTTCTCATGCACCCTAAAAAACTAAACGTACATGCCCTAATGTGATGATTAATTTCTTAACCAACCTAGATGCTCAACTAATTGGGTTTATTAGAGTCTATATTAATTAACCACATTAAGAAAGGTAATCTAGCCAAAACAATTTAAAACCCCGTATAGCCTAACTTACTAATCGATTTGTTCTTGAAATTACCTAATCATGCAATGCTTGTGAAAAGACAATTCTAAACAACATAATTCACACCCATGCATGCTTAAGCCCTTGCCCCTTGAGATTAAAAATATATTAGAGCATTTCTAATCTATAACAATCAAATAATAAATGAGAGTTGGCCAAAAATCCAAAAATCCAATGCATAAAAGTTATAATATCATTCAAGAATAGAGAACTACAACAAGCATATATCCTAGAATTGAAAAAACCAAGTCTCCCAGCCAAGATATAATGGGTTTCAATCCGACTTTAAGCTTGAAATACTTAACTTACCACTTCAATGTGCTTAGATGAAGTTTAATAGTGAAATAAAAAGAGAACTACAAGAAGATAGGTGGTAGGAAGACGAACGTAAAGAGAATTTAAGACTGGAATCACAAAAATCGGATATCCAATGACCTACGGTTAAAAATATATTTACAAAAGGGGTCAAGTGCAATGACGTTCCGGAGTAGCGTAGTGGGGCTGGTCTTAGTTGATGTAGCGTAACCCATTCGAGTCGCATTCCTCCTCGTGATGCTTATACACACGCTGGGGCTTGCTGCATCCGTCAAAGTTCACGTTGCGATGGTCTAAGGTAGCATCACAGTGCTCCCCAAATTGATGCTATTGGCCTTCAAGCATAGCACGCCGCGTAAGGGAGAGCATAGCTACGCTCCACAAGCTACCTCTTCATTTGGTTAATGCTTCCAGAGCTTTTCGTTTTGGTTTGTTTTCATCCTACTTCAACATCAATCTACGAACGAGCCTGAATTAAGTTAGGAAAAATAACACTTTGTGGTGCCATCATCCATCATTTAGGTGTTGTCTTATTGACCATTTGACTCTACTTTCTCTTGTAGTTTTTCTCTGTTCCATTTATCTATTTCCTTGAATTTGGACTTCAAGGTCAACATTTTGATTAATATTTTAAGCACTACAATAAATGATATTGATATTAATGAAAATGTAGATATTTCAATCTTCAAATATTGATAGAAATAATGCTTTTTATTTCATACATTTTTAAATAAGTTAAAATAATTATTATATCGTCCAAAACTTTAATTTAATTCAACTAGTTAAGGTGCATATGTCTTTTGATCAAGTGTTCAAAGGTTCCAATCTCCCACACCTCCCTCTAATAATAATAAAAAATTATTATTATCAATATTATCCTCAAAATATAGGCTTTTTTCTTTCTTGAGTTCGACAATTACAAAGATAGAGAATTGAACCTCAATTTAATTTTCAATTTTTACAATAATTGAACAATTTTTGACTCATTTTTTTTCTTTTCAATAAATTATGCTAAGTTATGATTGGATTACGATACATTTTTTTTTTGTTTTTTATGTTCATCAATCTTTGAAGAATGGATGTGAAAAAGCTATAAGATGACTCGTCACTTAGAACACAGATGTTAAAAGGAAAGCACAGAGAAACATTGTAAAAATAAAATACGAACAACAAGAAAGACAAGTAAAGACACACAGAATTTGGTAACCCAATTCGGTGAAATCCACCTACGTCTGGGGGGGGGGGGTGGGGGGGGGTGGGGGGGGTGGGGGCACACTACTAATATTTAAGCAATTACAATGTAGTACTTATCTGTAACTCAACGACTACCACAATGACTTGCATAGAGCCCAACTCCCAAGTCACTTAGGCTCCCCCTATATGTGAGACTTCCTCTCAGTTTCACTTAGGCTTCCCCTAAGTGTAATAATATTAATGTTGAGAAATTCGGCTTCCGACAGTATATGAGACTCCTTTTCTCTTGGTTTTCCCTAAGATAGAGAATTGGAGAATGAAGTCTTAGATTCCCCCAATACCAAGAATCCCTTCTCAACAACAATACTTTAGCCTCCCTCTAAGGTAGATATTATCTTCAAGGTATTCTAATTTTCAATCAATGCAATCGCACAGCGAAATACGACGAGTATAGATAAAAAAAAACTTTGTTGTTGCACAAATTAGCCACCAAGAACAAGAACACTTTCACACCATAAACAAATGTTGCAACCTTAAAAAACACCATTAATCTCCTTTTAAAATTGAGGCCAAGAAAGGAACAAACCCCTAAATCGAAAATAATAAGCAGCACCTTAAATAAAGAAAAAGATCGAAAAAAATAAATCTACATAAATTTTTTAGATAAGGAAAGAAAATATACTGCAGGAAATAATATTGTCTGTGACCGAATTAAAGACTACAAGCTGCCTTAGAAATAATATTGTGTCAATCAACAAATTTCTGACAACCTCCCTCTTTGGCTTATATTTTTCTAAAGACAGAATCACACCAATAAATCAACAAAATTATAGTTGTCAGAAATTAAGCCTAAAAAATAACAATAACATTAGAATAAGCAGAGGTCTTTAACACAAATAAAACAAACCAAGTCTTTCAACAAACCAAAGTTTAAATAGAAACAAACAACAAAACTACCAAAAAGCAGAGCCATCAAAGTAGAAACCACAAAAACCAAAATTAACACCACCAAAACTGAGTTGTTCTCCCCCATTCTCTCCCCATTTATGGCTTAAAAAAACCAATCCCTCTTGTTAAAAGATGAACCCCCACCAGATCTAAATAGAATAGCCTGCACCAACTACAACACTTCATCAATCTCAGTTTTATGGTCCTAAAGTTTCTGCATCATGGTACTAAGATTATGAGACGCATTTGATAACAGGAGCAAAATACAGTTTCCAAATAAGGATTCAATTAATGCTTGACTAGGGCCATCAAGATTAGGAGCTAAAGTTGTGGTGTCAATGTTAGGGATGTAATGACTCTACAAGAGCTTTGGACAAATAGAGAAGAGATCCGAAGGAGTACCAATGGGTTCTGCAATAGTAAATAAGTTAGATTTCTAACTCAATAATATGTCACAGATCAATCAAGAATAGCAAATAGGAAACGAAAGGCTTTGAACCCAATATGACGTTTAATTTGATTTAGAACAAACACCTCATAATTAATCTGAGTCCGGGTTACAATCTGATATATCAAAGTGACAAGAGGTATAGAAAAGCCTGACTTATGAGATGACGCGCACCAATTTAAGATCCCAATATTGTGAAGAAGAGCATACTTTATGCTAAATACAATAGTAGGTAATTGCCCCTTCCTAGGCCACGAAGATCTGATGCCTCCAATTAGCTCGAACACTTCAAGGAAGGACACAACTTAGTCTTGTTTTCTGGTCCATTTCTATATAGGAATTGGTTGATCATGGCAAAAGAAAAGACAAATGAATGTCTTCTAACATGTACTTTTTGAAAATCTGAACTAGCTGTGTCAGCAAAATCTAAAGTCAAATCCACAATGAATTCTCGCACAAGCTAGGGATAAGGCCCCAAATTCAAAATAGTTCTTTCCAAACCAGCATCAAGAAGTAGCTTCATAAGATCGTGTGCTCCAACAGCTCCTTTTCATCAACAATGTTTCTCTTCACAACATACTTCCATCATGCACCTTCTACGTGAAAAGACAACCCATCTAAGGGCACAAAAGAAACATTGGAACTAGTTGTTTGTTTACCTTTGGTTTTTAAAGAGGCACGAGTGACATGAATATGACCTGTGTTCTCATCATCAGAACTAATTCTCATGCCTCAATCAAAAGCCTTCTTAGAAAGGGTCTTTTCAGATACATTTTCTGATGTCTAAGGAGAAGCATTAACTCCAACTTCAACATTCTCATTCTTCTTTGAATGTAACTCAGATAGGGTAGTATCATCATCGACTTCTTTATTAGCAGTACTAGAGGATTTCTCAGAATTCTATTAACTAGCTTAGATCAATATCATCAAAGACTTCAACTTCTTAATCCCCAACTACCTCAATACCAGTAACTTTTGTGTCAACATTAGGGTCATCAGACACAATTCTTTTAGCTATAATGCTTGTACTGGAAGAATTTTAACACCATTTCCACCAGATTGAACCGATTTTCTAGAGACAACACTTTCAGCATTCATATCAACAACAACATTTTCCAAATTACTAATATTAGGGAAAGTGGATACATAAGCAATAGTTTCAGAGAAAATTTTTCGAACGAAATAATTTAAGGCATTCTCATCAGACACAATAGCATCTTTTTTTTCATTCAATTTATGAATACTAATATTCAGGATAATTTGACTCAATATCATTAGAGACAGAAGCAGGATTCTCATTACCAACTAACCTACTCTTTGTAACCCTAACTTCCTCTTGAACACCAGATAATGATTCGACATTATCCTTAGGGTTTCTAGGCAAAGCAATATATTCATGCATGTGACTAAAGAAGTTATATGATGGATTTTTCCTTTTCCAAATAAGTTTCTACCCCCGAACCTTTAAGATCAGCCATTGTTAGGGTAGAAATACTGACCTTTCCCTTCCCTTTTACCTGAACAATTAGTCCGACACCAGATCACCTTCATTTAGCTGTAGACCGTGGAACCCCAACTTCCTTGTTCAAAATATGAAAACCTTAAAATTGAACTCTATATTTCTTTGTGGATGATAGGGGAGCATCCTTCTTAACATGCAACTTTCTTTTTTCCTTCTCTTTGGTCCTCATCGTCTTAGAATCAGAGGTATGTGTATCTTGTGTAGCACTTATCATTTGAAGAAAGATCATAAAGAGCACAAATAAGAGACTAAGCCAAAACGGTTGAGATGACCAAAAACCCACAATTTTTTTAGAGAATCTATCACAAAACGACTACCAACACTTCAAATTCAAAAAGAAATTTGAAATTAAAATAAAATTAAACTTCTTTATGCCTTCAACAATCACAATTCAGACAGTTATAAATTTGATTATCTGCTTGGGCTTGTCAACTTGATTGGCCAAGTTCCACCTCTGATCGGCCCACTTGATTAGTTGTTATGCTTTTAGAACACATAGGCCTAAAGCAGCTCTCAGGACCTCAATATGAACAACATCCAATGCCTTTGTGAAAATGTCTATGATTTGATTTTTTATGTTGATGTGTTTCAACCTAATTTATTTACTCTCAACTAGATCATGGAAAAAATGGTGTCGTATGTCAATATGTTTAGTATGACTGTGTTGAATAAGGTTTTTAGATATATTGATAGCACTCATGTTATCACAATATAGATTCATGATATCTTGTGGGATATCATACTTTTGCAACATATGCTTCATCCATATCAACTAAGAACAGCTACTCCCTGAAACAATTTTTTTGCTTCAACTATTGACAAAGAAACACAGTTTTGTTTCTCGATAAGCCATGAAATTAAGCTGTTCCCTAGAAAGAAACTACCTTTATAAGTACTTTTCCTATCTTCAAAGCTCCTACACCAATCAACATTGTAATAGCCAACTAGAGAGCTACTTGTATCAAATGCATATAGTAAACCATAACCATTCGTGCCATTGATGTATTTGATTATCTTTTTTGTTGGGTTGTATGTCCTAAAACTCGTAGTTCTGCAAATAGTAAACATATATGAAGTTTATTCAAACAAGTGTTGTTGATTGTTTAATAACTCAAAATCCAATAAACTATGAACCCTTGGCTATTGTCATGAATACTTGGACTTTATGTGGTGACATAAACTTGATCAAGTTCGAGTAAAATAGCCTAAACCGACTATAGTACTTGGATTAGGTTGGGTACCTATTTCTGGAGATACTCTCGAATATGACCCGCTTTATTATTGTTACAAATGGGGTAAATTGTCATAAATGACGTGATCAATTCGTTCATATAGAGACATGTGAGTGAGAGTGATGCATTGGAAAAGGAGAGGAAAATAAATATGCAACTTATGATATGCGCTGATCTCCATGCGTAATGGGTCATGCATTGGACTAGAAAATATAAATATGCGTTTAAGCATGTATGTGATGACCATACATTCTTGCCACAAATTTTCTCACTTTCTCGCCAAGTATAATGAGAACACAAGTTTCTCGAGATGATCCAAGGTCGAACACAGGGACTTGTAACTCAATACTATTTGTGAAGTAATATGTTTGAGGCGATGCATAAAAGTAAAAAGATAAAAAGTTAAAGGATTATGTGCTACTCCTACTCCTAATTAAACAGATTGAGCAATGGAAATTTAACTATAAGAATTGATAGAGATGCAACAATCGTTAACGCATACTAATTTTCGTTATGTTAGGTCGCCCGAGTAATCCCAGCTCACCATACTAACGCATCGCACACCTCTCAGTGGGTTGCTACATGCTTATATCTCTATAATGCATGGTTGAGTCGAGTAAAAGATCGTGCCTATTTCTAGGAACAATGCATACTTTGCTTTAGTGTGTTCCACTACTCACCCTCTCAGACTATTAGTTGCGGCTAATCAGCTCATGGACGAGCATTGCAACAGCCCATAGACAAGCATTGGTACAACCTCACACCAAGCGAAGAGGGTTAACTCACTGTACTCACACAACGCACACCTATCGGTGGGCTGCTACATGCGTCCTATCTCTAGGCTACACAATTGAGTATGCGATCGCCTTGGATAACTAAACGATGAAGGTAAACGATGAAAAAGATGAAGAAGATGAAAAAGATGGCGTTGAAGGAATTAAGATATGTATTGATTACAAAATGTATTAATGTCTGAAGCCAAAATGTAATACAATACAGAGACAAGAGAAGAAATGGAAGGCTAGATGAAAACAATCTCTTGCTTTTCATCCGAAATGCGTGAAGGCTACTGGTGGTGCCATGGATGGATGGTGGATAAGTCTCTATCGAGTTCTATCTCTCGCGAAAACTCTGGTTGTCACTCGGAATGGCTTGTGGAGGTGAAGAATCCTCAAAGAAAATCTTGCTCATGCTCTCAACTGTGGTCGCGAACATCTGCCTTAAGGAAGAAGCTCGGATGCTTTGAAGTGAAGGTCCAATGTGCTATTTATAGAGCTTAAACAACGACAACGTTCATGATTGCGTTCTGCCTCCCTGCTACCTCTGTCGCGGTATGGGCAATTTCAACATCATGTTATCTTGTTGATACTCCCAAGCTATTCGTTCAAGCTTATTTCTCCTGAATTGCCAATGCATTCCATCTACCTTGCGAGCAGTCTTTTATCACGATTATCACTCTGTGGACGCAACATTCCATGCGGCGAACTAATGTTCATGACAATCCACTCATGCGGTCAACCTTGCGGTGGTCTGGGACTGACGCATGTGATCAATTCCTGTAATATCTGCAAAAATGGACACTTTGACGCGGAATAATGCATGGTATAGGGTTAGTGAGAATTTTTTGTGTTGATTGATGCAAGCTCACTTTTCACATGAATTCTTAGTATTATCAATGCATATTCTGCTTATTAGCTTTCATAATTCTAAGTAAAAGGCTACAATAGCTTGTATTTCTATGAGCTTTCAGAGGGTGTTCTACACGATGAGATTGTGTAAGACAGACCACGAAATAATCACTGTTAGGTACTAACACCGATTACAGTAAACACTGATTAATTTCACTTCTTGATGACCTAGATAACTTGATCTAAACCCTGAGTTGTCTATGAACTTCTGTTTATTCACGATTGTCCCTTGATCTGCATAGGTGAGGGTAAGCCCAACGTCGATGCTCAATATGCCTTCCATTTCAGGGATAAGACAGGGTAGATGGCTGGGGACATAGAATTTGCAAGATGGAATTCACTCCTACCCATTTTAGGGATAGTAGAAAGGTTGTTCCCTTAAAGGCTAATCCCAGGTCTTGAACAAGGGGCCCCATCCTCTCGTTGGCGTGAGAGGGAATGGATTTAGTGATTATGATCCTAAATCAATTGTTCATTAGAGGGACAGTGGTACTTAAGTAGAAAAGATGTAACTCAGGGGTTGACCTAGCTGAGGTTACAAACAACCTATGAAGGATCAACTTATTGATGACAGTTATATCAAATGGACACATAATATCTACAATGAGAGGAGTTCAACTATAGGCTATAGTGGACAATCTTGTTAGTTAACGAATGTTGATTAACTAGGTTAAAGAGTTTGACCGGTTAGTCTCGGATCATTGGAGCCCATGATCTGTAGGTCCATCGAGTCTTCTTGCTAGCTCAGTGCGGACAAAATTGAAGAACTAGGTGAAGTAAGAATTTAAAATGTTCAAATTCAGGTGTTAGGGAAAATTGTATTTTATATGAGATATAATTTACAATTAAATAATTAATTTATTACTTAATTATTTTTTAGAGTATACTTGATCATTAGCATGGAAGTATTTTTTAAACTTGATTAATGTGATTAATCAAAGCTAGGTGTCTTAAACAATTTAATATATGATATTAAATTGAATTATTTTATTTAATTGAAATTCTTTTGATTAAATAATTTCTAAAATTTGAAAATTGTATTTCAAATTTTTAATAAAAAAAATTATTTAGTGGAAAAATCCAATTGTTTTCTCTACAAAAGGCTTTGTTTTTTAATTTTGCAAGACTGATGCTTCCTCAACTTTTGACCTAAAAGATTCCACCTCATTTCTCTTTACTCTCCTTCTTTCTATAGTGAAATTCCCTTATTTTCACTAAAATAACGGTCTCACAACCGTGTTCTTCAACCGGAGACTAGTGGGATTTACCGTTGGTGGTGTTGATCGAGCACGGGAGTGGAAGATTGTGGTCAAGTCTTCAAAGGTTGTATTTTCTATCCCTTTTGCATGCTTATTCTTTTTTTTATTGCAATTAGAATGTTTTCGATTTCATTGCTTCCGTTGTGCATGCATTCTTTATGTTCCATCAAATGGTATCAGAGCATGCTTTACGTTCTATTGCATTTTGGTGGGTGTTAATTCATGTGATGAATGTTTGGTTGACTAAAGTGGATACATTACGGTTTTGGAATTAGTTTTCTTTTAATTTCTTGTTAAAATTTGTAGTTACACACATGTATATAAGCTTTAATGTGTTGCAAAGGGTCTGTAAATTTTCTAGAGTCTTTAGAGTCCTTATTAGGCTGTAATTGCTCGGTTCCGGGATAGAGGACAACTTCCTTTTGGTGAAGAAAAGCTCACAGACCCAGAAGTTTCTCCTACCCAGTCCAGACCCGAAGACCCGTCCCACAGTGCCCATTCGATCCGGTTTGTTGAGTTTCTGTACACGCGCCTCGTTCAGACTCGTGTTCGACCCGATAGTGACCCGTCCGACCCGGTTCCATCAACAGTCCTCGTGCACCAGCTGTCTCGTCGACCCGAACCGCTTGGGGGCCCGCTTCGCGACCTGGTGTCGACCTTCATGCTCTGTCCGTTGAGCAGTTGTTGCATGTATTGACCAGTCAGTCTGGACTGACTAGTTGAAATGGTTGAGTCGATTTGACTGGCTCAACCTAGTTTTTGGATTTTTCAAGCCGGTTTTTGGCCGGTTCGATTTGGTTCAAAGTGTTTGAAGTTGATTCGAGGGAGCTGCTTGCTGAATTATGTAATAATTTAGTTGTTTGTTTAGTTCTAATGCCAAAACCGATCCCCCTTAGTGTTGTTTACTTATTATGCATGGGATGTATAATATTGTTTGATTATGTGTGCATAAAGTATGCCATATAGTTTTTAAAAAACTCCACCGTTGGATAAGCTTGTGGCATGCATTTGTTATATGTTATAAGTGTTATAATGTATATAGTATGCATGCTAGGTTTTAATATAAGTGTTATATTAAAGCATGTTTGCTTAAGGAAGAATGTTATAGATGAATGTTCTAGGGTTATAAATGTTATAATTTATCTTATAATTGTTATAAAATAACATAGGCTTTTAAAATCTATAACAAAGATAAGATGCATGGTCACCTAGGGTTAACCGGTGCAATTCAATCGCCTTTTTAAAAGTTAGAATAGGTCGATTACTTGTAAAACAAATGTTCTTTACTTAACTGGGGAGATCTTGTCTAAGGTTGGGGGTACTTAAGTTGACGGTTTACAAAACACCTCCTACCTGAAGATCAAACTGGCATCTTAGTCAATAACCCTAGTTTTATGAGCATGCATGAGTGGTGTAAGATAATAAAATTGGTTTATCACCTAGACATCATAGGTTAATCCCGGTATAAGAGTTATACTAGGAAAAAATCACGTAAACTTAGGTTGTTAAATATTAGCCGGTTAAAAACCAAGTAAATACCCAATCTTTTATAAAATAGAATACTTCAGTGGGAGATTAATAGTATATAAGATATATTATTTCTAGCTCTCACGTCCCTAAGAGTTTACACCGTGAGATCCCTGCTCGGTTTTGAGTTTTTATTAGCGATAACCTCCCTTCGGAAAATGTTTGCATGGGTCAATAACAAGGTGAATAGGGTAAGTAGTTCATAGTAAGTGGGTGAAGAGTGTGTGTCAACACATCATACAGTCTCTTCCATTAGGTCATCATGAGATTCCTATGTTGCGCCTGTTGGTTGGCTTTATGTGACCTTTTGCTAGTCGTTTAGCAATGGCTATCCCTTCGGAGGGTTTTTGAAGGATCTCTTATACAAGAGAACCAGTGAGCGGAAGCAAGATCTTTCCAAGCCCATTGTCAAAGAATAAATGCATTCACAAACATACAAGAATAGTTATGCATTATACATAAAATTACAGCATACTTTCTTATTAAAACAAAAGGAATTGAGAGATATACCTTTGAAGAACTCTTCTTCTAGAATTCTCTCGCTCTCGTGAGTAATTGTCAAGCAATCTCTCACTCTCATGACAATCACAAACTGTCTGATCCTTGAACAGCAACCCTCGACACTACCACTCGACAACCTTGGTATTCTCGGAGTGAGAATCTAGGAGATGTGGGCTTTGTGTGAATTTGGTACAGCGAAGAAGGAAGTATACGACCGATCTAATGGATTGAGTAAGTGGGAGAAAGATTTAGTCTATCGTATACATAGTTGGTACTCAATCATCTAGCAATCGCTTGCTTGATCGTTTAGTCTCTCGTAAGGTCTATCGTATAGTCTCTCGTGAGCGATCGATTTGTAGATCAATAATGAAGCGATTTTTCATAAAATGAAAACATTTTTCATTTTATTCTTCAGTTATTAAAACCGAAAATAACCTCTCACTTTCACGGCTAATGGAGAAAATCAATAACCAACTAAACAATTATCTCATAATGGTTTTTATTATAAATAAATAGAATAACTAACTTATCATATTATATTTATAACCTATAGTTTTAATATCACAACATATGTAATATTTAAACCATAGTTCTTTTCTCATTTATTTAAAATAAATCATATTTATATCAATTCCTCCAATTAATGTATCTAATACATCAAATCAATTAGATCACATATAATTGAACCAATTTAATTATATCATATATAATCAAATTCCCTCTTGTTAATTTTAACACTTCAAACTAACCCAAAAACTGATTCTCAACTTGAATCCATTGAGCTACTAAGGGGACCTTATGGACCTATAGCTTGAAGCTCCAACTGTACGTGAATAACTAACTAAACTCTTTAATCACGATATCCACCATCTGTTTACTGTCGGGTACTCCACTAAAGACCAACATCTACACTATTCGCACTACATATATATTTCTCTTTACATTGGACACAACCAATCAACATACGATACCCTTCACAGATCGCTCATAAGTACAACTGGCCAATTTACGGTGTTGCCCCTGTAGTTACATCTAACTCCTTAAGTACCACTAATTCCTCTAATGAACAATACATCATAGTCCTACTATGAGTGAACACTTCTCGGGCCATGAGAACATGTGTGGCGTCCATTCTTCAAGCCCCAGAATCGGCCTTTAAGGGAGCAATCTATCTACTTACCATTGCTTCGGGGAAGGAGTGAATTCTATCTTGTGTAGCTGAGTTCCCAGCTCCCCAATCAGACGAATCCCTAAAGTGGTAGGTTTGAGTGGGCAATCTGGCCACTCGCACCCATGCAAATTAAGGGACTGCCCTCATAGGCAAGAGTTCCCAACTCACTCAACATTAAGGTCATGTTACCTATGGTCATCTTAGTGAAATGAAAGTCTCTGTCATGAGCAGCGTTAGATAACGAGACTAAACATTTCGTAGTCCGGTCTTATACAAACTCCTTTGTATAGGATACCCCCGCTTGCATGTCTCCACATGAATGATCAGGATCAGACCATCTGTAGCACTTTACAACACTTGTAACATCTACAAAGCAGATCGTATCCGTAGTGTTACCAGGATAAGGTTTCCCTCCTTTATCCATATACTACAGACCATTAAGGTTATATCCATATACTACAAACATGCTTAAGTTACAATGATAACCAGAGATCCTAGTTTATTGGTTTGTGGTTAATGCAACTAAAATATCTCATATTTGATAGACAACAGTGAAGAATATATCTCATACTATTACATCACAAATGTTTGTTTATACAAGTGTTTACAAACTACATGACCCTACGAAATTTAGGGCATCAACCCCAACAATCTCCCATTTGTCCTAAAGCGAGTGGGTGTACAAGATAAAAATAAGTACAAAACAGTAAACTAGGGCACTAAGGCCCGATACAAAATCTCCCACTTGCCCTAGTCCAGCCGCGGACGGTCCCATAGACCCATGCTCTGTAGGTGACTCTAAAAAACTCTAGCTTTGAGATCCTTCATAAACGAGTCAGCAACGTTGTGCTCCGAAGCTATCTTCGTGACTATCACGTCCCCTTGATACACAATCTCCTGGACGAGATGGTACTTCCGCTCTATATGTTTGCCACGCTTTTGACTCCTAGTCTCCCTAGAGTTCGCCACAGCACCACTATTATCACAATAAAGGGTGATGGGCCTAGACATGTTCGGAACAACTTCCATATCAGTTAGGAACTAGCCAAATGACCTCTTTAGCAGCTTCACAAGTTGCTACATACTCGACCTCCATCGTGGAGTCAGCGATGCACCCCTGCTTAGTGCTTCACCATACTACAACCCCTTTGTTAAGAGTGAACATTGATCCTGAAGTGGATTACCGAGAATCTTTATCAGTCTAACAATTAGTGTCCGTGTATCTAGTAAGGATTAAATCCCTAGATTCATAAATGAGCTTGTAGTCCCTCGTTCTTCGTAGATACTTAAGGATGTTCTTAACGGTAGTCTAGTGACACTGTCCTAGATCAGACTGATATCTACTGACTATTCTCACAACGTAACAGTAGGCCCCTTTTGGAGTTCTGCATCGAGTACTTGATCAACATTTGTCAATGTACAATGCCTGAGACAGCGCTAGCACTTTGTTCTTTTAATCCCGAAAGATCTGAATACCAAGAACAAACTGAGCCTCTCCCAAATATTTCATTTGGAATTAGGTCGCTAGCCAGTTCTTAACTGAAGTTAGTAAACCTACATCATTCCCAATGAGTAGGATATCATCTACATACAACACTAGGAAAATTACTAAACTGTTGATGATTTTCTTGTAGACACAAGGTTCGTCAATGTTTTGGTCAAAGCCATAAGATTTAATTGCAGTATCAAACCTTATGTTCCAAGATCGAAATGCCTGTTTCAGCCCATAAATGGACCAATTTAGTTTGCAAACCTTTTACTCTTGACCTTGGGCTATGAATCCCTTGGGCTACATCATATAAATGGTCTCCTCAAGATTACCATTCAGAAAGGCAGTCTTGACATCCATTTGCAATATCTCATAGTCATAATATGAGGCAATGGACAAGAGGATGCAGATAGACTTAAGCATGTCAAAGGTGAAAAAGTCTCATCATAGCAACTCCCTCCACCTAGGTATAACCCTTTGCCACATGTCTAGTCTTGAAGGTTTGCACCTTCCCATCAGCACCCCGTTTTCTCTTGTAGATCCATTTGTAACCAATAGGTTTAACCCCATCAAGTTGATATCCAAGATCCCATACTGAGTTGAAGTACATAGACTCCATCTCGAGATCCAATACTTTGATCCATTCATCCCGATCAACATCCTCCATTGCCTTCTTATAAAACAATGGATCTTCAACGTCACCATCAGCTACCATAGCCAGGATTTCAGTGAAATCCATATAGTGAACATGTAGGTTCACGACCTTCCTACTACATCGAGGTTCCCTCATCTCTTGAGGTAGATTTGACCAACTAGATGAACTTCCATCAACAACTCTTGTTGATGTAGGAGGCCCTTCAACAATTCTTGTTTAAGTTTCAGTAGTTTCAATAGAAAGTTCACGCAACACGATTTTACTACGTGGACTGTGCTCCTTCATGTGATCCTCCTCAATGAACGTAGTGTTTATGATTTCCTTAGGATCCTAAGTAACCCTCTTGTATACCTTTGTGGTAGCCTACAAATAGGTACGACCTCAAACGTGGTTCCAGTTTTCTAGGATTATGCCCGTTCCATAACTAACCCAATTAATGTATCTAATACATCAAATCAATTATATCACATATAATTGAACCAATTTAATTATCTAATATATAATCAAATACCCTCTTGTTAATTTGAACACTTCAAACTAACCCAAAAATTTATTCTCAACTTGAATCCATTGAGCTACCAAGGGGACCTTATGGACCTGTAGCTTGAAGCTCCAACGGTACGTGAATAACTAACTAAACTCTTTAATCACGATATCTGATAAATAGCAGAAATACACATTATCATAGTGCTAAATTCTTAAATATGATTAGATTGCGTCCAAAAAGCATTAAGTTTATAACATTGTGGTTGCATGCGTTCATCGCATAGGAACAGTTGATTTTTTATTTTTATGCCTGAATATACATTGACGCAAAGTGGAAAGAGCGATCACCGAAAATAATTGGTCGAACGTACATTACCGCAAGGCTTTGTGGTGATTTGAGTTCGCAAACATCTACTCAAAAAGGATTGCCGCATAGAGTCGACGCAACTTGGTGGACGCATCTGGGTGAAAGGCATAATTAATCACGATGGGACATAAAACTGATGACGGTTGAATCCGAAGTAAGTTGATAGCCGCTAATGATAAGAAGTACATTTAGCTTTTCGGTGACAAATATTTGGCGCATCAGTCAGGGAACTAAAGACGCCTTTCACCCTGAAAGCTCTATAAATACCGAAGGCATCCTTCAGAAAAGGAGCTCGGAGAGTTAGAGGATTTTTCCTTAGATAGTTTAGCCTTGTTCTTAGATTTTCTTTTATTCTAATGCGGAAGTGAGAGAAGGAAGTTTTGCCGATAGATCATTCCGGTAAGCTTGGGAGAGCGCATAAAGCTTCAAGTTCAGAAAGAGGGCTAGCTCCTCCGTAAGTAGGAATATCTTTTGAACTGAATAGAGATTGCCAGTGTAAAAGCCTCGATCAGTACGGGATTTCTACCAGGCTCTCTACCTTTATCTTCCGTTGTTATTTTGTATTCAAACTCGTTTATAGGAATGGAATTTACTTCTCTATATCTGTTCACTCTCTGTCATTTACGCATGAGTAGCTAAATCTGTTGAATGGGTTGAGAAGCAGTTAGCTAGCATAACTGAGGATCTTCATTCTATGCGATTATCTTGTATTATGTATGCTTCATTCGTCTATTAGAGATACTCGGGAGGGTAGTCTAAGGACAGGATCTAGGCTTGGGAGTGTCAGGTTAGAATCTAGGCTCAAAAGAGTTAGATTAGAATGCATAATCGAGTGGTAGGAGCTTAGAAATAAGCATTGTTTGCTATTAACGCATCACATGCATCCTAAAGATAGGATATGATTGTGTGCGGTCACCTTGCCTTTGTGCATCTTCCATCATCGCATAGGAAAAGAGTAGAGACTTAGGAATAAGTTCTATGGACACTTTTGCATTCAACACATGCATTCTAGACTTAGGAGCACTGTATTTGTATTGGAAAATGACTTGTTGTGCATGGTTGTAGCATGATCGCATAGTCTGATGCATTACCAAGTAATGCTAGCTAAAGACCTGCTCAACCCGTTCATCTGCATACTCAGTGCATCTATCACAAAACTAAACTTTCCTTAAATCTGCCGCATTTGTTTATTTTTTGATTACCGCAATCAACAAAACCAAACAACTATTTGAGTTACCGGTTATCGCAAAGTTTCTGAAAATTACCACCGCAACCTGTTTTCCCAAATCCTGAGTTCGACCCTGGACTTACTAGGAACTCTATGGGGTTTACACTTGGATTCCACTAAGAAAACTTGAGTGCTCAATGCATTTTCATCATCGCATTCATCCATAATTCCACATCATAAAATAACGCATCAAGTTTTTGGTGCTATTGCCAGGGACTTTGGCAAAATAGTGTGCTAACGATAATTTTTTTTTTATTTCTTTGCAGACTCTCAATCTCTGGGAAATTATGATCTGGAGATTGAGAGGACGTTCAGACGAAGATTAAGAGACCACCACCAACAACAGTTAGATAAAGAAGAGATGGTGGAGTAGCCTGAAAACGGAGCACCAAACGAAAACAATGTCATAGTGAATCCAATCCTGCTGGCAAACGATCGTAATAGACCCATTAAGGACTATGCATCGCTAAACCTCTATGATTTCTCTCCAGGAATCATGATGCCTGCCCTCGATGGAAGCATATTCGAAATGACGCTGGTGATGTTGCAGATGATCTAGACTGCAGGACAATTCGGAGGACGGCATGGCGAAGACCCGCACGCCCACCTCCACAGCTTTATAGATATCTGCAATAATTTTGTGTTCCCGAACATCTCTGCCGAAGAAGTTCGACTAACTTTGTTTCCATTTTCTCTGTGTGATCAGGCAAGAAAATGGGCGTATTCCCTCGAGCCTGGAGAGATCACTTCGTAGGAACAGATGGTGGAAAAATTAATGTAGAAGTATTTCCCACCAATTGAGAATGCTAAGAGAAGGAAATTAATAACAAATTTTGAATAAGAATCTGATGAATCGCTCAGCGATGCCTGGGCGGGGTTTAAGAAGCTGATAAGAGACTGTCCACACAACGGATTACCAGATTACCTACAAATGGAGATCTTTTATCATGGATTAAATCCCTCTTCGCAGACCATTGCCAATGCGGCAGCCACTATGGTATGCTAGACAAAACATATGAGAAGGCCAAGAGTATTCTCGATCGCATCTCTAAAAATCATGAGGACTGGAGAGAGAGCGATCGAAGGTTCAGCATAAAAGATAATGACGCAAACAACGAGCCATCGCATCTCTGCAGAGCCAGATGACTGCGATGATGAGTTTCATTCAAGGCATTGCAATTAATAACACGGGAGCGAAGAAAGGGCATGTTAACGCAATCTACAGAACCCTACGAGATTTAGGGCATTAACCCCGACATTTGTAACATAGGATTCAGAACACTGTGAACTCCATAAATGGATAGGGTTGCTTAGGTCCGTTCTTAAACAATTGTTTCTCCTTTGAGGGCTTGTTTGATTCCAATCTCTATAATTCGAAAGTGGTGAGTATACACTTACAAGACTTACTAAGTGTTAGTAAAGTTCTTGACCAAATAAACGATAACTAAGTACTATGAGGATAAGAGTTATTCTGGTATTAGTATTTAGTCAACAATGTCTTGATTTAGTGAAGAAGTAGTCAACTGCTCTTCGGTGGGGGCTATGATGACTTACTGAAGTATCATAGCAAAATAATAATGAGAATGGGTACATTATTTTTGCTAAATAAATTGGATAAAAAGAGTTAAAATCAATCCTCTAATAATTTGTTTACTTTTTCAGCAATGTCAACTTCCATTATACAGCTGCTAGCTTCTGAAAAAACTTAACGACGATAATTACGATACTTGGAAATCGAATATTAACATGATACTAGTAATAGATGATCTTCGATTCGTTTTAATGGAGGAGTGTCCTCCATCCCCTGGTCCCAATAAAAACCGAACAGTTTGGGATGCAATTGAAAAATGGGTCAAAGCTAATGAGAAGGCTCGGGTTTATATTTTAGCTAGTATATTTGATGTACTGTCTAAGAAACACAAGAGACTAGCTACTGCAAGAGAGATCATGGACTCTTTGTAGGGCCTATTTGGACAACCGTCTACATCTGTCATGAATGAGAAGAGTCAAGTTGGATTTAGTTGGAAGGTACCAATGCGCAATGGAAGTTACCAAGATCCATAAGCACTCTAATTCATTAATTTTGGCAGAAAAGAAAATCATGCTTCAACATAAATAAATGGGTTTCATGACATACCTTTAAAGAACTTCCTTTAAGCTTTAAACCAGCGACAAATCTCCTCTGAATCTTGTTGTAGACCAGCTCAAGATCTTCCTTACTATCCTTTTGGTGCTCTAGATTGAGTAGTGGGACTCAAAATAAGTTGGAATTAAGGGAATTTGGAGAATACTCATAGCAGCAACCCAACAAAAGAACAACTTCTTCTCTCACGAATTTTCAGAAAAATTGATCAGTTGCATTACCTTCAAAGCACTTCAATCTCTTTAATAAATTGCAGACATTTAGATAAAGAGATTTTCTACATGAGTGCAACTCATGCTTCGAGTTAATGAAAGTTGAAGAAGTGGGTTGTTAGTGAGCTACTTGGAATAAGACGATGGAAAATTCTATTTTTCAAACTTTGTGATTTTCTCTTCTTTTTCAATTTTATCAAAATTGATTTCATAAATCAATTTTATTTAATAAAATTGAAAATATTATTAATTTTACAAAATTAATTTCATAAATTATTTTTCTTAATAAAATTAATAAATAATTATTTAAACCATTTAAATAATTCTAATTAATTTAATATCAAATATTAAATTAATTTTTACACAATTCCATCTTCAAATATTTAAATCATATTTAAATATTACTTCTCCAATTTCACTTAATTCTAATTTGAACACTTCAAATTAATTTATCACGATATTCTAGAGCTAATTCATTTATGAGCTAGTAGGGGGACCTCGTGAAACTACAAATCATGGGCTCCGACGATCCAAGATTAATCGGCTAAACACATTAGGCCGATCTAAACCCCATTCGTTAACTAATGCGTGATTCCACTAAAGCCCATAGTTGAACTCCCCTCACTGTAGATATATTATGTCCACTTGATATAACCATGGTTAGTAAGTTAACCCTTCACAGGTTGCACGTAATAACGATTGGGTCAAATCTCTATTTTACCCCCGAAATTGTCTCTTGTTCCTTAAGTCCCACCGATCCCCTAATGAACAATTGATTTGTTATCCAATCAACAAATTGAATCCCTCTCAGGCCAATGAGTGAGGCCTCTTGTTCAAGACCCAAAATCAGCACTTGAAGGGAACAACCTCTCTACTAACCCTAATCGGGTAGGAGTGAATTCCGTATTGCACCCTTTGTTCCCTGCTATTCTTCCAGTCTTATCCCTAAAATGGTAAGCTCATGATTAAGGTCTACTCTCACTGTTTGTAGATCAAAGGATAATCCTGAACAAACAGGAGTTCATAGTTAGCTCAGGATTAAGTTACCTAGGTCATCGCTTTGAAATAGTCAATCTTAAACAGTAAATGGCGTTATAAAGTAAGAGTGACTGGTTTCGTGGTCCGATCTTGCACAAAACTCATTTGCGCAGGACACCCCCACTCTTCATGTCCCAACATGAACGAATCAGGATCACTTCGTTTGTAGCACTTTACAACTCTTTGTAACAACTACAGAGTAGGCCGCATCCAATAGTGTTACCAGAATAAAACACCCAACTTTATTCATATACTATAGAACTCGAACCTGATCCACTTGTATGTCTCCATATAAAGTTCAAGTACTCATGTAATAGTCAAGGGACTTAGGTTTATTGGATTGCTAAAAAAAACAATATATTTAATAACAACTATATTGAATTTTTAGAATAAGTTCTATTGTTTACAAACCATGAGTTTTAGGACATAAAACCCAAAAAACTCTCACTTGGACTAAAACTCCAATGGTAACTTATATATCCGATATATAAGACTGAGTTTCTAAGTTTTATAGAGAAATACAATAAACTAGGGCATCCCATACCCATGATTTTACCATTCAGTATCTCATACCCGATATTTCTCCCACTTGCCCTAGGTTATTAACCTCTGGTATTTCTAGTCTCACTAGATGATTCTCAAACACTTTAGCTGAGAATCAATGTAAACATATTAGTGTACAAATAGGCTTCTTATTAAAATATATGGGGAATGCATCTAATTCTCAATAATTGCCAGGAAACACACTTTTTTCTCACTACATTAAGGTACTCTCAAGTCTTTGATGAAGATGCGTCTGACTTATCTTAACAACTCTTGTTAATAGTCTAATCTAGAAATCTTTAAACTTATTATACTTTGATCTTAGCCATTTAATATCTGAATATTTGCAAATGGCTTTTAACAATTTGATTCTTAACAAAAGTTGCTATGAGGTAGAACAAACATATTTTCTGAAAATGAACATTTCATTCAAAACAAAAATATGTACAATATGTTCATTACAAGATTTACAAAAGCAGGTAATTCAGCAACAACTTATTCATTGTAGTGGAAACATTTCCCTTTCTCTACAGCAGTTTTCTTGCTTTTCTTGCCAACAGACTTCTTCTTCCCTTTCCCTTTGTCTTTCTTCGCTGGAATACTCTTACTCTACGAAGAGGAGGCAACATTAGGCTTAGTGGACATTCCTCTTTTCTCAACAGAAGCAACATTTACTTTTGGTTCTAGACCCTTAGTTCTCAACATGGTCTGGAAAGCCTATAGCTCATTCAGTAGAGTTGTGAAGTTGTATTCAATTTTATTCATCAAAGTATTGGTACAAAATTGTAGAAAACTCTTCGGAAGAGATTCTAGAATAAAACTACCTTGGCTTCTCTCACCCATCATAGCTCTATTTACTTTAGCCACATTAAAGTGGACCATCATGTCCAGGACATGTTCACGAACATTGGTCTCCTCTTTCATACGACTATTGCAAACGTATTTGATAGCATCATGCCTCAGGATGAAAGATGGTTGTCCATACATCCCTCTCAAAGATTCCATAATCTCTTTGGCAGTACTCATATCCTCGTGTTTTTTCACTAAAACGTTAGAAAGGCTGGCAAGAATATAAGCACGAGCTTTATCATTCGCCCGGATCCATCTATCAAATGCTTCCCAAACAATTTGGTTGGAATTAGAGCTAGGAATGGGAGGACATTCCTCTGTTAAGATAAATCTCAAATCGTCTATCGTAAGTATTGTGTTCAAATTCGATTTCCATGTGACATAGTTATCCCCGATCAGTTTTTCTAAAGCCAAGAATTGTATAATTGAACTCGTCATTCTAAAATTATAAACAAATTCTATAAGTGAATTGTTTTTAAATCCAATGAAGTTTTAGCAAAGTGATAATGTACCCATAATCATTATTTTTGCAATGATATTTAAGTGATTTAGAACAAATGCTACCGTGGGGCAGTCAAGAATTCCTTCACAAAAGTAAGACAATTCTTGACCAAATACTATCTCCAGAATAACTCATACTCCGATAGTCATTTAGTTGTCGTTTTCGGTCAAGATCATTACTAACACTTAGTAAGTCTTGTAAGTGTAGACCTGCCATTTTCAGAGCTTACAGAACAGTATGAATATGCTTCCGAAATAGAAGACAATACCCAAGACAGAACTATAAGACCCTATTCATTTTACCGAAGCCTGGGTTGTTCCGAATCCTATGTTACAACCCTCCGTAGGGATCGTCGCGGTTAACGACTAGGTAGTGCCATATAAAAATGACAGCATGCGCAACATAGGAATCTCACAGTTCAAACTAATAGAGGAGACGGTAGGACAATGTTGACACATTTGCTTCACCCACTTACTATGAACGACTTCCCCTATTCACCTTGTTATTGACCCATGCAAACACTTTCCGTATGGAACAGTCGAGGTAAAATCGACAAGAAGCCGAGAATGGATATCACGGTGTGAACTCTTGAGGATGTGAAAGGTAGTAACTTTTATTCTCCCACTGAAGTGTTCTAAATATTTGGGAAAATTTATACTTAAGTTCTTTTCGACTAATAAAAACAACCATAAGTCTAGGTGGTTTATCCAAGTATAACACTTATAAATGGATTTTAAACCTACGATGTCTAAGTGATAAACCATTTTTATTACCTCACGCCACTCACGAATGCTCATAAAATCGGTTACCTACGCTCAATAATTGGCTATAATCCCCAGGGTAGAAGGTGTTTCGTAGACCGTCAACTTAAGTACCCCCAACCTTCGACAGAATTATAAACCGATTGAGTTTGTAACCCTAGTTCTACAAGTTTAACGACCTATTTTAACTATTAAAACAAGTGGTTAACATAAGTGAGCATGCAACTGTTCTTTGTTATGGATTTTAAACGTCTAACCCAATTTTATAATAGCTTACAAAATTTTAGACATGCTAAACATCCACGACAAACAACAAAGGCATTCAATATCTAATATAACTATTATATTAAATAAAAGAAACTTTAACATGCATACTATATATTATAACATTTTATAACACACTTTCAATGCATGTAACATGCTTTCTATGATTGGATTTTAAATCTACATGGCATATTGTATGAACATACAAGATTTATTTAATTATAACATACATCACATGCATAAATAATTAAATACTAACTGATATGGTTTTAGTTTTGTCATAAACAAGCAAACAAAACCCTAATGATTACAAAAATCGCTTCCAGACCACCCCAACTGCTCTAAAACGAACTCAAGTAGCTTGAACTGGACTTGAACCAGACTCCAACTGTCTGAACCGTACCAGCCAAAAACCATTGAAGGCTAAACCGGACCAGACCACAAGAGAACCGGTTGAACCGAAAATTCTTACTCTTGCTCAACATCTCGCTAAGTCTCATCGTTTAGCAATTATGACCATCGTCTTGCATTTTACTTGATCGTTTAATATTTGCTTGATCGTTTAGCAACTATCACATAGCTCCTGATTGAACTACACGATCGTGTAGTGTATTGAAATGCCTTGAATCTGTTTGCTGGTGCTTTGAACAACCTAGTACGGGGGTCTCGCTATATAAACTTTCTAACCTAGAGGCGCCGTTCTTGATGTAATTCTGAAAACATTCTCTCGAAATAATATTGTTCTCCCTCTGCCTGTGGATGTAGCTAACACACTATTAGTGAAACACGTATATCTGTGTGTTGATCTCCTCTACTCTACGTTGCTTTTTGTGTTCTTTAATTGTCGATTTCGCAACAAACTGGTATTAGAGCCTTGTTAGGGTTTTTTCGAATTTTCGCATTTGTTCGAAAATTGAAGATGTCTGGCGTGAACGTAAAGATCGACAAATTTATCGGGAGGAACAGTTTTGGTTTATGGCAGATCAAAGAAGGCTATCATGGATGACGAAGAGTGGCAGACTCTTAAGAAGAAGGCTCATTCAACGATCATGCTATGTTTGGCTGATGACATCATCATTGAGGTGCAGATGAAGAAACTGCCGCTGGTCTTTGGTTGAAGTTGGAGAGTCTTTACATGACGAAATCATTAACCAAGAAGTTATTTCTGAAGAAACATTTGTATCATCTACGTATGTAGGAAGGTACATCTCTACGAAACCATCTTGATCAATTAAATAAAATTTTATTAGATCTACTCAATGTAGAGGTTAAGGTTGATGATGAGAATGCTACCCTAATTCTGTTGACATCTTTGTTGCCATCTTATGAGACTTTTGTTGACTCGTATATTGGAGGGAAAGAAACTCTGACCTTAGAAGATACAAAGTCCACGTTGCTTATGAGAGAGGACCGTCAGAATGCAGGAAGTTCAGTTACAGAAAGTCAGGCATCTAGGTTAACTGCTACAGGAAGCAAGGGACATAGGAATTCTGGTAAGCAGAAGTCGAATAAGAATAAAAGGTCTTCAAAGTCAAAGGGTTCTAGATCAAATGATATTTATAACTACTGTAAAGAAAAGGCATCGAATCTAGTGGCACGAACTGACCTCCTACTTCTATAGATGGCACGAACTCGCAATCTGCGGTCAATGCCGATTGGCAGAGACCTTAAGAACCTCTAAACGGAAACTTTCAACATTGATGGTATGTGGAGGATCCGGCCTCATGCAATCAAGCCCTTCCAAGGATTAAGTTGAATGCAATAAGGATATGGGCATTGGAAAACCGAATGTCCTAAGCTAAAAAGGAATCAGGAAAAGAAGGAAAAGAGCGACAAAAGGGAAGCATCCGCCTCTGTTGCACGAGTTGAGATTGATTTTGAAGAAGTCGAGATCGATTCTAAAAGAGATCTAGCTTTAGTTGTGAATGAACAGTCACATTCTGATGATGTGTGGGTTCTTGATTCTGGGGCATCTTATCATATGTGCCCAAATAGAGAGTGGTTCTCAATCTATCAATAAATAGATGGAGGGAATGTTAGCATGGCTAATGGTGTTGTGTGCAAGATAATTGGAATCGGCTCAGTCAAAATACGAACACATAATGGTGCCTTCTACAGTTTAAAGGAGGTTAGGCATGTTCCACTAATGAAGAAGAGTTTGATATCCTTTAGTGTACTCAATAGCAAGGGTTACAGTTTTGAAGGTAAAGGTGGAGCAATGTATGTCTATAAGGATTCTAAGGTAGTTCTGAAAGGCATAAAGCATGGAACACTGTATTTTCTATTAGGTTCCACAATAACAAGTTATGCTGCTGTTGCATCGTCGGTCATTCACAAGGATGATATGACTAAGTTATGGCATATGAGACTTGGTCGTATGAACTAAAAAGGGATGCAAATTCTATCAAAAAGAGATCTTCTTTGTGGGCATAAGGTGCATGATTTTAAATTTTGTGAACATTGTGTATTTAGGAAGCTTCATCGCAGCAAGTTTCCAAGAGGTGATCATCGTACAAAAGGGACACTTGATTATATTCATTCAGACTGTTGGGGACCTTCCAAAGTTGAATCTATTGGAGGCAGTAGGTATTTTTTGTCTATAATTGATGATTACTCAAGAATGACTTGGGTGTTTATGATGAAACATAAAAGTCAAGCCTTCAAGAATTTCAAGCAGTGGAAGATATTGATTGAAAATCAAACTGGGAAGAAGATCAAAAGGCTACAAACTGATAATGGTCTGGAATTCTAGGGATCTGAATTTAATGTGCTCTGTAAAGCTGAAGGGATTATTCGCCATCATACTGTTAGGAATACTCCACGGCAAAATAGGGTTGTAGAATGTATGAATCAGATCTTGTTGGAGAGAGAAAGATGCATGCTCTCAAATGTAGGTTGGCTAGAAAGTTTTAGGCAGAAGCAGTGAATACATCATGTTATCTGATCAGTCGTAGACCTCGCACAGCCATTGATTGTAAAAAACCTTACGAGGTGTGGTCTGGTAAGCCTGTAGATTATTTTTTATTAAAATTTTTTGGTTGTACTGTATACTATCATGTTAATGAGCGTAAATTAGAACCAAGAGCTAAAAAGGGTATATTTGTGGGTTTTAGGGTTGAAGTTAAGGGATATAGAGTCTGGTCACCTTCTAAGAATAGAATCATACTT
Source organism: Benincasa hispida (assembly GCF_027475165.1). Taxonomy (NCBI): domain Eukaryota; kingdom Viridiplantae; phylum Streptophyta; class Magnoliopsida; order Cucurbitales; family Cucurbitaceae; genus Benincasa; species Benincasa hispida. The sequence goes on along the minus strand of NC_143480.1, from coordinate 62,481,279 downwards.
AGTAGGACTGTGATATTTGATGAAAATTCCATGCTTAACTTTACTGTAAAGCCTTTTGTGACGTCTACTGATGTGGGAGAAAGTAGTAGTGTTGATAAACAGGTGGAGATGCAATTCACTTCAGCTGTGAATGAATTGCAACATCAAGGTGGAGAAGATCAACACGTTACTACAGAAACTGATGTGCAACCAGAAATTAATGTGCCTAGAACGTCAGAAGTTGATTTTCCTGAGAATTCTAGATCACGAGTAGATCAATCGAGTATAGCTTGTGATAGAACTAGAAGAGTTAGTGTTGGACCTTCTGTGAGGTATGGTTTTGAAGATATGTTTACTTTTGCATTGCAAGTTGCTGAAGAGGTGGATCCTCATGAGCCATCCACCTATAGAGAAGCTGTGTCATGTGGTGAGTCTACTAAATGGCTTACTGCTATGGGGGATGAGATGGAATCTCTTGACAAAAATCAGACTTGGGAATTAGTTAAACGACCAAAGGAGAGAAAAATTATCACTTGTAAATGGGTCTTCAAGAGAAAGGAGGGAATGTGACCTTCAGAGGGCATTAAATATAAAGCTCGAATTGTTGCTAAAGGGTTCACACAAAGGAAAGAAGTTGATTATAATCAGATCTTCTCACCGGTAGTCAGACATACTTCTATCAGGGTGTTACTAGCTATAGTAGCACATCAGAATTTGGAACTTGAACAACTAGATGTAAAGATAGCTTTCTTACATGGAGAGTTGGAGGAAGAGATTTATATGACCCAACCAAATGGGTTCCAGTGTCCAGGTAAAGAAGATTATGTTTGCAAGTTGAAGAAATCTTTGTATGGGTTAAAGCAGTCTCCAAAGCAGTGGTACAAATGATTTGACAGCTATATGATCAGACTTGGCTATAACAGGAGTCCATATGATTGTTGTGTATATCAGAACAAAGCTGATTTTGATAGATGATATGCTCATAGCTACAAAGTCCAAGTCTGATATTCTGAAATTGAAGAATCTTCTCAATGCTGATTTTGATATGAAGGATTTTGGTGCTGCTCAGAAAATTCTAGGTATGGAGATTTATAGGGATAGAGGTAAGAATAAGCTCTTCTTGTCACAAAAAGGATATATTCAAAAAATATTGTCCAGGTTTGGTATGTCATCAGCTAAGCCTATAGATACTCCTAGTGTTGTAAATGCTTGTTTGTCATCTGAGTTTTCACCACAGTCTGAAACTGAGAAGGAGTACATGTCTCGAGTTCCTTATGCTAATTCAGTGTGAAGTTTGATGTATGCTATGGTCTGTACTAGGCCTAATCTTGCCCATGTTGTTAGGGTTGTCAGCAGGTTCATGGGCCAACCTGGGAAGGAGCATTGGCAAGCCGTTAAGAGGATTTTTCGTTACCTTAGAGGTACATCTGATGTTGGTCTTGTTTATGGGAGTTGCACAAAGTGTTTGGTGACTGGTTATTCTGATTCTAACTATGCTAGAGATGTTGACAGTAGAAGGTCTATGACTGATTATGTGTTCACTCTGGGTGGTTCTGTTGTTAGTTGGAAGGCAACCTTACAACCTACAGTTACTTTGTCTACTACTGAAGCAGAGTACATGGCCTTGACATAAGCTACTAAAGAGGGAATATAGCTGAGGGGGTTAGTTGGTGATCTTGGTTTGCATCATGACCAAGCTACTGTATATTGTGATAGTTTGAGTAATATTCCTAGCCAAGGATCAAGTTCATCATGAGAGAACTAAGCACATAGATGTAAGATATCACCTCTTAAGAGGTGAGCAGAGAGTTAAAGTGATGAAAATTGGTACTGGTGATATGTTCACCAAACCAGTTCCACAAGGCAAGTTCCAACATTGTTTGGACATGTTGATGTTTTGAATTGTTAGTGGTCCCCTTTGTGGGACACATTAAGGCATGAGGGAGAAGTCTAGGTACATCTGGCGATATTGATTTATGTTGCATTTGGTACATCTGTTATCTGGGAGAGAATTCAAGTCAAGGTGAAGATTTGTTGAAATGCCTTGAATCTGTTTGCTGGCGCTTCGAACAACCTAGGGTTTAGAGTAGTGCGATATATAAACTCTCTAACCTAGAGGCACCGTTCTTGATGTAATTCTGAAAACATTCTTTCGAAATAATATTGTTCTCCCTCTGCCAGTGGACGTAGCTAACACATTGTTAGTGAACCACGTATATCTGTGGGTTGATATCCCCTACTCTATATTCCTTTTTATGTTCTTTAATTGTCGATTTCGCAACATAGTGTTTGCCTTCTATCGCATAGTGTCATCGTCTAATGCCAGAAGAAGCTACATGATTGCTCAGTGTCTAACACTATCATGCAACTCCATCGTTTAGCACAGACAATTTACTACATGATCGCTTAGCGCCATCGTCTAACGCCTGCAATTGATCGTTTAGCATTCGCACGAGGTAAGTGTCACAATATTTTTATATATTTAAGCATGTGGACAAATATGAATGTGAATGAATGAACAAGTCCATGTCCCCGGCAACAGCGCCATAAACTTGTTGACTATATTTTGATGAATTTCCTTTATTAATATGCATGCACTGTGATGATATATAATATGCTCAGGTGCCTTGCGATAAAGACAATTTTATGCAATACTACATCTAAGTATATGCGTTGTTAATGAATTGCTCGTAGTACGCGATAAAGTAATGCGTGTCACAAGTTTCCTTGCGCTGAAACCAAGTATAATTCCAACGCAAGTTTCTCAGAATGATCCGAGGTTGAACACGGGGATTTTTTTCGTTAATGAATTACTTATGTGATACATGCGACTGATTTTTAACAATGAATAAAGAATGGTGGTTTATACAAGAATATGAAGTTGTACAAAGAATCGATGTATGTGATGACAAGTCTTATGAACGAAGCAGAAAGAGAAAGAGTAAATAGTAAAAAATCGCAAGTTTGTCAATTGTATTAAAGATGCAACTAAGGTTTCACATTCTCTTGGCGTACACCTCTCGATGATCGGCCGCGTCCTCATATCTCTATGGTGAAACAAGGATGAGAGTGATGAACGCAAGGTTGTTTCTATCTCTGGAAATATTTCTTGCTTTATTTATTGCATTCTTCCAACCTACTCTCGTTAGGCGGAATAACATCTTCACTTCTGCTCTCACAGGTGAAGATTCCATTGAGCATGCTTTAGCTAAACATAATTATTTCCTTAACCCAGATTAACTCACTCGCTTAATTCTTGCTATTCACCTAAGGGATTAAGAACACATCATGGAGAAAATGGATTATGGATGTACGGAAAGAGACAGAGAGATGACAATGGTGACTATCATAACATTTAATTCTAAAATTAAGCGTTTGATACATGTTGTGAATGAAAGATTAGAGAAGATGAAGACAGATGATGAAATAGAGATTAGAAAAAAAAATATAGAAAGAGTGTCAACATCTTGACACAGATCCCGAATGGAGATTGTGCTCGCGGGCATGTGGAAGTGGTGGAGAGGAAAGCTTCCCTCTCAGGCTTGCTCTCCCAGAAAAATTGACCTTCGCACAGAGCTTCAACTATGGGAATTGAAAGAATTCTCTGCTCGGAGACTCACCTGTCGGCCTTGTCTTGTGGTTCTCCCGGATCTACTCTGGATAGTCACTTCAGGCCAACCTCTCTCTCTTAATCAGTATATGCACGTCTCTATGTATTCATGTATATTTTTCAGGGAATTCAAAGAAGCTATTTATAGGCGAGGCTTGGCTCTCTGCATTTGTGGTCCCCACTATATGGTTATGGTAGTTCATGAAATGGCTGAATGAGAAATTCCTTCTATTACGCAATCAACCCATCAGAAATGCACAACTGAAAGCTACACACTTGTCAGAAACTTCTGCAAATGCGTTGCTCTTCACCTCTTCGATCTATCGCCGCATGCGGTGTTGTTTTTTATTACCGTATGCGGTTGAAATTGCATTGATCGCTAAAGCCCTTGATCGATTGTCGCATGCACTGTCATTGTGTTGATCATTTCTTCGTTCTTGATTAATGGGTGCAATGCGACGTAGATGCGTTGTTTATCTTATCTTTGAGCCATGAACGCATGTGGTGACTGATTTCCTGTAAAACAGAAACTGAAACATTTTATTCTACCATGGCAATGGTGTTAGTGGGTGTATTTACAAAATTTTATAATTTTCGCATTTCTTAGCCAATTTCTATACTATCAACACAACTTTTCTTTCTTTTAGCCGCAATATCTAAATAAAAAAATATAAATAATTTGTATTTCTACAAGTTATCAGTAAACGATCGCTTAGTGCTATCGTATAGCAATCAACGTATCACCCAACTGCCGCACATAGGTAAGCGATCGAGTAGTGTTATCGCTTAGAATCTCGACGCATCGCTTAGCTGTCGCATAGAGGTAAACGATCACGTAGTGCTATCACTTAGCATCCCAATGCATCATTCACCTCCCAATTAAAGGAAACGATCATGATAAGTAATCACTCAGCATTATCATATAGCTCATCACCGCATCGCTTAACTCCCACCCGAAGCTACACGATCGTGCAGTGCCAGCGTATTGCAATAAAACGCATCGCTTAGCTCCCACAGGTAAACGATCGTCTAGCGCACAACACCTCAACGATCAATGCTCGAAGCTACACGATCGTTTAGCTTTTCTTCACATTGTCTAACGCATTAGGCTAAATGCTTGTTTAGCTACTGAAGCTCAAGGACGATATGAACAGAGGCTGATTTTCTAGAATCTACAACTCGGCCTATTCGCTTATTTCTTCGAATTACAACTTAATTTCAACTCTAATGACTCCAAATAAATTACAGACTCTTGGGAACACATATAAGCTCATCAAGCAAGAACCAATTACAAATTCAAATGAGAAATCAAAGAAAAATTAAAAGCCAAAACTCAAAGAACCATATTAGTACAACAGTTCATATTTCTCATATAAAACACCCACCAAACCAAAATTAAATCGAATTGAATGCTTATAAGATGCTCTGATACCAGTTGTTGGAAGGTATCAATGCGCAGTGGAAGTTACCAGGATCCATAATCACTCTAAATCATTAATTTTGACAGAAAAGAAAACATGCTTCAATAGAAGTAAATGGTACATACCTTTGAAGAACTTCCTTTAAGCTTTAAACATGCTACGAATCTCCTCTGAATCCTGTCGTAGATCACCTCAAGATCTTCTCTACTATCCTCTTGGTGCTCTAGATTGAGTAGTGGGACTCAAAATAAGTTGGAAATAAGGGAGTTTGGAGAATACTCAAAGCAACAACCCAGTAGAAGAACAGCTTCTTCTCCCACGAATTTTAGAGAAAAAATGATCAGTTGCATTACCTTCAAAACACTCCAATCTCTTCAATATATTGCAAACATTCATGCAAAGAGATTTGTTGCATGAGATGCAGCTCATGCTTAAAGTTAATGAAATTTGAAAAAGTGGGTTGTTAGTGAGCTACTTGGAATAAGACAATGAAAAATCCTATTTTTCCAACTTTGTGATTTTTCTCTTTCTTTTTCAATTTTATCAAAATTGATTTATGATAAAATTGAAAATATTATTAATTTTACAAAATAATTGTCATAAATTAATTTTCTTAGTAAAATTAATAAATAATTATTTAAACGATTTAAATAATTCTAATTAATTTTTACACAATTCCATCTTCAAATATTTAAATCATATTTAAATATTATTTTTCCAATTTCACTTAATTCTAATTTGAATACTTCAAATTAACTTATCACGCTATTCTAGAGCTAATCCATTTATGAGCTAGTAGGGAACCTCGAGATTAATCGGCTAAACTCGTTAGACCGATCTAACCCCCATTCGTTAATAATGAGTGATTCCACTAAAGCCCATAGTTGAACGCCCCTCACTGTAGATATATTATGTCCACTCGATATAACCATGATTAGTATGTTAACCCTTCACAGGTTGCTCGTAATAACGGCTAGGTCGAATCTCTGTTTTACCCTCGAAATTGCCTCTTGTTCCTTAAGTCCCACTGATCCCCTGATGAACAATTGATTTGTGATCCAATCAACAAATCGAATCCTTGTCAGGCCAATGAGAGGGTGAGGCCTCTTGTTCAAAACCTAGAATCAGCACTTGAAGGAAACAACCTCTCTACTAACCCTAATCGGGTAGGAGTGAATTCCGTCTTGCACCCTTTGTTCCCAACTATTCATCCGGTCTTATCCCCAAAATTGTAAGTTTATTGAGCAGAGATAGTTGGTCTACCCTCACCGTTTGCAGATCAAAGGATAATCTCGAACAAATAGGAGTTCATAGTTAGCTCAGAATTAAGGTCAAGTTACCTAGGTCATCGCTTTGAAATAGTCAGTCTTAAATAGTAAACGACATTATAAAGTAAGAGTGACTGATTTCGTGGTCCAATCTTGCACAAAACTCATTTGCACAGGACACCCTCACTCCTCATATCCCAACATGAACGAATCAGGATGACTTCGTTTGTAGTATTTTACAACTCTTTGTAACAACTACAGAGTAGACCACATCCAATAGTGTTACCAGAATAAGGCACCCAACCTTATTCATATACTATAGATCATTTTGACTATTTACTCGAACCTGATCCACTTGTATGTCTCCACATAAAGTTCAAGTACTCATGTAATATTCCAGGGACGTAGGTTTATTGGATTTCCAAAAAAAAAACAATATATTAAATAAAAACTTTATTGAATTTTCAGAATAAGTTCTATTGTTTACAAACCATGAGTTTTAGGACATAAAACCTAAAACGCAAGAGATTCATCATGCAGTCTCTTCCGAAAAGCTTTTTTCAATTCGAAACGAATGCCATGATGAGTAAGATAGAGTATAATTTGGCGACCCTTCTCAACGAACTCTAGATTTACGAATCTTTATTGAAAAATAAAGGTTCAAAGACAGAAGCAAATGTTGCTTCCATCTAAAAGAGGAAACCCCAGAAAGAATCATCTTCTGAGAGTAAAGCTAACCCTTCTTTCTCCATGAATAGAGGTATTTAAAAGAAAAAGAAGAAAACTAGGAAGGGGAAGACTCCAGCTGCACAAAAAGGCAAAAAGGATGTTGCCGAAGGAAAGTGTTTTCATTGCAACGAAAATGGGCATTGGAAAAGAAATTGCCCTAAATATCTTACCGAGAAGAAAGCTAAAAAAGAAAGACAAGGTAAATTAGATTTACTAGTTATTGAAACATGTATAGTGGAGAATGAAGATTCTACCTGGATATTGGATTCAGGGGCCACTAATCATGTTTGTTTTTCTTCTCAGGAAACTAGTTCCTCGAGGCAACTTGAAGAAGATGAGATTACTCTCTGGGTTGGATCAGGGGAGCGTATCTCAGTAAAAGAAGTGGGAGCTGTTAAGTTAACTTTTTAAAATAAATATCTATATTTAGAAAATGTTCTTTATGTACCTTCTTGTAAAAGAATTTTGATATCTATTTTGTGTTTGTTGGAAGATTTGCACAAAGTAAATTTTTGTCTTAATGAAGCGTTCATTACAAATACAAATCTATTCTACAAACTTAGAAAGCAACTTATGTAAGTTAAAACAATTTAAAGTTGAAGTTGTATATAACACAAAAATGTTTAAAACAGCTGAAACTCAAAGAAAAAGGCAACGCATATCTCAGAGTACCTATCTTTGGCACTTGAGACTTGGCCACATTAATCTCAATAGGACTGAGAGACTGGCTAAAAGTGGACTTCTAAACAAGTTAGAAGATGTCTCTTTTACCACCATGTGAGTCACGTGCTGATGGAAAAATGACAAAAATATCTTTTTCTGGATAAAGCTCGTCGAGCCAAAGAGACCTTAGAGCTCGTGCATTCGAACCTCTGTGGATCGATGAGTGTTAAAGCATAGAGAGGTTATGAATATTTCATTAGCTTTATCGATGATTATTCAAAGTACGGTTACATTTACCTAATTCTTTTTAAGTCTGAAGCTCTTGAAAAGTTTAAGGAAGTTAAGACCGAGGTTGAGAACCAATTAGGTAAATTTATTAAGACACTTCGATCAGATTGAGGTGGGGAGTATTTGGACTTGAAATTCCAGAACTATATGATAGAACAAAAGATTCAGTCACAACTTTCTGCATTGAAAATGCCTTAGCAGAATGGTGTATCTGAATGGGAAAATAGAACCTTGTTAGACATGGTTCGGTCTATGATAAGTTATGCTCAATTTCCTAACTCATTCTGGGGGTATGCAGTAGAGATTGCAGCTTACATTTTGAATAGCGTTCCCTCTAAGAGTGTTTCAGAAATACCTTATGAGTTATGGGCAGGACGTAAAGCTAGTTTACGTCATTTGTGGATTTGGGGTTGCCCGGCACACATGTTGGTGCAAAGTCCTAAGAAAATGTAACATCATTCAAAATTATGCATATTTGTAGGTTACCGTAAAGGAACGAGAGGTGGTTATTTTTATGATCCTCAGGATGATAAGGTAATTGTATCGACAAATGCCACATTCCTAGAGGAAGACCACATTCGAGATCGTAAACCCCACAGTAAAGTAGTATTGGAAGAGATTTCGAATAATGCTACAAACGAATCAACAAAAGTTGTTGATCAGCCTTGATCATAAACATGAATTGTAGATAGATCAAGGATGTCTGGTCCTGTGAAATCCAAATTTCCATTTTTCCTACTTAAGCAGGTGGTTAAGGGATTAACTAGGAGAAAGTTAAATCCTATGTTGAAGTGAAGGAAAATTTCTAAGTGTTGAATAGATTTTCCTTGAGTAGTTTTGAATTAAGCTTAAATTGATGAAAAATTGACTAAGTGTTGGACTAGGCATTGCCATGCGTTGGCTATAAGATCTTGAGAGATTATTTGGGCGAAGGGAGAAGTTAAAGTGGGAGTGACGCATGCCTTGGAGGTTAGACCAACGCATTAGGTTGGATGATGGATGTGTTGGATGCGTTGGATGCTAGGCGTTGAGTAGTGGACTATGCGTTGAACATCCAAGAGTTGGACGCATAGAAAGGATGAGATCACCTAGAAAACGTCATAAAACCACGTGTCTTCTTGGGAGGAAAGCCTTAAGCCTTAAGAATTTGAGGTGGTTGCATCAGATTGGAAGCTCATGCATTGGCAACGTGGGAGGAAGACACTTAGCTTGCATTGATCACAACATTGCATTGATGGGGTGAGAAGGAGACACTTGGACTGCAGCCAAGTAGGTGGTGTCAACTTTGGTGAAGGTTTGAACGCCTATAAATATGGACAAAAGACTTCATTTTTAGATAAAATTCATAAATACCGTAAAAAGAGTGGGAGAGTTGAGCAAGTCTTGCGTTGGAGCCGAATCCATGCATTAGTCATAGAGGACGCATTGGACAGTGAGGTCTAAAAAGGACGCATCAACTTGAGACGAGGAGTTCTCCTAATTTACTCGTGCGTTTGGAGTGATTTCAAAGCCACCTGAAAGCTCTGAAAGTCTAGTTTTCAGGGTAGGACTGTCGGAGGAAAAGCTCAAAGGGATCGAGCTGGAAACTCAGAAGAAGAAAGAAGGGTCAGGGTGTCGAATCAGCTTGGGCCAGTCTTGAAGATTTTATGATTCCGGCCAAACCACGAGGAGTTCTGAGCTCAAATTTTAGGGAATGAAAAGGGAGCCCGAGGAAGAAAAGGGAACTACTAGAAAAGCTCCTACGCAATCAAGGTGAGTGTTTACTTAGTTTTATGCATTGATATGTGGATAAATGCATATGTAAGTGCCAAATGCATTCTTATGATATTATGTTGTTGCCATGATATTGTTTGTGAAATTTCTATGGAAACTGAGATTATACCCAGATTACAAAAGTTAGCATGCTTAATAAAAGGTGCTTGGTGGAAAAATATAGTAGGCCTCGGTCGGCGGGAAATAATAGTCGGTGATGACCAGCGGGAAATATAGTCAAGTACCTAAGCATGACTAGTGGGAAAAGAATTGTTGATGCACACATCGGCGGGAGAAGTGGGTTATAGGAAAGTTTTCATAAAAAGTTTTTATGATTAATAATGTATCCATGATATGAGCATGCCATGTATAGCATGGAACTGGAGGTTGATAATTGAATGGATGTATATATGATCATGCATAAATTATACTGGAATTGTGATTATGTGATTGATTTCCCAAAAATATCTTTGCAAAGTGATTATTATTCTAAAAGAACTACTCACTGGGCTTAATAGCTCACACTCTTCCAAATGTTTTCTTATACCCCCTCCCCCGTAGCGAAAGGTGAGGAGTTCCAGGGTACTGCTAAGGTCAAGGTCTGCCACATGCCACAGTTACACTTCCGGAGGGTTTTACAGTTGGTTGTTGTTGTAAACTTGTATTTAAGTCCTGGAGTTGTAAGAACATCACATTATTGTAATGAAATAGTCCTACTTAATCAATTGATTATTCAATTTATACATTGGTATCAGAGTTATTTCTGCAAGAGTTATTAGGCAGTAAGTATCAACGAAAGGGTTGATAACTGTTGCCAGTCACGCCCTTTCTCAGGCTCGGAGGGTGGTCTGGGGCGGGGTGTGACAGGTCCATCACATCTTACTCAAGAGTTGAGAGAGCCTCGACGTATTGGGAGGGTTGTAAGACAGCCTGACCGCTATATGGGTTTAACTGAAACCGTAGTCAACATATCTGATGATGGCTTAGAGGATCCATTTACATATAAACAGACAATGGATGATGTTGATCGAGATCAGTGGATCAAAGCCATGAGATGCCTTAGTTTATTGTATTTAGTTTTCTCTCTTAGCACTCAATTTTGTTGTAACCCACTAAGAGTTTTAATCTAAGTGGGAGTTTGTTGGGTTGTATATCCTAAAGCTCTTAGTTTTGTAAACAGTAAACATATATCAAATTTATTCAGACAATGGTTGTTGATTGTTTAATAACTCTAAATCCAATAAACTACGAACCCTTGGCTATTGTCATGAATACATGGACTTTATATGGAGACATAAACTTGATCAAGTTTGAGTAAAATAGCCTAAACCGTTTATAATACTTGGATTAGGTTGGGTACCTATTTCTGGAGATACTATCGAATATGGCCCACTTATTGTTACAAATGTTGTAAAGTGTCAAAATGATATGATCAGTTCGTTCATGTAGAGACATGTGAGCGGGGGTTTCTACACGATGAGAACGTGTAAGACAGACCACAAAATAATCATTGTTACGTATTAACATCGATTACTGTAAATACTGATTAATTTCACTTCTTCATGACCTAGATAACTTGATTTAAACCTTGAGTTGTATATAAACTTTTGTTTATTCGTGATTGTCTCTTGATCTGCATAGGTGAGGGTAAGCCCAGCGTCGCTGCTCAATATGTCTCCCATTTCAGGGATAAAATCAGGTAGATGGCTAAAGACATAGAATTTGCAAGATAGAATTCACTCCTACCCATTTTAGGAATAGTAGAAAGGTTATTTCTTAAAGGAAAAATCCCGGGTCTTGAAGTAGGGGCCCCATCCCCTCATTAGCCTGAGAAGGAATGGATTTAGTGATTATGATCCTAAATCAATTGTTCATTAGAGGGATAGTGGTACTTAAGGAGAAAATATGTAACTCAGGGGTATTTCGGTATTAGACCTAGCTGAGGTTACGAACAACTTGCGAAGGATCAACTTATTGATGATGGTTATATCAAATGGACACATAATATATCTACAGTGAGGGGAGTGCAACTACAAGCTATGGTGGACAGTCTTGTTAGTTAACGAATGTTGATTAACTAAGTTAAACAGTTTGACCGATTAGTCTCGAATCGTTAGAGCCCAAGATCTGTACGTCCATCGGGTCTTCTTGCTAGCTCAATATGGACAAAATTGAAGAACTAGGTGAAGTAAGAATTTGAAATGTTCAAATTCGGGTTTTAGGAAAAATTTTATTTTATATGAGATATAATTTACAATTAAATAATTATTCTTTTCTAGAGTATACTTGATCATTAGCATGAAAGTATTTTTTTTTAAAACTTGATTAATGTGATTAATCAAAGTTAGGTGTCTTAAACAATTTAATATATGATATTTTATTTAATTGAAATTGTTTTGATTAAATAATTTCCAAAATTTAAAATTGTATTTCATTTTGTTAATAAAAAAATTAGTTAGTGGAAAAATCCAATTATTGGATTTTTCCACTAATTAAGTGGATATTGAAGTTTCATTTCCCAAGCTTGACACCTAAAGATTACATGTTAATGGAGTTTGAGGTGGAAGACATGCAAAATGAGATTTTGCATGTATTTTCTCTACAAAAGGCCTTGTTTTATAATTTTGCAAGACTAATGTTTCCTCAACTTTTGACCTAAAATCTTCCACCTTATTCTCTTTAATCTCCTTCTTTCTATAGTGAAATTCTCTTATTTTCACTAACATAATGGTCCCACAACCGTGTTCTTCAACCAGAGAATAGCGAGATTTATCATTGGTGGTGTAGATCGAGCTTGTGAGAGAAAAATTGTGGTGGAGTCTTCAAAGGTTGTATTTTCTATCCCTTTTGCATGCTTATTCTTGTTTTTAGTGCAATTAGAATATTTTCGATTTCATTGCTTCCGTTGTGCATGCGTTCTTTATGTTCCATCACTTTTAGCACTAAGCAAGTGACATGTTTTTGTAAAGGACCGATATTTGGCACAAACTCCAACAACATAAGTGTGTTAATATTAGTGTTGAACACTTCGGCTTCCAACAGTGTGTGAGACTTCTCTCCTCTTCATTATCTTCCATTAGCTTAGTGAACTCCCTTCATTGACAAATCTTAGGTTCTCCCTAAGATAGAGAACTTCTTCTCGAGAATAAAGTCTTAGGCTCCCCGTAAGATCGAGAATCCCTTCTCAACAATAATACCTTGAGCGATTGGGATTTATACCCTAAAGTCTCGTAGTTTATTAGTTATTTGATATAATATTTCATATATGCAATTGTTAGCTATTCATTACATGAAAAACCATGGTTATTTCATGACCTGAACAATATGTAGTGGACATACAATTGGAGCATGTTTCAAGTAATAATCTAAAAGGTTTATATTATATGGCTTAAGGTTGGGTATCGCATCTTGGTAACACTATGGATATGATCCACTTTTAAATTGCTACAAATTTTATAAGTGTTACAAACGATTTGATCCAAATTGTTCATATAAAGACATGCAAGGGAAGGCATCTTATACAATGAGTTTGTATAAGACCAGACCAAAATACTTAATCTCTCATTGTAACATCGTTAATTCAAGAGATTAATGTTTCATAGGATAATCATGTAACTCGATCTCAATCCTAAATGAGTTATGAACTCCTATCGATGAGGGTAGTCTTTTGATTTATATGGGTGAGAGTGGCACAAGACGCAAACTCAATAAGCTTACCATTTTTGGTATTTTTCTTAGTAGAGAGGTAGAAACATTGCTACACAAGATGGAATTCACTCCTTCTCGCCTTTAGAGTAAGTAGAGGAGTAGTTCTCTTAAGTGTTGATTCTGGGTCTTGAACTAAGGGTACTCAGCCTCTCAGTAGCCTGAGAGAGACTCGGTTTATGGTAGGACCATAAGCAAATTGTTCATTAGAGGAAATAGTGGTACTTAAGAAGTTATAGGTAATATCAAGGTAAATAGTAATTTGACCTAGTTGTCATTATGAACTACTCGTGAAAGATCGACTTACTAGTAATGGTTAAATCCATGGATGCAGCATGGTTTAGCTTGAATAGTGCAACTAGGGGTCTTTAGTGAAGTAACCCATAGTTAATGAATGTTGATTAATTTAGTTAAAGAGTTTAATTAATTAACCTTGGATCATTGGATCTTCTAACATTTAGGTCCATTAAGTCCCCATGCTAGCTTAATAAAGGTAAACAAGGACCAATAGCTTTGAAAGAATTTGAATTGTTCAAATTTATTAAGGGGATAATATTAATTGTATATGATACAATTAGTACAATATTTATAGATACATTATAGTATAAATTTAATTTTGAATAAGATTCAAAATTATACTATATGTAATAAAAAGAGATTTAATATATTTGAATAAGATTCAAATAATAATTAATATGAACAAGATTCATATTAAAATAACATGGAATAGATTCTTAATAAAACTATAGATTAAAAGTTAATATGAATAAGATTTAAATATTTAATTAAATATTAGATATTTAATTTTGTAAATTAATTAATTAATTTGAGTTGGTTACTAATTATTATAATTAATAATTAAGTTAATTAAATTAACTTTATTCAATTTAATTTAATGAAAGTCGGTGGTTTCATTTTTTTTTTAAAATCCCTCTCACTTCTCATTAAAAGAAGGTGGGAAGTTTTTCTCTTAACAAGTTATTTGTTGTAGAGAAAAACTAATGCATCAAATTGATCCCTCTCTCAAGATTCAAAGGAGAAAAAATTTTCTCTGTCAAATTCCTCTCCACAGCACAAAATTCCCTTTCCTTTTCAAAAGAAGATTGCCACAAATCGCTCCTTGCCAAGAGCATAGCAAGGAAGACAATTTGGAGGTGTCCTAGTACGTAAAAGATTAGTTACAGAGAAGAATAATATATGTTTCTTCTTTTCTGTGTTGTAATTTTAAAATAAAATTGAAAAAAAAAATGATCACTCGCTTCTACTGTGAGATTCGATCACATCAATTGGTATCAAGTCAAATCGTACTTGTGATTTTATTTTTAATTTTATACAGAATTGAATGTTGGGTACATTTTACTGTGTATATGAGTTGCAGGTTTATTTTGCATAATAGATTTTTACACGTATTGATACACAAGATTTACAACTTTGTTACTTTGATTTGATCAATGTAAGGGTCCGTGTTATGGGTATTTTTTCTATAATTCGAGTCTATAAGTTTGAGTCATTCGTTGTGAAGTGTTTGCTGTGATAAACGCCAAAATAGAGGTGAAAGAAAGATTTCGAAGTGCAGACCCGAGAGGTTTCTATGCATATTTCTTCTATTAAAATTTTTTGTGCATCATTAAAATCTTCTAACTGCCATCCCCATCGTTTATGTGTAATGGAAAGATCACGGTAGTTTTCTTTCATGAACATGGGAAAATTTAATTTTAAATAAATATTTTATTTTGTTTTAATAGATTAAAATTAGAAAATAAAAAATTAATAATAAAATATTGCCTATAAGGAAACCCTATCTAGGAATGTTCTGGCGGATAGGGGTATTTAAGCTGATTGTTAGGAACACCCCTATCTGGTAACTGATCTGGAAGTTGAATTAGTCAATATTTTATTAAACATGCAATAATATTTTAATTTATTAAAATCTTTAATAGATTAAAATACTGCAATAAAACTATCTAATATACATGTTATATTGGAAAAGAATATTCACTTAGATAATGTTTTAGCCTAATTTACCAAGTATTGAAACCTCAATTCTAAAATACTTAGTGGGAAAAAAATGTATATGATATGTTATTTTCTCTTAAGCTCTTCGTATAAATTCACAGCATGAGATTCATATTTAGCCTTGTGTCGCCTTGGGCGCAACCTCCTTCGAAAGATATTTATATAGGTCAATACCAAGGTGAATGAAGAAAGTGTTTATAGTAAGTGGGAGAAGGACATGTGTCAACATATCCTATGGTCTCCTTCAATGGTGGACAATGTGAGGCTTCATGCTCGGCTTCGTCTCGCCTTGGGCACGACCTCCCTTTAGAAGGTGTTTGCATGGAGTCAATATTGGATAGGGTCACTATAGTTTTTACATCATTATTATCCTTCCCTTTGGCAGGTTTATTGCATAACTATAAGATCTAAAATGAAGGGACACATTTACAAATAATCATTAAGCAAGTTATGATTTTTTAACGGGATAAATGATAATTAATCGTTATATGAATAAGAATTATTCTGGTATAATGATTGATTAAGAATATCTCAATCCAGTGAAGGAATAATTGACCACCATCCAGTAATGTCTATTTTAATCACTGGAGTATTATAGTAATAAAAATAATTAATTAATATGAATAGGATTCATATTAAATCGATAGGGTTCTCTTTTAATTTCTGTGACGAAGGATAATTGATTACATATTATCAATAAAGATTTCTCTCATGCATTTTAATCTTTGATTACCAATATGAGTCAAATAAATTTTAAAAAATGCTACATGAAGAATGGCATTGACACTCAATGACAATGTACTTTTTTAAAGTTTTCTTTGAATGGGAAACGTTCTCTATATACTGTTGCCAATTCATTATATGATTGATGAATCATAAAATGAGAAAACTTAAATTTATCTTCTAGTAGACATATTAGATGTTAAACATAGAGGATAAAGGATCAGACAACAACATTGGATGTTGAAGTCAATATAAGTTTAATTTAGATCATTATCTAAATACTATCAAGATTAAGTATTATGATAGTCCAAGAAAATATAACTTTTGTGACTGAAGCTAATAAGAAAATTATTTCCAAATTAATCCAAGAAATCATACTATGGGAAATTTTAGAAATACTTTAAAATGGAAGAATATAAGATGAAAGGTAAATTTGATTTATTGTGTTTTTAGTGGAGAACAAAGATTTGTACCAAGATAGATGAATTGGATTCACTATCAAAAAATTTCTTCATTACAATTAAGTTGTATTTCTTAGAAAATATATATTTATGTAGAGTAGCTTCTATAAGTTAGTACTAGGAAGCTCATCTCAGTTAAAATAATGGGAGACATTATAATGTCATTACTTATTTATGCTGAAAATAGTGTTTTTATGACCATATAAAAAATTTAACTTTTCCTAAATTTATTACTACATAATTCATAAAGTATAAGTGTTTTTAGTAATAATGCATATTTTCGAACGTTGTTTGAAAATATGTTCAGCCTTAAAGAAGTAAAATTTGTGTGTTAAAAGTTAACAAGTCTAACTATTTTACTGAGAGATTAAGGATTTATGAATCCATAACAAAAAGATAAATTCTTTTCTCCTTAAATATACTTTCCTTTGGCATTTTAAGTTGATTATGATTAATTTAATGACTATTACAAGCAATTCTCTAAAGGTTAGAGTTAAGCTACCTTACCTGTGTAAAGATCTTGTCTTTCATGCAACAGAGTCATTGAACCTTATTAGATAAAGTTAAATAACCAAAAAACTTGTTAAGCTTACATATTCTAACCTGAGTGGTCTGAAGAATGTAAGAGTCATTTTAACATCATAAATGTGTCAACAATGTGTGATGAATGTTTTTATATAAATTGTTGGGGTTGATACCCTAAAGTCTCGTATCCTGTAATTTGTAAACAGTTTGTAGGAACACTTGTGAAGTATAATATATGATATTTTACTTCACTTCTTGATTTTGTTCAGTTGAATGTTTTATTTGCTTTACCACAAACCAATAAACCTAAAATCCCTAGTTGTCTATATGTAACTTAAGCATGTATGTGGTGACATACAAGTGGATCATGTCTTAAGTGATAACCAAAATGGTCTATAGTATATGGATATAGGAGGGAAACCTTATCCTGACAATGCTACGAATGCGATCTGCTTTGTGGAATAGTTGCAAGTGTTGTAACTTGTCACAGATGGTCTGATCCTGATGATTCGTGTAGGGGACATGCGAGTGGGGGCGTCCTATACAAAGAGTTTGTATAAGACCTGACCAAAAAGTGTTAACGTCTCGTTATATAACATCGTTCATGACGGAGACTTCACTTCACTAGGATGACCATAGGTAACATGACCTCGATCCTGAGTGAGTTGGGAACTCCTGCCACTGAGGGCGGTCCTTTGATTTGCATGGGTGCGAATGGCTAGGTCGCCGACTCAAACCTACCACTTTGGGGATTCGTCTGATTTGGGAGCTGGAAACTTAGCTACACAAGATGGAATTCACTCCTTCCTCAAAGTAAGGGTAAGTAGATAGATAGCTCCATTAATGGCTGATTCCAGGGCTTGAACGATGTGGCACCACACACCTTCTCTTGGCCCAAAAGATGTTCACATATAGTTGGACTATGTTGTATTGTTTATTAGAGGGATCAGTGGTATTTAAGGAGTGAGATGTAACTACAGGGGTAAAACAGTAAATTGGCCCAGCTGTACTTACGAGCATCTATGAAGGGTCATCGTAATCATGATTGGTTGATCTCATGGTTGATCTCGTGGCTAAAGAGTTTAGTCAGCTATTCACGCACCGTTAGAGTTTCGAGCCATAGGTCCATAAGGTCCTCTTAGTAGCTTGGATAAAGTTGAGAATAAGTTTTTGTTTGAAATGTTAATTGACAAGAGGGAGTTCGATTATATATGATATAATTGAACTGGTTAATTATATATGATATGATTGACTAAATGTATGAGATAGATTATTTTTTAGGAAATTGGATATAAATATGATTTACACTACTACAAAATCTACATTACTTGACACTTGTAGTTTTTAATTACTTGACGTTTCTATGGAAAAAACGTCAATAATATGATTTTGGACAAAAAAAAATATCAAGTAAAATGGTTAAAAAAGCGGAGATTGACGAAATATTTCGGATTTTTTCACGCGAACCTTTACTTGACACATTTTCGTGTCAAATAATATAAGGTCTTACTTGACACGTTTCACGTGTCAAGTATAAGAAGCTCTTACTTGACATTTTTTTCATGTCAAGTAAAAGGGTTAAAAAAGTGGAGATTGACGGAAAATTTCGGATATTTTCACGCGAACCTTTACTTGACACGATTTTCGTGTCAAGTAATATAAGGTCTTACTTGACACGTTTCACGAGTCAAGTATAAGAAGCTCTTACTTAACATTTTTTTCGTGTCAAGTAAAAGGGTTTAAAAAATGGAGATTGACGGAATATTTCTGATATTTGATAGGCCTCCAATTATGTGCCACTCATCGTCTACTTCTACTAAGAGATCGTGTAGCTGAGCTAAGCGATCGTGTAGTAGAGCTCACCGATCGTGTAGCATTTGGTAGGTGATCATATAGCATTTGGTAGGCGATTGTATAGAAACTGGTAAACGATCGTGTAATTTTTTGTAAGCAATTGTGAGTTCCGAGTAAGCAATCGCGGGGGTGTTTGTGGGCGCGATCGTGTAGCATTTGGTAGGCGATCATATAGAAACTGGTAAGCGATCGTGTAGTTCCAGGTAAGCGATCCTAGGGTGTTTGTGGGCGATCGTCTAGTGTTACTCAGCGATCGTGTAGCAGAGCTCAGTGAACATGTAGCATTTTGTAGGCGATCGTATAGAAACTAGTAAGCGATCGTGTAGTTTTGGATAAGCGATCGCGGCATTTTTGTGGGCGATTGTCTAGTGTTACTCAGCGATCGTGTAGCAGAGCTCAACAATCGTGTAGCTTTTGGTAGGCGATCGAATAGAAACTAGTAAGCGATCGTGTAATGTTTTGTAAGTGATCGTGTAGTTCCGGGTAAGCGATCGCATGTTATTTGTGGGCGATCGTCTAGTGTTACTCAACAATCGTGTAGCAGAGCTTAACAATCGTGTAGCTTTTGGTAGGCGATCGTATAGAAACTGGTAAGTGATCGTGTAATATTTTGTAAGTGATCGTGTAGTTCTGGGTAAGCAATCGCGGGTTGTTTGTGGGCGATCGTCTAGTGTTACTCAGCGATCGTGTAGCAGAGCTAAGCGATCATGTAGAGTCTTTATTTTTTACTCAACGATCGTGTAGAGACTTTATTTTTCATTTCCCTCTTAAATTAAAAACTCTTTCTCTCTTCCTTTACTTTACTCAGCGATCGTGTAGAGACTTTATTTTTTGTTTCCCTCTCTCTCCCATTTTTATTTTTCTCTCAAATTTGGTTTCCCTCCTATCAAAATTATCAAATAAAATAATATTTCCTCCCATTTTCATTTCCCTCTCTCAAATTTAAAACTCTTTCTATCCTTCTTCACCATCTCACTCACGACCTTCCCCTTCCCCCCAATTTTTTTCTTCGTCCGTGTGCCCGAGAGCCCTAGCTGTCATCAGCCTACATTCTCTCCTCGCCTCCGTTCGCGCCGCTGTTATTGAGTTTTTCATTCCGTCATCTACTCAGTCGCACTAGCCCTCTCCCTCATTGTCTGCTCAGCTCCCTCGTTGTCTACTCAGCCACTCCAGCTGGCTAGTTGTGCACGTCGTTCACGAGTCTTCAGCCCTGCCCAGATTTGTAGCCGAATGCCCTCAACTACTTCCGTCGCTTCAATCGCGCCCAGATCTATAGCCAAACGCCCCCAACCATTTCTGTCTCTTCAATCAAGTTTGTCTAGCCAAATACGCTATCATCGTCGAGGTCATCCATGTCTTCGTTGAGGTCTAGCTTTGTAACAGATTTGTTCAAGTATGGGTTTCACTCTATCTCGTCAGATCTATACTCCATTTCACTAGAATCTTGTATTTTTGGGTAAGGTTTTGGAAATTTTTGTGAGTTTTAATTACTTTAGTAGATTTCTTGGAAATTTTTGAATACCCATAAGTTTTTTACCTAAATTGATTGATGCTCTTTGTGATTTGGCTTTAGATTCAAGATTCGAAGAACATTAATGTGCTGTCCAACAGGTTGATATTGATTTTGGTAAGATTTTTGGTAAGTATATGAGGTATAACTTGTTTGCTATTGGATATTGAGTTTATTTCAATGTTGCCCACAATATTTTGGTTGGTGTTGGTGGCTTTACATGAAAATTTGTGAAAATAAGTTTTGACATTAACTTAATAATACCTGTCACTTTTTTGGTGTTAGATTGAAGTGTTGGAAGGAGTTGAGTTGCTCTCCAATAGGTTTGAGACCGATCTTGGCAAGGTTTTGATAAGTTTGGAGATTAGTATTAATAGTTCTTTGTTACCCATTGAAGTATTGGTCTAATAATTGAGTTATTTTCAATTTTTGATGTTCAATTTAAAGATTTCAAGGGATTGAAGCCACTATCCAAAAAAGTTAGCAATGTTTGGACGTTTTGATAGATATTAAGGCCTTCAAACTCTTTTGGAATTTGCGTTTTGTAACCATTATTATTGAACTTTTCGTAGGTTGGATTACGTTGTTATATTTTAACACTTATTTATATATTTTGAAATTTGATGTTATCGCCCTTAAACATGACTTGCCTGACCCTTAGTTCTTGATCTTTAGACTTCAAAGCTCAATGTATAGATTAAATAATGTACTTTGTTGAGAGGTTATTTATTAAACAATTTGTCACTTTTGTGTTTGTTGAAAGTTAAGTTTTGTATACAAAAGCAATAGTTGAGATTTTATTTTGTGCATGTACATATGAAAGAGAAATACTGTTGTAATTTGTGAGTGTTCATAGTCGAACATATGGATTTTTAGTGAATATATTGAGTTGATAAATCTTAAATGTGTTATGTTTATTTATTTGATGTAATTATATTGTTGGAATACAAGGTTAAAATGAGAATATCGATTGGGGCATTTAATTTGAAAGCAAAAAGACATATACTTGACACATAAAAAAGGTCAAAGAATATCACATTATACTTGATACTTGAATAAACTTGACATACCACCAATGTGAAGTATATTATCTTACTTGACACGAAAATTGTATCAAGAAATATATTACTTGACATTTTTTCGGAATCAAGTTATCACACTATACTTGACACTCGAATAGTTGACGCTTTTATAAGTTTGAAGTATACCCACACTGGAAAAAGGTCAAGTAATCCAATTTCTGTAGTAGAGTTATATCAAGTAAAGGAGAAAAATACTATAGTAGATATATGATATCAAACTATAGGTTAAGAATATAATATGATTATATTAATTAATAAATTAATTAGGCGGTTATGAGATAATTGGCCTAGTATTTCTCCAGAATCGTGCGAAAGTGAGAAGTTCGAATTCAATTCTTGTAACTGAAGAATAAAATGAATATTGTTTTCATTTTTGCAGACACGCAGAAAAATTGCTCAAGGTGTGAACCTATACGATCGCATAGCATTGAGAGCCTATACGATAGTACCCATCTTTTTAAACGATCGCACACTCGCACAATAAACGTCGCCCACGATTTCTAAATGATCGCTTACTTTTTCTAGACGAGCGCTTAGCACGCAGACCTAAACGATCGCTTACCAATTGATAGACGATTTCTTGGCCAAACCTACACGATCGTGTAACTTTTTCTAAATGACAAGCATTCGACTATACGATAGTCTTCTACTATCTCCCACTTGCTTGTTCGTACTACACGATCATCTTTTCCTCTACCAATTCCATCAAAGTCCACCCTTTGGATTCTCACTCCGAGAATACTGAGGGCTTTGAGTGGTGGTGTCATCCTCGGTTGCTGTTGGTTTGTGTGCTGCTGATCGTGTAGACGACCGTAGTGCTAGTAGGCAGTTGTTTGCTTGATCATAAGAAGCATAGAGGAGTTCGCTTCCGCTGGACTGAGTTTGGTTGAAGATTGTCTTCAACTGGTACGTTTATTCGGTCTTTTGTATTTTAATTGGTAAAGCATGACAGTAATTAGTGTTGCAATGCATATCTGTTTGTTAGAATATATGTTTGGTAATTCTGTCACAATGAAATCGAAAAGATCTACTTTTGCTCATGGGTACTCTTGTTTAAGAGTTCCTTCATAAATATTTTCATCTAATGCTAATTAAGTCTCATTCTCTTTGAAATGTTCAAAAGAAATTATACTAAAGTTTAAATCAATTAGGTATGCCTATCAAGACATTATGATTAGATTAAAATAGTTTGTACATGAGTCTATTGTACTGCGCCTAATTGAAAAGATGTGATTGAATCCCTACTCAAGCATTAGATACAATTTTGGATGAAATTAACAAGTAATATGAGAAATTTGACCTTGTTAAACTTGGTCATTTAAAAGTTACACGCTATTGTTAAGCTCTGGTTAGGACATGTAAAAGAAATTGCATTTTGAATATTATTTCTTCGAAAACTATTTGAGAAACAATTTTGGATTATATAAGTGTTGTAAAACTAGTTTACCACATTTCATGATTTGGGTACTTTAATATATTTGTATTGACAAACCCAATATGTACATAAATATTCAAAGATATGCCTAAATGTAAGTTGTCATTCAGGATTTATAAAATGGTCTTTTACTCAGTTTCTAATAAAGTAATGTATTTGTGTGACAAAAAAACTGTTTTATTAAAATGATTAACAAAAGGCTACAAAATCTATAAAGTTGTTAAATAGTGTTGATGAATTGATTCTAAGTAAAACCACATGATTATTAACAAGTGTTATTAACCATTTAATTACATTTGGGAGTCAAACGAATTCTAATTGTCAACCAGATAAGTCTCCGTTATAGTGAGAGAGTTATGAGATGACTCAACTGTTGGGATTGGTGTCGTAAATCTCTCTTATATTCTCGTAGTTTGTAAACTTTGTATAAACAAATTTTTATTAATAAAATAATTGTTATTTTATGAGTATACACTCAATCCAATAAACAAATATTCTAGGTTATTTTATGTAATTTAAAAATGTATGTAGAGACATACAGGTGGATCATGTTTAAATGATAATCTAAACGGTCTGTAGTAGATGGATAAGGTTGGGTACCTTATCCTTGTGACACTACGGATACGGCTCGCTATGTAGATGTTACAACTATAGTAAAGTGCTACAAATGATATGATCCTGATCATTTATGTGTAGACATGTGAGTGGGGTATCCTATACAAAGAGTTTGTAATAGACCGGAGCAAGAAATGATTAGTCTCATTATATAACACCGTTAATAATAGAGACTTACATTTCACTAGGATGACCATAGGTGACATGATCTGAATCCTGAGTGAGTTGTGAACTTTTGCCTATGAAGGTGGTCCTTTGATTTATATGGGTGAGGATGACCAGATTATCGATTCAATATACCTACCATTCGGGGATTCGTCTAATTAGGGAGCTGGGAATAGAGCAACACAAGACGAAATTCACACTTTCCCTAATGTCGGGGTAAGTAGATAAATTGCTCCTTTAAGGGTTGATTTTGGGGCTTGAACAATGTGGTCACATCCTCTCTTGGCCCGAGAGGGATTTTGATCATAGGTTGACTATGACTTATTGTTCATTAAAAGAATCAGTGGTAGTTAAGGAGTTAGATGTAACTACAGGGACAAAATGGTAATTTTAACCCAGTTGTACTTTCAAGCAATTTGTGAAAGGTCATCGTATTGTTAACTGGTTATATTCAATAACACATAAATGTATCTGTAGTGCGATGAGTGCAACTGTCGACCTTTAATGGAGTGACCGATAGTTAATGGATGTTGAGTAATTTAATTAAATAGTTTAATTAATTATCCAAGTAATATTGGAGCTTCAATCTACAAGTTCATAAGGTCCCCTTTTTAGCTCAACAGAGATTATTGATAATTAATTTTGGATTAATTTGAATTGTTCACATTAATTGAGGAAATTAATTATATGTGATATAATTAATATATTGTATTTGATACATTATAATATAAAGTTTATTTTAAGAGGAATTAAGTATTTGAATGTGATTCAAATACTAATTATATGAATGAGATTCATATAATTAAATTTAGTATAAATGTGATTTATATTAAATACCACAAATGATTGAGAGAAATAAAACTATAGGTTATATTGTATTTGATACAATATGAAAACTATAGATTATGTGTTATATTTGATATAACATATAGTTATATATACATATAATAAGTTAGTTAGTATATATATATATATACTACTAATTAAATTGATTTTATTTTAATTTAATTTAATTTTAAAATTAAAGAGAGGGACTTAAAGTCCCTCCCCTTAATCCTCTCTCTCAATCAAACGTGTAGGAGAAAGGGTTGTTCAGTTATCGAATCACTCATCTTCTTCCCCTTAACTCTGAGTGTCTAGGTGATTCCCTTTGGGTTTTTGAAAAAGAAAACACATAAGAAAAATTTTCTTTTTCTCCCCTCTCAAAATCTTTTCCCTCCTCCCAAATAACATAGTATAGCCCACATCTCCTACGAATTCTCAAACCGTAACAGAGAATACAGGAGGTTCTCTTATGGTGGTGGTCATTTGAATTGCTTTATTTTTGTACGAGTTTCGAAGAGTTGATGACAAGAGAAGGAATTACATGAAGACCTTTTGACTTCAAGAGTAAGTTGCTCTTTTCTATAATTCCTTCCTTTTAAGCATATTGTATTTTATTGTATAATGCATAATTTTCTATTCTATAAATTGGGATTTTGTGAAAAATGAAAATTAAGAACGATCCCGCTTCCGCTACGGAACTTCATCGTTCCTTCATCAACCTTTACAAAAACTTACTTGAAGTAAATATTGTCATGTTATATGACAAGATGAAGACTTATTTACCTTAAAAGTAGTGGGAGAGTTATGAAATAACTCAACCTTTACAATGACTTAATGGAAGTCAAAGTTGTCATATTAGATAGAATTGAAGAGTATTGACAAGAAGGTAATATGTCAAAGTCATGAATCATGAGATAAAATCTATGTACTTCATCTCAATGTGGATTTGTGGATTTTCTTGATGAGGGTAAAATTCATATGATATGAATTGATCTACAAAGTAGACTTAAAAGTGTAGAATATGAAGATACATATCTTCAAAGTAAGATTCTTGGAAAATGGTGAAAACCATCGTGAGAGAAATTAGACTTTAAATCAATTTTCTCACTTGTTGCTTTAATAGAGTCCTTATGAATTATTTGATTCATTGTTGCATATGAGATATGTAAAAATGAATTAATTCCTTTTTATGAAAAGAAGTTCTTTGCTTCTACATAATTCAGAAAAAATTTCAAAGAATGAATTGTAAAAGATTTGCGAATTGTACATATTCATTTCAGAAATGAATTACACAATTAGAATCCTTGGATATAAAGGGTTTGATAAAAGTATTATAATCCATGACTTTGAATAAATAATAATGTTCTTGAACTGACAAGGAAGTTATTGTTAAATGCTAGGTGGGCTATATTGATGTCTTATTATTCATTATGAATGAAGTAAAATTTCACTATAAAAGTTTGGCTACCTAACCAATTTCAAATGAATGATTTGAAATGGTATTGTATATTAGATGTTCAAATAGATTTTTTAAGGACATAATGTTAAACTTGTCTCAAATATCTTACATTTATAAAAATTGTCTGTGAATGTTCGATGCAATAACTTCAAATAGAATGATAGTGTATCGTCCTAAAGTGAAGTTGATAAAATCTGAGGAAAAGGTTCTTCAGACACCTCAAGTGTTGATGATATATGATCAATTATCTTCTTTATGTTGGAGACAGTTAATAAATGAGACTAAATTAACATTAAAATACAATTGTTTAGTTATATTGGTAAAATTAATGGTATGACCATTGAGTATAAAAATTAAAATTTCTCAAAATATCTATGGATAATGAGATATTTGTGTACACACCGGAGATTACAGGGATTTAAAGAAATCCATGTTAAGATTTATCCTTGTTGGTCTAGTATGGTATACTAGGCAATTATTTTCCTTGTGAAGCAATAATTTGCATAGCCATAGCATATCCTTAAAAATATGAAAGTTGTTTCAGATATGAATTAGTCTATCACACTTTATGAGATAATATTAGGAAACACTAAGGGTAAAGGCAATTTGAGAGAAAGCATATGGTAGTGACCAATATGGTTTTATGATATATATTTTGATATATAAATAAATAAATAAAAACTTTCTAGGCTAAAGTGTATGTCTAGGACCTACGAGACATGTCACTTATGCACTAGGACAAGTGGGAGAACATGTTGGGTATAGAGTATGCCTTAGGATACATGTCTCACTCGCTGGCTTATCGACTTTAGTGAAATTGAGAGATTGTTGGGATTTATATCCTAAAGCCTTGTAGTTAATTAGTTATTTGATATAAATTAATTATTTTATATATGCAATAGTTAGTTATTCATTATACGAAAATCTAACATTATTTCATGAGACTTGAACAGTATGTAGTGGACATGCAGTTGGATCATTTTTCAAGTAATAACCTAAAAGGTTTATATTATATGGATTAAGATTGGATGTCTTATCTTGGTAACATTATGGATACAACTTACTTTGTAATTGTTACAAATATTGTAAGTATTACAAACGGTTTGATCAAAATCGTTCATATAAAGACATGCGAGTGGTGGTATTCTATACAATGAGTTTGTATAAGACTGAGCCGTGAATACTTAGGAGGTATTTGTAGCGCAGAGTAAGTTATTATAGTCTAGGGTTATAATAAACTGTGTTTAGGGTGCCGACTATTATAGTCTGGTTTATAATAGTTAGTGTTTAGGGTGCAAAGTATTGTAGTCTGTGTTATAATAGTCTGTGTTTGGAGTACATGTTATTATAGTCTAAATTATAACATTTTGTAATTTGAATGTAGATTATTTTAGACCGTGTGTAACTTTTTCTACTATCGTCTTTTATATAATTATGCATATGAAATATCATATTTTGAAAATATAATTAAAAATATATGTTCCACCAATTTATACAAAATTAATTTGATTTTAATTTATGTTAAAAGCTAACCGCCATTTTTTTGTCATTTTGGAAGGTACCTTGGTTAACATGGCAAAAAAAAAAAATACATTACATTCGGATGCAATTCATGTGTTTCATATATAAAGCTCTCTTTTCTGGAGGTATAAAAAATGTAAAACAAAATAACTAACTCATGATTGCATGATTAAAAGATGACCAGGAAGATTTTATACCAAATCTACTATAAACTTAAATGCATAATTGAAACAAAGTAATCATTGTTCTCTATCGAAAAGCAACCTAAAACACGGGTTGATCAAACATTCTCTTGAAGGATGAGGTTACAATAGTCCAACTTCAGGGTTTTGGAAACGGATAAGAAGCTCTCTATATCTTGCACACTATGGAATATAATTTGCATAAGCTTCACCCTCTGTTGGTTATACAATTCTGGAATATCTTGGAGTTGGTTTACGACTTCTGCACACAGTTCAACCTCAGTTGTACGCTTCTTTTTCGGCCATTTTGCAATCACTTTCAATTGGTCATGTGCGAACTCCATCACATTTCTAACAATCTCTGCCGTTTCAGATTGATTCCCACTTTTCTTCCTCTTACTTCCTCTCGAAGCATTTCCCCTTCAGTGCTTCGACCAGTGCATGTTCCATGCATGTCATCCTATGACATGTCCATTCCCCGACTAAACATCGTGGGGATGTTTGAATCCTGTGATTCATG
Source organism: Benincasa hispida (assembly GCF_027475165.1). Lineage (NCBI taxonomy): Eukaryota > Viridiplantae > Streptophyta > Magnoliopsida > Cucurbitales > Cucurbitaceae > Benincasa > Benincasa hispida. The sequence continues at coordinate 62,452,971 of NC_143480.1, read as the reverse complement.
AATAGGAACACCATCATTCATATGGTTTGGCACATTAAAACCCAACCTCCGCAAAGGGCTTTGACAATCCTCTTATAGCTCGATCCTTTCTGAAGACGTAGGCCATATCATCATAGTATGGGAACGACTTATGTAGAAGCCCTTTTGCTGTAGGATAACTCTACATGAAGGGTAAATTCGATGTTATGACGAGGTTATCAATATTCATAAATCAATTTAGATAAAATTGCACATTCATCCATCCATCGAATAACTCCCACTCTGTAGTGATACATTGAAATTCATTATTCCAGCCAAATCCACTACAAGTCAGTCCTCTCGTTTTTGCGATCGCTTGGTAAGTTTTCTTTAGGGATTTGACTCGATAATCTATAGTCAATGATCCTTAGATATTACAGTCGGACAACTTTTCAGCTATCATACGTTGTACTCTGCCAAGTACCCAGGTCGAAATGTCCCATTGTCTGATCTCCATCCACCAAATGTGACCAACGCCACCAAGCACTCGACCAGCTTCGCTTCTTCCTCTTTAGTCCAAGTGTGTTTTAAGGCTCTTGAGGAACTTGACATTCAAGTGTATACACGTACACATTTTAATACAATTAAATAATAAACAAAAATATGGAACATAATTAATGGGTAAAGTGAAGTACAAAATATAGTAAACATAATGATATTAAGAGACATCTGAATGAAGTCATTTCACAACACAGAACAAAGAAAATAAGTGTTTTAATTGATTAAAGAAGCATAAAGGCACTACACATTACGCAACTCCCATTCGGTAAACATCTTTGTGCCATTTTATCCCTCTATTATTTCCATTCATTTAAAATCTCAATGTAATTGATCTCATTTCCCCTCCCCAGTTGTAGCAAAGTTTGAATCCACCTCATCCAAATCCTAGGTCAGTTCATTGTTAGTCATCTCCCTATTGTTGGGATTATGCAAAAGGCTCCACGTCCTGATGGTTCAACATTGGATTTGTGATTTTCCTATCAAGATTTCTCATCTACCTTTCAACAACCCAAACGTTCTCTCAAATTCTCATGGAGTTGTTGGTGCATTACCTCCTCCACGCCACTCTGAAAGATGATATCTTTCACTTATATATGGAGCCAAAAAAATAAACCTCTACATTTGGGTACCCGACATCATATAGATAATAATATCATGTTAAACGTCCAATCGTTTCAAATCTTATATTAGAAATCCAGTGAGTAGGGACAGATAGTATGTGTAACTAGTTACCCTTCGGAACCTTCAATCTGTTAGGTCGTGATATTACTGAAGGAACCCCTATGAAGGGGACCGTAGCAAAAACAAATCATCTCAATTTCTAATCCTTTTTTAAAAGAAAACAATTTACAAGACATGCATTTGGAAAAATATAAATCATACAACATGCCAAAAAAATAAACCAAAAAGGTTTAGGAAAACTTACCCTTGAAGACATTCTTCAAACGAATCCCTCGAACACTACCAAGACGGAGTCCTCAGTATTCTCTAGTGAGAATCTAGGAGGTATGGGCTCTAGAGTGTTTTGAAATTGAGGGAGAATGAGGGATTTGAGAGAAAAACCATGGGAAAGCAAAGAACTAAAAAAAAAAAAAAAAAACTTACAAAGAGCAACTTTCTTTCTATCGTTTTTACTTTCTTTAACAGGTTTAAGAAAGAGAGACCTCCACCCACTTCTTACGTGAGTGGTGGAAAGAAAAAGATTGGGAGGGAGTTGTCACTCCCTCTCCTTAATTAATTTAAATTTAAATAATTTAAATTTTATTTAATAATAAAATAATTAATAAATAATTTTAATTCACAATTAAAATTATAACAAATATATATAATAACCAATCTATTATGTATTATGCAATCATATATTATATCATATATAACATATAACATATAATTTAATATTGTATCATATACAATATATAACTTATAGTTTCTTTTCTTTCTCTTATGGTATTTAATATAAATCATATTTACATTAAATTTTAATTTTATGAATCTAATTCATATAATTAACATTTGAATCATATTCAAACATTTAATTCCTCTCATAAATCTTTTATATTATAATATATCAAATATATTATAGTAATTATATCATATACAATTACATAAACTTAATTATATCATATATAATTAATTCCCTCAATTAATTTGAACAATTCAAATTAATCCAAAAATTGATTCTCATAAAATCTGATGATCTACCGAGGGGTTCTCATAGATCTGTAGCTTGAAGTTCCAACGGTTCGTGAATAATTAATTAAACTCTTTAATTAAATTATTCACCATCCGTTAATTGTCAGACACTCAACTAAAGATCGATAACTGCACTCTTCGTACTACAAATATATTTTTTTGGCCATTGGATATAATCAATCCACAGTACGACGAACCATGACAAATTGCTCGTAAGTACAGCTGAACCAATTTACCATTTTGTCCCTGTAGTTATATCTAACTTCTAAGTACCACTGATTTCTCTAATGAACAATAAATCATAGTCTCACTATAACTAACCCTCTCAGACTAGGAGCGCCATTGTGTTCAAGCCCTAAAATCAACCTTTAAAAGAGTAATTTATCTACTTTCCCCAACCTGTCTTGTGTAGCTGTGTTCCCAACTCCTCAATCAGACGAATCTCCAAAACGGTAGACATATTGAGTCGGCGATCTGACCACTCTCACCCATACAAATCAAAGGATCACCTTCATAGGTAGGAGTTCACAACTCACACAGGATTCAGGTCGTGTTACCTATGGTCATCCTAATGAAATGAAAGTCTCTATTAAGAATGGTGTTATATAATGAGACTAATCATTTTGTGATCAAGTCTTATACAAACTCCTTTGTATAAAATATCTCCGCTCACACGTCTCAACATGAATGATCAGGATCAGATCACTTATATCACTTTACAATAATTGTAACATCTACAAAGTAGGTCATACTCATATTGTCCCCAGAATAAGGTATCTAGTCTTATCCATCTACTACAGACCATTTAGATTATCACTTAAAATATGATTCTTCTGTATGTCTCTACATACATGTTTAAGTTATGAGATAACCATGGAACTTAGTTTATTGGTTTGTGATTAATGCAACAACAATTGGAATAAAATATCATATATCTTATTAAATAAACAATGAGTTTGTACATAACATTTACAAATTATAGGTCCCTAAGAGATTTAGGGAATCAAACCCAATAATTGCATCTCTAAGGACTCAAGAATCAGCTGCAAATTCTTCTCACCTGATAAGACGAATATGGAAATTGCCATTTATACTGCAACACGTAGTACATTTGTTGCAATTTCACCCTTCCTTGTCCTATACCTTGGACAATCAATTGTACTGACATTTACCTTGATGTACGTGCCATCTAACGCACCCAAACAATTCTGTGGTGGAACAAAAATAAAAAATATTCATGCGCATGTGCTCACCTAACAAATAAGTCACGTCGAACTAATGTTGGTGTAGTTGAAATGTATTTTAAACCATTTTCATCTCTGATCTGTACACGAGTTTGTGATCGGCAAAGGTTTTTATTACAATAGATTGTGTAATCGTAACGCCGCTAATAAAACGGGGTTGAAATGCCTAGAAATAGTCTCGCCAGACCGTACAAATTCTCTTTGAACTATTCGATTCTTAACGTCGTAGGCTAAGATATGTAAGAACATGGCAATTATCTCCTCTATATCTATAACTTCAGTTCTAATTAATCCGCCAGTTGTCTTAAGTAAATAACATAGAGTGGCAAACATCTTCTATCCATTCTTATACTTTGATGACAACATAAGTCAGACTGATGAATGAGTGGAAAGGATGCTAATTGTATAATACGATGTCTATTGTCGTGTGATGTGTTTTCTATCCTCCTATGGTCATTTAGTAGTAACTCTAGTATTAAAAGTAATTGCCATTGTGAAGTTGTGAATGTTATTATTATCGTAACTAATTCTGTTAGGTTCATTATGTACTCAAAAAGTTGGAACTGGTTCTGAATGAAAAATTTTAATCATCAAAATAATTACAAAATCTATTTTTATGTTCTTTTTTAACGTTATTTTAAAAATAAATACACGATCAATTGGTACTATATTTTGTAAAACAAATCCAGCGAATTGACTTTTTGTATTCTTTTTTAATGTCATATTAAACAATATTGTTTTTTTAAGTCTCAGTTTTTATGTTCTAATTTAAGTCCATCAAACTAATTTTTTAATTATTTTTCTATTCCATAGTAAACAAATGAGATTTACAAAATTGACTTTTTAAGTTTTTTTTTTTAATTCCACATCAAACTATTTTTTTTATTACACTATTGATCGGGACTCTCTTCTTAAAAAACTGATTTTTTTTATATTCTTTTTTAATGCCATATTAAACAACATTGTGTTTTAAAAGGCATGTTTTTATATTCTTTTGAGTTTAGCAAACTGATTTTTTGATTTTTTTTTATAGACTTGAAAAACTAATTTTTCATGTTTCTTTTATTCCATAGAAAACTTTTTTTTTTTGATACACTATTATTGATTAGGACTCTTTTCTTAAAGAATTTTTTTTTATGTTCTTTTTTAATGCCATATGAAACAAATTGTTTTTCAAGTCTCTGTTTTTATGTTCTCTTTGAGTCCAGCCAATTATTTTTCAAGTTTTTTTTTATACTTAAAAAACTGATTTTTAAGTTTGTTTTTTGTCCATAGCATGCTTTTTTTTTTTTTTTTTTACACTATTGATTGGGACTATTTTCTTAAAAAAGTTTTTTTTTTATCTTCTATTTTTTATGTTGTTCTATAAGCGAATTAAACAATATTGGTAGTTTTTTTTATCTTTTCTTCATCTTAATCTTTTTTTTTTCATGTTAACAATATTGTTTTTTTTTAGACTTAAAAAACTGATTTTTGTCCATAGTAAACTGCTTTTTTACACTGATTGGGACTCTTTTTTTTTAAGAAAAATTGTTTTTTATCTTCTTTTTTTCATGTTATTCTACAAGTGAATTAAACAACATTAGTTATCCTATTTTTCTCTTTTTTTTTTCATGTTAACAACAGTGTTTTTTTTTTTACTTAAAAAACTTATTTTTGTCCTTAGAAATTTTTTTTCTTTTTTTTTCATATTAATATTTTTTTAATCTTCTTTTTTTCATGTTATCCTTTTTAGTAAATAATACAACAATTTGATTTTTTATATTTACTTTTTTGAAAAAAATATTATTATTGTCAATCATCCAAACATAGCAACAAGTATAAGTAATGTTATTTATCTTAACATAAACAAGATTTATCAAATAGTCATCCAACTATAAATTCATTCAAGCAGCTATAAATTTCTCCAAATAGTTATAAATACGAAATAAACATATATTACTATTTTCATAATACAAATGACTATAATTAAGAATATATAAATATTCATCCAAATTACTATAGATTCATGTTAACAAACCTCACACAATGCTCGAGTATGCTAATAGTCCACCATGAAAATAGCACACAAAAAGTAATGATTAGCAACAAATATAAGTAAGATAAAGAAAAATATGTAATCTAAACCACGAAAAGAATTACATAAACCATAATAATGACAAATAGTTATCTCCTTAGCAAGAGAAAGTTGGTAAACAGTGTTTGATGCGGCTGATTCCTAACAAGACCAATCCTAAAACAATTTACAATAAAGAACATTAGTACTAGACGAAAGAAGTTATAACAGGGAGGCACTAGTCAACACTCATGATAAAAAAAAAAATGTTGGATAAAGAGGGAGAAGACATACCATTTGCATTTATGAAGTAGATAGAATTTGTTTGTTCTTATAGTTGAAGGCAAGTGAGACCATAGTTATAAAGTGCAAAAAAAAAAAAAGAAAAAAAAGAATAGGATTCAGTCTCAGAGTTATAAAATTCATTCATTGAAACTTGAATTTCAAATAGTATCATGAATAATGGTAAATGAGAAATCAACAATGCAGATAGAACGACCAACAATTGATCTTAAATCATAGACAACTAATGGTAAATTATTTCATTCAAGGAAGAAGAACTGAAAATTAGAGAAGAACAATATAGACAATAGAAACCAAAATATGCAAAGAAGTTCATGGTATTTTGAAATAAAACACATGATAAGAAAATATTTGAAAAAAAGAGAAATGACATACCAATTGCATTATACAAGTAGATGAAATGTGTTTGGCCTAAAGTTGAAGTGAAGTGAGACACATATATATAGTTGTGTGAACTATTGGCTCATGAAATTTTTTAAGTGAGATTCATATATAAATGAACATCAATGATTTTGACAAAAACCTATCCAATAAACAGTAACTAACAATCACTATCAATAAATATACAATAAATCATCCTAAAAAATGGGATATGACAATGGTGAATACAATAAACATTACCTAAAAACTACTGCCAATCAATATACAATAAACCATCCTAAAAATAGGGGATATGTTAATGATGAATACCGTAAATAATACCTAACAACCACTATCAATTAATATACAACAAACAATGGTCAAATAGTGGCCAAAAATTATAAAATGGACAAGCAATGGACAAATAGAGATTGAAATGAATAAACAATGGACAAACAGATACCAAAATTTATGGAAATGGCCAATCAATGGACAAACAGAGGCAAAAAGTAACAAACAATTGACGGATAGTAACCAAAATGGACAAACAATGGAACTACACAAAGAAAATCCTTCCTTCTTCATTATAATGAAAATAACCTAATCAAATAATCAAAACTCATCAAATACACTATAGAAAATACATGGAAAATAACCTAATCAAATTCATCAAATTCATCAAATAACCTAATTAAAATTACCAAAATCAATCAAATACCCTATAAATCAACCCAAGTATACCCAGTAGCCCAAAACACATATTTCTCCATTTTTTATAATTTAAAAAATGGATAAATAATGAACAAATAGAGACGGTAATAGCAAAACAATGAACATGAAACGGAATTCAGAGCATAATTTCAAAGCAAAATAATGAACATGAAACGAAATAATGGACAACAGTGGACAAACATAGAGTATAATTTACAAAATTTTGAGCTAAAATTGAAAAAAAAAAAAAAAAAAAAAGACCTCATCATCGACTAGGAAAGGGAAAAAGAAGATTACCCTCGACCTTCTCCCTACCAAGCTCTAGAACTCGTCCTTCACACCCTACCACTCTCCAAATGATAACCTCCAACCCCACCAAGCACAATCGTCCCTCAACCAAACAAATTAGGGCTTGTTTCGACAGAGTGAGAAGATTGAATAAAGCAGAAAAGGGAATCAAAGATTTGGAGCACGAGAGAGAGAGATCATTTGGAGCAGCAAGGGGAAGAGATACAAATCCAAATTTGTAGATCTATGGATCTTTGAAGGGTCTAGAGAAAAATATGCAAAAAGAGTACCACCATAAATGTAGATCTATAGATCTAAGGATCCAGATTTGGTTTCGATGGTGATGAAACTGACGAAGATGAAGAAACAAGAAAATAGATCTAAAGACGGAGATGTAAAGAGAGAAGGAAGAACATCATTGATTTGAGCATTTCGTTCGATCGAACAAGAAATGAGACAGAAGAAACGATGGAGAAGAGAGGAGATGATGCAAATAATGAAATGACAGAAATTGTGGCACTGGGAACAATGTTCCCTGGGGTTAATTTTGAAGATAATATTGCAGCTCCAACTAAAAATAGTTAGAGCTGCAAACATGGAGTGGGCTAGCCCATTCCAGCCCACTCCACTCTTGGGCCAAAATAGGCTCTTAATATCTCATTGTAATGTCATTAATTGAAGAGATTAATATTTCATAGGATAATCATATAACTCAATCTCAATTCTAAGTGAGTTAAGGACTCCTGTTTATGAGGGCAGTCTTTTGATTTTGATGGTACAAAGTAGTGCTAGGAACATTGCTATACAAGATTGAATTCCTCCTTAGGGTAAGTAGAGGAGTAGTTCTCTTAAGTGCTGATTTCGGGTCTTGAATAAAGGGTACCCACCCTTTCATTGGCCTAAGAGAGACTTAGTTTAGGTAGGACCTTAAACAAATTGTTCATTAGAGGGATTAATGGTACTTAAGAAGTTAGAAGTAATTATAGGGATAAAACGATAATTTGACCTAGCTGTCATTATTAACTGCTCGTGAATGTTCAACTTACTAGTAATGGTTAAATCCATGGATGAAACATATTCTACAATGCGAATAGTGCAACTATGAGTTTTTAGTGGAGTGACCCATAGTTAATGAATGTTGGTTAATTTAATTAAAGAGTTTAATTAATTAACGTCGGATCGTTGAAGCTTCTAATCTATAGGTTTATTAGATCCCCCTACTAGTTCAAACCAGTAAATAATGACCAATAGTTTTGAAAGAATTTGAATTCTTCGATTTTATTAAGTGAATAATATTAATTGTATATATGATACAATTAATATAATGTATATAGATGCATTATGATATAAAGTTAATTTTTATTAAGATTCAAAATTAAACTATATGTCATAAAAGAAGATTTTTTGTATTTGAATGAGATTAAAATAATAATCAATATGAATAAGATTTATATTAAAAACTATAGGCTATGAGAGAGCTTGAGATATATTTTAATAAGATTCAAATATTTAATTAAGTACTAGATGTTTAATTTTCTAAATTAATTAATTATTTAATTAATTTAAATTAGTTATTGATTATTATAATTAATAATTAATTAAATTGAATTAAATTTATTTTTAAATGGAGTAGGTGGTTTTATTTTTTTCTGAAAAATCCATCATACTTCTCATTAAAAGAAGGTGGGAAGTTTTCCTATTGACAAGTTAGTTTTTGTAGAAAAAACTAATGCATCAAATTGATCTCTCTCTCAAGCTTCAAGAGAGAAAAAGGTTTTCTTGATAAATTTCTTCTCCACGACACAAAATTTTCTTTTTCTTTTTTGAAAGGAGGTTCCCACAAACTGGTCCATGTCAAGAGATTTGCAGAAAAGACATTTTGGAGGTATCACTGTTTGTGAGAGAACGGATGTAGAGAAGAATGAATACCAGGAAAAGATTTGAAGGAGTGTTCTTCAAAAGTATTTTTCTTCTTTCATCTAATTTCATGCTTAACTTACTACGTATTGATGTATATTTTATTTTAAAATAACCAAAGCAAAGCGATCACTCACTTTTGCTGGGATTCAAACTCTCCATAAGCTCTTCTCACTACAAGAAAAATCACCTTTCTTGACATTTATAATTTTAAATACTTGACTTTTTTATGAAAAAAAATGTCAATAAATAGGTGATTTTAAAGAAAAAAAAACATCAAGAATTGATTTTCAAAAGCGGGAGTTGTGCATTTTTCCAGGAAAATACAGTACTTCACGTTTCAAAAATGTCAAGTTCAATTAATGTATTCTTGACGTTTTAAAAACTTCAAGAATTGTAGAATATACAGGGCAGCGTTACAACGTTAAAAAGTAGCATTGCAACGCTACGTATTTTGACGGGAAATGAAAAATGCTCGTACCTCACGATTCGTAAATTTAATATAAACATGATTTATATTAAATGCCATAAAATAGAGAAAAAGAACTATAGTTTATATTGTATATAATACAATATTAAAACTATAGATTATAAATAAAATATTGATAAGTTAGTTTATCATATTTATTTATATTATTAATTATGTTGGATAATTAATCTTTTTTTCTCTAACCACCTTAGTGGGTGGTTAAGTGGTTTTTGTGCTAATGCGATAAATAAAATAAAATTTTATTTTTTTCCTGAAGAATCTGCACAACAAACACACAAAGCCTATATGATAGACTTTAAGACTACACGATTTGAAGAACTTGGCTATACGATAGAGTGTGTTCTTCTTCAATCGTCTTCCTCCTCCAAACTCACAAACTCCCTCCTAACCAAAATAGTCAGAGTCCACCACTCCTAGGTTCACTCCCTAAGAATACAGAGGATACCAAGTGGTAGTGTCTTCCCTTTTGGTTCAAGTCTTGTTGCTGTTTGAGGAGTTCATGATTGTTCGAGGAGTTTTTGACAGTTCGAGGGATTTACATGAAGAAGTGTTCTTCAAAGATATAATCACTTGAACTTTTTTTTAGTTCAAAAGCATGCTGTGATTTTTATTAAGATGCATAATCTGTATGTTTGTTGTAAATTTGTGTTTTCAATCGAAATGTAATTTGGACGATACGCTTCCGCTCATGGATCTCTTGTAAACGTGATCCTTCACTCAAAACCTTAAAGGAAATTTTGTAGCAATGAGCTCCCAAATTCAATGTATGAAGAAAAGAAAACTTTAGGTGTATTAGAAATGGAATATGAGAAGATTCATGCACGCCCTAATGATTGTTGTTTGTATAGAAAAGAATATGCAGATGCAATTAAATATCGTAAATGTGGTGAATCAAGGTGGAAAAACGAGAAGGATACAAATGAAGGGAAAAAAACAAATACCTTCAAAAGTGATATGGTACTTTCTACCAATTCCACGATTCAAAAGGCTTTTTAGAAGTATTGATTATGCTAAAAACTTGACTTGACACGTTGATGAAAGAATTGTAAATGGTAAGTTATGACATCCAACAGACTCTCTAGCTTGAAAATTAGTAGACTCTAAATGGTCAGACTTCGGTTTTGAACCTAGAAATATTCATTTAGCATTGTCAGCTGATGGAGTAAATCTACATGGTGAAATGAGTGCTAAATATAGTTGTTGGTCTGTAATGATGGTTATTTATAATCTTCCACCATGGTTATGTATGAAAAGAAAGTACATGATGCTATTAATGTTGATTTCGAGTCCAAAACAACCAGGGGACGACACTAGCACATACTTAGCACCACTAATTGAAGATTTAAAAATTTTATGGGAAAGTGGTGTTGAATGTTATGATGCTTATCGAGAAGAACTATTCAGCTTATGGTCAGTTTTGTTGTGGACAATCAATGATTTTCCTGCATATGGTAACCTAAGTGGATGTTGTGTGAAAGGGTATAAGGTATGTCCAATTTGTGGAGACAATACGTATTCTATAAGATTGAAATATGGGGAAAAAATGGCATACCTTGGACATTGAAGATTTCTAGCACGAAATCATCCGTACCAGTACAAAAAAAAAGTCATTAAGTTACAATTCCAGAACCACTATCTGGGGAGGCTATATATTTAAAAATCAAAGATCTTGAATTTCCTAAAAGAAAGAAGAACAATAAAAAAACAAACCACAAAAAGAAGTTCAAAGATTTGTTGGAACAGGTTGTCTTCTTTTTTTCAGTTGCCATACTGGAAAGTTCTTCATATCAGACATTGTTTAGATGTGTTGCACATGGAAAAAAATGTTTGCATGAATATCTTAGGTACACTTCTTGATATTCTAGGGAAAAGTAAGGATAGATTAAATGCTAGACATGATTTAGTTCATTTAAAAATTCCAGTGCTTGCACCTGTTAGCGGTGACAAAAAAATCTCCAGTCCTCCTACGTGTTATACTCCTACAAAGGAAGAAAAACGTTGTGTTTTAAAGACATTGTCATGAATAAAGGTTCCTGAAGCTTACTCTTCCAATGTTAAAAACCTTGTGTCGATGATAGATTTAAAGCTTAATAGTTTAAAATCTCACGATTGTCATGTGCTCTTACAATTATTTCCTATTGCGATAGATCAGTGCTACCAAAACATGTTCGGTATGCCATAACTCGGTTGTGTATATTTTTCAATTCGGTATGCAACAAGGGTCTTAGATGTGCAACAATTAGAAAAGTTGGAAGAAGATATTGTGTTTATACTATGTTTATTAGAGAAGTATTTTCCTCCTTCATTATTCACAATTATGGTGCATCTCACAGTACACATAGTTAGGTAAGTCAAACTTTGGGGGCCTACATATCTACAATGGATGTATCCCTTTGAAAGATTCATGAAAGTCATTAAAAACTCGGTGAGAAATAGATATTGTTCAGAAGGTTATATTGCTGAAAGTTATATAGTAGAAGAAACCATTGAATTTTGGTCTGATTTCCTATCTGGAGTAGATCATATTGGGATTGACATTCATAATTCACAAGACTATTTAGAAATTCAAATATTGGTAGATCATTGTCCAAAGGAGTTTCTTTCAAACCTGAACAAGAACTTTTATATCAAGCTCATTGGTATGTTTTGGAAAATACAATTGATGTGCAACCATATTCAGAGTAAGTTTTTTCAATGATTTTGGTTTTATTTTTTCATTTAGTTTTATGATATGAATCTAAGTTTTTTCAATGGTTTTGGTTTTATTTTTTCATTTAGTTTTATGATATGAATCTAACTATGCAATGTTTCAATGTTCACTTCAAAGAAAACATATGATGGCTTTGTAATTGCAAATCGAAATATGTCCAAAAATTAGAAATGGATTCAAGAGGAACATAATCGGACTTTTATATCTTGGCTATAAGAAGAGGTAAAATTTTCAACCTATTATTTTACATACACTTTTTAATTCTTGATTTGGAATGGAAATTCTCATGGTAGGTTACAACTGAGCTTGAAATGGGAAATACTGAAGTTTCAGATAACTTCAGGTGGATTGTTTATGGTCTTCATCCTTTTGTGATTATGCATGGCTGTTATGTAATTAATGGATATCACTATCACACAAAATCTTGTGATAAGGATCGAACTGTACAAAATAGTAGAGTTAGTTTAGTTGCAGAAATGATGCAAGTTTCTAGTTCAACAGATAAAAATCCCATCATTGGAGATATGTCTTTTTATAGAGTGATACAAGAGATATGGGAACTAAATTATCATATGTTTAATGTTGCTGTGTTTAGATGTGATGGGTTGAATACAAGTGGTATCAAAATTGATGAGCTCGGTTTTATCTTAGTTGATTTAAATAAAATATGTCACAAGTCTGATTCTTTTATACTAGCAACCCAAGCAAGACAAGTATTTTATGTTGAGGATCCAAGTGATGTTAGATGGTCAATTATGCTTACCCCACCGCAAAGAGACTTTGAAGATAGATATAATGACGACGAACTTGGAGATACAATATTACACTATCAAGGAATACCCAATGATATGTCGAATGTTGATGTACATAATGACTTGGATGAGAACTGTCAACATATGTACGATCGAATTGTGAAGGCACATGGATACCTACATAACATTTTATGGTTAGGTTCTATATTGTGTAATACGATAATTTTTTTTAATTTAAAAATTTTATCAATCACATTTGATTTTTTGTTTGCTTAATATGTATACAATGCTAATTGTTTCTTAAATTTGATGACCAATTTTTTATTTATACATCACATGGAGCATAGTACAGTGGGGGATGAAGATTTAGAGCTTGGTGACAAAGAAATAGTAGTTGTTAGCTCAAATGAAACCACCAATCAAAAGAAAAGAGAACGGGGAGCTATTATTATGTTTGATTTAACACGTATTAGGAGTGTGGGAGAAGAGAAGATTGTAGAATACAATGAAGATGGCGTACCCATTGGTGAAATTGGAGCTAAGTTAAAGTCTTTTATTGGGTCCTCTATGCATTTTCGTGTATATATTACATATACATCCTGGAAACGTGTACCAACTGAGTTGAAAGATAAGATATATAGTACAGTTAAGGTATATATATTCAACTTTTTATCTTGATAATATTGTAGATGTATATGTAATATTTTCACTAACTTTTCAATGTTTAGGCCACCTTTGTAATTGATACAAGATCTAGGAAGAACATTAAAAAAACTGCAGGCATAGCTTTTCTTCAATTTAAGAATTGGTTAACAACAAAATACATTATGTCATTTAAAGATGAACCTCAACTTTTAATAAATCCACAAGAAAAGTATTCATTTATTGATCAAAGTCATTGGGAAGAGTTTCTAAGATCGAGATTGTGTGTAAAGTTTCAAATAGATTATTAATTTAATTTTATATTTGTATGTCATTCTTACTAATAATCATTACATTTGTATAGGAAAAAAGGCACTTGCAACAAGAATGTCGATCTAAGAATAAGTACAATCATCGAATTTCAAGGAAATGTTATGCTAACCTTGTTGAGGAGATGGTAAGGATTTAGTATATGTTCTCATGATTCCTAAATTTATCACAGTATTTAATTTTTTTCTTCATTTGAATGTAGAAGAAAGTATCTCCAAATGAAATTGATTTTGACCGAGCTAACCTGTGGAAGAAAGGCTCGAGTAAATTAGAAAGGAGAATACCATAATGAAGATGTTCAAGAAGTCGTCAATCGAATAGTAAGACAATTATTAAATTTACACGAAGTATATGACATATAGTTTAATTATATTAAATTTCATTTCTTTTTAGGATGAGATCTCAAATAATAACATAGATCCATTGTGCCACAAACATCACTCTCACAATGATATCTTAACGCAAGATTTTGGTACTGAAGAAAGGCACGGGCGTGTGTGTGGGGTTGGTGGTTTTGTTACTCTAACGACTTACTTTCATACAGTGAAATGAAAACCAAAACATGGGAAGGATGAAAACAAGGAAATTGTAAATGAGAATGAAGCACTTCGTCAACGTGTTAGAGAATTAGAAGCCCATCTTCAAATGTCATTTTTTACAGCATTTTCTGAACATGGAAGTTACTCCATGTAATTTTTTGCAGATGAGATCGAATCTCAAGATAAACAAAAAGACAAGATGAAGACTACATATGAAAAGAAACAAAAAGAGAAGATTAAGGTGGGGGAGATTAATTCCCCAGAGAAACGAAGAGACAAGATAAAGGTGAATGTAAATTGCAACACAGAAGTTCTGAAAATCTTTAAGGTAAGTGACACTAATAAATGTTTATTTATTTATTTATTTATTTTTTGCTTTATTTACTTTTGTGGCTATGATTTTGCTGCATTAGGAGAAATCTTCAATGGAAATGACTAAGGAAAAAGAAGTTGTGACTCAATATCGGTTCTTCCGATATCTTTGAAATCCATTCTTAGATATGCTGAAAAGGTGATGGCCAAAGAGTCTAGTATTTCTTTACAACTTTGAGTTGGACTTTTTGGCATCAGTTGAAAGAGTTGTGTCCTATTAGAGGATATAATTAACTTTTGTGACGTGGATGAAGTCAAGACAATGACTTTGGTAGCCTACATGGCGTAAGTAATGTTATTATTTTTGTAAACTTTAGTTCTGACGTTTTTTTCCAGTTTTAGTCGTCTATATTTATGTTATAAATCTTTTGTAGGTACTTGCACTCATCTTTTATTGAATCAAAGGAAAGTTCATAATACACTTTTGTAGATCCATCTCTCATTTCCTCTAGACATAACTCTCAGGAAGTTAAAACTCGAAACTTGTGTAGTAGACTGATCGTCTCAGAAGCAAACCAAATAGTTTTTGCTCCTTTTAATCTTGGGTGAGTTAAAATATGTTTTTTTATTATCACTTTCCATTAGCAATAAAATACTAAGTATATTTTATTAACTAGTGGTCATCGGACACTACTTGCGATAAATGCATACAATGATATTGTGTACTACCTAGACTCAATAAGGACAACATCACAGGTAGATATAAGATACATAACTGACAAGTAAGATCCTTTTTCATTTGTAGTGTTTGTTTTAAAGTGTACTTTATTTTAGAATTTGTGGTTATTTCTTGACAAATAGGGCAATTGCGATGTTTTAATCTCAAAAGAATATTAAAAAAAGCCGAAAGCAAACTTTATGGAGAACAATAAAGGCAAGTATAATTTAACAATTACTACTTATTCATCATATTAAGTAGACATCTAGTGCATAAGGGATTACTTCATTCTTATTTACTAGTTTTTTCCCTGTAGTGTTCTCTACAAGTTGGGGGCACTGAATGTGGATACTACGTCATGAGGTATTTAAGGGATATTGTGACTAAAAGAAGCATTGTCATCTGAGATTTGGTATGTTATAGTTATTTCAACATTTCAAATAGCATAGAGAAAAATATAATCTATTATAATATTTGGCTTTTATGTTTATAGATTGATACAAGGAACCCGTACTCACAAATCGAGTTAAACGAGGTGCAGATAATATTGGCTGAACTTTTGGGTTGCTACATGTGATCGTGGTTGATCATTTTGGATGTGTTTGTTCTGGCTGATCAATTTCTGGATTTACTTCATATTCATATAGGTGTGATGGTTTTGGATTGGGTTGGGGGGGGGGGGAATTATGTGGGTAGATGGATGGTTTTGATAGAAGTTTTGGAAATGTATTTTTTGAAACTGTTCATATTGGGTTGATTGTTAGAATTATGTTCTTTATATTATTTTGGAAGTGTTCATATGGGTTGACGGTTAGAATTATATTCCTTAGGTTGTACTATTGACAATGTTAAGTTATGTTTTTATAAAGAAATATTGGTGGTTTTTTGTTGGATATATAAGTTTGTTAATGCTTGTATATTGTTTATTTGATTGATGAATGTATGTTATATATATACCAAATGTGGTTGTTGGATCAAAATATAAGAACAATTATAGGTAAAAAGTCAACATTATAGATTTTTTTTAAAAACAAATACTAGCAAATTTCTTGACCTTTTTTCCGTGTCAAGAATACCCATATTCTTGACATTTCAAACATATCAAGTGTATGTGTTTCTTGACCTTTTTTAAATGTCAAGCTAACAAAATTTCTTGACGTTTGTTTCCTTGTCAAGAATGTTCATATTCTTGACATTTCAAACATGTCAAGTGTCTGTGTTTCTTGACTTTTTAAAACGTCAAGAAAATTGACATTCTTGATATTGGCCTTCCCGACGTTTTTAAAAACGTTATGAAAAGTCATTCTTGACATTTAAAAAAGTCAAGAAATACCGTTTTTGTAGTAGTGTCCTAAGACAGAAATTATCTTCAAGGTACTGCAATTTTCAATCAATGCAATCGCACAATGGACGAATACAACGAGTATGGATAAAAAACTTCAATGTTGCACAAATCAACTACCAAGAACAAAAACATTTTTAGACCATAAACAAATGTGGTAACCCTAAAAATAACACCATTATTCTCCTTTTAAAACTGAGGTCATGAAAGGAAACAAACTTCGCAATCAAAAATAATAAACAATACCTCAAATAAGGAAAATTCAAGAAAAATAAATCTACAGAAAATTTTTAGATAAGAAAAAAATATACTGCACAAATTAATATTGTCTGTAACCAATGTTAAAACTACATTTGTGACAACAAACACAATCAGAAGTTGCCTTATATAGAGTCAATCAACAAATCTCTAACAAGATGTGTTTGGTCCATGCGTTTTCAAAACGTAATGCGGATATTTTTTTAATTTGAAAGATGAAAAGGGTAATTTTTCCATCATTTTATTATTAATGACAAGATTATCAATATGAAGTTTATGAATAATAGAAATGTAGAGATGTTAGCAAAAATTTAGTAGCTTAATCAAAAGCATAAGAAATCAAAAGTGGAAGGATGATATGAAAAGTAGATGAGTACAAAAAAGAATTCAAGCAATAAATCAAAAGGAAAAAAGAAGAGTGAATGAATGAATGACTGAATGAAAAGACAAGTGAAACGTCAAATCTACTTCTTCAAAAATCATAAGACAGTCAGTGGGAAAGATGTGCTGTCAATCAATCTACTGAGTTTTTTTTTTTTTCTCTTTTTTCTCTTTTTTTAATTATTTCATTTACATTTTTTCTCTCTCTTTTTATCCTAAAGAGTTGAGGTGTTACCAAGGATTTAAAATATTGATGTCGGAAATTTTAAAGTCTTAATTTTATGAAAATTTTAATAAAAATATTGATAAGTTATCGATTTTAATATGTAGTTTTAAAAAAAAAATCAAAAAATTAATCTGAATGAGTAAGTAAACATTTTATGATTTTCATATATATTAACACATCTACTATTTACATTATATTTATATTAATGGTATTTTGATACTTTTTTTTTTTTTTTTTTGTGTTTTATGGATTTTTTAACGATATAATAAAAATATTGATTCATTCTTTATGTCAATGTAAATCTATGAAAATGTAAAAAGATCTATGAAAATATCGAGATGTTGACGAAAATTTAATACTATGGATTTTACATATTAATGAACTTAAATATTAGCTTTGTCTAAGGCGTTTTTTAATTTTGTTTTCAACTTTTGTACTTTAAAATATTTCTCTTAATTTATGTTTTTTCTTAAATTTAATCTCTAAAATCAATATATTATTATTTTTTTTTCCATAAAAAATCTTTGTTAATGTTCCATTTATAAATTATTTAAAAATATATTCACGTGATTTTTTTCCTTAAACAAATATTATAAATCAACCATTTTTTAAATAGATTGTTCAACTAATTTTGAAGGATTATATTTAAGATTTATTGAAAGGAAAAAAAAAACAAAATTCTGAATTTTATTGAAATTGCAAGATTGAACTTAACGTCAATTTTTTGTTCCGTGTTTTGCTCTTTATTATTATTATTATTATTATTATTATTATTATTATTATTATTATTTAACAAGGTCAAATTTTTGTTAAAGCCATTTAATAGTTTTCTATTCAATTTAACCGAGAAGTTGTAATATATCAAGAGTAAAATTGAAAATTGCAAAATATCAAAACTAAATAAAATATACCTAAAAGATCACGAACCTTTAGATATATGAAACGTTCTAAATATGAAGAAATTAATTCAAAGTTCGATTCACCTACTTTATATATTTTGTAAAGAAAAAATATCGCAAACATTTCAATACATGTTTTGTTTATTTAGGCATGTACTCATGAAATAAATAACACAAAATAGTTGGCTAGGGTCATATATATAATAATATTGATTATATCAAACCCCTGATTTCTAGGATAGGTCAGGTTAGATTGGGTTGGGAACTTTTCATGGACCAACCCGAATTTCAGGTTGACTTTAATTCAACCCTATCGGTTCTATTTTAAAAAGTTAATCCAACCCAATCCAACCCAATATTTTTAGGTTGGGTCGGGTTGAGTCATCGGGTTATGCTTTTTCTTTCCTTCTTTCCCTCTCATTCGCCTCCAATAACCTTCTACCTTAACAGGGACTCAAATCGTCAAATTCATCAATTTCTCCCAAGTCAACTCAAACCTCACTGATAATTTTATTCCAAAACCCCTAAATCAACAGTTAAACAAATTGAAAGCTAATTTCAATCTAAGATCAAATTCACTCACAAATATTACAGGAGAAGGCTACTCAGTGCTGAAAGGGAAAGGGAAACAAAGAATTAAAGAGAGAGAGTTGAGGAAAGGAAGAAAAAGAGATCGATGATTGGGGTTTTGCGGAAGAAATGAAAGTGATATGGAAATATTGATAGAGAAAAGAAGCTACATCGAGTCTAAGAGATTGAGAGGAAGACGGTCATAGCCGTGGACGATTGAGAGACCGATTGAAAGTGAGAGATTGAGTGAAGCAGGTGATTATGAGTGTGAGGGTGAAAGAGGTGGACGACGTGAAATTGCATGAGAAGTGATCTCGAAATTGAATGAGAAGTGATAAAAAAATGTCGGGTCAGGTCAAACATGTCATACTTTTTCTGAATCTGAGAACCGACCCAAAATACAATTTTTTAAATATTTCAATCCACCCCAACCCAACCCAATAAAAAATCTAACTCAATCCAATTGTTACGATTTAAGTTGGATAATCCAGATTGGTTAGCTTACCCTTGAAAAACTCACAGCCTTCACAAATTTCCTCGTCTCCGGTCACGAACAAATAAACTTCCAAAAATTACAGTAATTCAAGAAGGGCACCACCACAAGTGAGACCTCTGTATTCTCTGTAGGGGTTGAGAATCATCAAAGGTGTGGGCTCTATGATTTTTGGAAGAGGAAAAGATTTTTTTAGAGGGAAAAGAGAAGTCTTTGGGAAATTACACAGAGATCGAAGAAATCTTAGAATGACAGTTTTCTTTCACCATTCTTCTGTGAAAACGAATATCTCCCAAAAAAACTTCCCCACTCTTCACGATCAACCAAGAAAGAATTAAGGGGAGGAAAATTATTTACCTCCCTTTAATAAATTTAAATTTAAATTTAATTAATTTTAATTTAAATTAATATATATATAATAACTATATATTATATCATATATAACACATAACCTATAGTTTTATATTGTAATAAATACAATATAACCTATAATTTTAGTTCTCTCATTAATGCATGGTATCTAATATAAATCTCATTTCTACTAATTTAATTATATGAATTCAAGTCACATCATTAATATTTTAATCATATTCAAATATTTATTTCCTCTGAAATGAACTTTATATTATAATATGTCAAATACATTTTATTAATTATATCATATATAATTAAGTTAAATTAATTGTTAGAGCATAAATTAGAAATGAAAAAGGGAAAGCAAAGGTGGAAGAAGAAGGAGGTGAGTCACCATTCCGTTAAGAATTAGTTGCTCTCCAACTATCATGTGGTGCCATGTGTGATATTTTTATTCCTTGTATTATTATTATTGTATCAAACTAGGGCAAGCTTTGTATAAAGGAAATATGGTTGTAGGTATTCTTTCATCAATTCAATACACAATACAAAACAAGAAAAATGAAGTCCAAAGGACTGAAGAAAATTCCTAGAACCTCTTTATCTTCAACTTGGTATCAGAGCTCATGGATGATGCCACATTCCTCGGAAATAGCTCCTCCGCCTGGTAAAATTCACCAAACCACCTCTCAACCAGCTCTTGAATCAACTCACCACCATGAAACTCGAACGCGGGAATTTTATGCTATGGAAGACTCTTGCACTGCCAATCCTCTAAAGCTACAAGCTCGAAGGACACCTTTTAGGTCAGATACCCTGCCCGCCGATGTTCATCCCAATGACCTCTGAAGCAACGTCTAGCTCTTAAGTGGCAAGCGATGACCGAGTTAGTTCATCTGTTCAACGATCACTCAATCCGCAATATGAGGCTTGGCTTGCTGTCGATCAACTTTTGTTGGGATGGCTATACAATTCCATGACCCCAGATGTAGCGGTTCAACTTATGGGATATGAGAATGCCAAGGAACTGTGGCAAGATATTCAGGAATTATTCGGTGTTCAGTCACGAGTTGAAGAAGACTGCATACGATAGCTACTCCAACAAACACGAAAAGGTGGCCAGAAAATGAGTGAGTACCTCAAATTGATGAAGATGCACTCCGACAACCTTGCACAGGCAGGCAGCCCTATGTCGACAAGAGCTCTAATCTCACAAGTTCTCCTTGGTCTTGATGAAGAATACAACCCTGTTGTCGTAGGCATCCAAGGTAAACCAGGTATTTCTTGGTTAGATATGCAATCTGAATTTTTGTCCTATGAAAAATGGTTGGAGCACCAAAATTCTATCAAAATACATAGTTCCTTTGCACAACAACCATTTGTCAATGTAGTATTTAATAGGAATACAAATGGAGGGAAGCCACACTTCAATCCTTCATTCAATGGAAATCGGCAGCAAGGGAACAACTCCAAAGGCAGCAACACTAATCATAATCCATTTAATGGACAAGGATGTGGTCATGGTCGAGGAAGAGGTCAAAATAACAACTCAAACAAACCAACATGTCAAGTTTGTGGAAAATATGGTCATTCAGCCCTGGTATGCTATCATCGATTTGACAAGGAATACTCCCAAAATGCTGGACAAGGCAGAGGAAATCATGGGTTAGTCGGCTTCAACAGCAATACTACTGCCCTGTTCACGTCAGCTCAGCCCTCCAACCCCTTCATAGCCATACCAAAGACATTAATAGATCCGAACTAGTACATTGATGGTGGGGCTATCAACCATGTCACTCCATATTATAACAACATCAACAATCCAACCGAGTATGGAGGTAATGAACTGGTCATTGTAGATAATGGTGAACAATTACACATATCTCACACTGGTCAATCTTGCTTATCTAATGGAAGGAATGAATTTATATTGAATGATGTTCTGTGTGTACCTAACATAGCAAAGAATCTGATTAGTATATCAAAGTTAGCTCATGATAATGTTGTGGTTGTTGAATTTCACACTAATTGTTGTGTCATTAAGGACAAGGATACGAGCAGAACACTACTGAAAGAGGAGCTTGACAGAGGGTTATACCGACTACAAGGGGCTGAAGTGCTACAAGAAAATATCAAGAGCCGAGGATCTGCTCTGTACAAAAATCACAAGTCGACTGCCTTAATTTTATCAGGAGTTAGGATCAATATAATTGAATCAAGAGCTGTTTGGCATAGGAGACTAGGACATCCATCAGTAAAAACTCTAGATTATATTATTAGAGAATGTAAATTGCCAGTTAAATCAAATGAAGGAAATGAATTTTGTCATTCATGTCAATTGGGAAAATCCTGTGCCTTACCATTTCCTAACTCTCAATCTCTGGCTTCTAATAAGTTTAAATTAATACATACTGATGTGTAGAGACTAACCCCTATTAAATCTACTGATGGATACCGATATTACATATCATTCTTGGATGATCACAGTAGATATGTGTGGCTATACCATCTGAAACAGAAAAGTGAGACACTGGTAGCATTCCATCATTTCATTCAACTAATACAAACTCAATTTAAATTCTGGAATAAAGATATTACAATCAGATAATGGGAGAGAGTATGACAAAATACACTATCTCTGTGAGTCCAAAGGCATTTTAATCAGAAAGTCTTGTCCCTATACCTCTGCACAAAACAGCAGAGCTGAGTGCAAGTATCGACACATCGTAGAAATTGGGCTCACACTCCTTGCACAGGCATCCATGCCCCTGTCCTTTTGGTGGGAGGCATTTTCAACAGCTGCCTATCTTATTAATGGCATGCCTACCACAGTATTGCAAGGTAAATCACCTGTCACCTTAATGTTTTGTTCTAACCTTGATTTTTTTAATCTTAGGACATTCGGGTGTGCCTGCTACCCATACATACGGCCATATCACAGTAAAAAATTCCAATTACACTCGGAGAAATGTGTGTATATTGGTCCTAGCTCGTATTACAAAGGGTACAGATGCCTCATTCCATCAGGCTAGATTTATACAAGCAGACATGTTAAGTTTAATGAAAGGGAATTTCCATTTGCAACACAGTCGTGCACCACGATCGCCCAGACGACAGGTCAAACGATCGCTAAACAACCATCGGTTAGCACGATCGCCCAGACGACAGGCCATACAAAAGACACCACGATCACTGAGGCAACACGATCACTTAGAACGATTGCCCAGATGATAGACAATACGATCGTTCAGCGTCCATCGTTCAGAACGATCGCCCAAACGACAGACAATACGATCGTTCAGCGTCCATCGTTCAGAACGATCGCCTAGACGACAGACAATGTGGTCGTTTAGAATGATCGTCCAGCCGATAGACAACACGATCTTTCAACACCCATCATATAGAAAAATTGCACAGATAAAAGACAAAGTGATCGCCCAGTCTTCATCGTGTAGACCGATTGCGAAGGCCAAAGACAAAACAATCGCAGTGAGTCCATCGATTGTGGACATTCTATCGTCCAACACGATCGTCCAGGCGACAACCCCTCCCATACCTACTCCCCTCAATGAGTCATTAATCCCGAGCCTTCAACCAATACTCAATACCCTGCCTCAGTCATCATCCCTCCCTCAAGCAAATCCAGCCTACCATCCAGACCATACCTTAAACTCCACAAACCAAACAACCTCACACCGATATGCATCTCACCAAAGCCTATCAGAGACCCTACCTCAAACCACATAAGAAGGACATACCAGTCCAATTCTGCCACACATATAACATCCTACTACTACCTCAACCTCTACCAGCCCACCACAACCCACCATCCCCACCTGCCCCCCACCTGCTCCGACTCATCCAATGATCACCCGAGCAAAAGCTGGCATTTTTAAACCAAAAGCCTGGATAACGAGCAAAGCCATAGATTGGTCTCAAATAGAACCCACCAGAATTACAGCAGCACTTGCAACCCCTCAATTGAAAAAGGTGATGGATGAAGAATACACGACGCTAATGAGAAATAAGACCTGGACACTAGTTCCTCCATCTCCATCTCAAAATATCGTTGGGAACAAATGGATATTTCAACTTAAGCGAAACATGGATGGCACCATATAGCGGTATAAGGCCCGACTAGTAGCAAAAGGCTTTCATCAGCATCATGGAGTCGACTTCTTTGAAACCTTCAGCCCAGTAGTGAAGTCCTCAACAATCCGAGTAGTCATCAGTGTTACTATGTCACACGGATGGATGCTGAGGTAGTTTGACTTCAACAATGCATTCTTAAATGGAAGATTAACTGAGGAATTGTATATGAGTCAACCACCAGGGTATGTTAGTACTTATTACCCAAATCATGTTTTTAAGTTGGAAAAAGCAATCTATGGTCTGAAACAAGCACCACGTGCCTGAAATACAGCCCTCAGCTCAGTTCTCACAAAATGGGGATTCTATCAGTCAAGATCCGATACCTCTCTATTCATCTATCGCACGAAAGGCTCTATCATATACCTCCTTGTCCATGTTGACGATGTCATTTTCATAGGTAACAACACTCAACTCACAGAACAACTCATACAGACACTTGATATACACTTTGCACTGAAAGATTTGGGCCAACTTAGATATTTTCTAGGAATCCAAGTACATTATCTTGACTCAGGCCTACTGATAGACCAGTCGAAATATGTGGATGATTTACTACACAAACTTCATATGTTTGATGTGAAATCGGTGCTCTCACCAACTGTCCAAGGTAGGAAACTGTCAAAAGCTGATGGACAGCCCCTCTCTGAACCTTATATATATCGCAGCACTATCGGAGCTCTTCAGTACCTAACGCATACATGATCAGACATCACCTATGTTGTCAACCAACTAAGTCACTTTCTTCAAACTCCAACTGATATCCATTGGCAGACAGCTAAAAGAGTACTTACATATATCAGTGGCACAAAACATTATGGACTCTACTATCAACCAAGACCGAATCTACATATATCTGCCTACTCGGATGCTGACTGGGCATTCAATCTTGATAACAAGATATCAGTGGTTGTCTACTGTACATTTGTAGGAAATAACATCGTCTCATGGTCCTCGAGGAAGAAAGCAGTGGTAGCGAGGTCGAGTACCGAATTTGAATATAGAGCACTTGCTCATGCCACTTTTGAGGCCCTTTGGCTTCAACAACTACTAGGTCAGATGGGATTACAGTCAAACACTCGACCAATCATATGGTCGTTTATATATATATTTGTTCTAAAAGAAAGTAAAATGTTAATATGTAAAAATTTGATTTAATTATTTTCATATTTTGAATTAAGATTAACAACTTAATTTTAATTTATATAATGTAAAATCTTTTTTCAAAATGCTAAAAAGAACTATTTTTAGGAGTTGTTGAAGAATAAATTTATAAAAAACTAATGAAATTAAATAAAACTAAAATGAATATGTGTATCTAATTGTATCATAAGTAAAAAAATATATATTTTTTAAAGTTAATAATAATTTTGAGTTGGTTTGACTTATTTTAAGTAAACCATAGATCAACCCAACCCATAAAATTTTCATTTATTTGAACCAAACCCAACTCAAAAGAGTTAATAACCCAACCTAAACCAAACGGATTTGATTAAGTTGATCGATTTTTTCAGATCATTTGGTTTTGTGAACACCCCTAATAATTAGTTTAAAAGCTACAATTATTTGTTCCTAAGGCTAGACATAGCCCTAATAAAAACAATCCCTTTTGTTAAGAAGGGTTTATGAGGGTTCTAAAATCAAACATTAATGAAAGGTTGTCAAAAGATGAAATTTTAACTTTTAAAACTACCATTCTAATTTTTTCCAAATCATATATAAGAATAAAATAGAGAAATTTTCATAAATAAAAAAAATGTCAAATTATTTATAGAAATAACAAAAAAAATGCACTGATAGACACTAATAGACTTCTATCAACATCTATCAATGATAGACTTGTATTAGTTTCTATCACTGATTGTATCAATGATAAACTTCTATCAGTTTCTACGCTAATAGACACTGATAGAAGACTATCAGTGTCTATCAATGATAGACTTGTATCAGTTTCTATCATTAGTACACGCTAATAGACTCCTATCAGCATCTATCTATGATAGATATTGATAATATTGTCTATCACAACTATCTAAAAGCAATAAAATTTTCAATAACAATGTCTAGTATGTGTATCATAAACTATCTAAAAGCAAAAGAGCTACAGCAACTAACAACAACACGATGATTATCTATTGATAATAGTTTATCATTGTTTATCACTGATAAACAATGATGGATTACTATCAGCGTCTATCTATGATAAGTAGTTATAACAATGTCTAGTGTATAGTTGATGAAAACAAATTTATGAACAAAATCATATTTATTGATAGACCATTGATTATCTATCACTGTTTATCACTAAGCTATAATTGTTTATCATATATAGACAGTGATAGACAACTATCAGTGTCTATCTGTAATAGATAATGATAGTGTTTTATTACTTGGTCTATCACTTGGCATTCCGAATACTATGATTTTCATTCGAATTACTATTTTGGAACTAGTAACAAAACTACCAAAAACTACTATCACTTTGTCTATAATTTGACCTTTCATTGTCTATCATTGTCTATAATTTGACCTTTCATTGTCTATCATTGTCATTGTAATTACATTTTTTGAAC
This sequence comes from Benincasa hispida, assembly GCF_027475165.1. Lineage (NCBI taxonomy): Eukaryota > Viridiplantae > Streptophyta > Magnoliopsida > Cucurbitales > Cucurbitaceae > Benincasa > Benincasa hispida. Next base: position 62,426,143 of record NC_143480.1, on the reverse strand, counting down.
TAGCAACAAAACTATAAATAGAGAAGAAGATTTGTAATTGAAGAAGAACTAATTAACATTTATGTACTAACAATAAAACTAAGAAAATAGTTAGATTTTACCATTTGTGTAAATATTTATCCTTATTTTTCTATTTTTAAAAATCACCCAACAAAATATGTAATTTTCCTTCATTACTATAGTTATATTTATTCAAGAAATGAAATAATTTTTATATTTTAAAAAATCGAAGAGGTCATACCGATGTTAGAAAGAAAAAGATGGGCAGAGGCAAAAGTGGGGGAGAGATTATTTTATTTTGACCTCATTTGGTAGGTAGTCATCTAGTTTTTCGCTTTTAGTTTTGAAAATCAAGTTTATAAATATACATTCTATCCAATTTCTTATTTTATTATCTACATTTTACTAATATTTTTAAAAATCAACCCAATTTTTTAAAACTAAAAAGATATAGTTTTTTAAAATTTGTTTTCATTTTTGGAATTTGGTTAAGAATTGATCTCTTGTACTTAAGAAATATGCAAATACCTGTAAGAAATTAAAAAGAAATATGCTTAGATTTTAAAAATAAAAAATGAAAAACCAAATAGTTACCAAATGGTCCATTTATTATTGGAATTTTAAGTGGCACTTATGCAAATGTAGCAATTATAGCATAATACAAAAGAAATAGCAGATATAGTAAAATTTAGATGCAATTCTCGAAATCTATCAATGATAGACTATATCACTTGTAGAAGACCAGTAACGATAGAGTGCATCATGGGTATATTTTGCTATATTGGTAATTCTATAAAAATATTGCTACACACTTAATTATTAGCTCTAAAAATTCACTACAATAATTTGGGCATTTCCCGACAATGGAAACCGTTGGAAAAAGTTCAGAACATCGTCGGCCAAATATTTCCCGATGGTCCTTCAATCGTCAGGAAAATCGTCGAGACAACATCGTCGGTTGAACCTTTCCCGACACATAAAATTCATGTCGTAGGAGGAAAAAAAGTTATCTTGACAGATGGAGGATGGGGGTTTTTGCTGACCCTAAGACAATCGTTAGGGTAAGCTATCTTATCCCGATAGTTGTAATTTATAAGGACCGCTGGGAGATAAAACTTCTCCTGATGGCACGAAGACACCGTCGGGATAAGTTTTATCTCCCAACGGTCCTTATAAATTACGACCATCGGGATATGGTGGCTTATCCCGATGGCTCGTTTTTTTCATCTGGATATAATGGTTATCCCGATGATGCTTGTGGGCAAAAGTTATATTGGAACTATTTTAGCATGCAATTGTACATTTTCTGACCCTTTGGACCGTCGGGGTTGGTTACTTAGCGTCGGGAAAATCTAAAAAATGCATTTTTATATTTGTTTTTGTTTTTTTTTTCAAATGCCATACCTGTTTGAATCTAACAAATATCAAATAAACTAAAATAAAAATTGGCAAAATCAAGTAGATGTCTACAATAGTAAATAATATATAGAAAACATGTTTGAATCTTAAGAGTTTGTCAAGTAAACAACTTACTAATACTATTCGTCTGAAATACATAACATCCACAAATCCTTAACTCCAAAATAACATTACATGATAACAAACTACCTATAAAACACAATCATACAATTTAACTACACTTGTCGAAAGATGCATCTTCAACATAAATCTCAAGATACCTATAACATACAAATTTAAATAAGTGTAATGCTTAATATACCATATACCAATCTCAAAATGAATATAGAATTTAACACTCAACTAAGAATACTAATGAATTGAAATAAACCAACTCCCCCTTAAGTTCAAACCAAACTCAATATAGAACTTAAAATCCAACTTAAAATTAATCATAATTATACAATTTTATGTGAAATCTTTTTACTTTTTCCATATTCAATTTTGTATCGAGATTCACTACTTACTGGACACTGTTGCAAATCGATAAATTCTTTCCAATATAGGATGCAATCGTATTTGCAAGCATGAATAAACTCAAAACCTAGTCCTAAGTCACGTAGTTTTCTTTTAGCTTCATAAAATGAACTAGGTATAGATGCTCCAACGAGAGATGCTTCTTTTAACAATTCAAGTAACAAATCAAACAACTTGTTAGCCCAACTGCTAAGAACCTTAAAATGCATCAACTTCACCAAGAACAACAATGAAGAGAATTTTGTACAATCAGGGTACAATTGGTTACGTGCTTCATTTATTAAATCTTCAAATAAGCTTGAATTGTTATCTCTTTCTTGGGCATTGGTGTGCATCTCATTCTCATTTTCTTCTTCATTTACATCGGCAATTGGACACTGTAGATCATTTATAATATTCAAAATTTCATTTTCTTCATCTATAACATTCATCTATGTCATACTTAATCCATCATCATGTGTCAATTGAGATGTGTGACTCTCGTATCCCCTAGACATGTCGACTGGGTCTCCATGATATACCCATTGATGATATAGTGGAGAAATTTCATTAATGAACAAATGTCATTCAACTCCATCTATTGGCTCCCACATTGCATTCATACATTTTTTACATGGACATCTTGTTTTTTCTGAGTTATTAATATGAAGTTTTGCAACTTCAAGGAACCAATATACTCCTTCTACATATTTAGTTGATAACTTGTTCCTAATCTTAATCCACTCTTTATCCATTCTTAATAATATATGCGATAAGTTGAACCTATATGATTTAGACAATTAGTTATATTAATTAGAATACATAGTTTCAATTTCTAACTTTTATTTTCATTTCATTTCTTTCTTGTTCTTTTTTTTTTTTTTTTTTTTTTTTTTTTGTGAATTTCCCCAATCATCCTTGAAAATAAAGTTTTCCTAAGGGATTGGCAATCTCTTGTAATCTAATCAAACACTCTATTGAAAGGCACTATCTCCCAACGCCTTAATTTTAGATTATCAAATTGACAATGGTAATAAAATCAAAGAAAACTCTAACTCTGAAAATAGAGAAAACTTAATTGAACATATACTTTTGATATTTTTAGTTTTTGTGTCTTAATTAAAAGAAAAAATAGAAAAACGATGTGAAAAAATAGAATTTATACCAAATATAAAGTTTGCACAGTACTCCTATTCTTGGATGACTTGGAATTTAGTGGTGTCACAAGCTAGAGATTAGACTCTATCACACATTTCCACCCCTCAATTACACTTCAAATCCTGTAAAATAATTGACATAAACCATTCACATTCAAATTCATTCACATTAACCACCCCTCAACCACATCCCTCCTTAAAGAAGAAAAAACATAAACCTACATCATTTCTACAAAACATTTCAAATTCATAAATCAAACCAACATACTAAATCTTTCAAATCTTGTGAAACAGTTAATATAAATCAGTCACATTCATCAACATCCCTCTCTAAAGAAGAAAAAACATCATTAAAATGGAAGAAAAGAACGAAAAACGAAAAACAAGGAATGAAAACGAAAAAACAGACAGCGAGAAGTGGGCGGTGATGTTAAAGTCAAATTCATCACATTCATCCACATCCCTCTATAAAGAAGGAAAATGAAAAACGAAAAAAAAACATAAAAAAGAAACGGAGAAAACGAAAAAAAAGCATGGTACCAAAATTGGACGGCGAGCGGACAATGAGTGGATGACGAGTGGACGGTGAGAATCCCAACTGTGGGCGGCGGGGTTTTAAAGATCAGACGACGAGCGGAGAAGAAAGAACGAAGGAGAAGAAAAAATGGAAGAAAGAAGGAAGAAGAAACTGTGGGTGGCTGGGAGGGTTTTTAACAAACTTTTCTCGATGGTAGTTGTCGGGCTAAATACCTATATCTTGACGGTCGCTCGAATAACTGTCGGCTTAATTACAAACTCTAGACGGTCGCTCGAATATCGTTGGGCGCAATAAGGTTACCTCAACGGGTTTCCTCCAACCGTCGAGAGAATGTTCAAAAGCACTTTTCTTATTGTTTTAAAATTAAGCCTCTCTCGATGGCATTCCCTACACCGTCAGGATAGGCGAACAAAAAACCAAAAAAATCTCTTTTTTAAAGTAAGCATCGCCCGCCGATTGCATCACCGTCGGTGTAAGTAGGGATACATCCACAAATGACCATCGGGATACATCCACATTTTCTCGACGGTGGTCTTACACAACGTCGAGATAAGTTTACAATTTTTCATAACTTTTTTAATTTACTATTCCGCTACCTTCTGAAAGTCCTGAACTATCGGGGTAAAGTTATTTGCCCCGATGGTTTTCCTTCGACCATCGAGAGAACATTAAAATGCAGTTTTCTCATTTTTTTTAAATTAAACATCTCCTAACGATCGTGGGACCATTGGGATAGGTCGGTTAGCCCGATGGTAGATTTATATACTGTCGTGGTAGATTGGTTATCCTAACATTAGTGAACTTTCTGTCAAGATTTTGTTTAGTCCCGACACCACAAATTATCGTCGGGGAAAATGAGGTAGCCCGATGCTTTTTCTTGCATCAGGAAAAGTTTAATCGGAAATAACCAAAATTCTTGTAGAAAATTATTCTGGGTGGTAACAAATGGAAAAAGTAACAACAAAGATTTTATAAATTATTTTTTTCTTTTTTTTTTTTCCTTTATCCATCTGAAATATAATAGTACATCAATCTTGTTGAACTTAAAAAGAAATTTTTTGATAAATTTGAGAACGAAAGAAAAATGTGAAAACTAATAGTTGAACATACACCACATTAAGTTATCACACCAAAAAGTGAGATATATGAATCTAGATGACAAACTTTAAATCAACTTTATTTCACTAGTTAAGCTATTACTAGTAAGTTGTCAATATCAAAAATTTATATATACTTTCATGAATGCATGTGATGAAGGAAGATGTTATGAAAAGTTTTTGTCATTTCAATTCTAAGAAATTCATTCTAAAATTTAAAGCTCTTTATGTTTATTTAGAATTAGTGATTGTGAAAAAAATTATACAATAAATTATTTAAATTTTAAAAGCTATAATTCAATGTGATATATCCACATGCAAATGTTAAAGTAAATTTAATTTAAAGGTAATTGATATGACTTGTTTTTTTTTTTTTTTTCCTAGAGATTAAAAGTTTGATTGTCGAAGTTTTGAAAAAGAAAGAAAGAAAGAAAATTAATTCATCAAATTAGACAATAAAGCTATGGTGTTCAGCAAGAGACTATGAACAAAACATACCATTTATTTATATTATTTAAAAATTGAAGAACCTTATTGAATTTATCCACTTGGAGAGGAGTAGCCGTTTATAAAATTGGAAGATTTTAATATGTAATGTTTTAAGTTTCTTTTCCTAAAACAACCCATTTATATTCCTAAAGTGAGTATCACTTAAAAAAAAAAATTAACTAATCATTTAATCAATTAAATCATAAATTTTTATTTTGGTGTCACTTAGTAATCATTTGGTTTTTAATTTTTGTTTTTAAAAATTAACTCTATTTTATCTAATTTTTTACAATGATTTGTATCATTCTTGAGTATAATGGTTGAATTCTTAGTCAAATTCTAAAAACAAAGACAACTCTTCGAAAGCTATTTTTTTTTAATTCTCAAAGTTTGACTTGGTTTTTTAAACCATGTGTGGAAAGTAGATAATAAATGAAAAAACTTGGATGTAGAAATAGTGTCCACAAGTTTAATTTTTTAAAAAAATAACAAACAACAAAATAATTATCAAACGAGATCTTAGTGATTTATTTTTTTAAAAAAGAAGCATTAATGATTTAATTTGGATCGTATTCTAAGATTTTGATTTAATATTATTAATACATCATTTTACATGTTGTATAAGATTTCTTAAATACAAAGATTAATTTAATATTCATGAAAATTCTTCGAATCAATTGGATAATGACTTTTAATTAATATAAATAGTTTTTTCATCCTATCACATCATACTTTGTTTTTCTCTACTTATTTGGAAAGAATTGATGTGATAATATTTTTTTTTACTACTTTTTTCGATTTTGGAATAAAAATAGTTTTATGTTCGTAAATTTGAGTTGATTTTTAATGAAATTGAGTTAAAATATTTCCTTTATCTAAAAATAAAGTTTGAATCGCTATTGTGGTTTTTAAATTGATTCTTTTACAAAATTGTAGAGCTTAAATTGATACAGTTATTAATTTAAGATTTTAATTGATACGATTTCTAAAATTTAGAAACATAAATGAATTATTTTTTAATTTTTTAATTTTTTTCCAATTTAGTCCTTATTTAAAAAGGTATGTTGTAATCTTTTACATTTTAATCATCTTCGATTATCGCTTCTTCGTGGATGAATGTTATTCAAACTTTAATTGAATTTTTAGCGAAGTAATAGAAATTCATATATAGGTGTGTAATTAGGTAATAAATAACATAGAAAAGTTTATAGTTCCTCTAAATAATAAGAAATTATTGGAAACCTCAACTTTTCTTTCCATTACCTTATTTCTCTTCCATTTTTTCACAAATTTTATAGGACAAACATTTATTTAAGGGTTGTTTTTAAATATAGAAAAATGAACAAAAATATTTATAAAATATAACAAAATTTTAGAACTATCAATGATAGATGCTTATCAGTGTTTATTAATGCCATTGATAAATACTGATAGACTTCTATCAGTGTCTATCAACGACTACCATTGATAATTCTAAAATTTTACTGTATCTTGTAAATATTTTCAACAGTTTTACCATTTAAAATAATTTCTCTATATTATTTAACCTTTTTTTTATTTATAAATACTAATCAATAAGTTTTTACTAGGCTTTCTACATATACAACATAAATAACTAGGCTTAATTACATAATTGTCCAAACTTTTTTTTTTTTTACATGAATAGCCTAGTGGACTATTATTTTATACAAATGTCTGACCTAATTTACTTTTTCAACTCCTTTTACTATTCAGTATTCTTAAGTATAATAATAATATAAATACCAAAAGATCTAGGCAAAGGAAGTTGCTCGCACTTATGAACCTCCCAAGAATGGTCTTCTTTTCAAAAGTTCTATAAATAAGGAAAGTCTCTCCAAATATTCGAAAATTATTACCTTCCACTCATGAAAGAAAGCAAGAATCGATAAGAAGCTTTGTAGGAGGAAAACAAAGTGTATTTGATATACACATCACAATATATTCTATATATATCTGAATTATCTAGAAATACATCCAGGTATATTTAATAAGTACATGAATAAGACGATTTGTACAATATATTGACTTATATTTCAAACAATATATGGGATGTATATTTATATTTTACATTATATTTGTAAACACAGTAAAAAATAAACCATGGTATATGTGATATTTTTTTAATATATTTTTCAGTATATTACAAGTATATTCGACATATACTTGAGATATAAATGGAGAAGCAACTAAGAATGTGAAAAAAAAAATGAAATCTCTTAAAATGAAAGAAAGGTTAATTTGAAATATTCTGCATTAGATGAATATCAATCGAAATAAATAAATAATGACGAAAACAAAGTCAAAATTTGAAAATAATGTTAATAAAGAAAGAATTAATTATTTAAAAAATTTTGAAAGAATGATGAAAATGTTAAATTGGCATACAAGAATTTTTCGCGTAAAAATCTCTATCTACTATCCTTCAAGATTATTAGGTACATTAGAAATGGAAGATTATTACACACAAAGTTTCCAATAATAATAGTTGTGGATATGAACAAAACAAAGTAGTAATCAAGACATTTTAATAATTAGTTTGTGATTTCCATATGAAAATCTCATCTTCAAATTCTCTTCCCATCAATTTAATGCAATATTAAAAAAAAGTTATGAAATCAACAATTAAAAAATAAAAAAAAAAAACGTAAAAAAATCATCACACAGATATACGTAGAGCTATATCCACGAAGTAGAAAGAGAACAATATTACTAGAGAGAATGTTTTCTAAATACACAGACAACATCTCTAGGGTTAGAGAGTTTATATAACATATTATTCTAAACTCTATAGTCATAATCGTAAATAACCACAAACAAGTAAATATCATAAATACGAATTCTGAATAGATTTCGTGGGCATTGTCCCCGAATCCTCACTAAGACGTGTCGTCCCTGGATCCCGGTTTGTTGACTAGACAGTGAAGCCTCGTACTTAGTTGTTTGAATCATCAGTTAAGAAATTCAAGATATTTTCACGAAAACAATATTTGTTTTTAGATTGTCATATATATATATATATTTATATATATTCTTCCAAAATTATATGAGGTGTGAGAAAAGTTGTTTTCTTTATCTCTTTTTGTTCTTCCCACATGCTTGACACTTTCCCATATTTTAGGCTTTGTGCTTTTTTTTCTTCTTGTTATGCATTGGTCCATGCAATTGGTTAAAGGAGACAAGCCTCATTCCATGAACATGTAATATCACCTCTTTGGGGCTGCCAATCACATGTAGTCTTCTAGTACAAAAATACTAGGTACTTAAATAATTTCTTGGATATTTTTTTTTTGTTATATAAAAAAATTCCCTTTCTTTCAATTTTCTTTTTTGTTGGTGTTGAATCATTTGTTTAGAAAGAAAAAGAAAATATATTATGAGTATAATAAAACTTTATTTCAGTCAAGAAAACTCGTGTACTAATTTTTTAGTGAGCTCGTTTAATGAACGTGTAATATCTTTTAGGTTTCTATATGGTTCAATACATTATTTCTGTAAATGCTTATTTTAAAATCCCTAACTTTTTTTTAGAAGATTTCAATATACATATAATTAAAATAAACTTATAATTAAAATCAAAATTAACTAGTTTTCAAAATAATAATTATAATAATAATAATAGTAACAACTTGGTTAAATTTTTTAAAAAGTTAAAAATAGCATCAAAATATTATGAGCAAAGACACCTCAAACCAAGAGACTGAGAGGTTTTATTAAGACAAAACCTTGCTGTTTTGCTCTACAAAATTTCCCCCTAAAGAATTAAATTGGTTTGGAATTGTAGAAATTTTGTTGAATTGGTTTACTCTATACGATTAGAAAAATATGACGTTTGATCTCAACACCAATTATTAAGAGATATTATGAGAGACATGTTAATAAGAAGCGATCTCACACCAATTATTAAAAAAACACAATAAATATGATTATAAAGATTTAAAGTTTCAACTTTAGTTAAGACAATCCTGAGGCAGAGTTTCATTCTTTGTAGAGTGATATTGGAAAAATTGATAGATTAAAGTCACCTTAGGTTACTTTTACTGTCACTCAACAAAATCGTACATGAGTTTTTTACCTCATACGACGACTACTCTCATTGTCCGATTATTTTAAGAGTCTAAAGGGACTTTCTAATGATCTCTATAATTAGAGTAGTTTTTTTTTTCTTAGTAACACTTCATAAAATTGCTTTCTTAGTAGAGAACTTCTGAAGGGGAGATACTATGTAAGATACTTTTGTACAAATTTTCCTTATTTTTCCTTTGTTTCTTCTTACTTTTCCCTTTTCACTTACCATCTAATGTATCCCTCTATATTAGGGTTCTCTTTTAATATTTTTCCCTTTTTTGATTATTTTTTTGGGTTTGGGTTCTAAACTCAAAAACAAAAAAAAAAAAGTGTCATAAAATGTAGCTATTTATAAATTACGGCGTAAGTTTAAGATGAAAGAAAAAAAAAATTCAATCAATCTGAACTTAATTCAGTAGATAAACCATTAATTATCATCTTAAGTATCACTACGTGATCTCCCACTCTACCATCTAAAAAGAGAGAGAAAGAGAGTCAAATGGAGAGTTGTTTGAAAATTGAAAGTTAATATATGGGACACTATTTGAACATGAACTTACAAATTTACTTTTGAATTGAACAGTAATTTTTTTTTTGGGTATTTTTTAAAAATGGGGCTTGTGTTTTAACTTTATTGCATAATCCAACTACTTTAAAAGATACCCTTTTGGTGATAAAGAAAAAGAGAGCATCCTTTTTCTATCTTCTTAATTAGTTCAATAATATACATCTAAACCCATTATTATCTCATAATTAATTAATTAATACCAATCAAATGATTCATATTCACTTACCTATACTTATATTAGAAAGCTATGACATTTGAAAAGTATTTTTTAAACCATTTTTTCTTTTCTCAAATATTTAGAAATTTGTAGCTAACAATTAATTTAAATAATTTAACTCATATAAATTAGAATATGAAAAAAAAATCTCTAATAAAAAATATGTGGGATGAGAGAATCCAACATCAAACCTCAAAGTTTATAGTACAATTGTATGTCAGTTGATTTTAACAAAAAAAAAAAAAAAAATGTTTCGTTAGTTATTTACGTATTTTAAATTATAAATAATTTCCTTCCTTTAAAAAGTATATTAAAAGTTTTGGAATGTTGAAAGTTAGTCTAAATATTAATTTCCTACAACTATGAAATAACTCTATATCATTCTTCCACAATATTGATTCAAAGTTAGCCTAAATAATTGTAATGGGATGCAAATTTAGCCTTGAATGAAGAAAAATTTTAATCTTCAATGATGTTGAAAATGTAATCAAAATGAGATTGAATATGAAAAATTTTAATTACCTTCTTATTATTTCTCTAATAACTTAAAATGTTCCCTTAATAGAATTTCAAGAGACTTAAAATTCTAAAATTTTGATAACTTTCTTTACATTACAAGATAAGGGTCCTTTACTGATGTCCAAAACTATTAGAAAACAGTAAAAAACGCATCGAGATATCATCTCTCGACTGTTTGAATGGTGCTGATAGAATCATTAGAAAAAACTCGTTTTCCAATGCAGAAATAACCATCGTTGAGAGAAAAAAATCTTCCGATGTCATACGACGTCGGGAGAAATTATCTCCCGACGCAATATACGGCATGTCGCCAGTAATGTCTTTCCCGACAGTTTGTTGTATCGTCGGGACAAAACCATTCAAAGGGATGGTTCATCAAGAGAGATGTTTTTTTACCGATGGTACAATACCATCGGCAGTGATTAATTTCCCAACAAACGTGGTTTTATGGTCAGGAGATTATTATTATTAATTCTGTCCTTTATAACCTAGAATTTTGACATAGAAATAATAACGGTGACAACCAAATTTTCTTATAACATTCAAATCAAATAAAATTTCAAAAAAAGTAGTCCTTTATTTTTTAATTTGGTCATCAGAAGGATGTTAACCATGATAAATAAATAAATTGTGAGATGACGAACATAATTTTCAAAACTAGAAAATTAAAAATAAAATAATTACCAAATTGGATTTAAAACGATTATTTATAAACAAAAATACAAAATATAAAATATTCAAATATAAAATCAAAATAGAAAAGCAAAATATATGAAAAGTTTAATTAAAAAATATAGATTAAAATATTATTTTAGTTCCCATACTTCCAATTGTTTAATTTTAGTTCATTTAGTTTTAAGAAATTAACTACCTGAATTAAATTTAAGATTTCTAATATTGTATAGTTTTTTTTTTTTTTTTTTAAAAAAAGAAAGTACAAGGACTCAAAAATCCCTTTATTACTAAAATAAAATTATGTTTACATCCTACACACACAAAAAAAACATTTACTTCCTTTGATATAAACTTTTTTCTTCTTGAGAAAATATAAAGTCATATTTTTAATGATTAAATAAAAAAATTAAAAATGGGGCCCACATCTTATCAAAGATAATATAAATAGACCAATAAAAACAAACAAATACGAGGTTTTTTTTACCAAATTTTGTTCCATATACACACCCTCATAAATACATACATACATGTACATACATATTTAATTAGTTCCTCGTTTTATACAAAGAACCTAGAATTGCAGCCCAATCCCAACAACCCCATTTAAACCCCACAAAAACAGACAGAGAAATAAAATATATATATATGTATATGAAAAGTGAAAATTCAAACTTACAACTTTAAAATAAAATACTCGATAAACTAGAACTAGACCAAAAAGTTATTTTGTTATACATATATAGGAGTATATGTATATTGATAAGGTTGAATTATAAGTTTATGACTAATATAGGTAGTCTTTATACTTTAAAATGTCTGATAAGTAACTAAGTTTAATATTATACATCTAATGATTTTCTCATCTTTCAATTTTGTGATATAGAAAATTTAGTGTCTTCAACAGAGGTTATCTCTTGATATATTCAAAAATTTTAAAACCTATTTGATCTAATGATATAAAAAATAATTATTTTTTTATGTCTAATAAGATCCTTATTTTTCAATTTTGTTTCTATTATATCTCAGAATTTTAAAAAAAGTTGAATAAGTCTATCAAAGTCAATGAATTTATTAGATATAAAATTAAAAGTTGAAGGATCCGTTAGAAACCAAACAAACATAAAATTGAAAAGTATAACCAAAACTAAATTTGTCGTTTCATATATTAATTATAAAGATTAAAAATCACTTTTGGTTCTGAACTATCATAGAAGTAACAATTTAATTCATGTACTTAATAATATAATTTTATAACACCTAATTTAGTCCACAGAAATTTATATGTAGTAATTTAATCTATATACTTTAAAATTTATCATAATTTAGTCTTTATTAGTAAGTTAAGATTTAATAAGATTTTTTACATAAGTAAATCGATAAACTAATTAAAGATTTCAATATGTTCATACGGTACAAAGTTTATTATCGGAATATAATATTGATGAAAGCTTTTTACTATGCAGACTACATTGTTACAAATTTTAAAATAAAGAGATAGATTGGTTTAAGAAGGTTTAATCTATATTATAGATGATATTAGCAAGTTGTAATAATAAAAGGATAATAATAAAAAAAAAAGTACTTAGGCAATCCATATCTCCCATCCCCACATTAATTTATGCTACAACTGTTTTTGTTTTAAGTACCTCAACCTCTCAGAATAGCCACCCATATTCATAAAACCATAATCATCTCTCTCTTTCTCTCTTTTTCTCTCCTCTTTTTTGAACAGTCCTCTCTCTCCTTTCCTTCAAGAGCAACACAACAACTGGGATTGCTTTGAAACAGAACAAATATTGAAAAAAAAAAAAAAATCAATCATTTAAACAATACTCACCAACTCTCTCTCTCCCAAAAAAAAAAAAAAAAAAAAAAAAAAAAAAAATCCAAGTCCCAAAGCCAAAATTCCCTAAACCCTAGCTCAAAAAACTGCACAACCCTTTTCCCTTTTTTCCCACTACAAATCATCTTCCACTTCTTTCTTTGAGCTATGACCTTTGAAGAGTCCTTAAGATCCCTTTCTCTTGATTACCTTAACCTTCTCATCAATGGCCAAGCCTTCAGTGATGTCACCTTTAGCGTCGAGGGTCGCCTCGTTCACGCTCACCGTTGCATCCTTGCTGCACGTAGTCTCTTCTTTCGGAAGTTCTTTTGTGGCTCTTCCGACTCGAACTCCTCTTTCGGGGGTGTTTTTGATTCTCGGTCCCCTTCGGGATCGAATGCCCGCGGTGGTGGTGGCGGCGGTGGTGGCGGTGGAGCTAACGCACCACCACTTCCATCGCAGGGAGTGATCCCGGTGAATAGCGTAGGGTACGAGGTGTTTCTTCTCTTACTCCAGTTTTTGTATAGCGGTCAAGTTTCGATTTTGCCGCAAAAGCACGAGCCCCGACCGAATTGCGGTGAAAGAGGGTGTTGGCATACACATTGCTCCTCCGCCGTCGATCTGGCTCTCGAAACTCTCGCTGCGGCTAGATCTTTTGGGGTTGAACAACTCGCATTGCTCACTCAGGTTTTTCTTTTTCTCTATCTTTTCGAATGCAGCTTAAGCTGATGGGTTACGGTAAATCGAGTCAACTATTCGTACTCTTCTTTCTTCCCTCTGTTTCTAAAATGGGGTTTCAATATAATCTCTCTCTAAAATCTCGAGGAATGTTTAGTTTCTCTTGGATCTCTCCCTCTTTCTCTCTCTCTCTACAGCATTTTACCCTTCTTTTCTCTCTCTCTCTGGTCATTTGGTTGTTTTTGGTGAGTTCTTGGGATTTGGACTGATTAAGTTGTTGGGAGCTGATTTTAGCAAAAGAGAGGATAAGAAGGGATTTTTCTTAATAATTCCTTTTTTCCTATTCCTTCATTAACATTCTCATATAGATATACATATATTTCTCTTTATATCTTATGCATTTTTTCATGCCTCTTTTCCCAATCTTATTTGCTTTTCTTCTCCTATTTTTTCTATTTTTTTTTTGTTTCTCTCCAATCATGAGATATCATATATATAATATATATGTATAACATATATTTTTTTTTTCCTTCACTCTTTTTTTATCCAATGGGCTTTATATTGAGAAAGGAGAAGTAATTATTGGGATTAATAGTTGGAATGTTGCTTAAATGATCACTAAGAACTATGTTCTTCCAAACATCATTACTCCCTACTAAGAGCAAATGTATATATTTGATCTATAAGTAGTTCTTCATAAAATTAAACACCAACATTTTAAACATTATTAATTATTTTGGTTTAAGATTTAATTAAATCAATAATTAGATTATTGATATTTTCTTTTACATAAAAAGACTATTATCAAAATGGTTTTTACATAATTTTTGTTCCTTTTTTCTTATCAGATTTATCTTTTCTTAATAGCCTTTTCTTATTCTTATTCTGTGAAGTATTGATATAGTTCAAAATCCTTATTTCTTCATTCTCTTGAGAGGCAGAACTTTTCTAAGCAATCTTGCATGAATTTTTTTTTGTTAAACATGATAACTTTGATAAATGAAGCTGGCTTATTGATTAAGATTAAATTTTGTTTAAAGCACTTCTCCTTATAGACATTTATCAAAGGGAAAATAATATTAATCCTTATGTTTTTAATAGATATGAAAATGGGGATTATGTAAGGTTCAAGCTAATTAAGATGATTTCTTTAATTCCTTCCTATGCCAGAATTTACTATTTTATTAACACATTTTTGGTGTATTATGGGACATTCAGAAGCAACTTGTAAGCATGGTAGAGAAAGCTTCAATTGAAGATGTAATGAAAGTTCTAATTGCTTCAAGAAAACAAGACATGCATCAGCTATGGACTACTTGTTCCCATTTGGTGGCAAAATCTGGTCTCCCAACAGAAGTTCTAGCAAAGCACATTCCCCTCGACGTCGTCGCCAAAATTGAGGAGCTTCGGCTCAAATCCTCCCTCGCTCGTCGATCGTCATTAATGCCTCACCACCACCACCACCATCACCATCTCCAGCTTAGTGCGGGGCCTGACCTGGAAGAGCAGAAGATTCGTCGAATGCGAAGAGCATTGGACTCCTCCGACGTCGAACTTGTCAAGCTAATGGTCATGGGGGAGGGCCTAAATCTCGACGAAGCATTGGCATTGCATTACGCCGTTGAGAATTGCACCCGAGAAGTTGTCAAAGCCCTACTTGAGCTCGGAGCTGCCGACGTCAACTATCCGGCCGGACCTGCTGGGAAAACACCTTTGCACATTGCATCTGAGATGGTCTCGGCAGACATGGTAGCCGTCCTTCTCGACCACCATGCCGATCCGACCATCAGAACAGTTGACGGGGTGACACCACTCGACATTCTCAGAACCCTAACTTCAGATTTCCTCTTCAAAGGAGCGGTCCCAGGGATGACACACATAGAACCAAACAAGTTGAGGCTTTGTTTGGAGCTAGTTCAATCAGCAGCACTAGTTATATCAAGAGAGCAAGGGAATAATAACAACAATAACAACAATGGAAATAATGCATCATCTTCTACTCCAATTTATCCACCAATGAGTGAAGATCATAGCAGCAGCAGCAATGGAAGCAATTTGAATCTTGATACAAGATTGGTTTATCTTAATCTTGGAGCTAATTCTGGTTCAGCTCAAATGGGAGCTGAAGGAGCTGATCATCATAGACATGGAGGAAATGACCCAACAATGTACCATCATTCCCATGATTTCTAAACTCTCTACTTCACATTTTTATTATATATCTTTCTTTCTATTTACCAAAATATATATCATCAATATTTATAGTTTATATATGTGTGTTCCATCAATTTTTATATAGTGAGAAAGAGAGAGGATATATAATTAAAATTGTGGAGAAATGCTTAGGTATGCATCCCGAATTGCGTCTATCTTTGTGCATCTTATCCAAATTGTTTAATCATAATTTGCCAAATGACAATTTCATTTCACTTCCTTCTAAAATATTTTAGTTCGGTTTATTTGTTTGTGAAGAGGGTGAAATGCATAAATATGAGTACATCCTAGTATTATTCTTTTGGTTATAACATTATTATTATTATTATTATTATTATTATTTGTCATTAGGGGATATTTTTTCTTTCTTTTTTTCTTTGATTTCAATTTTTATAGGCATTTGCAATGATCATCTAAAAGGAAGAATTTCAATTACTATGCATGCATTGAGGTTGCACCAAAGAAGAGAAGAGATTATTTGATATATATATATAAATAAAGTGACCTAAATGGGTTTTATTTTTCAATAGAGTAAAATTGGGAAAGTAGCTTGAGTTGGTCCTTTTTCATCATCATCATCATCTTCTTTTTGGTTCCTTTTTCATTTTTTTAAAATAACCCTTAATTTAAAGACCATAATTTCCCCAATAAGAAAAATAATAATGGGCTTGATTGCACACATATAGACTTCACTTGTGTGGGGGCTCCTTCACCTATTCTTATAGCCTATGGTAATTAAAACCCTAGCTACTAAAGTTAGGGTTGCCCTTTAAGTTTGAATCAATGGAGTTTAGTTTAGTTTTTAACTCATGGTTAAAGGTGACCAAGTAATGGATTTTGCCTCTTCATTTTTTTTTCCATTGGATAAAAGTAAGGTTTATATGTGTGGTTGTGGTATGGTTCATCTGATTAAATCCAATAATGAAATATACATTTTTTTTTTTTAAAAAAAAATTAGGTATATTAGGAGCAACATACATCCCACTAAATGTTTTAATCCTAATTTGTCATGCAAAAAATTCTTCTTATTTCTTTTTGGAAATATTTGATTTATTTATTATTATTATTATTTTTTGAGTGGATGAGAGTGGATGTATAGATGCACCCAAGTATTACTTTTATTTTTCTTCTTTTTTTAGAATTCCGTTTATAAAATTCATCAACAAAATCTAGTTTAATTTTCTTCTGGTCATAACTTAGCCCACATTTACCTCGGTTGAAAAGTATCCATCAATGGTAATATAAAAAGTGAACCTCAGTTGATTACTTTTGTTGTTATTTACCTCTTTTTGTTATCGTAATAAAACGTGGGCCCAACTTGAAATTTGTAATCAAATCATGTAATCTGATTTAGGAATAAAATGTATTTAATTTGATTGCGGTTGAAAATTACTTGGGATCCACTACTACCTCTACAGATATTGTTACTTATGAATTTGTCACATTTATTTTAACCTTTACTGTTACCATTACCATTAGAGTCAAATAACAATAAAAAGTAATCAAATTGTCTTTGCGATTTGGGCCTATTACGATTCATCCATTAATAAAATCTCATTCCGTACACTAATTTTTATTATAGTTTGGTAAACGTGACCTTAATATAATTAAGATAAACATTTGCAAAACTTTTCTCCATATAATTACATAAATAGCTAATTCTATTTTTGTTAAATAACATTTGTAATTTGAGAGTCATATTTGAAGATAAAATGAATGTTATACATTAATATATTGATTTTTTTTACAATAAAATATGACTGGATATATTGGTTTCGTTGTTATGAAGTATATAAATTACAATTAATTACAAATTTGGACTCCTTGCGCGCGCGTATATATATATATATATAGTAAAAATAATATAAAATGTCAAAATGAACATAGCTCAATTGTCATAATAGTTGTACTATTAATT
Source organism: Benincasa hispida (assembly GCF_027475165.1). Taxonomy (NCBI): domain Eukaryota; kingdom Viridiplantae; phylum Streptophyta; class Magnoliopsida; order Cucurbitales; family Cucurbitaceae; genus Benincasa; species Benincasa hispida. Next base: position 62,408,251 of record NC_143480.1, on the reverse strand, counting down.
TTAAAGTTAGAGATGATGTCCAAAGGTATATTTTATCACTTATATAGAAGGCTATCGCCATTTCTAGATTTGATTTGAAAATCTCACCGGATGAATGAAATATTGTAGTTTCTTTTTGAAGAATAATGTTGTAGTACTCTTTTATGTGTAATTCAAAGGTGCATTTGCAGTAGTTATTTCTTTTAAAGGATACATTGTAGTTTTTTTAAAAAAATATTATTTCAAAGGTGTAGTGAACTAGTAAATATTTAACAATAATTTTGATTGTAGTAGAAGAAGGAGAAGGAGAAGGAGAAGGAGAAGGAGGTAATTTTTAGATTTGGTAGGAGAGATTTGAACCTCCCATTAAATGGGGAAACAATACGTGCTAAATTTGGATGAGCTCACCTTTGGCGGATTGAGAGCCATTTAGATCCTATTTGGTATCCATTTGGTTTTTAATTTTTAATTTTTGAAATTAAGTTTATAAGCATCCATTTCACTCCCAATTTTCTTATTTTGTTTTCTACTTTTTACTAATGTTTTCAAAAATCAAGTCGAGTTTCAAAAACTAAAAGGTAGGTCCAATTTAATAACCATTTGATTTTTTATTTTTGTTTTTTTTTTTAAATTAAACCTATAAACATTAGTTCCACCTCCAATTTTCTTCCTTTTTTGTCTATCTTTTACTATGGTTTAAAATATCAAGCCAAATTTTGAAAACATAAAAAATGACTTTTAAAAACTTGTTTTTATTTTTGGAATTTGGATGAGAATCCAACCATTGTACTTAAGAGAAATGCAAATCATTGATAGAACTCGAGAGGAAATATACTTAATTTTCAAAAAAACAAAAACTAAAAACGAAATGGTTACCAAATGCAATCGTAGTTGTTAAAAACTGTTGCGATTGATGCCTAAATCTCGTAGGTTCTATAGTTTATAATTGTAATGTACAAACAAATATGAGATATTTTATTTGAAATTTAGTAGCATTAACCCACAAACTAATAAACTAACATCCAAAGTTATCTTCTGTAGCTTAAACATGTATGTAGAGATATACATTTAGATCATGTTTAAGTGATAACCTAAATGGTCTGTAGTGGATGAATACAGATGAGTACCTTATCCTTGTGACACTACAAATACGGTTCGCTTTGTAGATGTTACAATTGTTGTAAAGTGCTACAAATGATCTAATCCTGATCATGAGACATGTGAGCGACGATATACTATACAAAGGGGTTTGTATAAGACCGGACCACGAAATGACTAGTCTGATTATATAACATCATTCATAATAAAGACTTATATTTCACTAACATGACCATAGGTGACATGACCTAAACATTGTGTAAGTTGTGAAATTTTGCCTATGAAGGCAGTTCTTTGATTTGTATGGGTGAGAGTAGCCAGATCGTCGACTCAATAAGCCTACTATTTTGAGGATTCGCCTGATTGGAGAGTTGAGAACACAACTACACAAGACGAAATTTACTCATTCCCTAACGTCTGCATAAGTAGATAAATTGCTCCCTTAAAGACTAATTACGGGGCTTGAACAATGTGGCTCCATACCCTCTCTTGGCCTAATAGGGGTTTGGTCATAGTTGGACTATGACTTATTGTTCATTAGAGGGATCAGTGGTACTTAAGAAGTTAGATGTAACTATAGAGGAAAAGCGGTAATTTTGGCCCAGCTGTACTTATGAGCAATTTATGAAGTGTCATCGTACTGTTGACTGATTATATTCAATGGATACAAAAATATATCTGTAGTGCGAAGAGTGTAGCTGTTGGTTTTTAGTGGAGTGATTGACAATTATTGGATGTTGAATAATTTAATTAAAGGAGTTTGATTAATTATTCAAATACCATTAGAGCTTCAATCTACAGGTCCATAAAATCTCCTTTGTAGCTCAATAGGGATTAATGAGAATCGATTTTGGATTAATTTGAATTATTCAAATTAATTGAGGGAATTAATTATATGTGATACAATTAAATTAATTATATACGTGATATAATTAATATAATGTATTTGATATATTATAATATAAATTTTATTTGAGAGGAAATAAATATTTGAATATGATTCAAATATTAATTATATGGATTGAATTCATAAACTAAATTTAGTGTAGATGTGATTTATATTAAATACTACAAATGATTGAGAGAATTAAAAACTATATGTTATATTGTATTTGATACAATATAAAAACTATAGGTTATGTGTTATATTTGATATAACATACAGTTATATATATATATAATTATTATTTAAATTTATTTTCTTTTATTTTAAATTTAAATTTCAAAATTAAAGGGAGGGAGTTACAACTCCCTCCCCTTAATCCTTTTAATTAAACGTGAATGGGGCAGTTGTTTTTTGAAGAGTTTTTTTTCATCTTCATCATTTTTTCACAGAGGGTCTCTGCGCGTGTATTCTAAAAACTTAATTCTTCTCTAAAATCTTTATATCCCTCTTCACAAAATACACAAAACTCACACCTCCTTTGGATTCTCATCCCAAAATAGAATACGAAAATCTCACGTGTGGTGGTGTCATCATTGGATGTTTGTGTTCCCATGAATTATTCGTAACTGTGGGAGGGTTTCGTGAAGATCTTGGACTTCAAGGATAAGCACTCTTCTTCCTCTATTTTAAAGCATGCTGTAATTTTTTTCATTAATGTATAATTGTTTGTTCTATAAATTTTTTGTTCTGTGAAAATAGAATTAGGCCGATCCCCGCTTCCGCTACGGAACTTCACAGTTCCTTCAATTGGTATCAGAGGGGTGACTTTTTGGTCCCAATTTTTATTATTCCAGAATTGATTTTACAGATCTATTGGTGGGTTGCATTCTACATTTGTTTTTTCATATGATGAATGAATGTGGATGGTTTCAATTTTTAGATGTTTCGAGATTGGACCCTTTTAGTTTTGTCACTTTAATTTTTGTAAATTGGTTTGTAAGGGCCATTTTTTTGGGCATTAATTATAATAGAGACTGTATTTCTTTGGTATTAAGTCATTCTTGAGTTTGAATTTCTTTGGTATTGAGTCATTTGTGAGTTTTTCAGTGCATTTCTGGAAATGAGGCCAAAATCGGAGGAAAATCAAAGGAATTTTCAATTGTACAATGGCTAATATACTGTAGCGTTGCAACACTGTGAACGACGAACGAAAGAATTTTCTGTAGTGTTGCAACGATGGGTCACAGCATTGCAATACTTTGAGATGAAATTTTTTTTCCGGTTGGGGCATGATTTGGTTCAAGTTGCAATTGGTTTGTGGATGGTTCGCTTGGTTCGACCGGTTCGGGGCTGGTTTGGGTTCTTGGCGATTAAATTCGAGCGGTTCAAGACTCGGTTTGCCTGTTTTGAACTGGTTGACTATTATTTTTGTAATAGTTAGTTGTTTTTAATTAATTAAATTTGTATAAGTGTCATATTAATTTAATTAATTGTTTAAGAGTCCAATCTCGGTCCAATAATTGTTTTGAATTACATATGATGTATGATTTACTTTATATATTTATATGTCATAATGTATACCATATAGTAAAATCCCACTACAAGTTATGCATTATTCATGCATCATTTATATTATAGATGTTATAATATATAGTTGCATGATTTGATTTTATAGCATGCTCATGCATCATATAATATAAATATTATAATATATATTTGCATGCATTAATAATATAGTTATGCATCATTTATATTATATTTGTTATAATATATATTTTGAATGTATGGATGGATGTATGTTATTAATTATTTCATACTTTAGTATATAAGTATTATGTATGTTCAGTATTGAAACGAAATTATATGAAGCATGTCACTATTTTAGGTTGTTTTATAATTCTTATAATTTACCTAAGTATGCTTTAACATACAATAATTACTTTTAATTTATTTCATTTTTTTTATAAGGGTTATAATTAAATGAAATTAGAATTAAAATCAATAATTCATAATTGCATGCAAACATTTGGTTAAAATCATTTTTCTAAAATAGTTTTAAAATATGATTCATATAGACCTAAGATCACATTTCTCATGAGATTAGAAATAAGTTTAATCTTTTAATTAGTTTAATAGGATTAAATTGGTTTTAATTAAAAGATTAAATTTGTAGCAAATGTATCTATAAGAGATCTTTTATCTAAGGCTAGTTATGTTGGGGTATTTAAGTTGACAGAAATGGAACACCCCTACGTGGGAATTGACCTGAAAAGGTGAATTAGATAGATTTTCAATAAGCATGCAATTATTGATTAAGGATTATTAAAGTGTTTAATGAATATTAATAAAAGTTGTTCAACAATCCAAAGTAAGTGTTACTTTTGGAAAAATCTAAACAATCACTTAGTAAATAATTAGCCATATTTTTCTATGTTTAGTTAACCTTGGTAAAACATTCAGTGGGAGGAAAATAGGGTTGATACTTCATTTTTCCTTTTCACGTTTTCTCCCTCAAAGTTCATGCCATGAGATCTATACTCGACCTCGAGACACCTTTGCTTGTGTCCCTCTACAGGTGATATTTGTATAGGTCAATACTAAGGTGAATGGAGAAAGCGTTTATAGTAAGTGGGAGCGAGACGTGTATCAACACATTTCACAGTATCTCTCATTAGTTTGTAGTAAATTTTCATGCTTAGCCTCAAGGAACATTTGCTTGTGTCCCCCTATAGATGAGATTTGCATTGAATTTTACTCAAACTCTAGAAATGAATATGATTGCTTTAGTTTTTGCCCCAATCGATTTTTCCCTATGGTTCACTCATTGGGGTAGAACTCTAGAAACTAAAATGAAGTGTTACACTTACAAGAAAATGTTAAGCAAGTTAACACTTTCTGAACCGAACAATGGTGACTGATATTTATGGTAACAAGGAGTTTTTTTGTATATTGGTTGAGACGGTCTCAGTTTAGTGAAAGGGTACCTGATCACCCTACGGTGTCTTTTACCCTGCCTCACTGAAACATCATTGCAAAATACATGTCACGTAGGGTTCATTTTATTATTTTTCTAAATTTGATCGGTTTTTCAAATGAGTAATGCTTGATACTAATATAAATAAATTGTATGTTTCAGCAAATTCACTATGACTTCTGCAACATTAAACTTACTATCCACCGAAAAACTTACCGATGAAAATTACACAACATGGAAAGACACAATCAACACAATATTAATCATCGATGGTCTGAGATTTGTCCTTATAGAGGATTTTCCTCCTGTTCCTGCTCAAAATACTCATCAAAATGTTTGGGAGGTATATGAGCGTTGGATATGGCAAATGAGAAGGCCTGAGCGTATATGTTGGCAAGCCTTTCTAAAGTCTTGACCAAGAAGCATGAGCCCATGATTACTACCCATGTAATTATGGAGTCCTTGCAGGGGATGTTTAGACAACTGTCCGCATAACTCAGGCATGATGCTCTGAAAAACATCTTCAATGCTCGTATGCAAGAAGGGGCATCTGTTAGAGAACACGTTCTCAACATGATGGTTCATTTTAATATGGCATAGATGAATGGGTTTGTCATCGATGAAGCCATTCAGGTTAGCTTCATACTTCAATCTTTACCTGAAAGTTTCCTATAGTAACGTAGCAATGTTGTTATGAACAGGATTAACTACAACCTGACCACTTTGCTCAATGAGCTACAAACTTTCCAGTCTGTGATGAAAACCAAGGAACAAAAGGGTGAGGTAAATGTTGCTTCATCTTCTAAGAAGTTCTATAGAAGTTCGACTTCTAGGACTAAGTCTGTGTCTTCTTCTTCTAGCACCAAATAGTGGAAGAAGAAGAAAGATGGAAAGGGAAAAGCTAACCCACCAACTGCTACCCAGGAGGGTAAGAAGGCCAAGGCTGCAAAGGGAATATATTTTCATTGCAACCATGAGGGACACTAGAAGAGAAATTGTCCTAAATACATGGTAGAAACGAAGAAGGTCAACCAAAGTAAATATGATTTACTTGTTTTGGAAACTTGTTTAGTGGAGAATAATGATTAAGCTTGGATAATAGATTCAGGCACCACTAACCATGTTTGTTCTTTATTTTAGGGAATTAGTTTCTAGCGGCAACTAGAGGCTGGGGAGATGACGATGCGTGTTGAAACTTGGCATGTTGTCTCAGCTATGGCAGTGGGAGGGCTTCGACTCTGTTTACAGATATCTTATATTTTATTAGATAATGTATATGTGGTTCCAGGCTTGAAAAGGAATGTTTTCTAGAACAACATTACTCTTGAAATTTTCATGTAAATAAAGTGTTTGTTTACAAGAATGAAGCACATATTTGTTGTATTAATATTGAAGATAATTTATATGTGCTAAGACCGTTAGCAACTAAAGTCCTCATAAATACTAAATTGTTTAAAACCGCGATAACTCAAAATAAAAGACTTAAAATTTCTCCTAAGAAAAATACCCATCTTTAGCACCTGAGATTAGGACACATAAATCTCAATAGGATTGAGAGACTGGTCAAGAATAGTCCTTTAAGCGAGTTAGAAGAAAATTCTTTACCTGTTTGTGAGTCAAGCCTTGAAGACAAAATGACTAAAATATCTTTACTAGAAAAGGTCACAGGGCCAAAGTACCCTTAGAATTTATACATTAAGACCTCTGTGGTTTGATGAATATTAATGCAAGAGGAGGGTTTGAATATCTCATCACTTTTACTGATGATTATTCTAGGTATTAATACAATATAAGACTGAAGCCCTTGAAAAGTTCAAGGAGTATAAGGTTGAAGTTGAAAATGCATTAAATAAAACCATTAAAACATTTCGATTTGACAAGGTGGAGAGTATTTAGATCTAAAATTTCAAGACTATTTGATAGAATATGGAATTGTATCCCAACTCTTGACACTTGGTACACCTCAGCCGAATGGCATATCATAAAGGAGAAATCGAACCCTGTTGGACATGGTTCTGTCTATGATGAGTTATGCTTCCCTATCGGACTCGTTTTGGGGTTATGTAGTAAAGACTGTAGCTTACATTTTGAACTGTATTCTGTCCAAACACTAGAACACCTTTGGAATTATGGATTGGTCGTAAAGGTAGTTTACACCATTTAAGGATCTAGGGTTGTCCAACATATGTGCTTGAGGAAAATTCTAAGAAATTGGAACCTCATTCCAAATTATGCGTATTTGTAGGTTACTCTAAAGGAACAGAACGTGGTTACTTCTACGATCCTAAGGATAATAAAGAGTTTGTGTTGATAAACGCTACCTTTTTTAGAAGTGGACCACATAAAGGAGTATAAACCCCACAATAAGATTGTGTTGAGTGAACTTTCCAATGAAACTACTGCACCTTCAACAAGAATTGTTGAAGAACCAACACTTGAACAAGAGTTGTTGAAGTTGGTTCATCTAGTAAGTCACATTCACCTTAAGTGTTGAGGGAGCCTCGATGTAGTGCTAGGGTTGCGAACCCACCTGTTCGTTATATGGGTTTAACAGAAACCCTAGCTATCGTAGCTGATGGAGATGTTGAGGATCTATTGTCTTACAAGAAGGTAATGAAGGATGTTGACAAAGATGAATGGATCAAAGCTATGAATCTTGAAATGGAGTCTATGTATTTCAATTCTGTTTGGGATTTTATACAACAAGCTGATGGGTTTAAACCTATAGATTGCAAGTGAATCTACAAGAGAAAACAAGGTGCTAATAGAAAGGTGCAAACCTTCAATGCTAGACTTGTGACAAAGGGTTATATCCAAGTTGAGAGAGTCGACTATGAGAAGACTTTCTCACTTGTTGCCATGATAAAGTCTATTCGGATCCTCCCGTCCATTCTCTCATATTATGAGATTTGGAAAATGGATGTCAAAATTGCTTTTTTGAATGGTAATCTTAAGAAGACCATATATATGGAGCAACCTGAAGGATTCATAACCCAAGGTCAAAAGCAACAGGTTTGCAAACTTAATAGGTCTATTAATGGATTGAAGCAAGCTTCTCGATCTTGGAATATGAGATTTGATACCGTGATCAAATCTTATGACTTTGATTAAAATGTTGATGAGCCTTGTGTATACAAGAGAACCATCAACAGTTTAGTAGCTTTTCTAATGATGTATGTAGATGATATCCTACTCATTAGGAATGATGTAGATTTATTGACTGAAATTAAAAGTTGGTTAGCGACTCAATTCCAAATGAAAGATTTGAGAGAGGCACAATTTATTCTAGATATTTGGATCTTTAGAGGTTAAAAGAACAAAATGCTAGTCCTGTCTCAAGCATCGTGTATTTACAAGATGCTTGTCAAGGTTTTGATGCAAAAATCCAAGAGAGGTTTACTCCCCGTCAGGCATAGAGTTATATTGTCTAAGGAAAGTGCCCTAAGACACCTCAAGAGGTTGAGGAAATGAGACGAATCCCCCTGTTGGTTTTTGGTAGCCTAATGTATGTGATGTTATGTACTATACCTGACATTAGCTATGCAATGGGGATAGTCAGTAGATATCAATTTAATTCAGGATTTGATCACTGGACCGTCGTTAAAAACATTCTCAAGTATCTACAGAGAACGAAGGACTATATGCTCGTGTATGATTCTAAGGATCTGATCCTTACAGGATACATGGACTCTAATTTTCAGACTGATAAGAATTCTAGGAAATCCATATCAGGATCAGTATTCACTCTTAATGAATGAGAATTTTGTCTGGAGAAGCACCAAGCAGGGGTGCATTGTTGACTCCACTATAGAGGCTGAGTACGTAGTGGCTTGTGAAGCTGCTAAGGAAGCTGTGTGGCTCAAGAAATTTCTAACTGATCTGGAAGTGGTTCCAGACATGTCAATGCTCATCACCTTTTATTGTGATAATAGTGGTGTTGTGGCTAATTCCCAAGAGCCTAGGAGTCACAAGCGCGGGAAGCACATAGAGCGGAAGTATCATCTCATCCAAGAGATTGTGCATCGAAGGGACGTGATCATCATGCAAATAGCTTTGAAGCACAACGGTATTGAAGGTCACCTACAGAGTATAGCCTTCACGACTAAGGTGTTTGAGGGTCACCTACAAAGTATGGGTCTATAGGACAACCATATTTAGTCTAGGGTAAATGAGAGATTTTTTACTGGGCGTGTAATATGCTCTAGTTTATTGTTTTATGTGTACTTTTTTATCAGTATGACTTTTATGATGTTCAATCAACTAGCTTTAAGACAAGTGGGAGATTGTTGGGGTTGATGCCTTAGTTCTTATGGGTATTGTAGCTTGTAATTGTAATGTACAAACAATTTTATTTATTTAATAAAATATGAGATATTTTATTTGAAATTTAGTAGCATTAACCCGTAAACCAATAAACTGACATCCAAGATTATCTTATGTAGCTTAAACATGTACGTAGAAACATACAGGTGGATCATGTTTAAATGATAACCTAAATGGTCTATAATAGATAGATAAGGTTGGATACCTTATCCTAGTGACATTATGAATACGGCCCGCTTGTTAGATGTTATAATTATTGTAAAGTGCTACAAATGATCTGATCCTGATCATTCATGTGGAAACATGTGAGCGGCAGTATATTATACAAAGGGGTTTGTATAAGACCATACCACAAAATGGCTAGTCTCATTATGTAACACCATTCATAATAGAGACTTACATTTCACCAGGATGACCATAGGTGATATGACCTGAATCTTGAATGAGTTGTGAACTCCTACCTATGAACGCGGTCCTTTGGTTTGTATGGGTAAGAGTGGTCATATCACTTACTCAATAAGCGTACCATTTTGGGGATTTGCCTGATTGGGGAGCTGGAAAAATAGTTACACAAAACAAAATTCACTCATTCCTTAATGTCTGGGTAAGTAGATAAACTGCTCCCTTAAGAGCTGATTCCGGGGCTTGAACAATGTGGCGCCACACCTTCTCTTTTTTCGAAAGGGGTTTGGTCATAATTGGACTATGACTTATTGATCATTACAGGGATCAATGGTACTTAAGGAGTTAGATGTAACTACAGGGGTAAAACGGTAATTTTGGCCCAACTGTACTTACGAGCAATTTGTGAAGGGTCATTGCACTATTGATTGTTTTTATCCAATGGAAATGAAAATATATCTATAGTGTGAAGAGTGCAGTTGTCGGTCTTTAGTGGAGTGATTGACCGTTAATGGATGTTGAATAATTTAATTAAAGGAGTTTATATATGTGATATAATTGATCTAATGTATTTGATATATTATAATATAAAGTTTATTTGAGAGGAAATAAATATTTGAATATGATTCAAATATTAATTATATGGATTGGATTCATATAGTTAAATTTAGTATAAATGTGATTTATATTAAATACCACAAATGATTGAGAGAATTTAAAACTATAGGTGATATTGTATTTGATATAATATAAAAACTATAATTATGTGTTATATGATATAACATATAGTTTTATATACATATAATAAAGTAGTTATTATATATATATAATTATTATTTAAATTTATTTTATTTTAAATTTAAATTTAAATTTTAAAAGGAGGGAGTTACAACTCACTCCTCTTAATTCTCTCAATCAGACGTGAGTGGGGCAGTTGTTTTTTTAAGAGTTTTTTTCATCTTCATTATTTTTTTTTTTTTACAGAAGGTCTCTGTATGTGGATTCTAAATCTAAAAACTCTCCCTGTAAGAGAATTTTTCTCTCCTATAAAATCTTTATTTCCTTCTTCCCAAAACAGATAAAGCCCAAACCTCCTATGAATTCTTATCCCAAGAGAGAATACAAAGGTTTCACTTGTAGTGATGTCATCATTGGGTGTTCGTGTTTCCACGAATTGTTTGTGACCGGTTCGAGGTTTTGTGAAGATTTTTGGTTTCAAGGGTAAGTACTCTTCTTCCTTTATTTTAAAGCATGTTATAGTTTTTCTCATAATGCATAATTGTTTGTTTTGTGAAATAAAATTGGGTCGATCCCCGCTTTCGCTACGAAACTTCATAGTTCCTTCAAATTTTTTTTTTTTAATTTGGCTAAGAATTCAATTATTTTACTTAAAAAGATTTAAAAAAATATGACAATAAATTTAGAGGAAATAGGCTTAATTTTTAGAAATAGAAAATGAAATGATTTCCAAGTGAGACTCATATAGTTTTTGGTTTTTTAAGGTTAAACTTTCTTAAAACTATTTTCCTTTATAATATAGTTTGTTCATATTCATTTGCACCTTCTATCAATATTTTCAGAAATCAAGGTAAATATATATACATACACAAATAGAAATTTGATTAAGAACTCAAATATTTTTTTGGATATTTATAGTGAAAGATAGTGAAACTTTATTGAATATTTGAAAAATAAAAAAGTGATTTATTTGTTGTTAGATTAAATTCATGGTTAATTAGAAACTTTAAATTGTATTGGAACCATCAAATTAGGTGATGTTTCATGTACAAGTTTAACATATATGAAAATTAAATTTGTAGTTTCTTCGATTTGAATGGCTTATGTTTGATTTTGGTTAAGTAACAACTAATTTGAGTTAAATTAGACAACTTTTCAATTTTATATTTATTTGATTTTATTTTATATTTTTTATTTTGGAGAGTTACTAGGTTGCTAACCTATAATTAACAACTTGTTTCTTCATTTGTTGCATCACATTCCAAATTCAAAAGTTCTCTTCTTTCTTTCTTTTTTCTTTTGATCTTGAGTTGAGTTGAGAGTAAGTATCCAAGAGTTTTGCCAGATTCGAATAGTTAAAGGGTGTAGTTCTACTAGAGTTAGTTGTTATTTCCTATTGAGAAGATCGTTGTAGTCTACTTGAAGCCAGTGCAGGGCACAAATAATTGTCTTCAGGACAACGTTTATCAGAAGTATGCCTCAACTACCTATTGATGTCTCCACAATAACTTGAGATTCTTAGCTATATTAATTCATAAGCCTTGTTACATTTTTGGCTTATTTTTTGGGTTTAAACTTTATTATTGTTCAAAGTGTGTGTATTGTATCTAGTTAAGGTGTAATCAATTTACTAGTGTATTTAGATTATATATATATATATATATATACTCCCCTAACAATCTGAAGACAATTAGTATATGAACTGATGGCTACAAACTCCTCCACCAATGTTGCTACCTCTGCCATGATGAGATCGACCATTGGGCATACCTCATGCTGAAAAACAAGAGAACTTTAAAAGAGAACTTTAAAAGAGAACTTTAAAAGATGATAAGAAAAGATGGTCTTCTATCTTACTATCTTGAATCTTGCTCACATTTTGAAGGAAGACTGCGTAATTACCCCTTTAGAAGTTGTAATTTTGAAATTGAAGATGCGAAGCAAAAAAGGATGCATTCAAACTTCTTGTGTTGTAGTTGCATACTTAGTGGTTGATAACACCTAAAATGTGCTATCTTAATGCCTCTAATCTAACTCATTTATGATTTTTAATGTGTTTATATGATTATATTTGTAGGATCTCAAGTAATTCATGCATCCAAGAGCGTTATGAGCTATTTAGGATTAATTTGAAGCAATTAAAAGCTAAAAAGAGAAATTGGACTTCAAAAGAGTGAAAAAGACCAAACTTCCCCTAAGGAGATTGATGCAGTGGTGCCATACACTACAAAATTCTAGAAGGCGTGAAATGAAGGCAGCGTCACGATGCTGCCTTGGAGTGTCCTACGCTCGCGTATGCCTGGCCCTTGGCTTCAACAAGGGGCCTAGAGCGTCATGACACTGTCCTTCAGGGATGTGGCACTATTGCGAGTCTTCATATAGATCTCTTCATTTTTTAGGTACTTTTCATTCCCCATTCAGCCTCCAATCAATTTTCTCCTATTTCTCCTATTTCCTACTTGTATGTTTCTTCCTTTCTCTCATGTAATCGATAGAGACATGCTGGAATTTATCTTCTTCGTCATCATGAGGAGGTAAGTCTAGGTTTTTCTAGTTCAAAGGATTTAGAACCTTTGTAATTTTGGGAGTTTTATCTTAATTTAATGCATATTTCTTGGTTATGATTTTCTTTCTTATTAATTTACTTTATGTTTGTATTTTCTCTTGATTGTCTGACAAACTACTTGAGAATCTATGATTGGATGCTTCAGATTAGCATATAATACATTACATTAAATTATAGGTTAATCTCTAAGAAGCATAAGGTAGATAGGCAAATGATTTTTTGTCGATAACGAAGAGCATCGTTCATTCTAGCATAATCGTGAGAGCGTAATGAGGTTAGCTAAATGTGTTTAGTATGGATTTATCTACTCTTTTTGGCTATTTAGAAAATTGAGACCAATGGTTGGGTTTCTAATCAAGTGGACTAGGCATAGGCAAGAAACTGAATTATATTTTGATCATTTAAACATTTGGCCATTCTGATCCTCTAAGTTAGAATGTTTTGATTGATTACATTTCTATCATTTACTTCCTTGCATTTTACTTTTATGCACACTTAAATCTCGACCCATACCCCTCCCCTTTACTACTTTAACTAAAAATGAGCTTCGAAGAACTAATCTTCATGCTTCCCTGTGTTCGACTCAAACTTTCCATTTGTGTTAATTAGTAGTAGAAGTAGTTAGTTCGTGAATATAAATATTATTTAATTTATGAAAAGCATCAACAAATTTCTGTTTGTCAGTGGTCTTGACGACACTTTGTATAATTTCTATTGCAATGCCTACAATACATCTTAACTATTGTGGGTGGAGGCATTAGACAAGAAATACAAGCTAGAAGATGTAGGTACTAAGACTCTTGTAGAAAAATTCTTAGATTACAAGATGATTGATACCAAATTAGTAGTCAATAAGATTGAAAAATTGCAATAATTATCATCGATGATATGCAAAGTGGAGGATTGGACATCGGTGAGTCATTCCAAGTTGCTGATGTGATTGAGAAGTTGCCTCCTTCCTTGAAGAACTTCAAAATCTATCTCAAGAAAAACAAAAGGAGTTATCCATGGAGAACCTTATACTGAAACTCCGTATAGATGGGGATAATAGAAAAGGAGATAAAATTCCACTAAAAGTTAAAACTAAGACTCATATTGCTGAAGCTTTAAAGCATAAACCCAAGAAGAAAAATTTCAAGAAGAAAACAATCAGTCATGGACCAAGGAATGATGCTAGCAAGCGCATTCGAGGAAGCTGTTGGGTTTGTTGTAAAAGTGGTTATACTGCTACAATGTGCATTCTAGATTGTGGCATGTCGATTATCGTTCTTTAAATTGAATGGTATGTTTATGACTATTGTCGAATCTTAACATTGATAATAGACACAAATGTGAACCTTGTGTTGAATCAGTATTTACTAGAAAGTCATTTTCATTTGTGAAAAGAAGTAATGGTTACTTCATTTAATCCATAGTGATGTATGTAACATGAAAAGTACTTCCACAAGAGGTGGTAAGATATATTTTTTCACATTCATTGATGATTGTAGTCAATATTGTTATGTATATTTATTACATAGTGAAGATGGAGCCTTTAAAGTTTTAAAACATATAAGGCAGAATTTGATAATCAACTTAAGAAGAAAATAAAGGTACTTAGATCAGATAAAGGCACTTAGATAAGATAAAGGTAAACATGAATCATCACCAATTTATGAATTATGTTAATTTAATGGTCTAATCCATCAAACTACAACATCTTATACACGAAAACAAAATAGTGTTGCTAAAAGAGAATGAAACTTTAATGAACATGGTTAATTGCATGTTAAATAGTTCATGTTTACCTCATAATTTGTGGTGCGAAGTTTTGCTTACAACACATATTATACTAAATAAAATTCCACATAAAAAGACTAGTAAGTTACCTTATGAAGTGTGGAATAAAAAGTTGTCTTCATATAAAATGTTGAAAGTTTGAGAGTTCTTGCAAAGGTATAAGTTCCTTTACCTAAAAGGACCAAAGTGAATCTGTAACAATTGATTGGGTTTTTATAGGCTAGGCAATGCATAGCACAGCTTACAAATTTATGGCTATTAAATCAGAAATATCTAATATTAATAATAATACCATCCTGGAATCTATTGAAGATCAATTCTTCAAGGATATATTTTCTTTAAAAGAGGAAAGACACAAGATTAATAGTGTGCAAAAGAATTTATGAGGCTAGCTCTTTGAAAGGTCAAGATGATCAAGATACTGAATCTAAACCTACAAAAAGTAAAAGGGCTAAAAATGTTACTTCTTTTGGGCTTGATTTCATAACATATATGATAGAAGGTGACCTCAAACTTTTCAAGTTGTATCGTCTCCTGATGCACCTTATTGGAAGAAGACTACAAATAGTGAGTTATAATCCATTTTACACAATAATACCTGAGTATTGGTCAATTTACCTCATGAAAGTAAATCATTAGGAGTAAATAAATTTTTAAGAGAAAGCTAAAGGCTGACAACACTAGATTGATAAGTACAAAAACTGCTTCGTAGTTAAAGGCTTTCAGAAAAAAGAAGGGTTAGACTTATTTGATACCTATTTTCCAATGACAAGTATTACATCTATAAGAATGTTAATTGCAATAGCAACTTTACAAAATTTAAAAATACACCAAATGGATGTGAAAACTATATTCTTAAATGGAGATTTAGACGAATAAATTTATATTGAACAACTTGAAGGATTTCTTGTTAAAGGACTTGGAGATAAAATGTATAAACGTGTTAAGTCTCTTTTTATGGGTTGAAACAAGGACCTAAACAATGGCATCAAAAGTTTGATCACACTATGTTTAGCAATTAGACTTGAGATAAATGATTGTGATAAATATGTCTATGTTAAAATCATAGATCAATAGTATGTCATTGTTTGTTTGTATGTAGAAGATATGTTGATAATGGATGATAATAAAAGTGTCATTGATTCCACTAAAAGGATGTTGAAAATCAACTTTGATATGAAAGACCTTGGTCTTGCTGATGTTATCCTTGGAATTTGAGTAACAAGAAATTAAGTGGATACATGCTTTCTTAATCTCACTATATAAAGAAAGAGTTGAGAAAATTTGATCATTTTGAGAGTAAGTCGATTGTTATTCAATTTTATCCAAACTGTAAGTTGAATAAAAACAATAATAAATATGTGTCTCTAGAATATCATAGAGTTATTGATAGATTAATGTGCATAATTAATTGTACAAGACCTAATATTGGCTATTCAGTAGGAAGGTTAGCAAGATGCACCGTAAGTCCTAGGCAAGATCATTGGAATATCTTAATTAGAGTTATAAGGTACTTGAAGAACACTCTAGACTTTGGATTGCATTATATGAGGTATCCACATGTAATGGAAAGATTTAGTGATACTAATTAGATCTCTGATAGTATGGAGACTAAATCGATAAGTGGGTATCTTTTATCTTATGTGGAGCAATTGTATCATAGAAATCTTCAAAATAGACGTGTATAGCATGTTCTAATATGGAACGTGAGTTTATAGCTCTTGATAATGTAAAATAAGAAGTCGAATGGCTTCAAAGTTTTCTTGAAGATATTCCATTGTGGCCAAAGCTTGTAAGTGCAAATATGTATTTATTACGAAAATATAACGTCTTCTATGAAAGCTAAGAATAATTTCTATAATGGCAATGAAGGAATTGAATTCTAGGAAGCGATTGATCGCCATTTCATTAATTTTGATTAAGATTTCCAAAATACGAAAAAGGCAAACATAAAACTTAAACATGCATTTTACAGAGGAGAGATACAAGGAAAAGGGATTATGTTTGAACACAACTCTTCAAACCTTCTCTAATTATACAAAATAGCACGACCTCTCCTTCTTTTCTTGGATCTCGAACAAGACATCACCGCAAGGGCTTTCTCGTGATGTATTTCCAAATGTATTTCCTTATCATAACCTATAGTTTTAATGTGTATCCCATTCACATTAAATTTAACCTATAGTTTTCATATGAATCTCATTCATATAGTTTAATTTTGAATCTCGTTCAAAATTAACTTTATAATATAGTGTATCTATATACCTTACATTAATCGTATCACATACAATTAACATATATTTCCTTATAATTTGAACAATTCAAATTCTTCTAAAAACTTGATAATCCTTATTTTACCCTTAGCAAGCTAGCAAGGGATCTCATGGACCTACAGAAGCTTCAGTGATTTGAGATTAATTACTTAAACTCTTTATTTAAATTAATCAACATTCATTAATTATGAGTTACTCCATTAAAGACCCATAGTTGCATTCTTCGCATTGTAGAATATTTTCGTATCCATGCATATAACCATTCTTAGTAAGTTGATCCTTTACGAGTCAGCTGGGTCAAATTACCATTTTACCCTTGTAATTACTTCTTGTTTCTTAAGTCCCGCTGATCTTCTAATGAACAATCTGTATATAGTTCTACCATAAACAAAATTCTTCTCGGGCCAATGAAAGGGAGGAGCCGCATTGTTCAAGACTCAGAGTCAACACTTAAGGGAACAACTTATCTACTTACCCTAAAATTGGGAATGAGTGAATTCCATCATATGTAGCTATGTTCTTAGCTCCCCAATCGGTTTTTTTCCCACAATGGTAGACTTATTGAGTCAGCGACACAGGTCACTCTCATCCATACAAATTAAAGGACAAGCCCTCATAGTCAAGAATCCATAACTCACTCAGGATTGAGATCCAATTACATATAGTCATCCTATGAAATATTAATCTCTTCAGTCAACAGTGTTATAAAGAGAGATTAATTATTTTTCGGTCTAGTCTTATGCAAACTCTTTGTACAAGATACCCCCACTTGCATGTCTCTACATGAATGAATTGGATCAGATCGATTGTAACAACTACAAAGTGGATCATATCTATAGTGTTATCAAGATAAGGTACTCAACCTTATCTATATACTGTAGACCATTTAGATTATCACTTGAACATGATCCACCTGTATATCAACTACATACTATTCAAGTTACATGAAATAATTTTGGATCTTAGTTTATTCGATTGAGTTACAAAAGTCTAAATGTCAAATAAAATAACTCTTTATTTTATTAAATAAATGGATTTTGTTTATACATTACAAACCACGAGATTTAGGACATAAACCTCAACAGGCAAGTCACAACATATTAGACCCATACATGATTTGATAAGGAAGTTTCTCCCTAATGGAATAATTTTCATTGATTTTGTGAAATCAAAAGAGAATGTTGCAAATCCTTTGATGAAAGGATTGTCAAGAAAGCAAGTCACATATACATTGTGGAAAATGGGACGAAAGCCTATAAAATGAGAAATTTGGTGGTAACCTAACCTAGTTGACTAAAGGTCCCAAAATCTAGCTTAATAGGCAAACTAGCTGTATAATTCACAGTTGACACACTAAGAAATTTATAGTTTCTTCACATTTTTATGATGTTTTAGAGTGTGTGATTTGTTGATGTTAAGGTTATATTGATATCTTGTTTTACAAGAGGAGTAATGACATGATACTCTTAATCAATATTACCTATGTGAGAGTAAAAGTGAGGTCGTTTATATGAAAAAGTGAGATCGTTTATATGAAAACTTTTCAAATGGCTTATGTGTTGGGATTTATGCTCCAAAGCCTTATAGTTAACAAGTCAATTAATAACTATTTATTTTGATTATTAAATATGCAATATTAAATTTTCGTCACAGATAAAATCTAAGGTTATTAAATGTAATCTTAAACAATATGTGGTTGACATACAAGTGGATCATGTTCAAGTAATAACCTAAAAGATCTTTTAGTATATGGATAAGATTAGATGTCTCATCTTGGTGACACTATGGATATGACCCAATTTGTAATCTTTACAAACGATTTAATCTAAATCGTTCATGTGGAGACACATGAGTGGGGGTATCTTATACAAAGAGTTTGTATAAGACTAGATCGTAAAATATTTATTCTCTTTACAAATCCATTAATTGAAGATATTATTATTTCACAGACTGATTATATGTGAATCGATCTTAATCTTGAATGAGTTATGAACTTCTGCCTGTGAGAGTTTGATCCTTTAATTTTCATGGGTGATAGTGATCCGAGTCACCAACTCAATATGCATGTCATTTTCACTCCTTCCCATATAGGGAAAGTAGATGAGTAATTCCCTTTGGTGCTTATTTCGGGACCCCACACTCTCATTGAGACTTGGTTGATGGTTGGATATAAAAAAATTGTTCATTAGAGAATCAGTGGTACTTAAAGAGATAGAGATAATTGTAGGGTTAAAAGGGACATTTGATCCAACTATAATTACGAATAACTCATGAAGGATCGACTTGCTTGTAATGGTTATATCCATGGACGAAACTGATGACATACATGAATGCATGTCATCTTAGGCCTTTTACTTAGAATTATGAAGGTTGTTAGCCAGAATATGCATCGATCATGATAGGAATTCACAAGAATATGAGCTTGCGTCGATCAGCATGTCGAATCTCAGCTAACCTATTATTTTGTGTTAATTATCCGTTTAATGTTCTATCTTTGTAGCTAATGCAGGAAATGAATGCAAACACGGAAATTGGACCACCGCATACACGATCACATGCGAAGAAACACTCCATCGCAAAGGAAACGCATCAATCAATGCATGAATGTTGCGGTAATCAGCCGTATGCGTCCATCGCATGGGAGTTGCACTCGTCAAGCGAATGTGGTCATCGTGTAAAGTTGCGGTATTAAGCGAATGTGGTCATTAAATGACTGCGGCTGCATGACAATGCAACTAAAGGGATCAACACAAGGTAGGTGGAATGAACGCATCAATGCATCTACCCCGCGATCCAGATAAAATGCGTGAGAAGACGCCTGAGAGTTCTTCACCTCCTTAATCCATTCCGAGTGACGATCGGAGCCTTTGATCGGAGTTAGATCTTGAGAAAGTCAACTCCTCCGCCCATCCATGGCATCACCGGCAACCTTGACTCGCATTCGCTGGAAGCAAAGTTTTGCTTCCAGCCGGTCATTTCTTTTTCCTTTCCTTTTCTATATTGTATTGTATGAGATTTTGGAATTAAGAAATTAATACAATGTGTTTTTCAATGCATTTCTCTATTCCTTCGACTTCATCTCTATCTTCTTGCTTAGCATCTTTACTTTCATTGCAACACTTAGTGGGATTGCATGGGTATTGCATACTTAGTCATGTCGATTAGGGATATGAAGCATGTAGCAACCTACCGAGAGGTGTGCGTTGCGCAAGTGTGTGAGTAACTTTATTTTCTTAGTATGAAGCTGCTGCAACGCCTGTCTATAGGCTAACGCATTGCTTGTTTATGAGTAAAGTCAGCAACAATCAACTATCCGGGAGGGTAAGTGGTTGGATGCATTAAGCAAGGTATGCATTGTTCACGAGGGATAGTAACAATCTTAGGTCAGCGAAGTTTATGTAGCTGTCTTGTATTATGTATGCTTCATTCGTCCATTAGGGATACTCGGGAGGGTAGTCTAAGGATAGGATCTAGGCTTGGGAAGGTCAGGTTAGAATCTAGGTCGAGAGAGTCAGATTAGAACAGATAACACAAGAGATAGGCGCTTAGGAATGAGCACTATTTGTTATTAACGCATCGAATGCATCCTAGAGATAGGATACAATTGAATGCAGTCACCTTGCTTTCATGCATTCTGCATCATCGTATAGAACAAGAGTAGAGACTTAGGAATAAGCTCTATGGACACTTTGCGTTCAACATATGCATCTTAGAATTAGGAGCACCGCATTTCTGTTGGAAAATGACTTGCCGTGTATGATTGTAGCATGATTGCATGGATTATGTTGACTAGGGTTGCCCTTGCGATCACTTTTAAGTTTTTCAATGAAAACATCTCCGCATTTTATCTATTTTCCCACACATTTATTTCATGTCAAGGTTTGTCACATCTCTACCTTTCATGCATATTCTCATTGCGTTGTCTGATAGATAGGAGTAGGAGTAGGATTAACATAGCAACATCCTCTCCATTCTTTTATTCAAACAGCCGCATGCACATCACCGCAAACATATAGCTACAAGTCCTTATGTTCGACCTTGAATTACCCAAGAAACTTGCGTTCATGTTATACTTGGCGTGAATACAAGAAAACTTGTGGCAGGACGCATGGTCATCGTATATATTCATTAATGCAATTTTCATTCCAACGCATGACCATCGATGCATGACTATGAACGCATATCTTAGGAACATGCTTCGCACACCGTGTCCAAGGGAAGTTGATTGTCGAGTAAAATTGGCTTCCAATATCCTGTCATCAGTAACTTGTCCTACAGTACATAAGAGTGCAACTATAGGTTTATAGTGGAATGCCCTATAGTTAATGAATGAAATTTGATTATTAAAGAGTTTAGTTAGTTAATCATGCATCATTGGAGCTTATAATCTGTAGGTACATAAGGTCCATTTTTGCTAGCTCATAGTGGACCAACATGGATCAATAGTGTTGAAAGATTATTTGAATTGTTCAAATTAATGTGTTAAATTGAGGAAAAAATATATTTATTATATTTGATACAGTATTATAAAATTAATTTGAATGAGATGCAAATTAAAACTATATAATATAGGAGCATTAAATTATTTAAATGTGATTCAAATAATTAGATATTTCTATTTTAATATGAGATATTAAAATATTAATATAAATAATTTGAGCTGCACTAATTAGGTTCTTATAAGTAAGACCTTATAGAGGGGAGAACAAGAGAGTCCAGTTATTTTGAAATCCTACCATCGAAATTCTCTGTGGACTCACATGCTCTCAAAGGAAAATCACATAAAATAGCTCTTTATGATTCTCATTTTTTCCTTATCTTCTTTTAAAGAGGCTCCCAAAAGTCTGTCTCTCTACAAGAGGCATAGCAAGAAAGATCTTGTGGTGGTGGATTAATCAGAAGAAGGTAGATGAGAAGGTAGATCACGACAGTGCATACGTCAAAGGTAATATATGCTTAACCCCCTTTTTAATTAGTATTTTAATTCTAAATAAATCAAAGAAAGTATACCAATTACTTTTGCTGCAAAATCGAAGTGTTTGATCCCTTCATTATGTTCTCTAAAGTTCTCATGAATTCAGTATTTTATCAAAGATCAAAATAAACACAAACGTATAGAACTCAGAGATACAAAATGAGTTGTTTGATTTTTTATTGATATTCACTAAGAAAGGTTTAACTCCAAAAGACTTATTTCCTAATGCATAACTTGTCTATTTGCTCTCCACGACTTTTGTTTGATTTTCTTTTACTTTCTTTCATGTGGGGGATTGTTCGATATTTATAGTGAAAGAAAGTGAAACTTTTATGAATATTTGAAACATAAAAAATGGATTTTATTGTGTAGATTAAATTCATGGATAATTAGAAATTTCAAATTAGATTGAAACCATAAAATTAGATGAAATGTACAAGTATAACATATATGAAAATTAAATTTTTAGTTTCTTCAATTTGAATGAGTTACATTTGATTTTGGTCAAGTAACAACTCAATTAGGTTAAATTTGACAAATATTTCAATTTTGTATTTATTTGATTTGATTTTGTATTTTGGAGAGCTACTAAGTTGTAAGTTTATACATAGCAACTTCTTTCTTCATTTGTTGCATCCCATTCCAAATTAAAGAGTTCCATCCTTTCTTTCTTTCCTCAATCTTTAGGTTAATTGAGAACAAGGTATCCAAAAGTTTTTTTAGATCCGAGTAGTTTGAGATTGCAGTTTTACTGGAGTTAGTCATTGTATCCTACTGAGACAACCGTTGTAGTTTGCCTTGCAGGCCCTGCAGAGCAAATAGTTGTCTTCAAAACAAAACAATGGTTATCAGAAACGTGCCTCAAATACCTACTGACATCTCCACAATATCTTTAGTTTCTTAGTTATATCAATTTATTAGCCTTGTTATATTATTACACTATAAGAAAAATAATATTCAGTGATAATTTTTTAGTAACACAACCAATTTCTGCTGCTAAAAGTTAATTTTTAGTATCAGATAAAAAAAAGTCACAAAATACTATTATTAACAACACTATTTAAAGTAATGTTAAAATATTTTGTGGTGTGTCAACAGTGCCACTAAAATATTAATAACTTTTAACAACATTTATAATAATTTATATTAAATGATGCATGATCATGATTAATTAAATCATGCAACATTATAATATAACATTTATATTAATTTATATTAAATGATGCTTGAATGAATGTATATCCTATGGTCGGATTTTTCTATATGAAATACATTATGACATATATATAAAAATAAAATTAATCATACATCACATGCATAATTAAAAGTAATAATTTGGATCGGGATTGGCTTCCTTAGACATTAATTAAATTAATATAACAATTATATTAATATAATTAATCAAAAACCTTAATTATTACAAGTAGTAATTAAAAAACAGAAGAAAAACAGCTACTGGACCACATCGATCCCTCGAATCGCCAGTCTGACCAATCCAATTAACACGCAATGCTTTCCCTCAGCGTTGCGATGTTGGCATCCTTTGATTTGCAAAAGAGCGCTTATAGCGTTGCAATGCTACGGTTGGAGCATTGTGATGCTAAGGGTTCTGCCTTATAGCGTCAGGCCATCGTTGCAATGATGCCGTGATGCTGTAAAGCAGATCCCTTGTTATTCTTCACCCGTTCATCAGAAATTGATGAAAAGTGCTCTGTTTTCTACCAAATTGAATCCAGAACCTTGATCACAATCAACATGAACAACAAATACAGACTCGATAGTAATAATTATGCACAAAATAATGGGCCATTTACATACCGAACAAAAAAATAGTAGAATTCTAAATGGTCAATCTCAAAAACATCAAAACATGCAAAACCCATTCAACATTCATCAATGTTAAATAATGAACCCACCATTACTCTTAATTAAAGTTCAAAATTGAAATTGGGACTAGACCTACGCTCTGGTACCAACTGAAAGGATGTGTGAACACCCGAAGCGGAAGCGGATCGTAGTCCCAATTTAATTTTACATAACGTATAAATTACAGAGGATGAAAAATAAAATATACATTCATAGTTAAACATGTTGTACAGAACATTAGAAGAATCAAAGAGTCGAAGAACACTTACCCTTGAAGATTAATCTCTTCACGATCCCTCTTCGGTCACGAACTCTTTGTTCTCCCATGAACTCAAGAACAAAGTAATTGGAATTCTAATTTCGGACACTACCACACAGAGACCTCAGTATTTTTGGAGGGTAGAGAACCAACGAGAGTTTTGTGGGCTTCATTCAATTTTGGCAGGGAAAGGGGAATTGAATTTGAGAGAGAATTGCATAGACTGAGTAAGCAATCTCTTTTGTTTTCTGTGAGTTTCTACGTGAGAATCCAGGAATAAGGGAATAAATCCCTAACTTCTTGTTACCCACATTCCACAAGAGAATGGAAGGGAATTATCGCATAACTCCCTCTCAATAACTAAATAATTAAAAAAAAATAATTTAATTAAATTTAAAAATATATATATATATGTATGTATAAAATAACCAACTTACTATATATCATATATTGAAACCATATGCTATATCTAATATAACATATAACCTATAGTAATTATATCAAATATAATATAATCTATAGTTTGAATATTCTCTCATTTAACCTATAGTATTTAATATGAATCATATTCACATTAATTCTAACCTATAGTTTTTATATGAATCATATTGAAATATTTATTTTCTCTCAAATAAAACTTTATATTATATGTATCATATACATTATATTAATTATATCTCATATAATTAATTTTATATTGATTATATCTCATCTAATTGATTCCCTTTATTAATTTGAACAATTCAAATTGATCCAAAATTAATTCGATTCTCCCGAATCTCAATTGAGCTAATGAAGAGACCTCATGGACCTATAGATTGAAGCTCCAATGGTACTTGATTAATTAATTAAACTCTTTAATTAAATTAACCAACTTCTATTAACTATAGGTCACTGCACTAAAGACTGACAGCTGCACTCTTCGCACTACAGATATATTTCTATGTTCATTGGATATAACCAATCAACGATGCGTTGATCATTCACAAATTGCTCGTAAGTACAGTTGAATCAAAATTATAATTTTCCCCTGTAATTATATTTAACATCTTAAGTACCATTGATTCCTCTATGAAGAATAAGTTATCGTCCAACTATAGTTGAACCCCTCTTGAGCCAGGAAAAGGTGTGACGCCACATTGTTCAAACCTCGAAATCAGCCCTTAAGGGAGTAACTTGTCATCTTACCCTACCATTAGAGAATAAGTGAACTCATTCTTGTATAGCTGTGTTCCTGAAGGAACTCGTTTTACAGGAGAGATCCTTGAGCAGAAGTGGATCGTCCAAATTCCATTTTTATTGAAAACTAAATTTACAGTAAACATACAAGATATGCATTCATAACAAATTACAACATGATTTTTACAAGGAAGAAGGGTTCGAGAAATATCACCTTTGAAGAACCTTTCTTCATGTAATTCCCTCGAACACAACAACCTTTTGAAGACTTTCTTCAAGAACTTCTCAAACCAAATGCAAACACAACAACAATGAGCCTTTGGTATTCTTAGAGTGAGAACCCAGGAGTTGTGAGCTCTGACTATTTTGGTTAGGAGGGATTGTTTGAATTTGAAGGAAGATGAAGACTGAAGCACACACAGAACACTTCTGCCAAATCTCAATGTTATAGCCAATGCCTTCAATCTTTCAAGTGGTCGGGAAGAAGAAGAAAACTAATTTTCTTTTATACCACTTGCCACAAAATCAATAACCACCCACTAAGGTCATTGGAGAGAAAATAGGAAGTTATTATTCAAAATAATAAAATAATATAAATAAATATGATAACTAACTTATCATATTATATTTATATTAAACTATATGTTATATCAAATATAACATACAACCTATAGTTTTAATATTGTATCACATACAACATAAACTATAGTTTCTTTTCTCTATTTTATGGCATTTAATGTAAATCATATTTATATTAAATCTAATAACTATGAATCACATTCAAAGAAAATATATTTAAATCTCATTCAAATATTTATTTCCTCCAGTTAAACTATAATGTATCAAATACATTATAATAATTATATCATATATAATTGAATCAATTTAATTATATCATATATAATTAATCCCTCTTATTAATTTGAACAATTCAAATTAACCCAAAAACTGATTCTCAACTAAATTCTTTTGAGCTACCAAGGGGACCTTATGGACCTGTAGCTTGACGTACCATTGCTCTTGTACATGAATAATTAATTAAACTCTTTAATTACATTATCCATCATCCGTTAACTGTCGGGCACTCCACTAAAGACCGATAGTTGCACTCTTCGCACTACAGATATATTTTTGTGTCCATTGGATATATAACCAATCAACAGTACGATGACCCTTCACAAATTACTCGTAAGTATAACTAGGTCAAATTATTGTTTTGCCTCTATAATTACATCTCCAATCAGATGAATCCCCAAAATGGTAGGCTTGTTGACTCCCGATCTGGCCACTCTCACCCATACAAATTAATGGACCGCCCTCATAGGCAGGAGCTCACAACTCACTCAGAATTCAGTTCATGTTATCTATGGTCATCTTGGTGAAATGAAAGTCTCTATATGAACGGTGATATATAATGAGACTAAATATTTCATGGTCCGATCTTATACAAACTTCTTTATATAGAGTATCCCTGCTCGCATGTCTAATACATGAATGATCAGGATCAGATCATTTGTAGCACTTTATAACAATTGTAACACCTACAAAATGGTCCATACTTGTAGTGTCACTAGGATAAGGTACCCAACCTTATCCATATACTACAGATCATTTAGGTTTTCACTTAAACGTGATCCACCTATATGTCTCCACATACATGTTTAAGTTACAATGATAACCTTGGATGTTAGTTTATTAGTTTGTGGTTAATGCAACTAAAATAACACATATTTTATAGACAAAGTGAATAAAATATCATATGTTATTAATCACATAAGAGTTTGTTCATACAAAGTTTACAAACTATAGGACCCTACGAGATTTAGGATATCAACCCCAACAGTTCCAACTCCCCAATCAGATGAATCTTAAAAATGGTAGGCATATTGAGTCAAAAAATCAGGTCATTCTCACCCATGCAAATCAAAGAACTGCCCTCATAGGCAGGAGTTCACAACTCACTTAGGATTAAGGTCAAATCACCTATGGTCATGCTGGTGAAATGTAAGTCTGTTTTAGCAACGACGGTTTAAAGAGAGACTCAACATTTCGTGGTTCACTCTTATACAAACTCTTTGTACATGATATCCTCGCTCACAAGTCTCCACATGAATGATCGGAATCATATCATTTGTAACACTTTACAATAATTGTAACATTTACAAAGCGGGTTGTATCAGTAGTGTTACTAAATAAGGCACCCAACCTTATCCATATATTATAGACCATTTAGATTATCACTTAAACATAATCCACTTGTATGTCTCCACATACATGTTTAAGTGAAATAAGATAATCTTGTATCTTAGTTTAATGGAACATTTCATATACAACTGATCAACCATTGATTTAAGAAACATATAACTACGAGGCTTTAAGGCATGCATCCCAACAAGTTTAGCCTTCTATAATGCAAAATCTCCTTTTCCATCGATATTTTCTATGTCGTAGCATGTGATAGCCATTTTCTTGATCAAGAAAGTAAATCTTGAAGCTTTCTTGAAGTTTCAAAGCTCTGATATCAATTTGTTGAGGTTGACACGTGTTGGCAAGTTGTGAAAACACCTTTCATGTACACGTTTTTTTTAAGACCTCAAAATTAATTTCCTTCTTTCACTTTACCCTTTTGAACATGAAGTAGAAGGAATAATTAATTCTCTGGTGACGAAGAACCCTTGAAGACGATGGTGACTTGCAGTGAGAATTTCTATAAGTATATGAAAAGAAGAAGAATTGAGACAGGGAGTTTTTAAGTGGTTCGATCACAAAAGATTTACATGCACTGTGTTGGGAGCAATGTTTATTAAGAGAACACAAGAAGAAATTTTACAAATCTCTCAAGCTAAGTTCTCCTCTCCTTTCTCTCTTTTTAAATTTCAATCTCTCTAAATGAATGAGTTTAGTTCTTCTATTTATAACTCATGTTTTCTTAAGCTTAAGTTGCAACAACTTTAACAAATTTTATTTCATAGATTTTATTTTGTTCATGTACATAGAAACAAAAAATATTGTTGTAATTTTGGGATAGTTCATATGAAAGGTGATTGTTTAATATATGGAACTTTTACTGAATATACTGAGTTAGAAGATCTTAAAAGTGTAATGTTTATTTAGTTGATGAAATTGTATTGTTGGAATATGATAACCGGCAGAAATGCACGTTATTACAGTGTTAAGTTATAAAACAATGCAGGTTTGCATTGATAAAAATATATAAGATTTCGTCCAAAAGCATTAAGTTCACAATATTGCGGTCGCATGCGTCCATTGCATTAAAACAGTTAACTTATGTATTTTTGTGCAGAATATGCATTGACGCAAGGCGGAAAATGCGATTCCAAGAAATCAACGGCCGAGTGCATCAAAATATTACATTAACATAAGGCTATGTGGTCCATTTACGCTCGCAAATATCTGCTCAAGAAGGTTGGCGTATAGAGCCGGTGCAACTTAGTGGGCACATCCAGATGAAAAACGTAATAAATCATGATGAGACAGAAAGCTGATGATGGTCAATTCTGAATTAAGTTGACAAGCCGTTAACGAACTACTATAGCAAGTACACTAAACTTTTCGGTGACAAATATCCAGCGCATCAGACAAAGAATTAATGACATCCCATCAGTTCAATCATAAGATAGAAGAAGCTTTAAACCCCGAAGCTCTATAAATACCAGAGGCCAGCTTCAGTAAAGGAGTTCGACAATTAGATAATTTTCTCCATAGTTAGAAGTATCCTTGTTCATAGTTTTTCTTTTACTTAGAAGGCGGAGCGAGCGAAGGGAAGAGACGTCGGAAGATCGTTCTGGTCAGCTTGAGAGAGAACCCAGAAGGCATGGAAAAGCAGAGAGAGGGTCGACTCTTGTGAGAGCAAGATTATCTTTTGAGCATAGTAGAGAAGAACAGTGTAAAAGCCTTAGGAAGCAAGAGATTTCTACCAGGCTCTTTATTATTATTTCACATTGTTATTCTGTATTTCCATTACATATCTATAAAATGGAACTTACTTATCTACATCTGTTCACTCTCTTAAAAGCACGCATGAGTAGCTAAATCTATCGAATGGGTTGAGAAGAACTTAGCCAACATGAACTAAGATCTTCATTTCATGCGGTCATCTTGTCTTATGTTGCGCCTAATGTTGAATATAAAAATGTGAATGTGTTATCCTATGTTTCGTTTATATACACTACTGATGAATGTCAATGATTCAAGTTCATGTCGCCGGCAACGGCGCCATAGACTTGTAATATTAAATTTGTATATCTATCTTTATCTATTGCCCTGCTTATGAATGAATATAGTGCTCTATGCGCTCAAGTGCTTTGCGATAAAGATATTTTGTGATACTACATTCTAAGTGTATGCGTTGATGATAATATGCTTCGTAGTATGCGATGATGTAGTGCGTGTCACAAGTTTCCTTGTGCTGGAACCAAGTATAATTCCAACGCAAGTTTCTCAGAATGACCTGGGTCGAACACGGGGATTGTTGTTGTTTAGATGCGATACTAATGTGGTAAATGCAACTAGTTTATCATAAAGAATAAAGAATATTGTTTGTGCAGAAAATGTAAATTGCGATGAAAATAAATTGCGTTAAAGTAAATTGCGATGATAAAATAAATGTCTAAACTACTATGATATAGGGTGAGGACTGGCTATGAAGTTGTACAAAAGAATCTAATGAATGCGATGGCAAGTCTTGTGAATGAATCAGAAAAAGAATGAGTAGAGGGAAAGGACATCGCAAGTTTGTCAATCTCGTTAAGGACGCAACTAAGGTTCCACTTTCCCTTGGCTTATACCTTTCAGTGATCGGCCGCGTTCTCATATGTTTATGGTGAAATAGAGATGAACGTAATGAACGCAAGGTTGTTTCCATCTCTAAAAATACTTCTCGCTTTAGTTAATGCATTCTTCCAACCTTCTCTCGATAGGCAGAATAACATCTTCACTTCTGCTCTCACAGGTGAAGATGCCGTCGAGCATGCTTTAGCTAAACTTAGCCGATTACCTTAACAAAGATTAACTCACTCGCTTAATCCTTCCTCTTTATCCAGGGGATTAAGATCACATGATGGAGAAAATAGATGATAAATGTATGGAAAGGAACAGAGAGATGATAATGATGACGATAATAACACTTAAATCTAAAGATCAGCGTTTAATACATGAGTTTTGAATGAAAGATTAAAGAAGATGACCACGGTAGATGAAATGAAAGAATAGAAACAAATACGAAAAGGGTGTCAATGTCTTGACACAGATCCCGATCGGAGACGTTGTGCTTGCCGGCATGTGGATGAGATGGAGTGGAAAGCTTCCCTCTCAAGTTTGTTTTCCCGGTAGAAGTGACCTCTTGCACAGAACTTCTGCTTTGGGAATGGGAAGAATTTCTTGCTCAGAGACTCACCTTTCAGCCTTGTCTCATCGTTCTCCCGGATTTTCTCTGTAAAGTCTCTTCAGACCAGCCTCCCCTGCAATGAATTCAAGGAAGCTATTTATAGACAAGACCTTGGCTCTTTGTAATGGTGGTCCCACTGTATAATTCTGATAATTCCTGCTGTGGCGTAGTGGAAATGTCTGCTCTGCTCCACGATCAATCTGTCAGAATCGTACAACAGAAAGCTGTACACTTGTCATAATCGCCTACGAATGCGTTGCTCTTCACATCTTCGATCGATCACTGCATGCAGTATAGTTGTTTTGATTACTGCATCCGGTGGAAATGCATTGATCGCTAGAATCCATGATCGATCGTCGCATGCGCTGCCATTGTGTTTATCTTTCTTCGTTCTTGATCGATTGGCGCATGCTGTGTAGATGCATTGTGCATTCTGTCCTCAAGCAATTAACACATGCGGTGACCTATTTCCAACTAAACAAAGACTTGGACATTCTATTTCGCCATTGCAATGGGGTTAGTGGGTATGTTTGCGACACTTTATAATTTTCGTATTTCTCAGCCAATTTTTATACTATCGACGTAACTTTTCCTTCTTTTTGCCGCATAATCTAAATAAAACAGCATAAATAACTTGTATTTCTACAAGTTATCACCTAACACCCCTTTAGAGCTACTCAAGAGAGAGTCTAAAAAAAGAACCTAAGACTTGAGAGAGTTAGGTTCGAATCTAGACTCGAGAGAGCAAGATTAGATATGCATAAGCAAGAGATAGAGACTTAGAGATAAGCTCTGTTTTCCAACATGCATCGCATGCACCCTAGAGATAGGTTATGGTATTATGCAGTCGCCTTATATGTGTGTATGTCATTCGTCATCGCATAAACAGGAATAGAGACTTATGTGTAGGTCCTATAGACTTCATCGTATATATCGCATGCATTCTAAAACTAGAAGCCATAGTATTTGCATTGAGAGATGATTCGCTATTGTATGTGTTGCATGATCGCATAACATGAACGCAATCCTAGGAAGTGTTAGTTGAACCCCTTCTCAACCTATTCCCTTGCATATTCATCACATCTTCCGTATTATTAACTCTTTTCTTAACTCCGTCGCATACATTTTATACCACAAACAACAACCCAACAACTCTTTGATTTATTGGTTACCACAAAGTCATCTTAAAAATTATTGCCGCATATTGTTTTCCTTAGTCCCTAAGTTCGCCCCTGGACTTATCAGGAAACTCAGCAGGATTTATACTTGGGTTTTGCTGAGAAAACTTGTTGCACAACACATTTCTCATCATCGTAATTCCTTTCATAAATTCACCGCATAAAATAACGCACCAAGTTTTTGGCGCAGTTGCCGGGGACTTCGGCAATTCAGTTTGCTAACAGTAATTTTTTTGATTTCTTTGTAGCCTTCAATCTCTGGCGAATTACGACCCAGAGATTGAAAGAACATTCCAACGAAGATTGAGAGAGAGCTGCCAACATCAAGACAGAACTTCAAGAATGGCGGAATAATCGGAAGAAAGGCCCGCAAACGCAAACAATATAATGGCCAACCCTATCCTCCTGGCGAATGACTGCAATAGACCCATTCGAGACTATGCGTCGCCTAACCTATATGATTTCTCCCCAGGAATCATGAGGCCAGCATTAGACGGATCGAGGTTTGAAATGAAACCGGTTATGTTGCAGATGATCCAAACTGCCGATTAGTTTGGTGGTAGGGGTGGCGAGGATCCGCACGCCCACCTCGAGAGCTTCATTGAGATCTGCAACACTTTTGTGTTCCCAAATATCTTTACCGAGGAGGTTCAACTCACATTATTCCTATTTTCCTTATACGATCAAGCAAGAAAATGGGCTTATTCTCTCAAACCGGGAGAGATAACTTCATGGGAACAAGTCGTGAAAAAGTTCATGAAGAAATACTTCCCTCCAACGGAGAACGTAAAAAGGAGAGAGTTAATTATGAATTTTGAACAGGAAATTGACGAATCGCTCAGTGATGCTTGGGCGAGGTTTAAGAGGCTGGTAAGAGACTGCCCACATAATGGCTTACCAGACTGCTTATAGATGGAGATTTTCTACCAAGGATTAACTCTTGCATCGCAGACCACTGCCAATGCGGCAGTAGCTGGAGGTCTGCTGAATAAAACGTATGAGAAAGCCAAGAATATCCTTGATCGCATTTCAAAAAATCACGAGGACTGGAGAGAAAGCGATCAAAGATTAGGAACTAAAGACAATGACGCGAACAATGGGACCATCGCATCCCTTCAGAACCAAATGACTGCGATGATGAATTTGATACAAGGCATCGCAATTAATAGCACGAGAGCGAAAAAAGGGCAGGTCAACGCAATTGCTCAAACAACCGCAAGTTGTGTCATCTGTGGAGACGCTCATCTGATGGAAGAATGCCCAGGAAACCTGCAGTTAGTATGCTTCATAAAGAATAATCCTTATTCTGACATGTACAACCTGGGGTGGAGAAACCACCCCCATTTCGCGTGGAAAAATCAACAACAAAGCTTTCAACCAGTGGTGCAAAAAGAAGGGCCACCCAGATTTTTCCCGCGAACCAACGGTCCAACGCATAACTAAGTCAGCAGTACGCAGACACCGCAATCTTCATCCTTAGAGAGCTTGTTGATGCAGTATATTGAGAAGAACAAACCAGTGCTTCAGAATCAAGCATCATCCATCCGAAATCTCAAAATTCAGCTAGGACAGATTGCGGGAGAGCTAAAAAATAAACCGCAAGGAGCTTTACTGAGCTCAACTGAGCTCCCTCACAACGCTGGGGGTACGGGGAAGGAACAATGCTTAGCAGTCTCCTTGCTAAGCGAAACAACGACCGCGAAAGGAAGGGAGGAACCCATCGCGACCAACTTGAATGCAGTAACAATCGAGAACCCATTGATTCATAATTAAAAAGAGCCCGAGAAGATGAACCCAGAAGTTGTGTCTACCTTTAAGCCTCTAGAACGCAAGATAGAAGAAATCCAGCCACCACCATTCCCGCAAAGATTGAAAAAGAAACAGAATGATGAAGAAAAGATTGCGATAGTGGCAGTAACGCAAAATGCTATGATCCTACAAAAAATGTGCGACCTAGGAATCTTCATGATACTATGCTCAATTGGAGGGGTCTACAGTGGTCAAGCACTATGCAATCTTGGGGCAAGCATAAACGTAATGTCGCTATCAATCTTCAAACGATTGAATATGGGTAAACTCATGGCCATGACGGAGACTCTCCTACTTGCGGACAGATCCCGAATACATCCCGAGGGAGAGATACCGCAATCTCGATTGACAAATTCATCTTACCGGCAGACTTCATCATTTTGGATTATAAAGCGGACGAAGATGCGCCCATCATATTGGGATGACCATTCCTCTTGACTGGCCGTGCTCAAATTGATGTGCGAAAGGGGGAGATTGTGATGAACATTAATGGGGAAAGGCTCCGGATTAAAGCAGTCAAGATTCCGGAAGATCGAGAAAAGAAGAAAAAGCCATCGTGGATGTCAAAAAACCAGCTTGAAATAAGTAGTCCCTGAGTTACTATGCGACTCAACCTCATCAGGGATGCAATCCTTTTGAATATCCTTTTTGTTTCATATCAATGCTTCATGAACTCTCATTACCTTGTTGTTATATGTTATCGCATATTTTTTTATTGCTTACAAAAAAAAAGAGAGAAAAATAATAATGTGATCGTGTTGAACGATCGTGGTAAAGCATTTTTCTAACTTTGCTCTTTTATGATTATTTGACCATATCAATGTTTTTTTGAAAACGATCGAGGTAAACGATTGCAGAGGCGCTACACGAAGACGCAACTACTTTATTTCATCACCGCAATCCAAAAGAAGTAGATCGCCGTAAAGTAGGATGCGTCAACAAGTAATGCGGGCGACAACGCAAATTTGGGGGTTGTATCTTTCCTTGACTTTATTCCAAATTTTGCACTACTGCATTGCATTTTAATTTTCAAAATTTTATCACCACATCCTCTTTGGTTACCGCAATCATTTAACATTGATCAATTTAGTAAGTCACTGCATGATTTCAATGATGAAACGCATGCTTCTATTTTTTCGTATACACTAGAGTCAACTTAATTTTAGGGCAGTCACCTCATGAAATATTTCTACAAGTTAGTGGTCTGCTAGCTTTCTTTCAAATTGACCCTTTACGAAACTTCCTAAGAACATCGCATGACTTTTTTCAATCTTTTGGAAATGAGGATATTGTCGCATTTTAAATTTGGGGATGCGGTATTCATTTCCGACCTTGCTATTTTTAGCCTTGCTGGAGAAAAAAATCTACGTTACGATTGGATCCTACCCGTAGTTGGATGTCTGCATGACACACGTGGGGGAAAGCCAAAATGAAGGTAGGAATCGAGATCAATGCATAAATAAATGACCGCAACTCCGCTGCCAAATGGGCATGAGTTTAGTATGAGAAAGAGCACCTTGCTCGTAGTTGAATGTATGCATGACACACGTGGGGGCAAGCCAAAATGAAGGCGAGGCACTTGGATTAGTGTAAGGTTAGAGGAAAAATAAATAAATAATGTTTAAAATATGCAAGGATAAAAAAATCATTTAACACTGCAGTGAAAAAAGTTTTGTTGAAATAATCATGTGATGTTCTGGAATTTAGTAAAGTCTTTTTTAAGGTTAAATTTTCAGTCCCTAAATTTTAGAAATATCGAAGAGACATGGATAAGAATTAAGAAAATTTTGGTGTATAGGATTTGAATAAGGCATCCTTGAGAAATCTAGGAATAGAGAAGGCGGACGACTTTTTAAAGGAAATCTTTAGCTTATGCTTGAGGACAAGCATTGTTTAAATTTAGAGATGTGATAACGGGCAGAAATGCACATTTTTACAGTGCTAAGTTATAAAACAATGCAGGTTTGCGTTGATAAAAATATACAAGATTGCGTCCAAAAGCATTAAGTTCACAATATTGCGGTCGCATGCATCCATCGCATTAAAACAGTTAACTTATGTATTTTTGTGCAGAATATGTGTTGATGCAAGGCGAAAAATGCGATCCAAAGAAATAAATGGCCAAGCGCATCGAAAGATTTCGTTAACGTAAGGCTATGTAGTCATTTGCGCTCACAAATATCTGCTCAAGAAGGTTGCTGCATAGAGCCGGCGCAACTTGGTGGGCACATCTGGGTGAAAAGCGTAATAAATCACGATGGGACAGAAAGCTGATGACGGTCGATTCTGAATTAATTTGACAAGCTGTTAACAAACTACTGTAGTAAGTACACTCAACTTTTCGATGACAAATATTTGGCACATTAGACAGAGAATTAATGCCATCCCATCAGTGCAATCATAAGAGAGAAGAAGCCTTTCACCCTGAAGCTCTATAAATAGCAGAGGCCACCTTCAATAAAGGAGTTCGACAGTTAGATAATTTTCTCCATAGTTAGAAGTAACCTTGTTCATAGTTTTTCTTTTACTTAGAAGGCGGAGCGAGAGAAGGGAAGAGATGCCGGAAGATTGCTCTGGTTAGCTCGAGAGATAAGAGCAAGATTATCTTTTCAACAGAGTAGAGAAGAACAGTGTAAAAGCCTTGGGAAGCAAGAGATTACTATCAGGCTCTTTATTCTTATTTCACATTGTTATTCTGTATTTCAATTACATATCTATAAAATGGAACTTGCTTATCTACATCTGTTCATTCTCTTAAAAGCACCATGAGTAGCTAAATCTATCAAATGGGTTGAGAAGTACTTAGCTAACATGACCTAGAATCTTTATTGCATGCGATCATCTTGTCTTATGTTGCGCCTAACACCCCTTTAAAGCTATCAAGAGAGAGTCTAAAGAAAGAACCTAAGACTTGAGAGAGCTAGGTTAGAATCTAGACTCGAGAGAGCAAGATTAGATCTGTA
Organism: Benincasa hispida; assembly: GCF_027475165.1. Taxonomy (NCBI): domain Eukaryota; kingdom Viridiplantae; phylum Streptophyta; class Magnoliopsida; order Cucurbitales; family Cucurbitaceae; genus Benincasa; species Benincasa hispida. Next base: position 62,371,597 of record NC_143480.1, on the reverse strand, counting down.
TAAGCAAGAGATAGGGACTTAGAGATAAGCTCTGTTTGCCAATATGCATCGAAGATAGGTTATGGTATGCGGTCGCCTTGTAGAGATAGGTTATGGTATTTTCCGTCACCGCAATTCCTTTCTTAAATTCACCGCATAAAATAACACATTAGAATACAAGGTAGGAAATGAGAATATCAATTGGGATATCTAATTTGAAGAAAAAAAAATCCATACATGACATTGGAATTATGTCAAAAACTAAAAATCTTGTTTGTTGTTTAATGTAAAACCCGAACCCTAATTACTTCAAGTAAGAGTAAGTAATGTGATGTCTTCTAATGAGCTAAATGAAGCCATGTCTTAGGAAGGGAAGAATATGTAAGCAAGAAGAAATAGGCTCTTGGGTAGCTAAGTGTAGAAATAGGACAAAACTCGGCTAGGCTAAGGAAGGTCATGCTTGATGGTGGAATTCATAATAAGCATATGAATGAGACCATGCCATCTAATGAGGTATGGTGTTGAAATAATATTGTGAGTGAAGTTAGAAAAAGGAAATTTGCTAAATCCTAGCCCTTCATCACCCATAGTGGGCTAGGTGGCACAAGGAGGGTTCATGTTGGATTTTGGGCAGTAATATAAGCAAGAAGGTCAAGTTCATTGGGTCGGTTTGGACAAACTACTTAGACTATTTTTGTAATTCTAGTGGCATTCGAAATTTCTGTGTGTCTATTTTCTGTGGCTTGGCTACTGGAAGGAAAACTCGCCGAAATAAGGCCAGAGGGGTAAAATAAACACGAAGGGTTTGTTTCTCGGGTGAATCTAGGCCATCAATGAAGAATTTAAGCTCCAGGACGAATTACAAAGCGTTTTGAGCTAAAACTTTGAGGAAATATTGTTAACTCGGTCATAAACAACCTTGTAGAATAAAACTTTTTAAGATGAAGCCTGGAAATCGAGTTATATAATTTTGAAGTTTGAACTGGAAATTGTTGAACAAGCAGGCAGCTGCTTGAATTGGAGCCAATGATGAAGTTTTGAATCTCTAGATTAAACGACGAGAAATTTTGAGCTGAAATTTTAAGGTAATGTTGCTAACTCAATTCTAAACATGTTTGTAGAAGGAAGTTTCTTCAAAAGAGGGCTGGATTTTGAGTTATGAATTTTTGAAGTTGTAACAGAGAAGCTATACATAAGCAGACAGCTGCTTGGGAAGAACAAGCAAACAGCTCATATGGAGAAAGAGGATCTCGCTAATGAAGGAAATCTTGCTAATTTTGTGATGAGGATCTCGCTCTAGAAGGGAATCTCGCTAGAAATTTGGCTGAATCTCGCTGGTAAGGTTAGTATCGCTAAAATGACAGTTTGCCAGGAAAAGCTTGATCTCGCTCATGAGGATCTCGCTGATCTCGCTCGTGAGGAGGATCTTGCTAGTAAAGTTGTCTTTGTTGATGAAAGTTCCTTTAGTAAATGAACTATTTTAGGTATTTTGCTAAGAATTTTGAGTAGTTTAATCGGGAATTATGTCCTTTTAGGCCAAGAAAAGCTAGAAGAGGCGTATAACCCGTTAAGAGGCCAATGAACTTTGAGTGACTGTGTGATGACTTACTGTTTTAATGATTTAGAAACTATGATTTCTTGAAGATATTTCCCATGCTAAGTGTTTAAATGGATTGCCAAGCAACATATTTGTGAAACTGTTTCTCATGTTAAGTAAAGTATGTTTTACATGGAATTGACATGATTTAGATATGTTATCTTGTCCAAATACTATCAGTATGTTTAAGTAACTCCATTTTTATGATGAACCAGTATGATGGATGAACTAGTATGGTGATTTGAGATGTAAGCCTTAGTGTTCAACTAAATGTTTATGACGGATACTGAAGGACAATGAGAAGGTATCCTTTCAACTAAATGTTTATGACTAGTTAAATGTTGGATATTGAAGGACAATGAGAAGGTATCCTTTCAACTAAATGTTTATGGCTGGTTATATGACGGATACTGAAGGACAATGAGAAGGTATCCTTTCAACTAAATATTTATGACTAGTTATATGACGGATACTAAAGGACAATGAGAAGGTATCCTAGTCAAGTACCTTAGGTATGATGGTACTCAATTATAACCACGTGCACGTAGGTAATACGACGTTGAGGGATTGAGCAAAAGGGTTCTCCCTGACCAAGGTTGACATTGAGGGTTAGATCTAATAGTTCACTCTCAACTAAGGATAAGGGCAGTCATATCTTCTCCTAGGCTAGAAGGATAGTTTGGAATTGCTAATTCTTATGAATGTTTATCAACGCATGATGTTACTAATGTATGAGTTTTCCAAGTATGTTTTTCATATCTAACGCATGCTAACAGTTTTTACAAGCTAGTTTAACATGATTTAAGTCAACTTATTTTACAAATTATGAAGCATGCGTTAGGGTTAAAGCTAAGGTTGAATGAAGCTTGATGTACTATGTTTTAAATACCTAAGATTGTCAAAGTACATGCGTTGGTATTTCTAAACGTAATGAAAAGGGATACTGAAGGTAGGGAAGGTATCCTAAAGAGTTTTCTATGCTATATTCGAGAACTTGATACCTTAAGTGAGCCGGATACTGAAGGTAAGGAAGGTATTTGAATAAATGTACCTAAGATGTTGACTGTACATAGAAAACTCCATGTGCCGTAGGTAGTTCTGAATGAGAGGCCGAAGTATGGGTCTCTTGACCGGTAACAAACGTTGGGAGCTAGAGCGATGTATGCTCGTTCTCAACTAAGGAATAATGATGTTTAATGGTGGCTTAAAGGTTTTATGTACACGTTTGCTTGGTATACTTTAGTTTCAGTATTATGGTTTCAAGCTTCTGGTTTTGAGCATGAGATTTATATTTTTATTAAGTTACTCACTGGGCTTCTAGCTCACGTTTTCAAATGTTTTCTTTCAGGTAGCGGCCAGTTCCCAAAAGACTATTCTGTTGCTGCTCTACCACTCAAAGAAACGGATTGATGGAAGCGTAATTAAAGACCTATGTTAGTTAGTACATATGTGTCTGCCTAGTGACTAGTATACTAGATGGGGCTCACTAAGTTGTAATATTCATGTATGAACAATGTTGCAAAACCCTGTAATGTAAATGTGTTAAGTTCCAAGTTAATATGTTGGTATATTGATGATATGTATGTATTCAGGGTTGAGTAAAGGTTAACAGGATAGTTAGGCGGTAAGTGCCAGCAAAAGGGTTGGTAACTGCTGCAGTCACCATTTTATCCAGGATTAGAGGGTAATCTGGGGTGGGATGTGATATTTAGTGTCAAGATAACAATATATTTGACAATAAAAATTGTCAAAAGTAACCACATATGATACATGATCAATGTCAATAGTCAATAAACTTGACATATCACCAATGTCAAGTGTATTATATTTCTTGACACGGAAATTATATCAAGAAACATATAATTTGACCTTTGTTGGATCAAGTTATCACATATACTTGACAATCGATCACTCAACGTTTTCAAATGCATCAGGTATATTGTTACTTGACATCAAAGAAACATCATGTAACCCAATTTTTGTATTAGTGCAACTATCCAAGGCATAAAATTATTATTTGTATTTTAGTTAATAGATTTAATGTAATTTGAGTATTTTTTTTTTCAATTTTTTCCTTTTTATTAAATATTAAGTAGGGATATTTTTGTCATCTTTCTAAGAACTATGATGTGGTATTAAGGTTTCCATTGGGAGGTTATCTAAAATCTTGCCTTTAGTTTGTTTCAACAAATAACGATAAATCAATTTTGGTCGTTGTGCTTCTTTTAAATTTAGCTAGGACACTTTCTTGAATTTCGCAATTCATTTGTTAAATTGCATGCAAAGAACATGCAATTGGCATTGATCATCCTAGGTACTTGTTATTTGTCTCAAGAACTTTGATCTTAAGGCAATCCATGTCTAACCCAATCCTTAAGCTTGAAACCAAATTGATTTGGGGTTTTAGTGTTTGAGAATTAGAAATTCATATATTCAAAGGTTTTAAATTCTGATTTGCTAGGGTTTTCTTGTCACTTGGTATTAGAGCATCATGTCACGTCCCACAAAAATGGTTCTTCAAAGCACGCCACTAAGGGGCATAAGACTCCATTAGCACAACCAAGAGGGAGTCAATACCCATCGGAAGGCATCCCAAAGTCCCCATGCAAGCCTAACGCGAGTGCCCATACCAGGACACCCACATGCCAGGCACAGGCATACAAGGGCGTGGCAAGGCATGCAAATGCCTAGATAGGTGCCAAAAAGAGTGCCCTATCGAGCGCCCATATGCGCCATCGTGTGCACAGCCAAGCGCAAACATAGGCCTAGGAGAGACGAGGCCTAGGAAGCCAACGGGCGCCGGCCAAGTGTGCACCCCTGTCTAAGATGTGCAAGTTCAGATACGTAAGCTCACGCGCGGCCCTCAGGCAGACATGCTCGAGTGCGAGCGACAAGTGTGCGTGCCCTACAAGCACACGCTAAGGCATATGTCAATCCCTACGCACACGCTCACAACCCAGACCCTTCAATAAGATGCTAGAAGATGTGTGACTATCCTAGACAGCCCTGGAAGATTCTAGAAGGCTCGAGACAAGGCCAGAGTGCTCGCCAAAGGCTTAGACAGTCTCAGTCGATTTTGGAAGGGCCTAGATAGCCCCACAATGTGTTGGAATGGGCTAAACAACCCTACATAGTCCTCGAAGCCTCTAGAAAGACCTAGATAGTGTCGAAACATGTCGGATGATTCTACATGGCTCATGAACATGCTAGAATGTCCCAACACCACTCTAAATGTACATGTTCTTCTGTAATGGTCTAGAATTGTCTAGGGGAATCTAGAAAGGTCATGAATGTACTTAGTAGTGTATGGAAAGGCCTAGATGGCCTAGGGATGTGTCAAGACACCTTGAGAAATGCCTAGAAGTGTCATGGTCGAACTATTTAGGCGGTTTAGAGGGCTTAGGTCGGTGGGGCTTCTTTATAAATAGCCCACAGGGCTCATTTGTACACAATCCACGAATTAATCATCAATAATAATTGTTGTCCATCCCTAGCTCTTTCTTGGGGATGACTGGATCCACTTTCACTCCCTTCTCTTGACCTACGAAGGTTAGGTTGGTTTCGACATTTCCTATTTCTCAGCATAGTTTTCTACAAATAACCAAATATCAGTTAAGTAAAAGCCTAATAGTCTCAAAAGTCTTACAACACATTAGTTACACAAAGCTTCTATTTATTTATTCAAAGGATCGATCATTTATAGATCTAAGTCTATTTACACTAATTAATTTACATTTTTTTCCCGATTGCTTTCTTTTTCCTAATTACTCCTGATCTCTAAGGGTTAATCTCCGGAAAACTACTTCTTTAGAAGGCTTTTCCTCTTCCCTCCAAGGACATTCCTCTTGTGCATGTCCAAGTTGCTGGCAAAATAGGCAGAATTTATGGAAATCTTCAATACAAATCTTGCATGAAGACTTACCGTCAAATTCTATTATTCTTTTGCGAGGAATGTCAGTTCCAGTGCTCTGAATAGAGCCAACTGACTGACCCGAACTTCCGAATGTATGGGTCCTTTTTGTTTCTCTATCATATGTCGTCTCCGACATAAACCTCTTAGTTCTACTGCCTACAGGTGCAGTGAGTTGCATTTGGTTCTCCCTCGAAATCTATTCCTGTCTTTCTCTATTTTTCCTCAAAAAGCACACACAATTTTCCCTAATATGGCCGTGTTTACCAGAACCAAAACAAATACCGATGCCCATCAAGCATGGACCTTTATGGTTTTTTTCCACACTTCGGACATCCAAGTTCTTTATTAGATTCCGATAAATTTATTCCAGGGCTGATGATTTGGTGTCCCAAATCAATATCTAAGTAAAGACTATTTATCTCGATATTTCCTCTACTTCCTCTAGAGTCAATATTATAGGTAGCATCACTCGTTCTAGATTCCTGCCACCACAAGGGTCTGCTACTCGGATACATTCCTACATTGAAAGTCATTTTAGGTTATTTACTAAACTTTAACTAACTCTTCCTATTCCCTCAGAGGTTTCTTGTAACCCTTTCCCAAGCCTGCTACGAGGTAGCCAAAATCTATACTAAGTTTAATTCTCAAAGTCTTTCCAGAACCTTATGCTCTGATACCAACTTGTCACACCCCCTTCCAAGCCTTATTTCCCAAACATAGAAGGAGACATGAAGGCAACCGATACCACCCTTGTGATATCAACTGCCCAACTTCATACCATTCCACAAATAGCTAATAAATGAGAACTTAATTAATTTTTATGAACAGTTACAAGGTTTGTATTACTATAAAATATTAGCTTTAACAATCCTAATGACTTTCAAAGATAACCCCAATTCCAAGCCCCACACTGTGAGAGAGTAGCAGTTCCAGACCTTGGGTGGCTTTTCCTAGAACGTTCTACTTTTCGCTACCTGGAAGGGAAAAGTAAAACATTGGAAAACGTGAGCTAGAAACCCTAGTGAGTGGTACCTTTCAAGAATAATGAACACAAGTTTGATTTAAGGAACACATTTGTGGGAAAATAAGTTTCACATGACGATATTCATCACAACAACAAAACAACCCTTCCAGCCTAGTAACTGCATAACCCTGGCATGATCATGTATCTCCACTGGGTATTCCCGTGAATTCCTTATATGAATAATGTGGAAATAATTCCAATAACTTTATAGCCCGCCAAATGTGCACATGTCTACATTACCCTGCTAGACGTGTTGTAGGCACGCTAACAATATCCCAAGGTACAATCCTAGTTTCCAATGCAAATCACAACAAGCAAAATATCATGAATTTAAAACAACCAAGAAAATCCAGAAAACACACATCCCGATCATGCCAATTTTCAAAATTTACACATATATATAATAGCATATATATATATATATATATAATTCAACATAACAAAATAATAAAAAGCACTCACAATCCTCCTGTTTATTCTTCAAGAATTTGCGTAGCACAGCTCCTGGCCCCGTCTTCTTGAATTTACTTCTTTTCATGAAATCCTAATATTAGTCCAAAAATTCCTCCAATAATTCTATTTTAATCCAAGAATAGCTTAAAAACCCCTTTAGAAATACCAAAATAGGCCTAACTTCCCAAAAACAGCCTTTGGAAGTTATTTTGGCAGGTTATAGGCACTAGAGTTGTAGGGTGGGTGTGGCTGCGCACAGATGGGTGCTGTTGAGCGACAGGCGTCGCATAGGGTGGTTAGGGACACAACGCTGGACATTGAACTAGGGTGGGCATGCACATGGACAATCGCGCACACAATGTTAGTAGTGGGACACACACAAGTTTGCGTTGGGGCATCAGCCACGTGGTCGAGCATATGCTGGGTGTCCGTGTGCCTTGCGTTAAGCATCCGCACGTGCCTACCATTGAGCATCTACGTGTTGGCAATGACACACGGACAAGGATGGGTGATGGGTTGTTGGGCGCGCGCGCAAGCATGGGCATCAGGCGATGGGCACTGCATTGTGTTGTGCGTTCGACTGGGCTTCTTGCCTTCCAAAGTCGATTTCTCTCTTCTCACAACTCCAACTCAAATGGCAGCCTAGAACCCCTCACTTAACTTCTTTCTGGACACTCTCACACTAAAATCATTCAAAAGACACGAGTGAATTATGAGAACTAAACTCCCCAACCTACCCTATTTATAGGCATCTGGAACTTCCCTCTACTTGACACCTCTAGCTCCATTGCATGTCCAAGTGCCACTTCCTCAGGCTGCCAATGCCTACCCTTGCCACCTTTGCCCTGAAGTGATTTAACCTCCCTTAGCCAATGCAAAGTCCCAACTTTGCATGTCCTCTCATGCCTCCACATAGTCTTGACTCAATCCTAACTCTTCTTTGCTCAGCCACTTGTCCGGATGAGTTTCTAACTTAGTCTTGCTTTCTAAGACACAACTTGTCAATGCATACTCAACCAAATGACCACATGCTCTCTTGACCGCATGGTCTTATCCAATGTTTGACTCCTTCTTGGCCCTCACTAGCCTCAAGTCCATCATATGTCTTCCCTTGGCCGCACTTCTTCTTCCCTACGCATGGCTCTCCCTTGGCACATGCCCTCCTTGGCCAACACATACTTTCATGTGCTTAACACCTATACTTAGGCCGTCGCATAGTTCTCCAACACATACAACACCACCAATGCATTTACACTTCCTTTCCTAGGCTAACCTTATCACATTCATCCATGAGGCCTTCCCTAACCTCACAATGACCTAGCCATCGCATGGCTTCAACGCATAGGCATTGCCTTGCCTCCCCCTAATGTGATTAACTAATATTTAATTACCTTGGCTCATCGACAATATTTTTCGCAAGCCCTTAACACTTCAACACCTACATCAATGCATAGCCACCTCATCGCCTAGCCTAAAAGCCTTGGCATCATATAGGTTTGGCATTGCATGGTCTTATCAAGCCACAACTCACAGTCGCACGCCTTAATGCTCGCCCAGCACCTAGCGCTCAACTCATGCAACCCTTCGCGTACAACCATCAGTTCACCCCTACGTTACGTTTGGTCTACTCTTATGCGTCTTCCAGTGCCTTGCCTGGTCGCATATCCCTAGACTAGCACCTGCCTAGCTCATTGCATGAGCAACACACTCACACCAATGCCTGGTCAGCGTCCTCATGTCATCGCATAACCACTCAACATTCACACCTTGACTTGCCAAGTGCAACATCCCAACGTTTGGGGCTAGCTTTGGCCGCGCGACTCTTACCAATTCATGGTGCCTTCATGCATTCAACACTTCGTCAAATTTTTGTCACCTAAAACCTCACTTAACCACAACTTCAGTTTTAGTCTTTAAGGTCCAATTTTCAACACTTAAGGAATTTTCCTCCTCTTTTATTCCTCTACAAGCTTCCTTATTAACCAAGTTTTAACCTAATTCACTTAGGTGAAATTATGGTTTCACTATTAGGTCTGTTGGTGAAAATTTTTATTTAAATGAAAATTAGATTCTTTTCAATGCGTTTTGTGAAAATGAGAATCCCACATTGCTTAAATCAACAAGGGAAAGTCCCTTTATATACCCTCACCTTTAGTTTTGGGTTCGGACCCAAAGGGGTACCAATGTTTTAGAGAGGGTAAAGAGATAGGCAAATGGGAGCTTCATGGACCTCTAATACACGTGCGCCATCAAACGGGCAAGGCGAGGAAATAATATATATTTTTCTAAAATGAACCTTCTATTTTTTAATTTATTTCTATTTTTTTTTTTGTACTTTCGTTTTTTTCTCATTCAAAGTTCAACGCTGAAAGCCCAATGGTGTGTGGTATTTACGACGCCTTCTTCACCCATTCTTCTGCTTCTGTTAGTTGTGTGCGTCCTCCATTTCTACGCAGTGCACGATATTCCATTGGACACTTTGCCTTCAAATTAAGTGAGTTTCGACAAAAGAAATAGAAAACAAAAAATATTTTTTCTTCTTCTCTTATTTGCTCACAGATGGAAAAAACCTTTCTTTTCCCCATTCCTTTTTCACCTATTTTCCGAGCAACAGAGTGTTGAGGTTGATGCCCTAAACTCTCGTAGGGTCCTGTAGTTTATAAACACTTGTAAGAACAAATACTTGTGATGTAATAATATGAGATTTTTTTCATCACTGTTGTCTATGAAACGTGAGATATTTTATTTGCATTTACCACAAAACCAATAAACTAAGATCCCTGGTTGTCGTTGTAACTTAAACATGTATGTGGAGACATACAAGTGGATCATGCCTTAAATGATAACCTAAATGGTCTATAGTATATGGATTTAGGAGGGAAACCTTATCCTGGTAATACTACGGATACGACCCACTTTGTAGATAGTTACAAGTGTTGTGATGTACTACAGATGGTCTGATCCTGATCATTTATGTGGAGACATGCGGGCAGAGGTGTCCTATAAAAAGGAGTTTGTATAAGACCGGACCACGAAATGCATAGTCTTGTTATATAATGTCATTCATGACAGAGACTTCATTTTATTAGGATGACCATGGGTAACATGACCTTAATCCTGAGTGAGTTGGGAACTTCTGCCTATGAGGGCGGTCCTTTGATTGCATGGGTGCGAGTGGCCATATTGCCGACTCAAACCTACCACTTTAGGGATTCGTCTGATTGGGAAGCTGGAAACTCAACCACACAAGATGGAATTCACTCCTTCCCCAAAGCAGGGGTAAGTAGATAGATTGCTCCCTTAAGGGCTGATTCCGGGGCTTGAACAATGTGGCACCACACACCTTCTCATGGGCCGAAAGGTGTCCACTCATAGTAGAACTATGATGTATTTTTCATTAGAGAGATCAGTGGTACTTAAGAAGTTAGACGTAACTACAGGAGAAAGATGGTAAATTGGCCCAACTGTATATACGAGCATCTGTGAAGGGTTATCGTACTATTGATTGGTTATATCCAATGGACATAAAAATATATCTGTAGTGAGAAGAGTGCAACTGTCAGTCTTTAGTGGAGTGCTTAGCAGTTAATGGATGGTGGATCTTGTGACTAAAGAGTTTAGTCAGCTATTCACATACCGTTTGAGCTTCAAGCTTGTCCATAAGGTCCCTTTGGTAGTTGAATGGATTCAAGTTGAGAATTAGTTTTTGGATCAGTTTGAAGTGTTCAAGTTGACAAGAGGGGGTTTGATTATATATGATATGATTAAACTAGTTCAATTATATGTGATATAGCTAACATGATGTATGAGATACATTAATTGGGGGAATTTGATATAAATATGATTTATATCATGTAAAGGAGAAAAGAACTTTGGTTTAAATGTTGCATATGATGTGATATTAAACTATAAGTTATAAATATAATATGATAAGTTAGTTATTATATTTATTTATGTTTAAAACAATTATGGGATAATTGTTGGTAGTTTCTCCTTTAACCGTGTGTGAAGTGGGAGGTTATATTTAGTTTTCATAATTGAAGGATAAAATGAAAAATGTTTTCATTTTGTAAAGAATCGCTTCATTAAGTACACTGCTAATCATTTAGCTCACGAGAGACTACATGACAGCCATCAAGTGTTTGTCTAAACGATCGTGTACACATGTCATTCTCTAAACAATCGTGTAGCTTTTTACTAAACGATCGTGTGGCAAGCGAGCTTCACTAAATGATCGTGTAAATGATCACACTTGATTTCCTAAACGATTGTATACCTAATGAATTTTGTACTAAACGATCAAGCACAAAGTCTATACGATTGATACTATACTCTCTCACTTGCTTGGTCGTTGAGTTTGATCGTTGTATCCTCCAAACCTCTACAAATTCATAACAGATCCAACACCTCCTAGATTCTCACTCCGTGAATACCAAGGTTACTGAGTGGTGGTGTCCGAAAGGTTGCCTGTTCGTGGAGAAGTTTGTCCGTGAGTGACTACTGCATGATTTGGTAGACGATTTAAGCAAGAGCGAGATATTGTTGTCCAATGTCTTCACGAGAGCAAGATATCTATGGAAGAAGAGTTCTTCAAAGGTAAGTATCTCACCTCTTTTGTTTTATTTTCTAAAGCATGTCGTAACTTTGTTATAGATGCATAACTGGGTTGTATGTTTGTGAATGCTTGTAATTCTGTCACAATGAATTTGGATTAATCGTGCTTCTGCTCATGGATTCTCTTTAATAAAAGATCCTTCATTTGTATCAGAGCCAAGTTCTGATATTCCAAATCCATTGTTGTATAGAATAGCATTTACATTCTTGGTGGGTGTAAGCATGTCTACATTCTGTTTAAGTTTTAAATATGTTTGTGGATATGGATCAATGGAGTTTCTGGGATGGTTGCCTCTGGTTCTTGAATTTTTTTTACATTCAAAGTTAATTGTAAGGGCCCTTATGTTTTTGGGCATATTAATTTGCTATCGAGTTTGTAATTCAAAGTGTTTGAGTTAGTGTGAGTCGCTCGTGATGAAGCTTCAAGGCAAGGAGTTGAGTATTACTTCAAGGATGAAGAAGACCAAGCATTGGTCAGATCGTGTAAACGATGGGGGGTAAACGATCGTTGAGTATGGGATACTTGGCAACAAGGTAGATGTGCGCGCACTAAACGATCGTGTAGCTCAGCAAGCTTCATCGCTTAGTCAATTACTACATGATCGTGTAGAAAAAGTTACATTGCGCTTGTTCTAGGATTGTTTAGACGATCGTGCTTCACAACAATGTAGTTGTCTATACGATCGTTTAGACTTGCGTTGTTTATAATTAGTGCACTAAACGATTGAGTGGCCTCATGGTTCATCGCATTGTAAATGGTACTCGATCGTAGCTAAACGATCGTGTTTACTCACACATTTTACTAAACGATCAGGGAAGACTTCGCCCGGGTGGTTCAAGACCCGATTCACTTGTGAACCAGTTTGCTCGATGGATTTATGTAATAAATAGAATTTAATTTCCAGTTTTTTAGGCTAAATCATCCCAGTCCATTAATTGTGGTGAATGTACATAAGATGTATGTTTGATTATATGTCATATGGTATGCCATATAGTTGAAATCCCACCTTAGGTTATGCATTGGTCATGCATCATCTCTATATTGTAAGTGTTATGATATAGTAGTTTGCATGATTTAAATTACTTCAAGAGCATGCTCATGCATCATATAATATAAAAGTTATATTTATGCATGCATTAAGCATATTCATGCATCCTCTTTATATTATAAGTGATAGTATAAGGGTGTATGGAAGCATGTATGCTTAGTTCATTACAAAGTATATAAAATTTATATATAGTAATGAATGGACATCGCATGAAGCATGACACATAGGTTAAATTTATAAGAGTTATAAATACCTAGTTTTGCTTAGCAATGGGAAAGGTTTTGATTGTTTCTTTTATAAGTGTTATAAGGGAAATTAGAACTAAAATCAATAAGAAAGACATGCATGTGAACTTAGGCTTGAATCATACTTTTAAAAGAGTTTTAAAACTTGATGTAGATAGACCTAAGATCACAGTTCTAATGAGATTAGAAACCTAAGGTTTGATCTTTTAATCGGTTTAATAAGATTAAATGAAAAATAAAAGATTAAAGATGTAGCAAATCTATTTATAAGGGACCTTTTGTCTAAGGCGGGTTCTGTCTAGGCTGGGGTACTTAAGCTAACAGAAACGGAATACCCCTATCTGGGAACCTACTTGGAAAGGTGAATTAGATAATTTCAAAGACAAGAGTTTTTTTTTTAGCAAATTAAACACACTTATATAAAATCAGTAGCCGGATGATCTAAGTTAATGAACCCCTAGGTAGAACATTCAGTAGGAGGTACTTGAGGTATATGATACTTCATTTAAACCTCTTCACGTTTCTTCCTTTCTATTTACATTGTGAGATCTATCCTCGACCTCGAGGCACCCTGGGAGTGTCCCCCTAAAGGATGGTGTTTAGGTAGTTCAATACCAAGGTGAATGGAGAGAATGTTCATAGTGAATGGGAGCGGGACATGTGACAACATATCCCGCGGTCTCTCTTATTAGGTTGGATAACGTTCTTGTGCATCGCCTCGAGGCACCCTGGGAGTGTCCCCCTATAGGATGGCAGTATTGCACGACTCTTTATATGATCTCCTACATAGGATGAGGTCGCTTTAATCTCTTGTCTAATCTATTTTTTTTCCCTACGGTGGGTGCATTAGGGCGAGACTCTAGGGCTGAAAATGAGAGGTTACACTTATGTAGAATTCTTAAAGGTTAATAGTTCTAAACCGAAAAATGGTGACTGTTAGGCTCAGTTACAAAAGTTGTTTATGCCTAATGGTTGAGAGTGTCTCATCCAAGTGAAAGGGTATTTGATCACCCCACCGGTGACTTTTGTCCTGCATCGCTGGGGCATCATTGCGAAATAGATGTCTTTTCACTTAGGGTACATGGAAACTATTTTGCTAAAACTAAAATTGTTGTTAAAAGTGGTATTGCATAGACTCATTAAGTTTGTTCTGTTTTCAGTAACGTAATAACGGCTATAGCCACATTAGCTCTATTAAGCATCGAGAAACTGACTTGCGAGAATTACGCTAGTTGGAAATACACGATCACTACTATATTAATCATCGATGACCTGAGGTTCGTCCTTATGGAGGAGTGTCCTCCTATTCCACCTCAGAACCCCACTCGAAATGTTCAAGAGGCCTATGTGAGATGGACACGGGTGAAGGATAAGGCCCAAGCTTATATCTTGGCCAGTCTTAATGACATTTTGGCCAAGAAGCATGAGCCTATGGTCTCAGCGCATGAGATCATGGAGTCCCTGCGGGGAATGTTCGAACAAATGTCTGGACAGCTTAAGCATGAAGCTCTAAAATGCATCTTCAACTCCAAAATGGAGGAAGGCACATCTGTGCATGAACATGTTCTAAACATGATGGTCCACTTCAATGTGGCGGAGATGAATAGGTCACGCATCGATGAAGGCAGCCAGGTTAGCATCATTCTGCACTCGTTGCCAGATAGCTTTCTGCACTTTGTCAATAATGCTATACTAAACAAAGTAGACTATACTCTTACAACTCTCCTCAACGAGTTGCAGACATTTCAATCCTTGCTAAAAAGTAAGAAAAAGAAGGGAGGTGAGGCAAATGTTGCTTCCTCTTCAAAGAAGTTCCATCAAGGTTCAACCTTAGAGACTAAGTCTGCACTTTCTACTTCTAACACTTCCAAGTGGAAGAAGAAGAAGGGTGGTAAAGGGAATGAGAAGGCACCTGCTAACCCACAGCCTATCGCACAGCGGGGTAGGCAACAAGCACTGGTTGACAAAGGAAAGTGTTTCTATTGCAACCAAGATGGGCATTGGAAGTGGAATTGTCCTCGCTGGATAAAGGAGAAGAAGAAGGCTTAGGCAAAGGCAAAACAAGGTAAATATGATTTACTAGTTTTAGAAACTTGTTTAGTGGAGAATGAGGATTCTGCCTGGATTATTGACTCTGGGTCCACTAATCATGTTTGTTTTTCTTTTTAGGGGATCAGATCCAGGTGAGGCTGGAGAGATGACGATACAAGTAGGCACTGGGTACGTCGTCTCAGTTGTGGCAGTAGGAAGTCTCCAGTTAACTTTACACAAGAAGTTTATCATTTTGAATGACGTGTATGTAGTTCCTGAGTTAAAGCAGAACTTAATTTCTGTAAAGTGTCAGATACAATGTAAATATACTCTTCACTTTGAATTGAATAAAGTGTTTATTCTAAAAGATGGTGTTGAGATTTGTTCAGCAAAACTGGAAAATAATTTGTATGTGCTAAGGTCGTTAGCAATAAATTCCCTCCATAACATAGAGATGTTTAAAACTGTTGTAACTCAAAATAAACGACAAAAGGTTTCTCCTAAGGAAAATGCCCATCTTTGGCACCTTCGATTAGGGCACATCAATCTCAATAGGATTGAGAGGTTAGTGAAGAATGGACTTCTGAGCGAGTTAAAGGAAAATTCTTTACTTGTATGCGAGTCATGCCTTAAGGGCAAGATGACTAAAAGACCTTTTACTGGAAAAGGTAATCGAGCCAAAGAGCCTCTAGATTTATTGCATTCCAGCCTTTGTAGTTCGATGAATGTACGAGCTAGGGGAGGTTATGAGTATTTCATCATTCTTATGATTACTCTCGGTATGGGTATGTTTATTCGATGCAACGAAAGTTAGAATCCTTTGAAAAGTTCAGAGAGTTCAAGGCTGAAGTTGAAAACACATTGAATAGACGGATTAAAACACTTCGATCAAATCGGGGTGGTAAGTTTTTGGATTCGGAGTTCCAGAACTATATGATAGAACATGGAATCCTTTCCCAACTCTCAGCACTGGGTACACCTCAACAGAATGGTGTAGCGAAGAGGAGAAACATAATCTTGTTGGACATGGTTCGATCAATGATGAGTTACGCTTCCTTACCAGACTCGTTTTGGGGTTTTGCAGTGGAGACTACGGCTTATATCCTAAACTGTGTTCCTTCCAAGAGTGTTGCGAGAACACCTTTGGAGTTGTAGAACGGGCATAAAGCTAGTTTGCGTCACTTCTGCATATGTGGTTTCCCAGCACATGTGCTTGAGGCTAATCCAAAGAAACTGGAACCACGTTCGAGGTTGTGCCTCTTTGTAGGCTACCCCAAAGGTACACGAGGGGGTTACTTTTATGATCATAAGGAAAATAGAGTGTTTGTGTTGACAAACGCTACCTTCCTGGAGAAGAATCATACGAGGGAGCACAGTCTACTAAGATCGTGTTGCGTGAGCTTTCCAACGAAACTACTGAAACTTCAATAAAAGTTGTTGAAGGGCCTGCTCTGTCAACAAGAGTTGTTGATGGAAGTTCGTTTAGTAGGTCAGAACCACATCAAGAGTTGAGGGAACCTCGAGTAGTGGGAGGGTTGCAAACCCACTTGTTCTCTATATGGGTTTCACTAAAATCCTGGCTATGGTAGTCGATAGCGAGGTTGAGGATCCATTGTCTTATCAGAAGGCAATGAAGGATGTTGACTGAGATGAATGGGTCAAAGCCATGGATCTCGAGATAAAGTCTATGTACTTCAACTCAGTATGGAATCTTGTAGATCAACTTGATGGGGTTAAATCTATAGATTGTAAATGGATCTACAAAAGGAAACGAGATGCCGATGGAAAGGTGAAAATCTTCAAGGCTAGACTTGTGGCAAAGGGTTATACCCAGGTGGAGGGAGTCGACTATGAGGAGACTTTCCTGCCTGTTATCATGTTGAAGTCTATCTGCATCCTCCTGTCTATTGCCTCATATTATAATTATGAGATATGGCAAATGGACGGCAATACTACCTTTCTGAATGGTAATCTTGAGGAGACCATTTATATGGTGTAGCCTGAGGGATTCTTAGCCCGAGGTTAAGAGCAAAAGGTTTGCAAACTGAATCAGTCCATTTATGGGTTGAAACAAGCATCTCGATCTTGGAACATTCGGTTTGATGTTGCGATCAAATCGTACGACTTTGACCAAAAAATTTATGAGCCTTTTGTCTACAAGAAAATCATCAACAGTTCAGTAGTTTTCCTAGTGTTGTATGTAGACGATATCCTACTCATTAGGAATGATGTAGGTCTACTGACATCAGTTAAGAACTGACTAGTGACCCAATTCCAAATGAAAGATTTTGGAGAGGCTCAAATTGTTCTTGGTATTCATATTTTTCGTGATTGGAAGAACAAAGTGCTAGCGTTGTCTCAGGCATCATACATTGACAAGATGTTGCTCAAGTACTCGATGCAGAACTCCAAAAAGGGCTTACTGCCTTTCAAGTATGGAGTTACATTGTTTAAGAAAATGTTTCCTAAGACTCCTCAAGAGGTTACGAAGATGAGACGAGTCCCCTATGTATCTGCTATTGGCATTTTGATGTATGCGATGTTGTGTACTAGACCGAACACCTGCTATGTGGTGGGGATAGTCAGTAGATCTTAGTCTAATCTAGGACGGGGTCACTGGACCGCCGTCAAGAATATCCTCAAGTATCTTCGGAGAATGAGGAACTACATGCTCGTGTATGGATCTAAGAATTTGATCCTTACTAGATACACGGTCTTTGACTTTCAAACTGATAAGGATTCTCGAAAATTCACTTCAGGCTTAGTGTTCACTCTTAATGGAGGAGCTGTAGTATGGCGAAGCACTAAGTAGGGGTGCATTGCCGACTCTCCGATGGAGGCCGAGTATATAGCGGCTTGTGAAGCTGCTAAGAAGGTCGTTTGGCTTCGAAAGTTCCTGACTGATCTGGAAGTAGTTCTAGACATGTCTAGGCCCATCACTCTTTATTGTGATAATAGTGGTGTTGTGCCAAACTCTAGGGAGCCTAGGAGTCACAAGCGCGACAAACATATAGAGCGGAAGTATCATCTCATTCACAAGATAGTGCATCGAGGGGACGTGATAGCCACGAAGATCACTTCGGAGCACAACATTGCTGACTCGTTTACGAAGGCTCTCACGACTATAGTTGTTTAGGGTCACCTTCAGAGCATTGGTCTACGGGACTGCCCGCGGCTGAACTAATGCAAGTGGGAGAATTTTGTATTGGGCCTTTGTGCCCTGGTTTATTGTTTTGTACTAGTTGTTATCTTGTACACCCACTCGCTTTAGGACAAGTGAGAGATTGTTGGGGTTGATGCCCTAAACTCTCATAGGGTCTGGTAGTTTGTAAACACCTGTATGAACAAATGCTTGTGATGTAATAATATGAGATTTTTTCTTCACTGTTGTCTATGAAACATGAGACGTTTTATTTGGATTTACCACAAACCAATAAACTAAAATCCCTGGTTGTCGTTGTAACTTAAGCATGTATATGGAGACATACAAGAGGATCATGCCTTCAGTGATAACCTAAATGGTCTGTAGTATATGGATATAGGAGGGAAACCTTATCCTGGTAACGCTACAGATATGACCCGCTTTGTAGATAATTACAGTTGTGACATACTACAGATGGTCTGATCCTGATCATTCATGTGGAGACATGCGAGCAGGGGTGTCCTATACAAAGGAAAAAAGTCGATACCAGCCATATTGATCCATTGTGATAGTATTGCAGCAATCGCAAAAGTTCGGAACCATTATTACAATGGAAAGAGATGACAAATACGTCGTAAGCACAATACCATTAGAGATCGAACACTTTAAATCATTGAGTTTCAATTTCGGGTTTGAACTTTTTTAAGTTTTTTGTCATCTTTATTCATCTTTCATAACTCTTTGAAACTTGAATCTTAATTCTTGATTTAAGATACCTTATTTTTGTTGTCTCCTCGTTTAGTTTGTTTAGTCTTGAACATTAGGTTCTTGATTATTAATTTTCTTATTTTTTGTTCGTTCTAGTTGTTTCTTTGTTTGAGTGTCAATACGTTATGTTAATCCTTAAGTACTTGGTATTGTAAACTCTTGACTACTTTTCTGAGAGAGTTTTCATACTTGTGAGGGAGTGTTATATCTTTGAGCATAAACATGAGTAATCTTACATCCTTTGAGTGGAATATGTGAGAAAGAGATGGTGAAGCTCGATTTTTCTTTATGCTAACATCTTTTTGCAGTTATGTATCCATAAAGAAGAGCTCCAAGAAATGATCTTCATGTTGACCAAAACATGCCTTCATTGTTCTATGGAAGTATTTCAAATCTTAATAAGTATTTTCTTTGAGACGAGAAAATTGATGTCATATTCTATCACCACCACTATAGTGAAAAGGAAAAGGTAAACCTTATTGTCTTACAATTGAGGAATATGCACTAAGATGGTCTTTTGTTTTTAAAAAGGAGGAGAAGTGAAAATCATGGAATACCCTCATGGAAAGAAATTAAGCTACTCATGACGAAGTATTTTATTCCTAAGTCTTTCCATAAATTGAAAACTTTAAAACAAAGGAGTAAACCTGTGAAAATTACTATGAAAAGATGTTGTGGTTGCTTAAGAAGATTACCATATGTGAGGATGAGGAAGCTACCATGGATCTACAAAAAACTTGATGGACCGAAGGTTATCGAGGTCTTTAGTCGATCAAATAACATTTATAATATCGATCAAGAACTTCAACTAACTAGTATTATCAGTAGCAAGAACGGGTTCAACCACAAGAAGCCTAAGATAGAATCTTTTTAAGCTAATATGTCTTTAGGCAGCAGTAAGAATAGGGGGTTTTGGTTTTGGTTTGATAGAAAAACTCGAGTTCCTACAAATATAGACATTGTCTACATTAACTATTATAAACGATCAAGATTAGATTAGGCACTAAGATAGCTCATTTAAGGAGCTATCATGAATTAATAAGGAGATGTTCGATATGCTTGTCGATTAAGAAGAAATTCGACTTTGTGAGGATTTGGAAGAAATGGTACACGTTGCCATCAAGATAGAAAGACAACTCTAAAGAAGATCTTGGTACACTAAACTTAAGCCTAGTTACAATGGCAACACATCAGTGAAAAAATTAGTTTACCTACAATATATGAGCAATTTGATAAGGTAAAAAGTAGAAAAAAGAATTTTCTAATGTTGTACCTATGCATGATAATGGCGTTTTGCCTAGCATATCATTAGGTAGCAAGGAATTACATGATTGCAATTTTACTACTAATGTTGCCCCACTTATTTATGGGAAAACATGTGTACTAGCAGTGGGGTAGAGATAGTAGATGGCAGTACTAGTGACTAAGACAAAAGCAATAGAAATATATGAAGAAGAAAAGTGTGCATACATAAATGAAAAAGAAAAGCATAGATAAAAATGAGAAAAGTAAAGAATGTGAGTTTATTTGTGAGTTACAACTTTTACTATTTTCAAAACCATAAATATTCAAGACCTTTCTAATAAAAAGGATTGTTTTCTAACCGGTGAGCTTCAACCAAATTTGCCTAGTTCTTCTTCTAAGTTTTTGTAGAATGTTAACGCATTAACTACGAAGTAAAGCTTAAAGATACGACCTAGTTATTTCTATGGTCACAAATTGAATGAGAATTAGAAAGATCAATATTCTTTCCAAACTAGATAGAATCCAAAAAAATGTTAACCTTTAGCATCTCATGACTACAAAGTTGCTTCACAAGATAGACAATCCAAGAGTAACATCATTTTCTTCTCATGACTTCAAAACTACTATAGAAGATTTTGATTTGGATTTGATGACAAATCATTCAAAAGGAGGAGAAGATGATATGAACCATCCAAAACATCAAATTACTATTTATATTTTAGTTAATAATTTTGATGTAGTTCTAGTATTTTTCACTTTTATGCTTTTTATGATTTATTAAGATAGATTATTTTTGTCATGTTACTATGAACTATGATGTCACATTAGGATTTCCATAGAGAACTAATTGATCATCCAATCACATCTATATTTTTTTCAACATATATATGGCTAATATATTTAATAGCTTAAACTAATTAAGAGGTAAAAATTTGGAATAGCCACGTTAATATATTAGGTTGAATTTACGCGTGCGTTTTCCAATTAGAAAATTAAATTAGTGAAGCAAATGGTGTGCATTGTAGAGTTCCTCACTCTTTCTTTATACCATATTTCATTAAATGCTTAATATGGACCAAAAATATTGATGATATGACATAATGTAATATTATTTTAAATAATTAATTTCCTAACTTCACTTGTCTTTTTTTTATGACAAAATTTTCAGCTCGTGGAATAGAGAGCTATCAAATGGGATGAGAAATCTATGAATGTTTTTAATGAGAATTCCATTTTAAAATGTGCGTTTAAAAAATTAGATATTAATCTCCACTTTTATAGCTTTAAATTTTGAATTCTAACTCTAAAAAATTTAAAAATAATAATAAAAAAAAAAAAGTTGAATTTTCATTCTTACTTTTTTTTCTTATTTTATATACTAATAGAAAAGTTAAAAGTGTGTCAACAAAAAGTTGTCCCTACTTCAACAAACTAGTATTGAAGGAAATAAATTAGAAATATATTAAAGCTAATAAATATTTTGAAATTAATATTTTTTTTTCAAATGATATATATTATGTATCATTTTGAACTAAAGGAATAAACTCAAAACGAGCCAAATTTGAAAGACTAGAATGACTTGGCTAAGAGAGGAAGAATTGAGCCTCAACCTCAACCCTCAACTCTTTCTCTTTGATTTCAACCCCTCAACCTCGATGAAGTTGAAGCTGAGGAGTCCAATCTATCTTATGGGACATGTTCGTATGCCTTTAGTTTTTTAGGTCCATCATATATGTTTGATTTAGTTTACCTGTTTACCTAATCTATTGAGGGAATGGAAGAAATGTAGGTCAAATATTATTATAAACATAATATTATAACTCTCTGAAAGTTAACTAGAATTCTCTCTTAAATTTAGAGTTTTTACATTCTTTCACTCTCTTACTAAGGCATTAAAGTGTCTGTAAAAAACACCATACATATGTGTAAGTTTTCTTTTTTGGCATGCTATGTTCTTCCATTCTTCAGATAATTTCACTGTTGGTATCACATATATGATAGGTGTATTTTTTTCTGTTTGAATTTTGACATTAACCGATTGCACCGCCTTTTGGAGAAGAAAGTGTTCTTCCATAAACCTACATACTACGCAAAGAGATTAGGAAACCATTGCATCGCCTTCGATGTGCTCATTCAACCTAAGTCAAGGTCGACTACAACTTCAAGAGATTAGGAGATGATTGGGAAAATCTATGAATAAATCCTAATAAAATAAACTATAACCAAGCCCTATCGAGGCCTATAGCTCATAATAAATTTTAATAGACACATATACATAATTTAAAGGCTATTTACAAAATATCTGTAAAGTTTGTATCCTTGAAATTTTAAAAATTTTAAAAATATTTTTAAACTTCCAAAAAAGTTATAAAAAAATGCCCTTATCATCAATTTTATATGGAAATCATTAGTGTATTGTATTAAAAATATTCCTGGACTTTCAAATTTTTCAAAATTACTCTTAAATTTACCAAACAAAATTCGTGAATGCCCTAACTGATCCCATTGCTTAAAAATACACTAATCATCTCTCTAAGTTCAAAGTACTATTTTTTTGTCTCCAAAAATAAACTTGTGAAAGCACTAATTATTATCCAAAAACTAGCTAAAACTTACGTCTAGAAATAACATATTTTGTGTGTTATCAGTTATGTCAGCATCTAATTTGGTGATTAGATTGAGGTGTTAAGAGAGAGACTAAATTGAATTATTTCCTAAACCTATGAACTTGATTGTACAATTTTAAACCCAATAGATAAAATTAAATTATTACTCAAGGACAACAAAAAGAATTTACTCATATATAAAAATGTTGACAAATATTAATTAAAGCCGAAGGTTTAGAGATATTATTAAATATCTTTTAAACTATAAATTAAATAGCACTTCTAATAAAAGTTATTTGTATCACCTCCATTAATTTCATTTTACCTTTTGGCTCACCTAATCTTATTTTTATCGATTGACTCTATCTTTGTATTGTTCATTCTCATATCATGACAAATCATTTGTGAGTTTATTTAACGTACAACATCAACATTATGTCACAATATTAATGAAAATTATATGTTAAATCAATGTTTAAAGTTTAAAAAAGATCTTTCTAAAAGAGAAGATTTAGAGAAAAAAATGTAACTCTAACTTCCAAGTCTATAAATGGAATCCCAAACTTAACATGTGTTGTAATTTTTGGCTTATGTTCAATTTTCACTAAATTCATCAAATAACTTTAACAAATATGATGTAACCTAACATGATAAAGGAGAGAAATCTGTTAGACATATTTAAATAAGAATATATTTAATTAAAGTATGGACTATGTATGTGGATTAATAATTTATCACATTGGGTTATTAGATAGGGCCATATTATGTGATCTAATTAATTAGGGTCCTAAATTCCTATTTGAGTATGGACATAATGGATAGAAGTCCATTCCTAGTTAATTAGGGTTTAGTGGGAACCATAATTAGCGCTATGGTCCCCAATATACCAAAACAATACGCACTCAAGTCTTTCTTGAATCCCATCTAGAGAGACTTAGGGCATTTGAAGTTTTGGTTGAGGAAGACATTAGCCGCCTTATAATTGCCATCAATTTTGCAATGGAATCCGGTATGTTATTCTTGACAATTTGGCATGAATGATCTTAAGGTTTATCTATTCAATATATATCTAAAATAATTATGCTAACAAGTGGTATCAAAGCATGAATTTCATGTTGGATTGTTAGTTTTATGCGTTTTCCATTTCCATTGTTGATTAAATTCTGGTTTCTGTAAAGAATTTAAAGAATTTAAAAAAATTAAAAAAACGGTCGACTTACTATAGCAACGTTGTAAATCTCACCGACGGTAAGTTAAAATCTCTGCAGTCACACTAGAAGAATTTTGGACTTTAATGTCGGTTTTAAACTGACATTAAAGGTCTAATTTATTTTTTTTCTTACTTTATTAAAAAATCTCTTTCATTTCGACAGATCTCACGCCCCCAAACCCTTTCATTTCTCTCTTACCCAAACCATATCTCTCCTTGGCCGTGCAAATCAACGTGTCCATCCGTCCGTCCGTGGTTGTCCGCCGTCCGTCTGTCAGTCTCCAATTGTCAGTCTCCATCGCGTCAGTGTTCATATTTGTAGCCGTTTGCCGTTGTCGTTGCTATTCCTTGTGGTCTTGGGTCGTCTCTGCCAATGTTTAGATCTGTAGCTGTTTGTCATTGTCGTTGCTATTCCTTGTGGTTGTGGGTCGTCTCTGTCGTTTGTCGTTGCTATTCCTTGTGGTTGTGGTCGTGGGTTGTCTCTACCTGTGTAGTCGTTTGCCGTTGCCGTTGGTATTCATTTCTTTAGATTTCAATAGTTATTTTTGCCAATATTATTGTCGTGAATGTTTGTTGTTCAGTTACTGGCTTATATTGATCTTCGGTATTCATTTCTCTATCATTAATGTGTTAACAGTGTTTTCTGTCTTGTTTATATAAGAAAATGCCAATATTTTCTATCTTGTTTATATAAGAAAATGGTAGGAGACAAATAATAACTCTGCTCTTTAGAATTATTCAAGCATCTCATTGATTAATATTTTCACATATAGGTCATCTTTGTTTGGTCATTATTGAAGATTCAATCAGCATTTTTTCATTTCAAATTTAATTGAGCCAGATTCAATTTCTTCATTTTCTCAAAAAATTCCAGTTGTACAACTGCTATAATAGTTTGACATTTTTCCATTGGATCTCCAAATTAACAATTGCAGATATAGTTTCTTCAATTCCCTATTTGTGAATTATTGAAAAATACCATCATGATATATAAATCTATGAAAAAATAAGGTATTTTTCTTCTTTAGAAAGATTCTGGATTCTTATATGCAGGTTCATGATAGCAAATTATCCTCAAGCCCTCCATTATTGGGCAAAGATTACATGATAGTATAAATTCTTAGACTTTCTTTTTAGGATTGTTGATTCATTGTTTGCATATGTTAAATTGAGATAAGAATTAAACTATTTCAGAGTAAGGTTCTTTTGGAAAGTAGTTGAATTAGAATCTTTAAGTCAACTCATTTGAGCAATAATGAAATGATTTTGAGTGAAAATTTTTATTTGTTAGGTTCAAGTTTGACGTGTAAAGCTAAATTTTAATTCTTGGGGATTTGGAAGGAAGATAGGAAGATTGCATTGGACATGTTTTAAGAAGGTTGACAAGTGGAGAAGGTGCACCTAACACAAAAAGGACTTCATAACAACATTAATAACAAGTACAAGATAATATTCATAAGATGCTTATCTTAAAAGTCTATTTGTTCTAAATTTGTTGATGTTGCATATTTTACAATCATAATTTTATGCTTTTAAATTTTTCCTTGTTATTATTATCATTATTCTTATTATTTGTAGATTAAGTTGCATATTTTACAATCATGGATAAGTCATGGATGAAAATGAATAGAATGTCAACTGAGTATGGTTTAGGGGTCGAGATGTTTATTAAAAATGGTCTACAACATTCAAATATACCGAATGTCGTGAGTTGTCCATGTTTGAAGTGTGTGAATGCAAAGACTCTAAATGTGAACAAAATAAGACATCACTTATTTTTTAATGGTATAGATCAAAGTTATCAGACATGAATTTTTCACGGTGAATCATTACCGATTAAGAGAAACAATGAAAATGTGTCTACTAGGGAAAGAGACGAAGTTGATGAGGATGATGTTGATGTTGATGACACAATTGGAATGTTTGAGGCTACATACAATAATTATTTTAGTGGAAAATCCGATAATTTTGAAGAATTATTAGATGATGCGAAGAAACCACTGTACCCAAATTGTAAAACTTTTTCGAAAATATCTACATTGGTAAAGTTACATAATTTGAAAGCTAAATTTGGATGGAGCGATAAGAGTTTCACTGATTTGTTGGAATTAATTCATGACATATTACCTAGTCCTAATGAAATTCCAACTTCTACTTATGAAGCAAAAAAGATGTTGGGTACTCTTGGAATGAAGTACGAGAAGATTCATGCATGTAGAAATGATTGTTGCTTGTTTAGAAAAGAACTCTCTAATGCAAATGTATACCCCATTTGTGGTACGTCAAGATGGAAGCTTCAAAAAAATTTAAAGGAAAAGGCTAAGAATATCCCAGCAAAAGTCATGTGGTATTTCCCCCCAATTCCAAGATTTCAAAGAATGTTTCGAAGTAAAGAAACAGCAAGTTTATTGACGTGGCATGCTAAAAAAAAGAAATAGATGGTTTATTAAAACATCCCAAAGATGTCATATCATGGAAAAAATAGACAATTTGTGGCCAGACTTTGGGTCAGAACCTAGAAATCTTTGTCTTGCTCTTTCGACAGATGGGGTAAATCCACATGGAGATCTTAGTAGTAGATATAATTGTTGGCCAGTGATGTTAGTGATGTACAATCTACCTCCATGGTTGTGCATGAAGCGAAAAAATTTTATGTTGACTGCACTAATTTCTAGTCCTAAACAACCGGAAAATGACATAGATGTTTATTTAGCTCCGTTAATAGATGACTTGAAAAAACTTTGGAAAGATGGGGTAGAACGTTATGATGCATATGAAGAACAATGTTTCATGTTTAAAGCCATTTTATTATGGACCATTAATGATTTTCCTGCATATGGTAACTTGTGTGGTTGTACGGTTAAAGAATATCATGCATGTCCAATTTGTGGAGAGAATACTTCATCCACTTATTTACTAACAGGGAAAAAGATGGCATATCTCGGGCATCGCAGGTTTCTACCCCACCATCATCCATATAGGAAACAAAAGAAAGCTTTTAATGGTGCACAAGAATTAGAATTTGGTCCAGAACCATTGAGTGGGGAAGAAATTCTTGCAGAAACAAGTAAGTATCAATATTCATTTGGTAAGAAAACTATCAAGGAAAAGAACAGTGGAGATGGCCATTCAACTTATTGGAAGAAAAAATCTATTCTTTTCGAGTTAGAATACTAGAAGTAAATTGACGTGCGACATTGTTTAGACGTGATGCACATTGAAAATAATGTATGTGCAAGTCTTATTGGCACATTGCTTGATATTCCTGGTAAAATGAAGGATGGAATAAAAACTCGATTAGATTTGGTGGAGCTGAACATTAGATCAGAGTTAGCCCCTCAAGTAGGAGGGAAAAAATTCTTTTTACCTCCCACGTGTTATACATTAACACGAGTTGAGAAATTGAGCTTTTGTAAGGTACTATCAGAAATTAAAGCACCTGAAGGCCATTCATCGAACATTCAAAGTTTAGTGTCGCTCACAGATTTGAAACTTTACGGACTTAACTCGTATGACCATCACGTTCTTATACAACAATTATTACCGGTAGACATTCATGATATTTTACCCAAACATGTAAGATTTGCAATTACTCGCCTATGCTTTTTCTTTAATGCTATATATTGCAAGGCGATCGATTCATCTCAGTTAAAGGGTATGCAAGAGGATATCGTTGTTACTCTACGCCTTTTAGAGAAGTATTTTCCACCATCATTCTTCACAATAATGGTACATCTTGTAGTGCATCTCATAAGAGAAGTTGAGTTTTGTGGACCTGTTTATTTGAGGTGGATGTATCCTTTTGAACGATACATGAAAGTGTTGAAAACTTATGTACGAAATAGAAATCCATCAGAAGGATGTGTTGGAGAAAATTATATTGTCGAAGAGACTATAGAGTTTTGTTCTGAATTCGTATCTGGTGTTAATTCTATTGGGCTAAACTCATCAACAAAGACAGCGAACTCAAATATTGATAAAGCATTGTCAGCTGCTTCTTTTATCAGACCGAGTAAGGATGAGTTGGATCAAGCTCATCTTTATGTTATTCAAAATGTAAATGATGTGCTTCCTTACTTCGAGTATGTAGATCTTAATCTTATTCTCGTTTTAGGTTACTTGATTATTCAATAATCTACTAACTTTATCATTTATAATAGGCAACATATGGATATTTTGTCTAAGCTCAATCCTGGTAAAAATAAAAGTAGAAAGTGGCTTCAAGAAGAGCATAATCATACATTCAGTCAGTAGTTGTCCACACGGGTAATCTCTAGAGACCTACTATTTGATGTATAATTAAATGTTAACTACTAAAATATTATAAAATATATCGTAGGTTGCACTAGCTCTCAAAGTTCCCAAAAATTCCATATCGTCTTCTTTGAGATTGATAGCTAATGGACCTTGTCCAACTGTGGAAAAATATTCTGGTTAGGTGGTCAATGGTTACTACTATCACACAAGGAGGATTCAAAATAGTGGAGTTAGTATAATGGCTACCATAATGCAAGTCTCTAGTGCTAAGGACAAAAGGCCCGTCATATCAGATATGACCTTTTATGGTGTAATACAAGAAATATGGGAGCTTGACTATCATGGATTATCATTTATTTTATTCAAATGTAATTGGGTTGAGAATAGAACTGGAGTCAAAACAGACGAGTTTGGGTTTACTATTGTGGACCTCAATCGTATTGGACATAAATCAGATCCATTTATTTTAGCCTCCCAAGCAAAACAAGTGTTCTATGTAAAAGACCCCGCAAATTCGGGTTGGTCAATTGTTTTAACATCTCCACAACGAACAATTGAGGATGATTTTTATGAAGATGAAATAGGAGATATGCTACAAGAGTGTGGTTATGGAGGTATGCAAAGAATGCCCAATGTTGATACATTTACTGAGATTGATGATACAACATCCACATACATTAGACATGATTGTGAGGGTCGATGGGTTGTTAAATAATGTATTAAACATGGTATGGTATTTACTATGGTTATATGTATTTAAATATTAAGATTATATGTTTTTTGTGTGAGTAATTTTTTTTTTATTTTATTTATTTTTTTTTTTTTTTTTGCAGATTGACACTTCAACAACTAGCAACGAGGATGATAGAAATATGATCCCACAAAAACATAGTAGAATAAGTATACCATGTGGCCCAACTACAATGTCTGAGTTGGCACAAATAAGGACATCTGGGCACTGACCATTGATTATAATGAACATGGACAACCAGTTGGATTTGGAGCAAAGAAGATGCAGAGTTATATAGAAGTTTGTGTTCGACAACAAATTCCTATAACGTATGATTCTTGGAAAAAAGTTCCAAACCATTTAAAAGACAGTTTTTTATTGTGTAGTGGTATGTTTTCTAAACTTTTAATTCATGTGCATAGTAGTTTATTAGTTTATTGTTTAACTACTTTTTTCATTGTGCAAATGTCGTTCAATGTGGACTCTAAGTCCAAACATTGTATACTAATGTCTGCATCTAGGAAGTTTTAGACTTTCAAGACAACATTGACTCAAAAGTTCATACTTCCATTTAAGGATGAACCCTCGGTCTTGCAATTTCCACCCCGACAATATTCTCATATAGAGCAAGATCATTGGATATCGTTTGTCAATGAACGATTGAGTGAAGAATGGGAGATAAGTCATTCACAATAAATTACATGTCAACGTTATCATTGTTTTGATAGGTAACTTCAACTAGATTTGTTGTACAGAAAATCAGTCGTGTTCAAAAAGAAAGACGTGCAAAATGTGTATATAACCACCACATTTCTCGGAAGGGCTATGCGAATCTTACCCAAGACTTAGTGAGTTATTCGACTTAAATTAAATCTTTTATTCTATTATGTTTATGCTAATTAAATATGTATGTTCATGTAGAACCTATTGAATGACCCTTCTTATCGGGCGACTTTATGGAAAGAAGCAAGAAAAGGAAAGAATAATGAATACTTTGATGAAGTTACTCGAGAATGTGCCAATCGGATTGTAAGTATATATTATGCAAAATTTAAGATGACATATATATAAGTTTAAGATGATATAGATATTGTGTGAAAATTGTAATATGTTTTACAGGATAAATTAGCTGAAGTTCATGAAGGTGAAGATGTTCTCAATGAAGCATTAGGTACGAAAGAATATTGGGGACGTGTTAGAGGAATGGGTGATTTTGTTTCCCATTCTCAATATTTCAAATTAGTAAAATCAAAATCCTCTATGAGCTAAGAAATTGAAGGAGGCTCTAGTCAAAAAATTGTTCGACATGGTAAAATGTCAAGAGAAAGAACTCACAGCAAACAATCTCATCAGTCCAAATCATCTGTTGGAAGTGTTGCACTAAGTGCATCTAAAGAAGATACTGAGAAGATGTCTAAAGAAGATTTGGAGGTAATTTATTTATTTTGACTTTTAAATTTTAATCATATTGTACGTGCTTAACCATGCATGACATAAGTTCTTTTAAATTTGTTAAGGGACACCACACCACTTGGCTATAGGAACTGTAGATAATATTGTTGCAGTAGCCACAACATTTGATGATGATGTGTCATGCTTAACTGTTAACGTTCTGATTGACATTGTCATTGGAGAAGATTTGCCTATACCAATTCCTGTGAAAGGTAAAATAGAGTTCTTAAAGCAAGCAATGGGCAACTTCGTAAAATGGCCTCGTGAACTTGTAGTTATGGTTGACGAGAAAAAAGTATGTTTCCTTTTCAATTTATGAGTTTTGTTATTTATTATTTTTCCTACTTTGAATTTTTGTAACTTTGGTTATGGTAGGATCATTCACCAATTAAGAGCTTCAGCCAGTCCTCTAAATATGCTAACGCTAATGGTACTATCAAATTATTGAATGGATATGCCATGCATAACATGAACGATGTAGACATGATCCGTATATTTGGCTTATAAAATCTAAATAAAAAGACTTATAATAACTGGCATTTCTGCCAGTTATCACCCCCCCCCCCCCCCCCACTAAACTTAGAATCATGCTTGTCCTCAAGCATGTGTTACACTCAAGAAATTTTTAACTCACCTTCCGGCGTTCCTTTGCAATGACTAGCTTTTCAAAATATAATTAACTCGTACCTTTAACCATGGCTGCAATGCTCTCTTCTACTTTGGCTGCTTCTTCAAAGAGATCTTTTCTTAGTTGAAATTTGGCAAGCCCTTGCTCAAAAACTTTTTATTCATTCTCCGCAATTTTGCGTTCAGCTCATGAGAATGCGTTCGTTCAAAACAATTCAAGCTAATGCGTTTACTTAATCGAATGCAACGTTGAACCTGGTTATGCTCTTCGTTTTTTCTTACCCCTACGTGTGTCATGCGGGCATCCAACTTCGGTGGCGTTCCATATTCAACTCAACTCATATCTTGCTTAATTTGGCTTGCGCCAGACAAAGGAGTTGCGCTGATGCGTCGATCCTGGCGATTTACCTTTGTTTTGGCTTGCCCCCACGTGTGTTATGCGAACATCCAACTACGGGTAAATGCCTTTTACAACTTAGCTCTTATCAACATGGATTTCCTCATTGCATGGACAGTGGAGTTATTTTCAAAAGTTTTTTTTTTTTTTAAGGAAATGTCTGCAATGTGATGAACGCAATTCTCCGAGACCGCTACTGCCCCCCAAACTTAGAGGGTAGCAGCGTTCTCACTGCAAGCTGAAAACAAACTTAATAGGAATGTGATAACAAATGTTTGAGTAAGGGTTTACACACAATACAACTATAGACTTTCACAATTTGAAGAAACTATTAAAAGTATGGGGTGCCTTGTGATACTAGTTAGAGGACGTGGTGAATTATTTGTACCATTATAGATGCATTGCAAAGAACCGCAGTCAAACAAGGAGAATTCCAAAAGGATAATGCATAAAAGATAACAAAAAAAGAACCTTAAGTAGAATAACGCATGCGACAATGCGTTGGAGTTCATGCGATTGAAGCCATGCGTTTGAAGGATGTGGAGGATTCTTCCATTGTAACTGCACACCGAGGAGAGTTATTACCGCACCTACAAGGAGAAAACGCACCACAACCAAGGAAGCAGACGCATATCCAAAATAACAATAAATAAATATAATAAACTAAACTAAGAAAGCAATGTGAAAGATAGAGTAAAAGATGTCCCTGGAGAAATTGGAGTGTTGTCACCGCAAGGAGTCTCCCATGCACGAGATGGTTCTCAACTGTTTGAGTCAAGAGGGCTCGCCCTGACCATTGGAGCTTCCAGCAATTGTTGGACTTGTGATGGTTGACATGCGTCTAAGATTGCTTCCAGCTCATGCAACAGGTAGCCTTTCTATCTCGGGGTCAATATTTGACTTTCGACGCATCGCCTATACTTCAAATATTGTTTGCAGCTTGATCATACAATCTATAATATGCCTAGGATTGAAAGGGTGCCTGCGAAAACACAAAAACTTCACAAAACATTAGCTGTCAAGTCCCTGACAACAACGCCAAAAACTTGTTGGGATATTTTAGGAACGCGTTTTGTTTTGTTTTATTTTTATCATTTAAGGACGGATGGGTTTGAACATGAAATCATGTGTTAGACATAACTGATGCGTTTGCTCCCATGCGTCTGAGGTCATGCGTCGGAATGATGATGCGTTAATCTTAGCATGCAATGACCATGCATTCCTATCACAAGTTTTCTTATGCTTGCGCCAAGTATAACACAAACGCAAGTTTCTCGGGTAATCCAAGGTCGAACACGGGGACTTGTCACTCAATAATATTTGTAAAGTGATGCGTTTGAGGCAATGAATAAGAATAAAAAATAAAGCGAAGAAGGTTTAAATGTTTTACACACTACTCCTACTCCTAACTAAATAGATTGAGCAATATAAGACTTGTAATGAGAATAAGTAGAAACACAACAACCAATAACACGTAGTAATGTTTACTATCTTAAATCGCCCGAGTAATCCCAACTCGTTGCACTAACACATCACACCTTTCAGTGGTTAGCTGCATGACTATATCTCTATAGTGAATGATTGCGTCAAGCATAAGATTGTGCCTATCTCTAGGAAAAATACAAACCTTGCTTAGTGCGTTCCATCCCTTACCTTCTCAGGCAGTTGGACGCGGCTACTTATCTTATAGACAAGCAATGCAGCATCCCATAGACAGGCGTTGCCACAGTCTTTCACCAAGCAAAAAGGATTAACTCACTATACTCGCACAAAGCACACCTCTCGGTGGGTTGCTACATGCATC
This sequence comes from Benincasa hispida, assembly GCF_027475165.1. Lineage (NCBI taxonomy): Eukaryota > Viridiplantae > Streptophyta > Magnoliopsida > Cucurbitales > Cucurbitaceae > Benincasa > Benincasa hispida. The sequence goes on along the minus strand of NC_143480.1, from coordinate 62,338,454 downwards.
CTATCTCTAGGCTACATGATTAAGCATGCGATTGACTTTGATAAATAAATGTTGAAGATAAACTATGATAAAGATAGAGATGATGAAGAAGACGGCAATGAAGGAATGAAAATTTGCATTGATCACAAAATATCTTAATATCTCAAGCTAAAATTTAATACAATACAGAGATTAGACAGGAGATGAAGGACTCTGCGTCAAGGCTGTCGGTGGTGCCATGATTGAATGGTGGAGATGTCTCTCTCGAGCTCTATCTCCAACGAATGCTCCGATCGTCACTCGGTCTAGGTTGTGGAGATGAAGAATTCTCACTGGAAATCTCTTTCAGGCTCTCATCTGTGATCACAAACTTCTGCCTTGAGACAGAAGCTTGGATGTCTTAAAATGAAGGTCTCAAGGGCTATTTATAGAGTTTGGACGCCGACAGCTGTAATGATGAAGGTATGGTTCACTGCTGCTTTTGTTGCAGTATGGGCATTGTCACATCACCTTATCTTGTTGATACTCCCAAGGTATGCGTCCGAGCTGAATTCAGCTGAAGTTATCAATGCATTCTACCCATCTTGCGATCTTCTATTATGGTTGTCAATCCGTGGTTGCATTCTCTATTTGTTCACCGCTTTCTCCATACGTTAAACGCATGTGTTTACCGCAACTTCCATGCGTTAGACGCATGTGATTGTCGTCCACGTCCTCTTTGTGGTAGACTGGCTTCAGCGCGTGTGTTTGTCTGCGATTGTTAGTTTCAAATGCATGCGTTTGATTCTTGCGATAGATACAAATATAGACACTTTGGCACGGAATCAGGTTTTTTCGGACGTTTTCTAGGATCAGAAGGAATCGATAGAATAGCGACTGGTCGAAATCTCGAGACAGCGATGGGTTCTCTGCCCCTGCGGGGATGGAGCGACAGTTTTTTTATTCATTGACAGATTGATTATCAATCAGCATAATATTAGGTCAGTGAGGATTTAGGTGTTAATCGATGCAAAACTCAATTTTTCACAAATTCTAAGTATTATCACTGCATTTTCTAACTGTTAGCCCTCATTATTCTAAATAAAAGTTTTATAATAACTGGCATTTCTGCCAGTTATTAGAAAGCAGCCAAATAGGTTATGAGGTATTTACAGAGAATAAAAGATTATATGCACACTTATCGAAAATCAGAAGTTTTGGAGATCATTGGGTGTTCTAATTCCCATTATGCTGGATGCCAGGACACTTTGCGCGATCCACTTTAGGCTATATCTTCATGTTGGTTGGAGGAGTTGTATCTTGGAAAAGTGTTAAACAAACACTTATGGCTTCTTCTACCATGGTTGCGAAGATTATAGCATGTTATAAGGCGTCCAATCATGGAATATGGTTGCGAATTTTTGTCACTAGGTTGTGGATAGTGGTTGGCATTAAAAAAACCACTAAAATTATTTTGTGACAATAAGTCGGCAGTGATGTATTCCAATAATAATAGAAACAATACGAAGCCAAAGCATGTTACGTGAAGTTTCTGGTTGTTAAAGAAAGAGTTCAGAATGGTCAAATTTTGATAGAACACATAGGAACAAACTCGGCAAACCCATTGATTAAAAGTTTACCACCTAAAGTTTTTCATGAGCATGTTGCTCACATGGGTGTTAGTCACTTTTCTGATTTCATGGTTTAGTGAAAGTTTGTTATTGAGGATGTTCTTTGACCTTATATTGTTTATTTTCTATATAGAATAAAGTTAATGGTTTATGTTTTATTATCTGAACTTGTTTATCATGCATGCAGTTTAGCATAAAGTTTTTCTTTTTAAAGAATGATCTCACTAAGGAATTTGAACTAGTTGGAAACATGCATGATTTAGATCACTTTGCATGTAGTTTCCATGCTATCCATCCATACTCGATCTATGTCATTGAATGTATTGGAATTGGTGATCAAGGAAGATTTAGTTGTAAGGGTAGTGACAAAAGTCGCCTTGATTTCGTGCTAATACAGGAGATGGATCTGATTGAACTAAAGGGGAATTCTATTATTGAAATAACCTGTTTATGCACGCTTAAAGTTTATGTGATTGAATTATATCAGGTACACAGACATAGTCCAAGTGAGAGATTGTTAGACATATTTAAATAATAATATGTTTAATTAAAGTATGGGTTATATATGTGGATTAATAATTTATCACATTAGGTTTTTAGATTGGGTCATATTATGTGATCTAATTAATTAGGGCCCTAAATTTCTAATTGAGTATGGGCTTAATGGATAAAGCTCATTCCTAGTTAATTAGGGTTTAATGGGAACCATAATTGAACTAATATATAAAGAGAGCTTAGGGTTATGGTCCCCAATATACCAAAACAATACGCACTCAAGTCTTTCTTGAATCTCATTTAGATAGTGATCTCAATTAGGCCATTCAGAGTTTTGGTTGAGGAAGACAGTAATTGTCATCAATTTTGCAATGGAATCCGGTATGTTATTCCTGACAATTTGGCATTGAATGATACTAAGGTTTATCTATTCAATATAGATTTAAAGCAATTATGCTAACAAAATCTCCAAGAATCAAAGTAGTCTTTATTATGAATCAAAGGTTATCAAAACAAAAAGACAATCTTTCTATTTATAGAGAACTAAAAAGCAAACTAATCCTAATCCTACTTAATAAAAGAAACTAATCCTAATCCGAATGAACCAAAGAAACTAATCCTAATCCTAATCAATCAAGGAAACTAATTTAATCCTAATAAATCAAGGATTTAACCAAGATACCCTAAGTTACCATGTTCCTACCACATAAAAATAACAAAGTAAAAATTTCTCATAAACTAATAACTCTGACTCAAAAACCAAATCAAGCACACAAAATCAAGTCTAATTAATTAATACACAATTCCGATGATTGAATAAGTCTTTTGAAACTCACAAATCTTAAAGAATATCAAACTAATAGTGATGTTTTTCTTTGAGATTTCATTAATTTTACATTATTATCTAAGACGATATTAATTATACATCAATTTTGGGTTGTATCAATTTAAACTCTGAACTTACATAAATATATTAATTTAAATCCTGAATTTTTATGTGGATCAATTTATACCTTCCTTCAGATTTAGCTTGAAAAATATCAAGCAAAACATTTAATTTTTTTCAATGAAACTCATGAATTGTTTTAAATGAATCGATATAGAACCTTTATTAAAATTATATTGGAGAATCGTCAATGCATAAATTCTTAAGTGTGTAGACTTCTATAAATGTCGATTTAACAAAATAGATGAAGATAAATTTGGATGAAAATTTTTCAAATAAATCTTAAGTGAGAATCTAAATTGCTTCGCTTGTATAAGTGTAGAGATCTAATTGATAAAATTATAAGTCTCACACAATGTTTATCTAAATAAAACATAATAGAGCTTAAATTGGTACACTTGTAAAAACTTAAGGTTTGAATTGATACAACTCCAAAAGTTTAGGGTTCAAATTATACAATAATTAGCTTAGGGTTTAAATTGATACAACCACAAAAGTTTAAGAATATAAATTGATATTTGTCCTTACATCTATATATTCATTAAATGCACATAAGAATATTTTCATCAAACAATTTTTGAAACTAGAGTTGTCAAAATTATAGCAATTCAAATTTAAGGTAAATATATCAAAGTTTAAGGTCTAATTTGGTGAAATCAAAGATTTAAGAATAAAATTGATATATTTTGTCTAATTCAGAGTACATTTTATTTGTTCCTATTAAAATAAAAAATAAATAAATAAATAAGTCAAAGTAGAACATTTATTGAAGTTTTAGACTTCCATTTAACAGATTCTTTTTTCTTTTTCTACAAATTTGTATATATACATGAAATCTGAAGTGATGCACCAGCGTGCATATAAACAGTATTTCTTTTAGAACAAATATAAGTAGAGTGGAACTATGTTTAACTCAATAGTAATTGAACTGTATTAATTTTATTTATCATAAAAAAAAATGTAAAGTACGAAAATTTGAACATTTGATCTTGAGAGAAGGATTACATGCTTATTACCGACTTGATTTTTAAAGTTATATAAAAAAAAAATTTGCTTCCAACATTACTTCCTAATTGCAACAATAGCTCATTATATGTTCTCAAGTTAACTTCGTAATAGGGAAAGTTTGCCTTTTTTTTTTCCCTTTGCTGGGTATATATGTCAATCATCTTTGAGATTAGAGGTCACCAAGGAAGATTGAAAAACCGATCCAATCGACCAAAACCGGATAAATCGACTTCAATCAACCGGTCTAATATATTTCTCGATCAGAATCAGTTTTACAAATATCAATTCGAACTATGTTCATGTTGACAGCATTTTTCAATTGTATTCCTTATACTAACATTTTTCAATTATAATCTTCTTATGTAAAAAAATTCATGGTTTGATATTCCCCACTGATTTAACAAAAGTCGTTTAATTTCTCTTTTAAATTTTGATCCACTATTGATAATGAGGAAGAAAGAGATCTTTGTCAGTGCTAACTTGGATCTCGGATTCTTTGTCAACACTGACTTGGATCTCGAGGGCACAAAAAGATGGTGATTTCCAAATAAATTTAGATTCTCAGTACATTAATGATTAGTAAAGATTTAAGAATAGGAACAAAAAGAGCACCGTTGAAATTCTAGCAACTAAAACAAAAAAAATATAAAAGTTTACAGACCAAGTACAAGAATTAAACCAAGGAAATAACAATGGCTCAATGTAATAGAATACATGAATTCCGCAGCCACACTTTCTACAAACAATTTTATTTTTCAAGTTAAGGTTAATCATAAATAAGAAAAGGAGAAAAAAAATGTGTGGAAATATTTTGCACTTGCCAAATACAACTTACACATGTAATATACGCTTTAAACTTTCTAATGTTCAAATTACAACTACATCCCTGAACTTTCAATGTTTTGTCAACTTTAAAAGGGTCTCACAGATAAATTTCAAATTTTGTGTCCATTAGATTCTTGAGTTTTTAAAAATATCTAATGGAACCTTAAACTTAAAATCTTGTATCCAATAATTTTGTGTTTAATAAGTCCTAGCCTATTCAATTTTTTTTTTTTTTTTTTGAAATCTCAAATATACTAAACACAAAATTAAAAATTGAAAATCTGATTAGACATAGAATTCAATTTTACATCATTCGATTAAATAATTTTTAAAACTTTTAGGCATGTCAAGAACTTACTAAATACATACGAAAGTGAAAGTTGAATGATCTATTAATCAGGTTGAGGCGAGTATTGGTGGAGCTAGGTGACAAGAACTAAAACAGTTCAAAAACTAAAATAGATTAAACCAAAAAGTTCAAATCCCTTTATCAAATGTGAATATGAACTAATATACAACACAGTCCATAAAGATAGCAAATGAGGTCACCATCCTTATTTTCTGACCAGAAATATCACATGAGATAGAATGAGAACTCTCTCATATGAAAGAGATCAGGGAGTAAAATTGCTATTGTTCTTGATATGTAATCATGCAAGTATTACCCTTCTCAACCTAATTATCTATATCTCTAAAGTTCCTAATAATAATAAACAATGATCTATTAGTAAACATAAAATTATGGTATAGAGCTAGAAAGATGTCAACATAAGACAAAAAGTGGAAACTTTAAAAGCCCCTTTATATACTTTCAGTTCATTCCTACCCTTGATAGAGATAAAGGGGCAAAGAAAATGTGACAGGGATTGAAGAATGAACTGAAAGAGAAGATTAAAAGAATGAACAGGAAGTTTTCACTTTTCAGGTTGGAGGATGATTTCACTAAAGCCTATGTTTTGGATCTTCTATGTTGTATGTTAAGTTTATGTAACATTTCTTTTCTTGTAAATTGAGATTTTACACCAACACAAGTATTAGAAGCCAAGTTAGAAACTCTGATGGAGGTGGATATTTTTACATTCTAACAAACTTGGGGATAAATTAGAGGGAAAACCCTCATAACTTTTTTTTAATCTAAAGATAAAATGAATCTGGGAAATCGCTTTCCTTCTTCCTTCTTCTCTCTACCGAGAAGACAAAGTGAATACATGGCAAAAAATAAAAGCATGGGATTACTACCGATGCCTAGATATTGAATAAATAGAAATGTCATGGATGAGACCTTTTCAAGACACGCCTACCATATGAATGACATCGAGAGCAGCTTTTGAAGATGATAATTTCTGCAGAATTTTATAGATTCTACACAACTTCTAAACTCTAATACTTGGACTACTGATGTTCGCTGAGGTGTTTGAGGACGATGGAGATGTTTTGAGGAAGATAGATGAGCTACAAAGTTGAACAAGATAATCTAGGAGGATTTGATATGCTTGGCTGAACAGGTTAGATTTGAAATATGTACTGCCCACATGTTCTACTAACAGATCAAGATCCCCAACCAATGTGAAATGGACAATTCAGTCAAACTTACCCCCTCCCCCAAGAAAAGTAAATGTAGGGATACCTCAGCTCTGCCTGACCCAGTTTCTTCCTAAGCTATGCCTCAGGCCAAGAACCTCATACTATTTGCCTGTGCCCAAAACCAAACTTCAGAGTTGTGCTAGATACAGCACCATCACCTGAAGAAACAAAATAAACAATCAGTAACAGATCAACAGTAATATACTCGTACATTTGTCAGCATTTGGGTAAGCTCAAAAGTACTTGACCAATCTTACAGGTTAACCATTCGACCATAAAACATTTAGCTGCTTAGAAACTTGCAAGGTATTTGACTATTAGTACCCTAGGTAGGTAGGTACAATGAAATTTGAACTCACTCTCCCAAAGTCGCTTATACTTTTTTTCACTTGTTGTGATGATTATCAGGTCAATCCATGGTAGTTTATTTAAAGTGGAATGTTTAACTGCCAAGCAGAGAAATGACACCATTATGCGGCAGGCCGTTCTCTAGATAAATATGTTTTATAATTTGTGAGGGATCCTCGTATCTACTGAACATGGTTTTCTTTTCACTTCTACAATTTAACAAATTTCTCTAAACATTTGCATAGCGTAGATACTACCAGAAACATGAACCTTGAAAGATTAGTCTGGGGGAAAGGGGCATTCATGAGATTCATGATTTTTTGTATGAAAACTGATATATCATTTGTAAGTCTAAATGATTCACCTTACTAGAGAATAGTGAAAGAGCAATGCACGTAAGCTTAAATTTAGAGGATGAAAAGCATTTTACCTTGCAATGATGACTAACTAGACTTCTCCCTTTAATATGTTCATGCTTCAAACTTCAAACAATATTTATTATTCTGATTACTTTCAGACGTCCAAATGTTCACTCCCAACTAGTCCTTTAATCACTCGTGATCTCATGGAATGCTATATAGTTATGTCGGAGGTTAACCAATATTCCCTTCTTTCATATGACATAGTGAAGATGCCAAAAGGCAAAAAGAATTCCAGGTTTAATTAGACACCCTTATTGTAGCTTAGACGAACAGAACCCCTGCCCTATTTTATCCTATTAATATATACCAATAAATCATAAATTTCATTGGTCTTGTTGTGTGATCTATCTCCTGAAACAAAGCCATGAATTGTTCCATTTAACTCAATGAAGCTCCAACCTGGTTTCTTGACAAGATCTTTCTCATACACAACACTACGTAACTTTTCGACTTCATGCCACTGCCCAACACTAGCCTGTGCATTGCTCAACAAAGTATAATAGCCTACATTGTCGGGTTCTAGTTCAAGAAGCCTGTGTGCAGCATAGTTCGCGATTTTATTGTCTCCATACACCCGGCAGGCTCCCATAAGAGCACCCCAAATCCTGCCATCACGGAGATTTGTCATTCTCAATATAATTGCAAAGGCCTCTCTTACTCTTGTTGATCTACTCAAAAGATCAACAAAACAAGTGTAGTGCTCTAAATCAGGCTTAATATCGAAGCTTGATCTCATTGAATAAAAGATTTCACAGCCCTCGCTTACAAGGCCAGAGTGGCTACAAGCAGATAACAGACTTAAGAACGTGACACTATTTGGGGCCACTTCTTCACTCATCATCTGATGGAACAGATTGAGGGCATCAATACCTAGTCCATGAGCACCATATACGTCAATCATGGAAGTCCACGCCACAACATCTTTAGTTAAGATCAGGTCAAAACATTTTCTAGCAGAAGCAATGCTTCCACATCTTCCATACATGTTCAGGAGAGATGTTTCTAAGTGTGTATTACATATCTCCAATCCATAGATTCGGATAAGGTAACAATGTATTGCTTTACCCAACTGCAGAGCTCCCAAATAGGCGTAAGCATCAATTAAGTGTTTCAAAACTCCAACACTGGGTTTCAAGCCAGCAGCTTGCATTTTCTTGAAGATCTCAACTGCCTCATCGAAGTGTCCATTCTGAATAAAACTAGACATCATGGCCCCCCAAGTAATGATGCTCCTATTAGGGATTTCCTTAAACAACTTAGCTGAATTTTCCAACTCCCCAAACTTGGCATACATATCCAACAACGAAGTCTGCAGAATACTATCATAAAGGCCACTTTTAATTGCCAAGGAATGTAGATTTTCACCTAGTATCAGACACCCGGAATCAGATGTCGCAGTTGCTGATATAAGTACGGTTAATGTCTCAATGCTGAGTGTAACTTCACCCATGATTTTATTGAAGATATCCACAACTTTCAAAATATTCCCCACGGAGGAATAAAATGACATCAAAATATTCCACGAAACAACATTCTTGCAATCAATTTCAGAGAAAAAAACTCCAACTTCATCCTCCCCACCCAGTCGACTATACATTCGCAAAAACGAGTTCCGCAGACCTATATCAAGCAATAAACCATTCTTAACCACATGACATTGAAGCTGCCTTCCCAGAACAAAATTTTGAGTCGCACAACAAGCTTGCAGCATCACCATTGCTGTCACCGAGTTTGGCTCCAACTCCCTCCTCATTGCCTCAAAAAGATCCAAAGCACAAACAACATCACCACCATTAACATACGCCGAAATCATCGAGGTCCAAGAAACCAAGTCTCTGTTAGGCATTTCATCAAACATATGACGAGCATAAACCAAACACCCACATTTCCCATAAACCTCCATCATGGTATTACAGAAATACAAATCAGCAATAAACCCCATTCGAATTCCAACACAATGGACCATTTCCGCATAGAGTACATCAACCCAAATCGACATAATAACATGATTAAGAATCGGAAACGTGAAACCATCATGCTCAACTCCCACCTCCCTCATGTTTTTATACAACAAAAGGGCAGAAAGGAACAAACCCGAGTCGAAGTGGGACTTGATGATGGAGTTCCAAAGCATGGGTTCCGGGTCTGGGAAAGCGTTGAGAACAGAGACGGCACTGGGAAAGTCATTGAAGTTGGCGTAAAGGCGAATGAGCTTGGAGGCAATGGAGACGGTGTCGAACCCAGATGAGAGAATGAGATGGGCATGGATTTTCTTCAGAAGAGAAAGGTCTTGGCATGATTGTAAAAGAAGAGAAGGGTTTTGTATAAGAAAGGGCTGTGAGAAGTGAATGGTTCTCAGGTAATGGGGGGAGAGTAAAGAAGGGAGTTTAAGAGGGCTGGAGGAGAAGAGAAAACGTGGGAAGACATGGGAATGGAAGGGAATGGTGTGTGATGAAAATGACGAGAACAGAGCAAAGGCAGAATACAGAGATGCTTAGCTTTGATTTTCTTGAATAAAAAACGTTAGAAATGAAGAAGAAAATTGTTTGGTGAGTGTGTCAGACCGCCATGCGACGATACCAGAGAAAGATACAGCCAACCGAGAACGATCCTCTACCGGCGAGGGATCCCGTTGAATATTCGCAACAAGATCCCTCTCCCTATTATCCGAGGAAGATGTTTAATAATTATTCAATATAAATATTATATTGAGCAAATTTAAAGAATTTACATAAATTTGTTAGTCAAGTTTTAATTAAATATAATAAAATTCTAATAAAATATTAGAATACTCTAATGGGAGGAAATTAGTATATACGATATATCAAAATTCCAACTCTCACATCCTTAGTTAATACCGTGAGATTCATGTTCGGCTTCGTGTCGTCCTAGACGCGACCTTCTTCAAAAAGTATTTGCATAGGTCAATAACAAGGTGAATGGGGAAAGTATTCATAGTAAGTAAGAGGGACGGGTGTCAACGTATCCCATGGTCTCCTCCATTAGGTTACACCGTGAGATTCCTATGATCTGTCTGTGTGTCGTTCTAGAGTGACCATCCCTTCGGAGAGCCTCATCATAGGGATCGAAACAATGCAAACTCTAGCAATGGATAGAGTTTCTTAGGTTAATCTTCAACAGTTGTCTTTCCCTTCGGTAGCCTGTTGAAGCATACCTTTAGGATCCGAAAATGGAAGGGTCACACTTACAGGATAAATTAAGTTAGTTAATGAATCCTTGACCGAAACAACAGTAGCTAAAAACTATAGGAATATGAGTTATTTTGGTGTTAGTGATTGATTGAGATTGTCTCAATTCAGGGGAGGCGTAACTAATCACCCTTCGGTAGTTATTGCTCTAAATCTCTGAAGTATCATTGGAAAAACTTAAATCAATAATTTAATTAGGATTCTATGATTATATATGTTTTTGCTAAATTGATTGGATAATTAAGTAACGGGATATGACAAAGATAAATAATAAGGTCAATTAATTGTTATATATTTCAGCATGTCTTCCACAATCATCTTTGCTTAAAAATGAGAAATTCGGTAAAAACTATGTAACGTAGAAATCTAACCTGAATACGATTCTGGTTGTTGATGATCTGCGATTTTTCTTGACGGAGGAATGTCCTCCAATCTTCGCTCGAAATGCATCTAAAGTGTTTAAGGATGCTTATGACTGTTGGATGAAGGCCAATGACAAGGCCCGAGTCTACATCTTGGCAAGTCTATCTGACGTTCTTACCAAGAAGCATGAGGTCATGATGACTGCACGTCAGATCATGGAGTTCTTCTAAGAGATGTTTGGACAAGCGTCCACTCAAGTCCAACACGAGGCCCTCAAATACGTTTACAATGTGCGCATGAAAGAGAGCTAATCAGTGAGAGAACATGTTCTCGACCTGATGGTCCATTTCAATATGTCGTTGAAATGAACGGTGTGGTCATAGACAAGCAGTGTCAAGTGTTCTTTATTTAGGAGTCTCTTTCAAAGAGTTTTCTTCAATTCCACAGAAATGCGGTAATGAACAAAATACAGTACAATCTGACTACCCTTCTGAACGAGTTACAGACTTTTCAGTTCCTCATGAAAGGTAAGGGACCAGAAGAAGAAGAGGCCAAATGTTGCCCATTCCAAAAAGTTCCATAAGGGCTCATCCTTTAGAACTAAGTTTGTTCTTTCAACTTCTGGTACTAAAAGAATCCAAAAAAAAAAAATAAATAAGGGAAAGAGAAGGCTCTCGCTACTGGCAAAGACAAAGGAAAAGCTGAGGCTGACAAGGGCAAATGCTTCTACTGTAATATAGATGGTCACTGGAAACACAATTGCCAAAAGTACCTTGCTGAGAAGAAGAAAGAGAAGGAAGATAAATATGATTTACTAGTCCTAAAAACTTGTTTAGTGGAAAATGACCATGATGCCTAGATACTTGATTCAGGAGCTACTAATCACATTTGTTCTTCTTTATAGGGAATTAGGTCCTTCTAGTAGCTAGAAGAGGGTGAAATGACGCTCAAGGTAGGAACTGGAGATGCCATTTCAGATCGTGCAATAGGAGCTGCTAAGTTATCTTTTGGAAATAGATTTTTGTTTTTAGAAAACTTATACATTGTTCCCAAGATGAGGAGGAACCTTATTTCTATTTTCTGTTTGATTGAACAATCATACTTTGTTTCTTTTAATTCAAATGAAGTGTTCATTACGAAAAATGGTGTGGCTATTTGTTCAGCTAAACTAGAAGACAACTTATATGTGTTAAGACCAACTAAATCAAAAGTAGTTTTAAATCTTGAGATGTTTAAAACTTCTAATACTCAAACTAAAATGCGAAGATTTTCTCCAAGTAACAGTGATATGTACCTTTGGCATTGAGATTAGGTCACATAAATCTTGATGGGATGGAAAGATTGGTAAAGAATGGACTTCTAAGCAAGTTAGAAGATGATTCATTACCTCCATATGAATCCTGTTTCGAAGAAAAAATGACTAAAAGACCTTTTAGTGGAAAAGGTTATAGAGCCAAAGAGCCCGTAATGCTTATACGTTCGGATCTTTGTGGTCCGATAAATGTAAAAGCTAGAGGAGGGTATGAATACTTCATCTCTTTTATAAATGATTATTCAAGGTATGGTTACTTATACCTAATGGAACATAAGTCTGAAGCTTTTGAAAAGTTTAAAGAGTATAAGGCTGAAGTTGAAAATTGTTGGGAATGTCCTAGAACTCGTAGTTTGTGTTAAACATTCTATTTATCAATAATAATGACTTGTTGATTTTGCATCTTATTATGAAAATCTAATAAACATATCCTTGGCTATAGTCTAAATGTTGTAACTTTATGTAGTGACATAAACAGGATCAAGTTGACAGTATATAGCCTAAATGGTCTAATAGAAAAGCATGCTTTATTTTCTACCAAAATTAGTGAATATGAATGCTTATGGATCCTTGATACTTCCACTACATGTTATTTGACTCTTATAATTGGTATTAGAGCATCTTTTAAGCATTCAATTCGATTTAATTTTGGTGTGGTACGTGTTTTTCATGAGATATATGAAACTGATACACTAATATGGTTTTTTGAGTTTTGCCATTTTAATTCTCTTTAATTTCTTAATTAAATTTATAATTGGCTCTTGTTTGATGAGCTTTTATGTGTTAGCAAGAGTCTGTAATTTATTTGGAGACATTAGAGTTGAAATTAAGATGTAATTGCAGAAACAAGTGAAGGAGGTCGAGTTGCTGTTCTTGTTTTTCAACTTCTGCTCAAATTCGTTGTTTAGGTTCAGTTGTTAAGCGATCGTTTAGTTCCAGATGTTACACGATGTGAAGAAAAGCTAGACGATCGTATAGCAATGGGCGCTGGTCGTTGTGATGTTGAACGTTAAACGATTGTGTACCTGCGAGAGTTAAGCGATGTGTTTAAATGCTATATGATAGCGCTACGCGATTGTTTAGCTTTGGCGTGGGAACTAAATGATACATTCGATTTGCTAAACGATGGCACTACACGATCGTTTAGCTACGACGCGTGCTAAGCAATGCGATGAAATGCTACACGATACCGCTGAGCGATTTTTAGATGCGGAGCTAAGCGATCGTGTAGATGAATTGCTAAGCGACACGATGATGTTCTATACGATGGAGCTAAGCGATCGTTTAGCTGCAGCGGATACTAAGCGATGACATGAAAGTGTTGGGCGATCGTGTTAAGCGATCGTGTAGTTCTATGCGATAGAGCTAAGCGATAGCAAGGCGATGGAACTAAGCGATCGTGTAGTTCTATACGATAGAGCTAAAAAATCGTTTAGCTTCAGCAAACACTAAGCGATCTTGTACCTATTCTCAACATAAGGCGATGACACTAGACAATTGCCTTCAGCGCTACATGATCGGCCTTAGCAAGACTTTGAGGTTGGACCGAGAGCAGCCGGTTCGATCGATTTTCTCAAGGTCCAATCTGATTCAGCCTCAAAGGGCTTTTGATTGGTTTGATTCAGACTTTGTTGGTCTGGTTCAGACTCATCCAGTTCAGTTCAAGTTGCTTGGGTTCGGTTTGGAGCGATTCGAGCAGTTCAAAGATGGTTTTAAAGCTGTTTGTAATAGTTAGGCATCTGTTTGCTTGTTTATGCCAAAACAAAAACCATATCAGTTAGTATTTAATTGTTTATGCATGAGATGTATGTAATAATTAAATAATTCATGTATATGCATTGCCATGTAGATTTAAAACCCCACTGTAGAAAGCATGTTACATGCATTGAAAGTATGTTATAACAGTTATAATATATAGTATGAATGTTAGGGTTATGTTTAATATAATGGTTATATTAGATACCTTTGTTGAATGTTGTGGATGAAGCATGTATAAATTTTGTAAGTTGTTATAAAATTGGTTAGACATTTAAAATCCATAACAAAGAATAGTTGCATGCTCACTTAGGTTAACAACTAGTTTTAAATGTTAAAATAGATTGTTACCTTATAAAATTCGGTTACAAACTCATATCGGTTCATAAACCTGTCTAAGGCTGGGGGTACTTAAGTTGACGGTTTACAGAACACCTTCTACCTAGGGATTATGACCGAATGATTGAGAGTTGTTAACTGATTTTATGAGCTTGCGTAAGTGAAGTGAGGTAATAAAATGGTTTATCACCTAGACATTATAGGTTAAATCCAATTATAAGAGTTATACTTGGATAGACCACTTAGACTTAGGTTATATGAAATTAGCCATCATGTAAGAATGTATCAACAGCAGCGGAAGCACAAAAATCATCTAAGCACTCAAATTCACTAATTTTGGCAAAATATAAAGCATACTTTTGCAGAAAAAATGAGTTTCAAGACATACCTCTTGTAGAATTTCTTCAAAGCTCCTTCACAAGCCGCTATCTTCTTCAAATCTTGTTGTAGACCACCTCAAGATCTTCCCCACTATTCTCTTGGTGCTCTAGATTAAGTTTTGGGACTCAAAACAAGCTTGAATCAAGGGTAGAAAGAGAAATGCTCACTGCGGAAAATCAGCTGAAGAACTCTTTCTTCAAACCAATTTTCTCTCAAAATTTCTATAGGTTGCATGCCCGATTTTCACTCCAATCTCTTCATTATATTGCATATCAAAGAGAAGAGTTGCATGAGTTGCAGCTCATGCTTGGAGAAGACAAGGCAAAGATAATGCCATTTGAGTAAGCTACTTGGTGATGGATAATGGAAAAACCTTTTTTTTCCATTTTGTGTGTTTTTGGTTTTTACTTTTCTAATTTTATCTAAAAATAAAATTTTGATTTTAAAAAATGAAAAAATTAATTAAATAAAATTTAATTAATTTAATATCAAATATTAAATTAATTTTAATACATATCCATCTTCATATATTTAAATCATATTTAAATATATAAATTCTCCTATTCCGTTTAATTTTAAAATTAAACATATAATTATATCTCATATAACTATTAATTCCCTTAATTCTAATTTGAACGATTCAAATTAACTTATCATGTTATTCTAGAGCTAGTCTGTTATGAGCTAGTAGGGGGACCTCGCGGACCTACAGATCATGGACTCCAACGATCCGAGATTAATTGGATAAAGTCATTAGACCAAATTAATGCTCATTCGTTAACTAATGGGTTACTCCACTAAAGCTCATAGTTGCACTCCCCTCATTGTAGATATATTATGTTCACATGATTTAACCATAATCAACAAGTTGACCCTTTATAGGTTGTTCGTAATAACGATTGGGTCAAATATCTATTTTACCCCTGAGATTACGTCTTATTCCTCAAGTCCCTACTGATCCTTTAATGAACAATTGGTTGTGATCCAATCACTAAACCAAACTCTCTCAGTCCAGTGAAAGGGTGGAGCCCCTTGTTCAATATCTAGATTCAGTACTTAAGAGAACAACCTTTCTCCTATCCCAAAATTGGATAGGCGTGAACTCTGTCTTGCTATGTTCTCAGTTATCTATCCGATCTTACCCCTAAAATGAGAGTCTTATTGAGTCGACATTGTTGAGCCAACCCTCAACTATGCAAATCTAAGGGTAATCCCGGATAAACAGGAGTTCATAGTTAGCTCAAGATTAAGATCGAGTTACCTAGGTCATCTAGGTGAAATAGTCAGTCTTAAACAGTAAACAACGTTATAAAGTAAGAGTGACTTATTTCTTAGTTCTGATCTTATGCAAACTCATTGCATAGGACGCCCCCACTCCTTATGTCATAACATGTACGAATTAGGATCACATCGTGTGTAACACTTTACAACTCTTTGTAACAACTACAGAGTAGGCTGCATCCAATGGTGTTACCAGAATAAGGTACCTAAACTCATTCATGTACCATAGATCATTTTGACTATTTACTCAAACTCGATCCACTCTTATGTCTCAACATAAAGTTCAAGTACTCATACAATAGTCATGGGTTTTAGTTTATTGGATTTAGACTTTCATACAATTTATGAGATCAATAACAAGTATATTGATAATAGAAAATGTTTATTATTTTACAAACAGCGAGTTTTTAGGACATAAAACCCAACACGCCATGCCTAAGTAAAATACCCAAACATTTAGAACACTTCAGTAGGAGATTAACAATATATTTTATATATAGTTATTAGCTTTCACGTCTTCAAAAGTTCACACCATGAGATCCATGCTTGGCTTCATGTCGATTTTACCTCGACTGCTCCATATAGAAAGTGTTTGCATGGGTCAATAACAAGGTGAATGCGGGAGGTGGTTCATAGTAAGTGGGTAAAGGAAATGTGTCAACATTGTCCTATGGTCTCCTCTATTAGTTCGAACCGTGAGATTCCTATGTTGCGCTTGCTATTGTTTTTATGCGACACTAGCTAGTCGTTAACCACGGCGATCCCTATGGAGGGTTGTAACATAGAATTCGGAACAACCCAATCTTCAATAAAATGAATAGGGTCTTATAGTTTTGTCTTGGATATTGTCTTCTATCTTGGAGGCATATTCATACCATCCTATAAGAACTAAAAATGATGGGTCACACTTACAAGAATTACTAATTGTTAGTAAAGATCTTAACCGAAAATGATAACCAAAAGAACTATTGGAATATGAGTTATTCTGGAAATAGTATTTGGTCAAGAACTGTCATGTTTTTATGAAGGAATTCTTGACTACCCCACAGTAGCATTTGTTCTAAATCACTTAAGTATCGTTGCAAATAAATAAAGATTTATTGGGTACTTTATTAGTTTTGCTAAAAATGGATTTAGATGCATATTTAATAGAGTTTGTTTAAAATGTTTCAGCAATGTTGAACTCAATCATACAATTGCTTGCTTCTGATAAATTTAATGGAGAGGGTTATTCGAATTGGAAGTCAAACATCAATACAATATTAGTAGTAGACGATCTGAGATTTGTGTTGACGGAGGAGTGTCCTCCAGTTCCCAATTCAACGACTACCCGAAACGTTCGGGATGTCTATGATAGGTGTGTGAGGGCGAACAAGAAAGCTCAGGCCTATATATTGGTGAGTATATCTGATCTACTCAACAAGAAGCATAAGATCATGCCCACATCCCGTGAGATTATGACATCATTACAAGAGATATTCAGGCAATCGTCATCGTCTGTTAGACATGAAGCCATCAAATATGTTTATGTGACTCGCATGAAAGATGGAACCAACATAAGAGAACACGTTCTCAATATGATGGTTCATTTTAACATTGCGGAGGCTCACGGGGCAATGATAGACGAGGCAAGTCAAGTGAGCATGATACTAGAATCTCTTCCTGTGAGTTATCTGCCGTTCAAGACAAACGCTGTCATGAAAAAAATCACTTATAACTTAACGACGCTGTTGAATGAGTTGCAAACTTATCAATTTATGATGAAACTGAAGGAAAAAGAAATAAATGTTATTTCGAAACCGAAAAAAATTTACAAGGGGTCCACGTCAGGTATGAAACCCGTTGATGATAAGAAAGCTGGTCATTCTTCTTCTAAGGATAAAACTGTACAAATAAAGAAGAAAGGAAAAGGGAAAAAGAAAGCCACTGCAAAGAAAAACAAAAACAAAACTCCCAAGGGAAAATGTTTCCATTGTGGAGAGATTGGGCACTGGAAACGAAATTGCCCAAATATCTGGCTAATAAGAATGCAGAAAAGGCTAAACAAGGTAAATATGATTTACTGGTTGTTGAAACATGTATAGTGGAAAATTCTCACCTTACCTGGATATTGGATTCAGGCATCGCTAATCATGTTTGTACTTTTCTACAGGAAACTAGTTCTTGCAGAAATGCATGCCATTTTAGTCCTTTTACTTAGAATTATGAAGGTTGTTAGGCAGAATATGCGACAATCATGATAGGAATTCACGAGAAAGTGAGCTTGCGTCAATTAGCATGTTGAATCTCAGTTAACCCGTTATTTTGCATTATTATGCATTCAATGTTCTATTTTTGTAGCTAACGCAGGAAATGAACGCAAACGTGGAAACTGGATCACCGCATAGACGACCGCATGCGGAGAAACACTCCATTGCAAAGGCAAACGCATCGATCAACACATGGATGTTTCCGTAATCATCTGTATGCGTCCATCGTATGGGAGTTGCACTCGTCAAGCGATTGTGGTCATCATGTAGAGTTGTGATATTAAGCGAATGCGGCCATTGAATGATTGAGGCTGCGCAACAATGCATTCTAATGGGATCAACGCAAGGTTGGTGGAATGAAAGCATCAACGCATCTACCTCGAGAAAAACCAAAAGATGATGTTGACATTTCACCTACCACGCCATTAGTGGTAGAGGTTCAGAAAGGACTAACGCGTCGAACGTCCGACTCAGAGCAGTCCAATTAATGTTGTCGGTGACCTAAGCTCTATAAATAGAAACCGATGAGCAGAAATTCAAGGGATCCAAGGTTTTCGCCTGAGGTTCTCCTAGGGCGGATCCTTGCAATCCAGACAAACGCTTGAGAAGATGGCTGAGATTTCTTCACCTCCTTCATCCATTCTGAGTGAAGATCGGAGCTAGATCTCGAGAGAGTCAGTTCTTTCGCCCATCCATGGCACCACCGGTAGTCTTGACGCACATCTGCTGGGACCTTACTCCACATGACTAACTAATTAATACATCTTAGTGGGTCTTGTTGCGCTGATACGGTGGTTTGGTTTTCGCGCGGATGTGTTAATTAGTTAGTCATGATGACCGAAATCGCTTGATGAGTGCAACTCCCATGCAATGGATGCATAGGGATGATTACCACAACATTCATGCGTTGATTAATGCGTTTGCCTTTGCGATGAAGTTTTTCTTCGCATGCGGTCATCTATACGTGGTCTGGTTTCCGCGTTTGCGTTCATTTCCTGCGTTAGCTACAAAAATAGAACATTGAATGCATAATAACACAAAATAACAGGTTAGCTGAGATTCAACATGCTAATCGACGCAAGCTCACTTTCTCGTGAATTCCTATCATGATTGCCGCATATTCTACCTAACAACCTTCATAATTCTAAGTAAAAGGACTAAAATGGCATCCATTTTTGTATGTCATCAAAAACCATATGAATTTTGGAAAGGACGCAAAGCGAGTTTACGTTATTTTTGTATCTGGGGTTGTCCAGCACACGTGTTGGTACAGAATCCTAAGAAATTGGAAACATATTCGAAATTATGCCTATTTTTAGGATACCCCATAGAAACAGAAGGAGGATACTTTTATGATCCCCAAGAAGATAAAGTGTTTGTATCAACAAATGGAACGTTCTTGGAAGAGGATCATATTAAAAATCATCTCCTCGCAGTAAACTAATATTGCAAGAACTGTTTAAAGATACTACAGATAGATCAACAAGAGTTGTTGATCAAGTTGGTCCATCAACAGTGGTTGTTGTCCCGTCACGTCCATCCCAAGAGTTGGGGATGTCTTGTCGTAGTGGGAGGGTTATTCAACAACCTGAACGCTACATGGATTTAACAGAAACTCAAAACATCATACAAGATGATGATTTAGAGGATCCATTAACCTTTAAGAAGGCAATGGAAGATGTTGATAGGGAACAATGGATAAAAGTCATGACGATTAAATGGAATCTATGTATTTCAACTCTGTCTGGGAACTTGTAGATCAACCACATGGTGTTACACCTATAGGTTGTAAATGAATCTAAAGAGAAAACGAGATCAAACTGGAAAGGTACAGACCTATAAAGCTAGACTCGCAGCAAAGGGTTTTACCCAAAGAGAATGAGTTGATTATGAAGAAACATTTTCTCCCGTTTCCATGATCAAATCAATAAGAATACTTATTGCCATTGCCATATATTATGACTATGAGATATGGCAAATGGATGTCAAGACAACTTTTTTGAATGGCTATCTTGATGAAAGTATTTTTATGTCTCAACTTGAAGGGTTCGTCGAAAAATGACAGGAACAAAAAGTCTATAAGCTTAATCGATACATTTATGGATTGAAACAAGCATCCAGATCCTGGAATTTAGGATTTGACATTGCGATCAAATCTTATGGCTTTGAACAGAATGTTGACGAACCTTGTGTATACAAGAAGATAGTCAACAAAATTATATCATTTTTAGTTCTATATGTTGATGATATCTTGCTCATTGGGAATGAGACAAGTTTTCTTACTGACGTAAAAAGATGGTTAGCAACACAGTTTAAAATGAAAGATTTGGGTGATGCTCAATATGTTCTAGGAATACAGATCTTTCAGAACCGAAAGAATAGAACATCGGCACTATCTCAGGCATCTTATATTGACAAGATGTTGTCAAGGTATAATATGCAAAATTCCAAGAAAGGTTTATTACCTTTCAGGCATGGGATTCATTTGTCGAAGGAAAAATGTTCTAAGACACCTTAAGAAGTTAAGAAGATGAACAGAATTCCATACTGCAGCTGAGAGTTTGATGTATGCTATGTTGTGTACACGTCCTGACATATGTTTTGCAGTTAGAATCGTCAGCAGGTTCCAATCCAATCCTAGACATGGTCATTGGACCGCTGTCAAAAATATCCTCAAGTATCTAAGGAGAACGAGGGACTATATGTTTGTGTATGGACTTAAGGATTTGATCCTTACAAGATACATTGATTCTGATTTTCAGAATGACATAGATTCTAGGAAATCTACCTCAGGATCAGTTTTCACTTTTAACGGATGAGCTATATTTTGGAGAAGCATCAAGCAAAGTTGTATAGCCGACTCCACCATGGAAGCAGAATACGTGGCTGCATGCAAAGCTACTAAGGAAGTAGTATGGCTATGCAAATTCTTGGCTTCTTTGGAAGTCGTTCCAAATATGTACCTGCCTATCACACTGTATTGTGACAACAGTGGTGCAGTTGCCAACTCAAAGGAACCTAGGAATCACAAACGTGGAAAACACATTGAAAGAAAGTACCATCTCATCCGTGAGATAGTACACAAAGGAGATGTGATCATCACAAAGATTGCCTCTGGAGACAACCTTGTCGATCCATTCACAAAGGCCCTCTTGGCTAAAGTTTTTTAGGGCCATCTAGTTGGATTAGGACTTCAAGTAGTGTAATCTAGGGCGAGTGGGAGAATGTCTATAGTATTATAGATGCCCTAGTTTATTGTATTTTTTTCATTATGTTTCTTAACATTATATTGTATATATTTGTTCTCATTGGAGTTTTAGTCCAAGTGGGAGATTGTTGGGAATGTCCTAGAACTTATAGTTTGTGTTAAACATTCTATTATCAATAACAATGACTTATTGATTTTGTATCTTATTATGAAAACCCAATAAACATATCATTGGCTATAGTCTGAATGCTATAACTTTATATAGTGACATAAACAGGATCAAGTTGACAGTATATAGCTTAAATGGTCTAATAAGTATATGGATGAAATTGGGTATCTCATCCTAGTAACACTATTGGATGTAGCCTACTCTGTAATTGTTACAAGAAGTTGTAAAGTGCTACAAACAATGTGATCCATAAATCATTCATGTTGAGACATGTGAGTGGGGACATCCTATACAATGAGTTTGCATATAGACTGGACCACGAAAATAGTCACTTTTCTTTATAACGATCGTTTACTATTAAAACTGACTATTTCATTTATCAAATAACCTACGTTAACTCGATCTTAATCTTGAGCTAGCTATGAACTCCTGTTTGTTCGGGATTATCCTTTGATCTGCAAATGGTGAGAGTAGTCTAACAACACTGCTCAATAAGCTTACCATTTTGAAGATAAGACCAGATGAATAGCTGGAGACATAGCCTTGCAAGATGGGTTTCACTTCTACCCTATTTAGGGTTAGCAGATAAGTTGTTCTCTTAAGTACTGATTCCAAGTCTTGAACAATTGGGGTCATGCCTTCTCATGATAGAGAAAAGATTTGATTCATAGAGATTATGAATCAGAATTGTTTATTAGAGGGTCAATGGGAACTTAAGGAACAAGATGTATTCATATGGGTAAAACGGTAGTTTTGACCTAGCTGTGATAACAAACAACCTGTGAAGGGTTGACTTACTGATTATGGTTATTAGGTGGACATAATATATCTACAGTGAGGGGAGTTCAACTATGGGCTATAGTAGAGTGTCCCATTAGTTAATGAATGGGGGTTAAATCGGACTAATGAGTTTAACCGATTAATCTCGAATCGTTGGAGTCCATGATCTGTAGGCCCGCGAGGTCCCCCTACTAGATCATAAATGGTTAAGCTTTAGAGTAGCTTGAGAAATTAATTTGAAACGTTCAAATTAAACAGAATAGGAGAATATATATTTAAATATGATTTAAATATATGAAGATGATTATTGTGCAAAAATTAATTTAATATTTGATATTAAATTAATTAATATTTAAATTAATTTATGAAATTAATTTTAGAAAATCATTTTTCAGTTTTATAAATCAAAATGGTTTTGAAATCAAATTTTGATTTTAAAAAGAAACTGGAAAATCGGTTTTGCATGTTCAAAAATGGAAAATGTTGATTTTCCAATATCATCTTCTTTATGCTCACACAAAGTCCATTTCCTTCTCTTCATTAATACTCCAAGCATGAGCTGCAAGCCATGCAATTCTCTTCTTTTCATGTTCATCTGCAATAAATAAAGAAGTATGGAGTGATTTGAAGGTATGCTAACACAGAAATTTTGAGAGAAAATTTCAGTGAGAAGAAAGTGTTCTTCAAAGTGAGTTGTTGTGAGTCTCTGCCTGTTCTTCACAGTTTCAAGTTGTTCTTGAGTCCCACAACTCGGTCTAAAGCTCCAAGAGGATAGTAGGGAAGATCTTGAAGTGGTTCACGGTGATCTTTGGTGAAGACTGTTATGGATTGATCAAGTTCTTGGAGAGTTCTTCAAAGGTATGATCTTAAAACCCTATTTTTAGAAAAGCATGTTATAGTTTCTGTCAAAATTAGTGAATATGAATGCTTATGGATCCTTGATACTTCTGCTGCATGTTATTTAACTCTTACAAAACCTATTAGGTCAAACAGTTATAACACTTCAATTTGATGGAGGTGGAAAGTACATGGATTTAGAATTTCAAGACTATTTAATAGAACATGGAATACAATCTCAACTCTGCACCTGGTACACCTCAGCAAAACGGTGTATCAGAAAGGAGAAATAGAACCTTATTAGATATGGTTCGTTCTATTATGAGCTATGCTCAATTTCCTAACTCGTTTTGGGGGTATGCAATCGAAACTACAGTTCACATCTTGCACAATGTTCCCTAAAAAAGTGTTTCTAAAACACCATCCGAGTTGTGGAGGGGGCATAAACTGAGTTTACATTACTTCAGAATCTAGGTTGTCCTGCACATGTGTTAGTGACAAATCCTAAAAAGTTTGAACCTCATTTAAGATTGTGCCAATTTTTTGGTTATCCTAAGGGGACAAGAGGTGGCATGTTCTATGACCCTCAAGAAAATAAAGTGTTTGTATCGAAAAAAGCTATATTTTTAGAGGAAGATCACATGAGAGATCATAAACCACGTAGCAAAATAATATTAAGTGAAGCTACTGAAGAATCAACAAGGGTTGTTGATGAAGTTGGTCCTTCATCAAGAGCTAAGGAAGGAGCCAGCACTTCAGGTCAGTCTCGTCCTTCTCAATCATTGAGAATGCCTCGACGCAGTGTGAGGGTTATGATACAACCTGACCGTTACTTGGGTTTAATTGAAACTTAGACTGTCATGGTAGATGATGGTGTTGAGGATCCATTGTTCTATAAACAGGCGATGAATGACGTAGACAAGGACCAATGGGTCAAAACCATGCTCTTGAAATGGAGTCCATGTATTTCAATTCAGTATGGGAGCTTGCAGATTTACTTGAAGGGGTCAAACCCATAGGGTGTAAATGGATCTACAAAAGAAAGAGAGATGTAGCTGGAAAGATACAGACCTTCAAAGCTAGACTTGTAGTAAAAGGTTATACCCAATGGGAAGGAGTTGACTATGAGGAAACTTTTTCCCCTATTGCTATGCTCAAGTCTATAAAAATTTTCTTGTCAATAGTCACATATTATGACTATGAGATATGGAAAATTGATGTCAAGAATGCTTTACTAAATAAAAATCTTGAGAAGAATATCTTTATGTCTTAGCCTGAAGGATTCATAGCCCAAGGTCAGAAGCAAAAAGTTTGCAAGATGAATCGATCCATTTAGGGATCAAAACAGGTATCCAGATCTTAGAACATTAGATTTGATACAGAGATCAAATCTTTTGGTTTTCAAAATGTTGATGAACCTTATATCTACAAGAAAATCATCAACGATAAGACATCTTTTCTAATACTTTATGTGGACAATATCCTACACATTGGAAATGATGTAGGGTACCTTGCTGACATTAAGAAGTGGTTGGTAGCTCAATTCCAAATGAAAGATTTGGGAGAGGTGAAGTATGTACTTGGATTCAAATCATCAGGGATCACAATAAGAGAATGCTAACTCTGTCTCAAGCAACTTATATCAACAAAATTTTGACTCGATATTTGATGTAGAACTCTAAGAAGGGTTTGTTACCTTTCAGGCACAGGGTTTAGTTATTTAAGAAATAGTGTCCTAAGACACCTCTAAGGATATGAGACGTATTCACTATGCCTCATATGTGGGTAGCTTAATGTATGTTATGCTCTACACTAAGCTATACATTTGTTATGCATTGGTAATTGTCAGTGGTTACCAGTCCAATCCAGGGTTAGACTACTAGACAACGGTTAAGAATATCCTCAGGTATCTTAGAAGAACGAGGGACTACAAACTAATGTATGGAGCTAAGGATTTTATCCTTACAGGATACCCCGACTCTGATTTCCAAACTGACAAGGATTCTAGAAAATCTATGTCAGAATTAGTGTTTACCCTAAACGGTGGAGCTGTAGTATGGTGTAGTATCAAACAAGGTTGCATTGTAGATTCCACTATGGAAGCTGAGTATGTAACTGCTTGTGAAGCAGCAAAGAAAGCAGTTTGGCTAAAGAAGTTCCTAAGTGATTTGAAAGTGGTTCCAAATATGGACTTTCCCATCACTTTATATTGTGACAATAGTAGGCAGTAGCCATTGCTGATCCATTTATGAAGGCTCTCATGGCTAAAGTGTTTGAGGGTCATCTAGAGAGTCTAGGTCTACGAGACATGTACATTGTATAATCTAGGACAAGTGGAAAATGTGTAATGGGTATATGGATGCCCTAGTTTATTGTATTTATTTACAATAATCTCGCCTTTTAGATTGTGTACAACTCACTAACTAGAGTTTTAGTTCAAATGAGAGTTTGTTAAGTTTTATGTCCTAAAACTCGAAGATAGTAAATTTTATTAATTGACCGTCATCAATGAAGAGTTAAGAATGTTAAATTAATAAATGTTATTGTTTGTTTTATTGTCTATTTTGTCTTAATAATCCTAAATCCAATAAACTAACGTCCAAGGTTGTCTTATGAATCTTGAATTGTTTATGGAGACATACGGGGATCAATGTTCAAGATACAGCCTAAACGATCTATAGTAAAAGGATAAGGCTGGGTACCTTATCTTGGTAACACTATGGATACAACCCACTTTGTATTTGATACAAACGTAATGATCCAATGCATTCGTGTAGATGTTCGTGCTGATTGTATATGTTCAATTTCGAATGAAATTTTGAACGATCCTTCTGTTGCTCATAGAAATCCTCATGTACGATTTCCTTCAGGGCGCAAATATCATCTCATCAGGGAGATAGTGCATCGAAGAGATGTAGTCGTCTATCAGATAGCCTCAGAAAACAATATTGCTGATCCGTTTACAAAGGCCCTTATGGCTAAAGTGTTTAAGGGTCACCTAGCGAGTCTAGGAATACGAGTTATGTAAATCTAGGGTAAGTGTGAGAAGTCATAGGTATATGATGCCCTAGTTTATTGTATTTATGTTCTTCCTCTCACATTCAACATTGTATATATATATATATAACCCACCGAAGTTTTAGTCTAGGAGTTTGTTGGGTTTTATATCCTAAAACTTGTGGTTTGTAAACATTATACTTATTCCATTTTGCAATAAATATGTTATCGAGGTTTATTCAGTAAAATTGTTATTGAATGTGTGAATTGCACCTTTAAGAACCCTAAATCCAATAACCTAAGAACCCCTAGTTATAGCATGAATTCTTGAACTATATGTGGAGACAAAAAAGTGGATCAAGTTCAAGTATATAGCCAAAATGGCCTGTATAAGGATAAAGTTAGGTACCTGATCCTGGGAACACTATGGATATGGTCCACTTCGTATTTGATACAAACGATGTGATCTTGAATCGTTTATGTGGAGACATGCGAGTGGAGACATCCTATGAAAGAGTTTTCATAAGACTGGACCACGAAATAGTCACTTTTACTTTATAACATCATTTACTGTTAAGACTAACTACTTCAATTTGATGATCTTCACCTAAGCTAACTATGAACTTCTATTTATTCAGGATTATCCTTTAATCTGCATGGGTGAGAGTGGCTCATCATCGTCAATTCAATAAGCCTCCCATTTAGGGATAAGACTAGGTAGATAGCTGGAGACATAGTCTTGCAAAATGTAATTCACTCCTACCCGATTCTAGGGATAGTAGATAGGTTATTCTCTTAAGTGCAGACTTCGGGTCTTGAACAAGGGACCCCCTTCTCATGGGCCTAAGAGGGACTCGGTTTGGTGGTTGGACCACAAACCAATTGTACATTAGAGGATCAGTGAGACTTAAAGAGCAAGATGTATTATAGGTGTAAAATGGTAATTTTTGACCTAATTATAATTACGAAAACCTGTGAATGATTGACTTACTAATTATGGTTAAAATTAAGTGGACAAAAATATATCTACAGTGAGGAAAATGCAACTATTGGGCTTTAGTGGAATGTCCCAGTAGTTAACGAATGTTGGTTAATTACATTAGACA
Organism: Benincasa hispida; assembly: GCF_027475165.1. Lineage (NCBI taxonomy): Eukaryota > Viridiplantae > Streptophyta > Magnoliopsida > Cucurbitales > Cucurbitaceae > Benincasa > Benincasa hispida. Next base: position 62,311,251 of record NC_143480.1, on the reverse strand, counting down.
GTTTAGCCGATTAATCTCGGATCGTTGGAGCTCATGATCTATAGGTCCATTAGGTCCTTTGTTAGATCATATCGGACTAATCTTAGGACAATGTGATGAGAGAATTTGAAATGTTCAAATTCGGATTAGGAAATAAGTATTAATTACATTTGATATAATTGACGTTTAAATTGTTGAAAGGAGAGTTGAAATATTTAAATATTACACACGAATAAGGATTCATGTTCGGAACTGGTGTTTATTATTAATATAATATTTGATATTAAATTAATTTTGTTAATTAAATTTCTTAATTAATTATTTATTTAAAATTAATTTTATTTAAAGTTAATTATTATAATTAATTTTATTTAAAAAATTTAAAAGAAATTAATTTTTATCTAAAATTAATTATTTGAATTTCTGAAATTCAGATTTGAAATTAAATTTCATTTTAAATGAATTTATGAAATTCTAATTTAAATTGAAAAATAGGGTTAGTGGGGAAATGTGAATTTCCCACTCATTTGAACACCTAATTCTTCACTTAATGCATGTTGATTTGTTGTCAATTTCTCATGCAATTTGGTTACATGAATTTCTCTTTAAATAAGAAAAAAAATTATTTGTTTAAAAGATTCATACAATTTTGTTTTTTTGAAAAGAATTGTTCTTTTTTCAAGTTTTTCACACCTAAACTTCCATACTCTCTAAACTCTCTTCGATTTCCTCACAAATTAGATCCCACAATCCATTCTAAGACCAGAGAATAGAAAGGAAGATTCTAACGATAATCCATGAAGTGTTCGTGATTTTTTTTAACCAAAAGATAACTTTAATTTTGAGTTTCTTCAAAGGTTGTTTCTCAAACCCTATTTCCAAGTTATTTACATGCATGCTTTAATCTTTAAAATTAATGTAATTAGAGTCCTTAAGTTTCTAATTGTTTCCGCATATGCATTTTTAACTTTGACAGTTGTCACCCCGAAAGGCCTAGGTTGGTGTTAAGTAAATAAAAACTTAACTTAGTAAAGCATGCCTAAGTTTTTGCCAAATTCTTCCTTGAGGTTATGATTAACCTAGGATGGCTATGACACCCGTAGTTTCTCTCTATGCTTAAGTATCCTTAAGGAATGAGTAAGTTTTGGTGCCTTGTTAGGAGACGTTACTCGTAGTTTGATGTCTTTCACGTAACACGTGTGAGCAAGCCAAAACAAAGGTAATGTGACTAGATAAGGCTTCCTCTTTTATGTAAAGTAAATAAAAAAAAAATGTGTTGGATCAGTATGGCAACCATAAAGGGGGGATGAATAGGGTTTAATTAACTTATTCTTAAAGTATGCTCACTTTGATCTAATTAGATAATTTTTAAATTAAACTAACAAAGCCCTTTTGATACTAAATAACAATATTGATAAAAAAAAAATTATGTGATAATCTATTCAATCAATATCAACCAACAAGAGCAAACAATTAAAATTAAATGCAAAAATAACTAGGAAAGAGATAGAAAAAGAAAACACCGTGATTTTTATAGTGGTTCAGTTAAATACGACCTACATCCACTTTCTCAAGCATATATTGAGACTTTGACTAAAAAATCTTCTTTGACTCTTTCCACGGATGAGAGTCGAACCGCCTTGCTCCTTTTATGAGTTCAAAAGCAAACTCGATCCTTTTAATGGGTTAGGATCCAACTATTACAATGTATTTTTAAGCTTTAAATCATACAATAAAACTCTCTAAAAATAGTGGATATACAAGTTTGAGCTTACACACTTTAATCTCACAACACACTAGAAATTTCTCTAAAAAATAAGATGAAAATAAGAAAAATTGGAAGCTTGAAGAGAGAGTAATAATTGTGGCTTTTTTAATTTTAAGGATTGTAAAATGTGAACAAGTTGAAATAATTTCGGAGAATATGAAGTATAAAAAAGATAGGGAAGTGGGATAAAAAGTGGATTTTAATTTGAGTCATTAGATTGTTCAAAAAGTTAAATTGAATGGTGAAAATTTAAAATCATTTCTTTTAAAACCAACAAAAAAAACAAGAGCCCGCCATTTGTCAAAAACTAGCCGTTAGACACAAACATGAAATAATATTAAAATCATTTTCCTTTTTTTAATTTAACAGAATCATTTTTTAACAAAATCCATTTCTTTTAATTCTCATGTTTGTGTGACTAATTGGTCTAATTTGGTGATTAATTCATCATGTTACCATCTCGAGTATTTTTTGCTATATCTTTTTCATCCGAATTCCGATTTGGGTGATTCAAGATGTGTCGGAATCGTTGTTCCGAACTCTATGCTATGAACTACTCAAAATAATAAAATTATGAGTAAACAAAATCAGGTTGGTTATCATCAAAATATTAATTAATTAATTTGAGACTAAGGGCCAAAAAACCAATACTCTCCCCTTTTTTATGATGGTAAACCATAGATGAAAAATAACTTGAAATTCACATAACCATAGCAAGACATGTGATTAACAAGTTCAATATCAAGTATACATATCACCACAAAAATCATTCCAAAGAATTTACTTCTTCCCTTTAACTAATCCCCCAAATTAATACATTCAATAGAAACAATCATTCAACATAATCATAACACATTTTTCTTATACTTCTCCCCTTTTGGAATCATAAAAAAGAACAATAAACATATAAGTGTTCCCCTAAAAACATGAACACATACAAAATTTCTAAATTCTCCCCCTATCAATATGCATTATATAATAATATCAAGTGAGATAGGAAATCAAGATGCATCACAACGAATAATACCAAGCTCAAGCCAATTTTTGCAAAAACTTTCTTCATTGAAAGGCTTGGTAAAAATATCTACGAATTGATTATTAGAGCTTACAAATTCAAAAGTAATATTACCATTGACCTGCTCTGTGATAAAGTGATGCCTAATATCAATATGCTTAGTCCTGAAATAATGTGTAGGATTTTTGGTCAAACTAATAGCACTAGTATTATCACAAAATATGGGCACACTATCAAACTTTAATCCAACATCACAAAAAACTTGTTTCATCCAAAGAATTTGTGCACAACAACTAGCAACCGAATATATTCTGCTTTGGTTGTGGATAAAGCAACCGAAATTTGCTTTTTACTAAATCAAGATACTAAAGAACTACCAAAAAATTCACACGTCCCACTAGTACTCTTATGGTTAAGTAAACTACCGAAAATATCCGCATCTTCCAACCAATTCAACATTTCTAGGATACCACAAGCCTACATCAATAGTTCCAAGCATAAAATATTCTTTTAACGACATGAAAAATGCGATTCCTTAGGACAAGATTGAAATCTAGCACATAGACAAACACTAAATATGATATCAGGTCTACTAGCCGTCAAATAAAGTAAAGGTTCAATCATACCTCGATAAGTCTTTATATCCACATATTTACGTTTTTCATCTTTGTCAAGCTTAGTGGTAGTGCTCATAGGAGTTCTTGCAATTTTACCTTTATTGAATTTGAACCTCTTAAGCGAATCCCTTGTGTATTTTTCTTGATTTATGAATATACCATTCTTGAGTTGTTTGATTTGGAGTCCAAGGAAGAAACTAAGTTCTCCCATCATACTCATCTCAAACTCACTATATGCACTTAGAAAATTCTTCACACAAAGATGGATTAGTATAACCAAATAGAATCCACATATATTTGCACGATAAGCATATCATTATCCTCAACCTTAATAAAGAAAGTAGTATCAATTTTTCCCATTTTAAAACCATTCTCAAGTAAAAAGTTGCTAAGCCTATCATACCAATATCATACCCCGTTCCAAAATTTCCCTCTAACCTAGAATGAAAAGTAAAGACGCTAAACATCACTTCTCTCTGTGATATTTAACGCCCCAACTCTTAACATACCCTGTACTCAGAGTCAAGCCCGGACTTCCAAACCAATTTTCAAAAAATAGTTTACATTCATTAACATAGTTTAAGAACTCAACTCAGTTTAAATCACAACACTGTTTAAAAAATTTACAACCAACAATAAGGATTATTTTTAACAAAACCTCCCATGACATGTAACTCACAAGTTTTAACTGCCTTGGAATATTCTCAAATACATGCACAAACAATACATCAGGTGTTTACAACACTAGTGACGTTTAAAGGCTCAACAGACACCAAGAACTTGATCACTACCTGGGGGGAAGGAGGGGAACATAAAACATTGAAAACATGAGTTGAAGCCCAGTGAGTGGTAATTTCATATAAACATAAGTTTTCTCTTTCTTAAACATCAGTGAAATTCATCAAAATCATTATGTAAAACATTGGTAAAGTATATAAGATTCAGTAACATTTCAAACACGTGCTAGTAAAATATTGGCATGATCATATCTCATATAAAGCACATTACAAACATCCATGAGTAATCTGAAAAGCACACCAAGTTTGTACCCAATTTTCCACTACCACTATAATATATTCTAAATATGGGTCGAACAAAGCTCACACACGTTCCATAACTATGGTAGAACATGCGATTATGTTGAGCTCACACACACTCAGAACAACCAACAGTGATAAATAATAATAACAATACTAAGATCATACGTGCACATAGATTAGCCCTGAAGGCAAGTCAAGGTTCCAAACCATCCACATATCACATCACAACCACATGGCACTACTGCAACACATTCACGTAGCCCACCAAAAAATAACCATGGGTACAAAACTCAGTAGTTTGGAACCAGCTTCACAAATCATTCAAAAACCTCAAATCCACCCTCAACAGTTTCATTTGCATACCATACAAATCATAGTAAAGCAAAGCCAAGTTCCAAACAACATTTAATAATTCAAGTTCATATTAAATCCACAAGAGTTCAGAAATTGTTATTCAAAACGTTTCTAAAATCAAAGTCAAGTCAAACAGATCATGCAAACACATTTCAAATACTAAAAATAAACCACTCACTAATAATCGGCTTCTCCTAAGATTTCCAATTCCTCCGACTCCCGTTTATCCTAAAATTATATTGATAATCCCTTGGTTATCCTCCACATGACCATAATCTAATTATTTGAAAATTAATCATCAAATATAATCAATTTCACTTAAACTTTCCCTAAAACCCTAATTTGATCCAATTTAGGATTTACCCACAATTAAGTCCATTTAATTACCCAAACTACCTTAATTTCCTCAAATTAATCCAATTTAAGCTTAAAGTATCTTATGACAACAACTACAACTTAAATCAAGCTTAAGTACAATTAATTTTTCTCAAACCTTAATGTCTTCCAATTTTAGGGTTTCACCTTACTTTTTACTCCTTCAATTACCTCAAAATTAATTTACAATTCCAAATTAATTCAATTCTAAGATCAAAGCATCTTATTAATATCCATTAGAACTTAAATGAAGGTTAGGAACACCTTAATTAATCTTAATTTTATCCAAACTTATCTAATTTTTTCATTAACTCTAATTAGGGTTTACTTTAAATTAACTCCTTAATCAACTTTAAAATTGGCCTAGGATCCAAATTTCTTCTAATTTCAGGTTTAAAGTATCATCATAATACCAATTGGACCCTTAATCATGCTCAAAAAGTACTTCTATTAAACTAAAATTGAATTTTCCAGCTTTTAATCGCGGACAATAGATGTCAGACAGAAGTCAAACACTCTTTCTTCAACCTCGAGCCCCTAAATTTTCCCAGATTTCGGCCAGGTTTCCCGGCGACCCTTCGGCCACTCATTTCTCTCATTTCGACCATGTCCACTCCAGTTAACTTATATAAACCTTTCACCCATCCCTTAACTATCTTACCCCAAAGTTTGGAGCCTCAAATCGCCCTAAATCGCCCATAATCAATCAAACTCTCCACGGGTGCCCATTTTCTGGTGAGAAACTTCAAATTTAAAAATTAGACTTTCCGACCAACAAAAACCCAATTAACCTATATAAACCTTTTGCCCACTACTAAGACTAACTAACCTCAAAATTTGGACGTTCGATTTTCCATAAAAATCCCGGAATCGACCGATCTCTCCACTGTACCCCTGTTTTGCAAGCGAGAAAGTTTCAGAATTTTTAGAACTTAAAATCAGAAATTCCACCCAATAATGATCAAATCACAGACCATAAAACTATAGAGCGACCTTAGTATCTCACCTTCGAATTTGGAGCTTCTAATTTGCCTAAAAGTCTGCGAATTTGCTAAAAACTTGAGCATCCTCTGTTTTTATCCAACTCCCGGCACCACTGGTTTTCTTCTTTTTCCTTGCTTCTCCAGCCACGATTTCTCAATCAAATCCTTCCACGAGCTTTTCCCTTACTTCCCCTTTAGTTTAGGTTAGTTTTGCCCAATTTGTTTTCTCAAAAAAACACCCTCAAGAACACATTTCATAGAACCCCTTTTCCTTCCTTTTTAAATCGGCCGAAACACCCCAAAATTAAGAAATTCCAGCTTATATCCTCAACTGCCAGCTCTTGCTTATGGTCTCCCACGCTTTCTTTTTCTTTTTTTCCTTTTTTTTTTGACTAATTTGCCTTTATGCTGATCGAAAGGAATAATTTGATAAAGAACCAAAATTTTCTCCAAAATCCTCAAAATTCAAATTTCTTCTCTCTCGGGTCTGCATCCCTTTTCCTTTTCAATTTCTCTTCAATTTTCAGCCCATTTAAGCTAAGAAAGCCTTAAACATCCTAAAATTTATCTTTATAACTCAAAATTTCCCAAAATTCATCACTTTTCAAAATGTTGACTTTTTGTTTGACTTTGACTTTTGACCGTTTGACCATTGACTTTAACTTTGACTTGTCCCAAGCATGTCTAATTCATCTTGGAATTTCCTTTACATGTTCAACTAGGTTCGTTACCCTCAAATTATTCCTTGAATCCTTATCTTCTTTTCCTTAGTGAAGAAAACGTCAGTTCAAATCTTTTCTTTTTCAAACATATCTCTCAACTAAAGTTCCCAAATCAAACTTATTCTCGAGTCCCCGAGTTCAACCGCAACCATAAGTTCCCTAACATTTATAACAAAGAGTAAAATAAGAGAGGACTTACAACCAAGCTCGTGGAGCTTGTTTTAAGCCATGAAGAGTCTTTTCCAGCTTATAAATATGATTAGATAAATCAAAACTTTCAAAGCCGGAAGGTTATTCAACATAAACTTCCTCCACAATATACCCATTTAAAAAAGCACTCTTTGTTGGGTTTTATGTCCTAAAATTCGTGGATTGTAAACAATAAAACTTATTCTAAAAATTCAATAAGTTGTTATTGAGTATATGTATTGTTTATTAGAAATCTAATAAACTAAAAAGACCCATGACTATTACATGAGTACTTGAACTTTATGTGGAGACATAAAAGTGGATCAAGTTCGAGTAAATAGTCAAAATGATATATAATATATGAATGAGGTTAGATGCCTTATTCTGGTAACACTATGGGATGCGACCTACTTTGTAGTTATTACAAAGAGTTGTAAAGTGCTACAAACGACGTGATCCTAATTCGTACATGTTATGACATGAGGAATGGGGGTGTCCTGTGCAAATAGGTTTATACAAGATCGGACCACGAAATTAGTCACTCTTACTTTATAACGCTGTTTACTGTTTAAGACTGACTATTTCAAAGCGATGACTTAAGTAACTTAACCTTATTCTTGAGCTAACTATAAACTCCTGTTTATTCGGTATTATCCTTAGATTTGTATAGGTGAGGATTAGCTCAACAGTGTCGGCTCAATAAACCTCCATTTCAAGGGTAAGACCAAGTAGATAGTTGGGGACATAGGGTGCAAGAAGAAATTCACTCCTACCCGCTTTCAGGGATAATAGAGAAGTTGTTTCCTTAAGTGCTGATTCTAGGTCTTGAACAAGAGGCTCAACCCTCTCGTTGGTCTGAAAGGGGCTTGATTTGTTGATTGGATCACAAATCAATTGTTCATTAGAGGATTAGTGGGACTTAAGGAACAAAAGGTAATCTCTGGGGTAAAATTGATATTTGACCCAGCTATTATTACGAACAACCTGTGAAGGGTTAACTTACTAATCATGGTTATATCGAGTGGACATAATATATCTACAGTGAGAGGAGTTCAACTATGGGCTTTAATGGAGTGACCCATTAGTTAACGAATAGAGGTTAACTCGGTGTAATGAGTTTAGCCAATTAATCTCGGATCGTTGGAACCCAGGATCTGTAGGTCCGCGAGGTCCCCTACTAACTCATAAATGGATTAGCTTTAGAGTAGCATGATAAGTTAATTTGAAACATTCAAACTAGAACTAAGGGAATTAGTAATTATATGTGTTATAATTAAACGTTTAATTTTAGAATTAAATGAAATTGGAGAATTAATTAATATTTAAATATGATTAAATATTAAATTCATGAAGATAAATTTGTGTAAAATTAATTTAATATTTGATATTAAATTAATTAGAATTAATTAAATTATTTATTTATTAATTTTATTTTTATTTAGAAAAATTAATTTATGAAATTAATTCTTATAAAATTAATAAAGTTTTAATTTTGAAAAACTAAAAATTAATTTTGGAAATCAATTTACAAAACAAAATTGAAATTAAAATTGAAAAAAATACAAATTGGAGAAATAGGATTTCTCCATTATCATGAAGTTGCTCTCTCATAACCCACTTGACTCAAGCTTCAATACTACAAGCATGAGCTGCATCTCAAGCAGCCATCTTCTTTGCATGAGAGTCTTGCAATAAATAGAGAAGATTGGAGTGAAATTGAAGCATGCAACAATAGAGTTTTTGCTGAAAAAATTGTATTAAAGAAGTGTTCTTCAAGTGGGTTGTTGCAGTGAGTTCTTCTCCAAATTCCCTTTATTCAAGCTTATTTTGAGTCCCACAACTGAATCTAAAGCTCCAAGAGAATAGTGGGGAAGATCTTGAGGTGGTTCACAGTGAGATTTGTAGATGTTTGTAGCTGAGAATCGAGATTCTAAAGGTTCTACAAAGGTATTTCTTCAAGCCCTCTTATTATTGTATGAGCATGCTTTAGTTACACCCGAAATTAATGAATTAGAATACTTATTGATTCTTGTTACTTCCGTTGCATGCTAATATACTCCTACACTCTTCACATCCATTTGATACAAAATGAAATTCTTATAAGAGGCAAAAGCAAGCAACATTATAATAATTTCTAATCTAGCAACTGGAGCAAAAGTTTCTTCATAATCTATATCTTCTTCTTGACAATAACCTTGAGTTATAAATCTAGCTCTATTTCTAATGATATTTTCATTTCATCCATTTTATTTCTAAATACCCATTTAGTTCCAATTATAGAAGTATTAGAAGGTCTAGGTACTAATTCCCAAACTTCGTTCCTTTCAAATTGATTTAATTCTTCTTGCATAGCTAAAATCCAAAACTCATTATATTCGGCATCTTTAAACTTTTAAGTTCAATTTGAGAAATAAAAGCAAAATTACTAAATAAATTAAGAGAAGAACGGGTTTTCACACCTTGTTCGGGGTCACCAAAAATCAAATCCTTGGGATGGGATGGAGCATATCTCCATTCTTTAGGTATAGATGAAGAATCATCTTCTTTCTTTTCATTGATACTCACTTCTTACATGCTTGATATACTTTCTTTGCCTTTTTCACTAACAAGTAAATCTCCAAAATCTTTTTCTGAATCATCATCACAAATAGATTCATTAAAAACATTATTACATGATTCATCAAATACAACATGCATAGATTCCTCAATAACTAAAGTTCTCTTATTAAAAACTCTATAACCTTTACTAGTAGAGGGATATCCTAGGAAAATACCAACATCCGTCTTAGTATCAATTTTTTTCAAAATTTTCTTTGTTATTCAAAATAAAACATTTGTAACAAAAAAAAACTTTAAAATACCCAATATTTGGAATTTTTCCATGTCAAAGCTCAAAAGAAATTTTATCTAAAGTTGGTCTAACTAAAACTCTATTTAAAACATAGCAAGGTATTAATGGCTTCCGCCCAAAAATATTTAGGTAAACCATACTCATTCAACATTGACCTAGCAAATTCTTGTAAAGTATGATTTTTTTCTTTCAACAACACCATTTTGTTGAGGAGTTCTTGGAGATGAAAAATTATGAGAAAAACAATTTTCTTCACAAAAAGCTTTAAAAGCATCCTTATCAAATTCTCCTCATAGATCAATCCTAATTTTAGAAATAAAAAGTTCTTTTTCATTTTGAACTCTTTTAACAAAACTAATAAAAATTTTCAAAACATCATTCTTATATTTTATCATCAAAATCCAAGTAAATTTGAAAAAATCATCAAGTATCACAATGCATAATAATTTCCTCCAAAGCTAGCAATTCTAGAAGGGCCAAATAAGTCCATGTGCAATAGCTGTAGGGGTCTTGTAGTAGATATCACATTTTTAGATTTGAAAGAAGACTTAGTTTTCTTTCCCATTTGACAAGCATCAAACTTTATCTTTTTCAAATTTAAATTTAGGAAGACCTTGATAACTTGTAGAAATACAAGTTATTTATACTGTTTTATTTAGATATTGAGGCAAAAAGAGAGGAAAGTTGCATCGTTAGTATACAAATTGGCTAAGAAATACAAAAATTATGAAAAGTCATAAATACACCTACTAACACCATTGCGGTGGCGAATAGAATGTTTCAGTTTCTGTTTTATAGGAAATGGATCACCGCATGCGTTCATAGCTCGAAGACAAAATAAGCAACGCATCTACGTCACATTGCACCCATCAATCAAGAACAAAGAGATGATCAACGCAATGACGGCGCATGCGACAATCGATCCTGAGCTTTAGCGATCAATGCAATCCCAACCGCATGCGGTAATAAAAAACAACACCGCATGCGGCGATCGATCGAAGATGTGAAGAGCAATGCATCCGCGGACGATTCTGACAAGTGTATAGCTTTTAGTTGTGCATTTCTAATGGATTGATTGCGTAACAGAAGGAATTTTCTATTCTGCCATTTCAAGAATGACCATAATTAGACAGTGAGGACCACAAATTCAAAGAGCCAAGGTCTTGCCTATAAATAGCTTCCTCAAATTTACTGAAAGATATACAGATACACCTAGTTATAAAGATATACGGATATTGAGAGAGAGGCTGGTCTGAAGTGACTACAGAGTAAATCCGGGTGAGTCTCCGAGTAGAGAATTCTTCCAATTCCCAAAGCTGAAGCTCTGTGCAAAGGTCAATTCTACCGAGAAAGCAAGCCTGAGAGGGAAGCTTTCCTCTCCACCACTTCCATACGCCGACAATCGCAAATCTCCGATCGGGATCTGTGTCAAGACGTTGACACCTTTTCCGTATTTGTTTCTATTCTCTATTTCATCTTCTGTATTCATCTTCTTTAATCCTTCATTCACAGACATGTATCAAACACTTAATTTTATAATTAAATGTTATCATCGTCACCATTATCATCTTTATGTCTCTTTCCATACTTTTATCATCCATTTTCTTCATGATGTGTTTTTAATCCTCGGGGTAAAAAGCAAGAATTAAGTGAGTGAGTTAATTTTTGTTAAGGAATTAATTAAGTTTAGCTAAAGCATGCTCAACGACATCCTCACCTGTGAGAGCAGAAGTGAAGATGTTATTCTGCCTATCGAGAGAAGGTTGAAAGAATGCTTTAACTAAAGTGAGAAGTATTTTCAGAGATGGAAACAACCTTGCATTCGTCACGTTCATCTCTGTTTCACCATAGACATATGGGAACGTGACTGATCACTGAGAAGTGTACGCCAAGGGAAAGCGGAACCTTAATTTCATCCTTAACATGATTGACAAACTTGTGATGTTTTTACTCTTAACTCTTTCTCTTTCTGTTCATTCATAAGACTTGCCATCGCATACATCGATTCTTTGTATAACTTCACAGTCAGTCCCCGTCCCCAGTATCCTGTATCATGTATCTTGTATCATGTTTCATGTATCATAATAGCTTAGGACTTTACTTTATCAACACATTTTTACTTTCGTCACAATTTATATTTTTGTACAAACCAACATTCTTTATTCATTATTAAAATCGGTCGCATATATCACATAAGTATCGCATTAACGACAACAATCCCCATGTTCGACCTCGGATCACTCTGAGAAACTTGCGTTGGAATTATACTTGGTTTCAGCACAAGGAAACTTGTGACACGCACTACTTCATCACATACTACGAGCATATCATTATCAACGCATACTCTTAGAACGTAGTATCGCATAAATTATCTTCATCGCAAAGCACTTGAGTGCATTTGACACATCATTCATTCTTACATCAGTAGTGTGCATAAGCGATGTAACAACATAGCATAACATTAATCTTTATCATTACAAGTTTATGGCACCATTGCTGGGGATTGGTAACGGTTAGTGTTGAAAACTTTTGTGGTATGTTGCAGGACAGATCTCTGTTGTACTGTTTGTTTATTGCGAAAAGTAGGCTGATGGTTTATGAGTACTGAAACCGATCCAGAATTCGAAGCTGACCCAGAGATCGAGCGTACTTTTCGCGCGAGGGCACGCCAGAACAAAGTTAGGCAAAGAAGAGTCAATATGGCAAACAACAACGAGAGGCCCGAAGGAGATCAAGGGGTGAATCGGCCAGCGTAAGATTCTATCTTTCTTGCTGCTGAACGTAATATCCCCATGAGAAACTATGCGACGCCCAATCTTTATGAATTCTTGTCCAAAATTTCACAACCAATGGTTGAGGAGAATGCACACTTTGAAATAAAGCCAGTCATGCTCCAGATGATACAAATCTTGGGGTAATTTGGAGGTCTACAAGGTGAAGACCCGCACGCCCATTTGACTAGTTTTTGTGGAGATGTGCAACACTCTCTCCATCCCTGGCGTCACCCCTGAAGGAATTAGACTTTACCTCTTCCCATACACACTGAGGGATGAGGCAAAGAGGTGGGCTCATTCGTTGGAGCCAAATGAAATCAATGCATGGATCAGTTGGTCGAAAGGTTCATGAAAAAATTCTTCCCTCCAGTAGTCATTGCAAGGAGACGAAAGAACGTGCTGAATTTCGAGCAAATGGATAATGAGACTTTAAGCACCGCTTGGGTACGTTTAAGAAGGTTAGTGAAAAATTGTCCACATATCGGGATTCCCGATTGCGTTCTGATGGAAACATTTTATAACGGCCTGAATCGATCAACGCAAGCCGTTGTTGATGCCTCTGCAGCGGGAGGATTTATGGATAAGACCTACACAGAAGCCAAGGTCATCCTTAATCGCATTTCACGAAACATGGATGACTGGGTGGATGATGGGTATGGGGGAAAAGGCCCCGAGAGAAGAAGAAATGACAACGCCATTGTACCAGCGGATACAATGACAACTTTGGCCGCACAAATGGCCGTGGTGATCTCTCTTCTTCAAACGATGGCACTTACTCAAGGTGCTCTCTCTCAAAGTTCGGCACAAGTGGTCGCAATAAGTTGCATCCAATGCGGAGGAGGCCATGTTGCTGAAATGTGTCCACCGAACCCGCAACAAGTGTTTGCTATCCAAAACAACCCGAACAGCAACACTTACAATCCAGGTTGGCGGAATCACCCTAACTTCGGTTGGGGAGGAAATCAAAACCAAGGGGGCCAGAGTAACCATCAGAACAACAATTCTGGGAATCGAAGAAATCCTCTACCTTTTCACCAGAATCAGAATCAGAGTCATTAAAGGAAACCGCATAACCAACCATCCTCATCAAACACCTCTGTGAATTTGTCATCATTGAAGTCCCTACTGAAACAGTATATTGAGAAAAACGATGTTGTCATGCAATCACAAGCGTCTTCAATAAGGAACTTGAAGACCCAAGTCAAGCAGTTGGCAGCCGAGCTTCACAACAGAACACCGGGAACGATGCCAAGTAACTCAGAAGCCCCGGGATCTCATTGGAAGGAACATGTCCTTGACGACATTGCGCATGCAAGTTTGACCGCCTGTAGGGGTGTGGATTGCGGTAATCATGAGCAAATTGTCTTTCAATTCGCATTTCTAAAATCTATGTTTAATTGCTTTCTTTATTGTTCTCTGCATTACGTTATTTATTACTTTCTTAAATTAGCTTTTATTGCTTTATGAATTTACTTTTCATTTAATTCAATTGTGTTATTTCCTTGTCTTGTTCAATTTTCTTACTTGTCTGCATTAGTCGCGTTGTTCTTAAATTTTCGTAAATGATGGATGTAAGAGAAAACGAATACCGCAAAGTCTTAGCGACTTGCGTTGTTGATAAAAAAAAAAATAATTAAAAAGTTGTTATGCATTGCGATAATGGGTGCATCTTGCGATGACAAGATACACTTTGCGTCCATCTTTCACAAACACATTGCACTGAGGGGTGTGTTGCACGCGTATGTATTTTGCGTCCGTCCTTAGCGAAAACGCACTATGTCGAGGTAGTGTTACACCAGTAGAAATACCGTGCGCCCGTCCTCCAGAAATGCGTTGAGTTAAGGGGTGTTGCACTGATACATGCGTTGTTGCCCGTCCTCTACAAATATGCATTTGCGTTAATGGAGGCATTGCGTTAATTTTAACCTTGCACCCATCCGAATAAAACACAAAAGACAAATTCTTCTTGCAAAGAGAGTAGTCCAATCATTTAGGCTTCCAAGGAAATGATGATTTAGCAGATGAAAGGACATCTTTCTCTGCTAATTCATAAAGGTGAGGAGCATAGCAGCAGGCTTTTTGAGTACCTCGAGGCCTGCCACACAGAATTTGCATTGGGCCCATCAAGGCCCAACCTATAAATTCCTTCCCCCTTCGTCTGAAAAAGTCTATTTGAATCTTTTGCGAAAACGAAAATCCTAGCAACTTCTTTGCATACCCAGACCTTCAAACTTTCTTCCTAAGCCCTAAGAACTTTCCCAACTCTTTCACTCACCATAGCCATAGCCGATCAATCTTCCCATTCATCTTCATTACCTCCATCACCTTCACCAGCCTAAATCACTGCAAGAGAGGTGACATTCCTTGCAGCAAGTCGCCGCCTTGTCGCCCAACCGAAACCCATCCCAAGAATCGCCTAAAAACCTCGGCAAAAGCCTGTGTAGCCAGACCACTCCAAATCCGAGAGGGGTAGAGCACGGAGAGTGCCCCACTCCCAACACTATCATCCGAAGGTGAGAAAAAGAGAAGAGACGACAGAGAAGCATTTGGGAGCATCTTGAGTAATATGGAGAAAGAGGGAGGGCTACCCGAAGCTGGAGTTATTAATCAGCCCTTGCCTTCGAAGGAAGAGATGGAAGAAGCTTCGAGAAGGAGCACTCTGGCCATTTCAGATCCTAAAAAACTGTTCACACAGAATTTTATGAGGGACCCATCAGGGTTGCTTTGAAGGAAGTGGCAGCGGAGAAGCAGCCTGAAACGGCTGAAGAGAAGAAGAAAAAGAAGAACAAGGAGATGAGGGCAGAAGAAGATGAAGAAGCCCAGCCAGGAAGGAAAAGAAAGAAAGAAAATCGAGTGAGAAGAAGGAACACATGCGAGAAGAGAAACGCCTGAAGAATAAGGAAGAAAAGAGAAAGAGGGATGAAAGCCCAGAGGTCGATAGTGAATCAACCACCGCAAGGGTGGATGAGGGGGTGTCATCGCAACAAAGAGAATCAATGCAACCTGAAGAGGCATCAATGAAAATAAGAACGATTGCGACTGAAGACCCAGAGGATCTCACCCCTCTTATGTGGCGTCGCAAGGAAAATGCGCCGCAAGGGTCAACAAGTGACCCACAATTTTTGCAAAGTGTAATAGAAGAGAAGGAAAGGAGAATAAGAGAGGAAGAAGAAAAACAAGAGAAGATGTTACGTATGCAACAAATCATCGCAGAAGGGAATCTAAGAAGAAAACTATACGATGAAGAATTGTACTGTAACAACGCAATTTTAGCAGAAGAAAAGAGAATAAGGCTCGAGGAAGAACAACGCATATTGCTGGCCTCGGAGCAATTTGGAAGAGAAATGAGAGAAGAAAAAGAGGAAGAAAAGAAGAAGAAGGAAGAGAAGGAGAAAAGGCACATGGAAAATGTGCAGCGCATTCGAAAGAAGAAAAGTAAAGAAATTTTGGAGTGGGAAAGGGAAGAACAGCGCAAGGATTGGGAACGGAGACAAAGACAAAGATCCCGCCTTGCGTTGGCAAAAGATAAGGGCAAAGCGAAAGTTGAAAGCAGTGAACCTAAGGTGGCCAAAGGACGCCCATCAAAGAAGAAGAAGAATGACGAGATGATGATGGAAATGGGGTTCTTTCCTGCGTCAATGCCACTACCGGATTTAATTATAAGTGTTGTGTTGGAACATGGGTGGGAAACATTCTGCCAATGACCATCCATCGTAATCCCAACGGTAGTGAGAGCTTTCTACAATGGACGACTTCATGGCACCAAAAATGCGATGATCATGAAAGGGGAGACAGTGCCTTTCAGCGCAAGGGACTCAATGAGTTATATCAGATGAAGGACATCCCAGATGCGCCAGGTAACAAAATTATTGATGATCCCACAGAAGAACAAATGGAGGATGCATTGAAAATATTAACGCAACCGGGCACTCAGTGGTCGGTATCCTTAAAAGGCATTAAAACCCTTGCATCCAATAAATTGCTTCCGGAAGCACGGCTTTAGGTGTATTTGGTGAAAAGGCGACTCATCCCTACATCTCATGACAAAACAGTTTCGAGGGATCGAGTAATGGCCGCATATTGCATAGCACGCGACATTCCAATCGACGTGGGCCAATTAATTGTAAAGAAAATTCGAGACTTTGTAGGGCATGTAAGAGGCCAGTATTTCTTTCCTTGGACAGTTTCGAGCTTATGCCTCTCAATGGGTGTAGATATTGAAGAGGAACCAATGCCGAAAATCTATGGTCCCATCAACACAAAGATCTTGAGAATGCTTCTCAAAGACTCCCCTCATTGCCCCGAGCTTCCACTTAAAAGGCCCATTATCGATTTGAATGTGCCGCAGCAACCAAAGCCTAAGAAACAACGCAAAGTTGACAAAGGCAAGGGAAAAGTCCAAGAGCCACCACCGCAAGATCAAATACCCTTGGACCACTTACCTTTGATTATTCGTCCTCAAAGCCCACCAGTTAAACCCCTTTCCCCACTCCCTAAACAATTTACAAATCTCCTCCTTGCTCTTAATTCACCCAACGCATTTCCAGTAACATCTCCATCCCTCCCATCTCCACTGCATTTTTCTCCTCCATTGCCGCATGTTAACGACCCACACAATTTGGGTGAAGGCACTTCTGCCCAACCCCAAACTGTTGATGGTGAAACATTGCAGGTGCATCCCTCCACCTCAACCCTAGCTACTGAACTAGTAGAGATGCATTCTCTTCTCTCTCATCAACACAAATTCTTCTACCAACAAATAACGGAGTTACAAGAGAGCCAAGTAGAGTTGCAATACAGTGTTGCGATGACACGATAGGTGCTGATCAACATTCAACACAATATTTACACGATCCACCTGAACAAGATAAGTGGCAGAGCGCAACCATGAGTACTTTAACTTTTTGACAGCCTATCTACATGGTCTTATGGTGCCTCCGCATTTACAGCAACATCTGCATTTTGACGAAGCTCCTGGAGTTCCTCCACAAAATCCTCCTCCTGAGCCCCCGCCGCAACTCTAAATTTGGGGGTGTGCCACCTTCTTAATAATTCTACAATTTTTCGTTGCAGTCATTCTTTTATTTCATTCATCATTTTTATGTATAGAAGCTATTCCTTGATTCTTCGTACATGCTCAAATTTTGTATTGCGATATTTGTAATTCTTTGTATACTTAGTTAATTTTAATACACCTGAGTAACTATTCTTTCCGTATGCGTTAGCCTCAATCCTTATCATCCTTTGTCAATTATTGCGATGTTCTTTGTATTATATTTTGCGTTATTCATTACGTTGCCATGATGAGTAATATGCATACCTTTAGCAGCATTTCTCACACTTTGCACTTTCTGACTAACACTTAGATAATTCATAGCAATAGCACTGCTTTACCTTTTATACTTCAAGACTCTGCTCAAACCTTCTTTTCAAAATCTTTACTAAGTGTTTTGTCTATTTTGTACAAAACAACGCAATGAGGACCTTGCACATCTCTAAATTTGGGAGTGGGGAAGGTCTGAGCAGATGCGATCAAGCGGATGCGGTTATCCTTAGGAAAATGCGTTCATTATCAAAAAAAAAAAAATTATTTTCATATCAACTCCAATGTCAGCGCAAGGGAAAATCCCAACCTGATAAGAGTTAAGTCATGAAAGGAACCTGCTCGTGGTTGGATGTTCGCATGACACCCGTGGGAGAAAACCAAAACGAAGGTGGGTTTCCAAGATCGATGCAATATGAAAAAAAAAAAAAGAGAGAGAAAAAATAAGAATATAAGAGAACTCCTCTTACCAGCAAAAGTAAAGCTTAGCTGAAAATCAAGAGTTGAAGTTGAGATTGGCACACAACCATAGTTGGATGCTCGCATGACACACGTGGGAGTTAGCCAAAATGAAGAGTGTAACCATGATCAATAGTCTCTAATAAAATGATGCAAACCAGACCACCGCATAAAGACACACCTAGTTATTTTTGCAAGAAGAGGTAAACATTCTTCTCAAAACAAGAAGGGAATTTTTTAGTAGAGGTTTATTGTATAAAAGAATAAAGTAGAGCATGTTAATGAATTATTAAAGGATAGAAGAAAATTGCGTTGTTAAGTAATGTTGTATAGGGGGAGCATTTGGAGCAACCAATCGATGCAAAATGAGGATAGAAATTGAGCGAAAATTGCCTTAGTCGAAGATATGCTTGAGGACAAGCATATATCTAAATTTGGGGGTGTGATAACTTATAGGAGTACAAGTTATTTATACTGTTTTATTTAGATACTGTGGCAAAAAGAGAGAAAAGTTGCGTCGTTAGTATACAAATTGGCTAAGAAATACAAAAATTGTGAAAAGTCATAAATACACCCACTAACACCATTGCGATGGTGAATAGAATGTTTCAGTTTCTGTTTTGCAGGAAATAGGTCACTGCATGCGTTCATGGCTCGAAGACAAAATAAACAACGCATCTACGTCGCATTGCACCCATCAATCAAGAACGAATAGATGATCAACGCAATGACGGTGCATGCGGCAATCGATCTTGAGCTTTAGCGATTAACGCAATCCCAACCTCATGCGGTAATAAAAAAAAACACTGCATACGACGATCGATCGAAGATGTTAAGAGCAATGCATTCGCGGATGATTCTGACAAGTGTATAGCTTTTAGTTATGCATTTCTGACGGATTGATTGTGTAACAGAAGTAATTTTCCATTCCGCCATTTCAAGAACGACCATAATTAGATAGTGGGGACCATAAATTCAAAGAGCCAAGGTCTTGCCTATAAATAGCTTCCTCAAATTTGCTGAAAGATATACAGATACACCTAGTTACAGAGATATACGAATATTGAGAAAGTGACTGGTCTGAAGCGACTACAGAGTAAATCCGGGTGAGTCTCCGAGCAGAGAATTCTTCCAATTCTCGAAGCTGAAGCTCTGTGCAAAGGTCAATTCTACCGGGAAAGCAAGCCTGAGAGGGAAGCTTTCCTCTCCACCACTTCCATACGCCGGCAAGCACAAATCTCTAATTGGGATCTGTGTCAAGACGTTGACACCCTTTTCGTATTTGTTTCTATTCTCTATTTCATCTTCTTTAATCCTTTATTCACAGACATGTATCAAATGCTTAATTTTAGAATTAAATATTATCATCGTCACCATTATCATCTTTCTGTCTATTTCCATACTTTTATCATCAATTTTCTCCATGATGTGTTCTTAATCCTCGGGGTAAAAAGCAAGAATTAAGTGAGTGAGTTAATTTATGTTAAGGAATTAATTAAGTTTAGCTAAAGCATGCTCGACGGCATCTTCACCTGTGAGAGCAGAAGTGAAGATGTTATTCAACCTATCGAGAGAAGGTTGGAAGAATGCATTAAATAAAGCGAGAAGTATTTCCAAAGATGGAAACAACCTTGCGTTCGTCACGTTCATCTCTGTTTCCCCATAGACTGTTTCCCCATAGACATATGGGAACGCGGCCGATCAGTGAGAGGTGTACGCCAAGGGAAAGCAGAATCTTAGTTGCATTCTTAACATGATTGACAAACTTGCGATGTTTTTACTCTTAACTCTTTCTCTTTCTGTTCATTCATAAGACTTGCCATCACATACATCGATTCTTTGTACAACTTCATAGTCAGTCCTCGACCCCAGTATCCTGTATCATGTATCTTGTATCATGTATCATGTATCATAGTAGCTTAGTACTTTACTTTATCAACGCATTTTTACTTTAATCGCAATTTATATTTCTGTACAAACCAACATTCTTTATTCATTATTAAAATTGGTCGCATGTATCACATAAGTATCGCATTAACGAAAACAATCCTCGTGTTTGACCTCGGATCACACTGAGAAATTTTCGTTGGAATTATACTTGGTTTCAGCACAAGGAAACTTGTGACACGCACTACTTCATCGCATACTACGAGCATATCACTATCAATGCATACTCTTAGAACGTAGTATCGCATAAATTATCTTCATCGCAAAGCACTTGAGCGCATTTAGCATATCATTCATTCATACATCAGTAGTGTGCATAAGCGATGCAACAACATAGCATAACATTAATCTTTATCATTACAGACCTAACCAAAGAGTTTTTGGAAATATTTGAAATTAAGTGCATGCTAGCATGTCCTAGTCTTCTATACCATAACCAAGAATCATTATGCAATATGGAAAGACATTTGTCAATAATAGGACAATCATTCAAATAAAGGGTATACACATTTTCATCCCTATTTCCAACAAACATGACTTTTCTATCACAAGCATTAATGATGCAATTCTTTTTATCAAATACAATTTTAAATTCTTTATCACATAATTGACTAATGCTAAGTAAATCATGCTTTAAGCCATCAACTAAAAGCATATTTTCAATTAAAATAGAAGATTCATTACCTATGTTACTCTTGCCAATAATTTTACCTTTCTTGTTGTCACCAAAAATTAACATGTCTCTATCCTTTTTGGAGAAAGAAATAAACTTGGATCGGTATCCGGTCATGTGCCTTGAGCAACCACTATCCAAGTATCACTTATTATTCTTGGAGGCTTTCAAACAAACCTACAAACAAAAAATTCAAGTTTGATTATTTGGTACCCGCACTTGTTTGGGTCCAATTGTGTTAGCATTTACAAACTTAGGAATCAATTTCATTTTTGCATTAGAATTAAAAGCATTGGAACTATAAAAGTAAATAATCTTTATGTCCATAGTTGCCACAAGAAAAACAAACAACATTATGCAAAAATTTATCTCTAACAACAAATTTATGCTTGGTATTGATATGGAAGGAGAAATGAATGTCTATCCAAATTTGAAAGAGAAACAGGAGAGATCTTTCATAGTTATATAAACACAATTATTGAAGACAAGACAACTGTGTACACATTTCTCTAATTTAACTTAAGTATCGAAGTCTATGTGATAAGTACCATACCAGTGTACAACTTTAATTCTTTTTGTAAGTCTTCTCATCTTAGGTCATCTCATTCTGACTCCTTGTCGATTACCTCATTTCTGGCCGCTTCTTGTCGATCACCTCATCTTAGGTCACCTCATCCCTCAAATCAACAAATTATCAATGAACATTGTCTATATTTGCACATAAAAAAATGTAGGAGACAAGTAACCAAAAAAAAAAGTGACATGCAATATTACATTAAGGAAAAAAAAATGACTAAAACAACATACTAAAATATCCAACAATAGCCATAAATGGAAAGATTTGACATCAATATAGGGGCCCCATAATGTATTAATGGATATCTCTAATAGGTTTTTTCAGAAACCGGTAATATATTATTTTTTAAAAATCATAAAAAGTTTATTTACTAATTTAAATACATTTCTTAATTTATTATTTTTATAATTTTTTCAAAATTATCTACAACATCAACATTTTGTCGATATTTTTATTGGGATTTTTTTTTTAAAATGAAGGCATTGATATTTTCATCAAAATTAATATTTTAAACCTTAGATAGATGTAGCACCTAAATATTATCCTTAATTTAATAGAGATGAGAATTCAAATATTATATTAGGACGAAGGTATAATGACTTAACTAGTTAAGTAGGTTAGACTATTGTAAAAAAAACAATAAATTCAACATTATTGAACTAAAAAAATCATATTAAATTCATGATTAAAAGCATAGCTTATCTATTTAACACTTTATCACAAATTAAAATAAGAAAAAATATCAATTAAATTTTTTTGAATTTAAAAAGTAAATTAGATTCATAAACCAATCTGTAAAATTTAATCCAATTCTTCTCCTTCAACCTCAGCAGTCTCAGATTCCGATTCAAACGTCTCTCCTTCAACCTCTCTCTCTGAGGGGGAAAAAATGGCGAACCTGCAAAATCGTAGTAGAAACAATGAAGAACCTATTCATATTCTTCGAAGCATGGCCAGAATCTTCTCCTTCAGAGGCATCGCCTCGATTGCATTCTTCATCTTCGTCTCTTTGTCCTTCCTCTCTTTCAGTACCGACACTTCTGATCTCCCCGTTCCGGTAAGTACGATGCATTTCTTCTTCTTAGTCTCCGAGAAACGTAATGCTTGTGCTGTCTTTTTCTGTCACTGAACTTAGTAATTGAGCAGTTTGTTTTTTAGTGTTTTGGATCCGGCTTTGATTGATGTTTTAGTCTGAATCCGAATTGTACTTGAAATTGATTAGTTTTTATGAATGTGAATCTTTCTTAGTTCACTTCACTACTTTTGATTTTCAGATGTTTAAGATTTATTGTTTTGTTTGTTGGATTATGATTTAAGTTATGGAGTATGTTAGTTTCTGTTGTTGTTGTGTGAAATTAGGGTTCTGGTTCTGGTTCTGGTTCTGGCTCTGGCTTTGGCTCTTATCGGATTAGTTACGGGAGAAGATTCCCATTGGGTGTGAAATCGGATCCTCTTAAACAACGGTTGGACCAGATCCGGAAGCAAGCTGATGACCATCGCAATTTGCTTCACGCCTATGCTTCTTATGCTCTAAGGCTTAAGCTTGAGTATTCGAAGCTCGTTAGAGTTTTCGCGGATCTTTCTCAGAACTATACAGATCTCAATAATCAACCTGCTTACGGTAGTCTTTTTGAGCGTGAAACGCCTTCCTTAGATGAGGCTCTGCTTCGTCAATTTGAGAAGGAGGTGAAAGAGCGTATAAAAGTTACCAGACAAGTGATTTCGGAAGCGAAAGAGTCATTTGACAATCAACTTAAGATTCAGAAGCTGAAGGATACAATTTTTGCCGCGAATGAACTGTTGTCGAAAGCCAAGAAACAAGGAGCTTTCTCGAGTTTGATTGCTGCAAAGTCTCTTCCAAAAAGTTTGCATTGCATTGCAATGAGGTTGATGGAAGAGAGAATTGCAAATCCTGAGAAATATTCGGATGTAGGAAAGCCTGTACCACCTGAAATAGAGGATCCAACTCTATACCATTATGCGATATTCTCAGATAATGTAGTTGCTGCATCGGTGGTGGTTAATTCCGCTGTGAAGAATGCTGAACAACCATGGAAGCATGTTTTTCATGTTGTTACGGACAAGATGAATCTTGGGGCAATGCAAGTTATGTTCAAATTGAAGGACTATATCGGTGCTCACATTGAAGTCAAGGCAGTGGAGGATTACAAGTTCTTGAATTCTTCCTATGTTCCAGTTCTTCGCCAATTAGAGTCTGCAAATTTACAGAGGTTTTACTTTGAGAACAGCGTTGAAAATGCAACAAAGGACACGACGAATATGAAGTTCAGAAATCCCAAGTACCTATCGATTTTGAACCATCTGCGGTTTTACTTGCCTGAGATGTACCCAAAACTACACAGAATTTTGTTTTTGGATGATGACATTGTTGTGCAGAAGGACTTGACTGGCTTGTGGAAGATTGATATGGATGGAAAAGTAAACGGGGCAGTGGAAACATGTTTCGGCTCGTTCCATAGATATGCACAGTACATGAATTTCTCGCATCCGTTAATCAAACAGAAATTCGATCCCAAGGCATGTGCTTGGGCTTATGGAATGAACTTCTTTGACTTGGATGCTTGGAGAAGGGAAAACTGCACAGAAGATTATCACTATTGGCAGAATATGGTACGGCGAACGTTCATCTCATTCATAACAAATTCTTTTACAAATTGGGGACAGTCCCTTTTCAAATATCTGACTTAACTTACAATTATATCTTCACTAACACATTTTACTGTTTGATTGATTGTGTTGTGTGCAGAATGAGAATCGTACATTGTGGAAACTGGGGACACTGCCTCCTGGTCTAATCACGTTTTACTCGACGACGAAGCCACTGGACAAGACATGGCACGTGCTCGGACTCGGTTACAACCCCAGCATTAGTAAGGATGAGATTCAAAATGCTGCAGTTGTGCACTTCAATGGGAACATGAAACCATGGCTAGACATTGCCATCTCCCAGTTTAAGCCATATTGGACAAGGTATGTGGATTATGAGTTGGAGTTTGTTCAATCATGCAACCTTGGCCTTTAGAATATAGATGATGCCTCAAATCATCCATATAGTTAATAGTAATGTAGGATGAGGCTAAACTGGCTGCTTGTCCAAAGGAAAAGTAGCATTATTTTGATCCAAAATATATAGCTTTGCTTTTGTCTAGTATCTTTAAACATTATTTTGATTCTTTTCTACTTGTTTGCTAGGAATGTTTCAGTTTAAAGTAATTTATATACATACATATTAATTTTGTCTTCACCAGTGGCATTATAAATCTGCTTCATCAATTAATTTTAGCACTACCTGCCTTGAAAATTTAGTTAAATTTATTATTATTTTATAGAAGGTTTTAAAATAAAAGAATTATGTTGAAGAAATTTAATGTGTGAGATAAAAGTAGATAAGAATGATAATATCTATGGGTATGTATATAGTTCTATACGTGGAAGTTGTTTCATCCAACGTAAGCATAAGCTCAACTGACATAAACACTATCGGCTTTGATATCAGAGGTTAGATTTCTCCACTCTATGTATATAAAAAAAATGTTAATATGTTTAAAAGCTAGTTGTTTGATAATTAAATTATATTGGAAGTTTTTTTTAGTATAATAAAATGGTGTATGGGGATTTGACCGTTCGACCTTAGGAGAACAAATACATGTCAATTATTGTTGAGTGATGTTCGTGTTGATGTTAAATGTGTTCTAATTGAAAAGTAAGTTTCAATTTTTTATGACCAACAATCAATATTTTTTCCTTTGGAATTTAAACTTTCATCCTCAAAGACGAGAACATATCAATTATGCATTATATAAAAATAGTGGTAAACTAAAGATGGAACATTATATATATATTTCTTTTAAATGCAATATTTTATATATAAAGAAGTTAGAACAAGAGGTCAATTTTAAAAATTAAAAAAAAATATATGTTTCAACTTTATTTTAAATATTTTCGTAAGTACTAGATTAGGATTCTATTCAATATAGAAAAATGAATCAAAATATTTATAAGATATAGTAAAATCTTAGAATTTATCAATGATAGACATTGATAGGCTATTGGCAACGTTGATAGACACTAATATAAGTCTATCATTATAAAATTGTGTTATATTTTGTAAATATTTTCAACAGGTTTGCCATTTGAAATAATTTCTCTACTAGAATTATAAATTTCTTAATTTCAAAAAAAGAAAAAGACATGACTATAATTTATTTAGATTAAATTGGAAATTTGGCAATATCTAATTACTCTTCGAGTTCAATCTATTATTAAAAGGAAAATATCAAATTTTATCGTGAATTAAACCACGTCAATCAAATTATATATTAAACTTTCAATTTCATCGAAGAGTACACACTTTTGCAAAGTGTTGCAATTTTATCCTATAATAGACTTTCGAAAATAGTTTGATTATTTGTATAGTTTCGTTAATTTTAGTTTAATTTTCAATTCTAGATTAATTAGTATTTGATTAATATTTTAGAATTAATTATTTAATTGTCTTGTTTACTTATACATTATAAATAGTCTTAAAAGTTGTAATAGGGAGTTTTTTTTTTTTAATTATTTTAAATAAAACTTAATTTTTTTTTACAAAGATTTCTGTTGAATTAGAGATGGATTTTTTTGATTTGGATATGAAGTTGACCTACGACTAGAGATGTCCACAGGATGGGATGGGGATAGGGAAGCCCGCCCCATCCCCATCCTCGCCCCTTGTTCCATTCCACGTCCCCACAAATTTCTCCATAAGAATGGGGTGGGGATTCTTCAAGGGGATTTCACGGGGGTCGGATTTCCTATGGGGAAAATTTTTCCGCAATTATTTTTTCTAACAATTTTTTTTATTTCAATTAAATATATATTTTTAACAATTATTTAAATATATCCAATACAACTTTCATTTAAATAAAATATTATCAATTTTGGTAATAAAAACAATAATACACATTCAATTTAAAAAGATATAATTAAAATGCTAAATTCTCATAATTTGTAAAAATTAAAATTCAACAATTAGAACATCCTATCTTAAATATTATGACATCTCAGGAATTAAAGCAAGTTTTAAACTTAAATAACTAAAACCTCCATAATTATCCTAACAAACAAAGTCTACCATATTAATTTATATATATATAAATTTATCATTTATATACAAAAGTCGGGATGGGACGGGGTCGAGGTCGGGAATATATTCCCTGTCCCCGGCCCCGAATTGCAAACGGGAAAAAAAAATTCTCACTCCCTCCCCCCATTTCTTTTATATTCGGGGATTTCACTTTGTCTAGTCTTCTTCTAAAACAAGTTGGTTACTCTAAAAGCTAAAGGTGAGTCTTTCGAGGTGATAAAGAAAGTCAAGAAAGATAAAAATTTTCCAAACTTCTAAAATAAACTTGAAATAAGACATTCAATTTTTCATGAGATTGATAAGAATTTCTTTTTTTCAAAAAAATGAGGTCAAAATTTTGTTTGAAAATTTTTGTATCTAAGGTTTTGAAAATATACACTTAAATGAGTGCATTATAAACTTTTCATTGATTAGGAAGAAATTATTGGGTAAAAGAAATATACTGAATCAATATTGAAATGAATTGATTTTGTTTTTATGTATGTTCATACAAACAAACATTCATGCATTTGAAGCAAAAATGAAAAACTCAGTCGTAAATTTTTATTGATCAAATTCTCAAAATTTTCAGATTGGGTCAAAATTTTAGAGAAGTGAAAATGATAACAAAATCACTAAACCATACCAAAACCACAAAGCATATATATCAAAGCATCAAAGCTACATAATCTTAAAGTATCAAAATATATCAAAATGGTCAAAATATCAAAACATAAAATCACAAACACCAGAACCACAAATCATATATATCAAAATCACAAATCCAAGCTCAGATTGCTCCAGAGTTATCTAAAAAATTTCAGCATCATTGTAAGACCTAGATATTAAACTAAAATCAAAGGCAAATTTTAATCAAACTAAAAGCTAAGATTGTCCTCAATATCGTAAATACAGGAAAGCACATGGACAAAAAAGAACGAGGGAAACAGAAAACTCTCTTGGTTTTTGGATGGGTGCTTGATCTTTCAAGCAAAATGTTAAGCTTTTTTTAATGATTATTTATTGCCTGGAATAAGAGATTTCAAAGTTCTTTTAGTTCTTTAT
This sequence comes from Benincasa hispida, assembly GCF_027475165.1. Lineage (NCBI taxonomy): Eukaryota > Viridiplantae > Streptophyta > Magnoliopsida > Cucurbitales > Cucurbitaceae > Benincasa > Benincasa hispida. The sequence goes on along the minus strand of NC_143480.1, from coordinate 62,283,415 downwards.
TATTGGAAGATGCTAAAATTAATGAGAAATAAGAAATAAGAAAATTTGAAAGAAAGAAAGAGAAAATTTTGACACATGCCTCTCTCTAGGAAAGACATTTTAATCATCGGTTGCTCAACTTTGAGTGATTATGGGCTAAGTGTAAGAGGGTTCGGTCAAAACAAAACTCAAGTGAGCTAAGCTAACACTCTTCCTTGGATCTTTTTTAGCTTGAGCCTCTTCGCCTTTTCTTCATTTCTTCTTCTTCTTAAGGAATACAAACGTTCTCAGTCTTCATTGGGCCTTTTTTTTCTAGTCTTTTGAAACATTTACATAAGAAATTGTTCTTTGGAGGAGTTGGGTGACCCTTGGACTCAATCCCTTTAACCTGTATATTATCAAAAGAGCAAAGATTATAAAATTTTTGTTTGTTTTTGTTTTGAAGAATTTGAAGAATTTTCTTTTATGCAAAAATTATTCGAAGATTTCAAACTAAATCTTTGGAAGATTTTTCTTTATTGCAAACATCAATAGAAGAATTAGAACCAAACTTTATACAAGAATCATCTTTGTTGCAAAAATTTAAAGAAGCATGAGAAAAATTGTTCGAAGCAATTTCAAAGTCATAGTCGATAGAAGGACAAACCATCAATTTCATTATGAATAGACATCACAACATATTAAGCGACGTCTAATAGTCCAATTAGTTAATCAAGAATTGAATTCCAACCCTATATTAGTCAAAAACACTTTCTTGACCGTAATTATCATGTTTTTATCCTAATTCGCATTAAATTTTAGGATTCCTTCATTGTGACGTTCTTTAAGTTGGAAAGTCTATACTTAAAGGCCAATTTATTGGAAGATTCTAAACTAGATTACTCGTGCAAAAATTCAGAAAAAGTCTTCATTCAATACAAAAAAAAAATCTAATTTTTGTAACTTAATCCACTGTTATGCAAAGTAGCATATTAGAACTTGCTAGCAAGAAATTAAGAATTCTGAATTGTGAATTCATCACAATTAATTTCAATTAAAAATTCATACAAGAATCAACCAAGAATTATGAAATTCATAAGAAAGATTACAAAATTCTCAAGAACTAAACCTAATTGACAATTTTCCAAGAGTTAGGGCTTACCTAATCTTGCATGATGTTGATTTCTTCAATCAATCCAAATAAATTACAAATGTACAATCAAAGAATACATAAATATGTGAAGGAATGTGAAATTTGGGCATAGTTTCTTCAAGTACTCTAAATTTTCTCTCAAAATTAGTCTCTTCCTCGTGCAAAATTTGAAAATTAGCTTTTATATCTAGATCACAGCATTGTAATACTGAGGATAGCATTGCAACTCCGACAAGAGCATTGGGGCAAGGCTACAATAGTGGTGTGACGCTGCAATGTTTACCCCAATGGTCGAGGTCTGGATTGATAAGAGCATTGCAACGCTCGACATAAAGTCGTGATGCTGTGACCTAAATATAAAAGCTAAATTTTAATTTTTGCACAAAGAATAGACCAATTTAAGAAAAATTTCTGCCCAAATTTCACCGTTCTTTCACATATTTCTGTATTCTTTGATTCTATACTTGTAATTTCTTTGGATTGATTGAAGAAATCAACATCATGCAAGACTAGGTAAGTTCTAACTCTTAGAAATTTGTCAATTAGGTTTAGTTCTTGAGAATTTTGTAATCTTTCTTATGAACTTCACAATTCGTGGTTGATTCTTGTATGAATTTTCGATAGAAATTAATTGTGATGAATTCACGACTCAGAACTCTTAATTTATTGTTAGCAAGTTCTACTAGGCTACTTTTTATAATAGTAGATTTTGTTGCAAAAATTAGATTTTCTTGTATTGAATGAAGACTTTTTTTGAGTTCTTGTATGAGTAATCTAGTTTAGAATCTTCCAATAAATCGGTCTTTAAGCATAGGCTTTCCATCTTAAAGAACTTCACAACAAAAAAACCCTAGAATTTAATACAAGTTAAGATAAAAACATGATCATTGTTATCAAGGAAGTGTTTTTTTTTTACTAGTTTAAAGTTAATTGGAATACAATTCTTGATTAACTAATTGGGCTATTAGGCATTGCTTAATAGATTGCGGGATTGTGTAAATTTCATAATATTTTTTAATTCGATGATAGAACTATACCTATTGACTATATTTCCCAAGAATCTTTCCATAGAGAATTTAAAACTATATTTTTTGCTCAATTTTTGTGTCTCAAGATAATAAAAATCTTCATTTTCTTCTCTTTTAATTTCTTTTACAAACCAGTGCTCCCCACCCCACCCCACCCCACCCCTCCAAGGAATTCATTATTTGATTTAATTATTCAATCGGTTCCAGCTTATTTGTTTAGGCCAAGGGTTTATTGACGATGTAAATACCGACTTAACACCAACTTAGAGAGCGATTACTTAGGCTCCCCTAAGTATGAGACTCCTTCTCAATGAAGCTTGTATTCCCCTAATTGTGAGATCCCCTCACCTTTAACATACTAAGGCTCCCCCTAAATATAAGAATATTAGTAAATGATCACCTAGGCTCCCCTTAATTGTGAGACTTCTTTTCACAATGAACTTGTATGTTTCCTCCTTCAAATAAAAACTGCTTCACTTAGAAAAACTTAAGCTCCTCCTAAGTTTGAGAATCTCTTTTCAAATTGTTGAAGAATAAATCAACACAATCTAGACTTAATCTCAAAATCTACAACAATATAATCTTCTTCGATGAAATATTGACACATTTGTGGTTTGAGAGAAAATGCAAAGCCAATTGGCTTCAAACTTACTGATATTTCAATCCATTCTCTATCACCATTTATTATCAACCAACATTGTACTAAATTCAATGTTACTGATATTATCCATGGGACATGAAGATCACTTTCAACTCTTTAGTTTAAGTCAAACACTACCACTTTCTCCATTTCTCTCTCACTTTTAGTCAAACAATCTGGTTGATCGCTTTTAATTTTATTCAATTTATTTCGTGGGTCTGGAGCGAGCATTCTTGGAAGAATATCATTCATCATACCCATAAATGAATATTGTAAGTGTTAACAGAGTCTATAAGTCTTTGCAAGCATTCGTTGTGTGTGGTAGAAGATTGCTCACCATTGTATAAATGATCACCTACCATGGTATCAATGATCCTTTATTATTGTATATGTGATCGTTTACCGTACTATCAATGGTCGCTTATCATGGTATCATCAATCACATCCCATGTAATTATCGATCGCTCACCATGGTCTATGCGATCTTTTACCATTTTGTCAGCGATCGTGCACCACGAATATTTTAATTTTATAATTTTAAAATGTAAACATGATAGAAAACATAATCAAATTGAATGGGTTGAATGAGTTGAATGGGTAGTGGTTCGAAAGAGTTTGGGTCGAGATTCTCATGTATTTGCTACATTTATCAACTGATTTGCTGAATCACATCCCACGAATATGCATGAGTAGCTAAATTAGTTGAATGGGTTGAGAAGCATTTAGCTAGCACAACTAAGGAATCTTCATTCTATGCGATTATCTTGTATTATGTATGCTTCATTCGTCCATTAGAGATACTCGGGAGGATAGTCTAAGGACAGGATCTAGGCTTGGGAAGGTTAGGTTAGAATCTAGGCTCGGAAGAGTCAGATTATAACGCATAATCAAGAGATAAGAGCTTAGGAATAAGCACTATTTATTATCAACGCATCGCATGCATCCTAGAGATAGGATATGATTGTATGCGGTCACCTTGCTTTTATGAATTTTGCATCATCGCATAGGACAAGAGTAGAGAGTTAGGGATAAGCTCTATAGACACTTTTTCATTCAACACATGCATCCTAGACTTAGGAGCATCGCATTTGCATTGGAAAATGACTTGTTGTGCATGGTTGTAGCATGATCGCATAGTCTGATGCATTCCCAAATAACGCTAGCTAAAGATCTTCTCAACCCGTTCATCGCATACTCAGTATATCTATCACACAACTGACTTTTCTCAAATCCACCGCATTTGTTTATTTTCTCATTAACGCAATCAACAACAAACCGACAATTTATTTATTTGGTTACCGCAAAGTTTTCATAAAAATTACCAACGCAAGCTGTTTTCACAAGTCCCTGAGTTTGACCCTGGACTTACCAGGAAACTCAGTGGAATTTACACTTGGATTCTGTTGAGGAAACTTGAGTGCTCAACGCAATTTCATCAATGCATATCATTCACATTTTCACTTCATAAAATCAAGCATCAAGTTTTTGACACCGTTGCCGAGGACTTCAGCAAAATAGTTTGCTAACGGTAATTTTTCTGATTTCTTTGCAGACTCTTAATCTCTGGCAAATTACGACCCGAAGATTGGAAGGATGTTTAGACGAAGATTGAGAGACCGCCAACAGCAACCACAGTCAAATAAAGAAGAGATGGCGGAGCAGCCTGGAAATGGAGCACTAAATGATAACAATGTGATGGCGAATCCAATCCTATTTACAAACGATCGCAATAGACCCATTAGAGACTATGCATCGCCAAACCTTTATGATTTCTCTCTAGGAATCATGAGGCCTGCCCTATATGGAAGCAGATTCGAAATGAAACTGGTGATGCTGCAGATGATCCAGGCTACAGGACAATTCGGAGGCCGGTGTGGTGAGAACCCGCATGCCCACCTTCGAAACTTTATTGAAATCTGCAATACTTTTATGTTTCGCGAACATCTCTGCCGAAGAAGTTCGACTAACTTTGTTCCCATTTTTTCTCTATAATCAGGCTAGGAAATGGGCGTATTCTCTTTAGCCGGGAGAGATCACTTCATGGGAACAGATCGTGGAGAAGTTTATGAAGAAATACTTTCCACCTACTGAGAATGCCAGATGAAGAAAATTAATTACAAATTTTGAACAAGACATGGACGAATCGCTCAGTGATCCCTGGGCGAGGTTTAAGAGGTTGGTCAGGAATTGTCCACATAATGGTTTGCCAGATTGCCTTCAGATGAAGATTTTTTATCATGGTTTGAATCCTGCTTCGCAGATCGCTACCAATGCGGCAGCCGCTGGTGTCTGCTTGATAAAACATATGACTCGACGAAGAATATCTTGGATCGCATCTTTAAGAACCATGAAGATTGGAGAGAGAGTGACCAGAGATTGAGAATCAAAGGCAATGATGCAAGTAATGGTGCTATTGCTTAACTACAAAATCAGATGACCGCAATGATGAACTTAATTCAGGGAATTGCGATCAGTAGCCCAACACCACAAAACGGGCAAATCAACGTAATCAGTCAAAACACTGTAAGGTGTGCGACTTGCAGTGATGGGCATGCGATGGAAGATTGCCCGCAAAATCCATAATCCATTTACTTTGTGAAAAATAATTTCTTTTCGAATACCTACAACCCTGGGTATAGAAACCACCCCAATTTTGATTGGAAGAATCAGCAATAGAATTTCTAACCTGTGGCGCAAAAAGAAGGGCCACTAGGATTCTTCCCACGCAACAACAGGGGGACAACCAATCAAGCAAGTAGCTCACAACCACCACAATCCTCTTCATTGGAAAGCCTATTGAAGCAATATGTAGAGAAAAACGAAACTGTGCTTCAAAGTCAGGCTATGTCCATCTGTAATCTAGAATTACAGATGGGCCAGATTGCGAGTGAGTTGAAGAGTAGACCGCAAGGGGCTCTGTCGAGTTCAATAGAACTCCCATGCAACCAGGGGGGATTAGGTAAAGAGCAATGTCAGGTTATGACATTGCGAAGTGAGAAGACTGTGGAGGGAGAAAAGAAGAAGCTTAGTCGGACAGCTCCAATTGCGGCTGAACCTGAGATTGCGGTGGTGCGAGAAGAAGAAAAAGAGAAAGAAGCAGTAGAACCAGAGGTTGCGTCGACCTCAAAGCCAACTGAGACAGGAACCGTGAAAGTTCAGTTACCCCCTTTCCCGCAGAGACTAAGGAAGAAAAAAAAACGAAGAGGTACAGTACCAACACTTCCTATCTATTTTAAAGAAATTACACATTAATATTCCTTTCAGTGAAGCGATTGAAGAAATGCCTGCCTACGCAAAGTTTCTGAAGGATATGGTAACTTAGAAGAAAGAAGCTGGTAAGTTTTCCATGGTGGTGCTAACTCAAAGTTCAAAGTCAATAATTCCACCGAATATGAGTGATCCTGGGAGCTTTACTATACCATGCTCCATAGGAGAACTGTACATCGGGCAAGCCTTGTGTGACCTGGGAGCCAGCATAAATTTGATGCCTCTATCAATCTTTAGACAACTGAATGTGGGAAAACTTGTGCCCACAACGGTGACTCTCCAACTGGCCGATAGATCTCTGGTGCATCCAGAGGGAAAGGTGAAGGATGTGCTGATAACCATTGAAAAATTTATCCTACCAGCCGACTTCATCATTTTGGACTACAGGCCGACAAAGATGTGCCCATCATTCTGGGGCAACCTTTTCTATCAACAGATCGTGCTCAGATTGATGTGCATAAAAGGGAGATCACTTTGAGCATCAGCAGACAAAAGCTCAAGTTTAACATAATTCGTGCCATGAATTTTTCGGATAAAGAAGACCTGCATGATTTAGATGATGACCAGAATTAGGTTGAAGAAGAAAAGTTTGATGAAGAGATCGTAAAGGATGCCAGTGCATCCATTGTTAACTGTAATGCGATCATGACAAAAACAAGCAAGGAAGAGGAGATGATCGCAAACTTAGAAGAAGAGCCAACAGAAAAATAAGAAAGAAAAACAACATAACCTTCCCTAGTAGAACCATCAACACTGGAATTAAAGACCCTACCAACCCATTTGAAGTACGCATTTTTGGGGTAGAATGAGAAGTTGCCTGTTATTATTTCCTCTAAGCTCAACAAAGATCAGGAGAATGCATTGATGAGCATTCTAAGGAAGCATGTGTGAGTAATTAGCTGGAAGCTCGCCGACATTAGAGGAATTAGCCCTGCATACTATATGCACCGCATTCGTCTTGAAGAGGACCACAAAGCAACGATTGAACATCAACACAGACTCAACCCTGTGATGAAAGAGGTTGTCAAAAAGGAGATCATTAAATGGTTAGATGCGGGCATTATCTATCCTATAGCAGATAGCACGTGGGTCAGCCTCGTGCAGTATGTGCCGAAAAAGAGCGGCATGACGGTAGTCCTGAATGAAAACAACGAATTAATACCGCAAAGGACCATCACTAGATGGCGCATTTGCATGGACTATTGCAAGCTGAATGCGACCACAAAGAAAGATAATTTCCCTCTGCCATTCATTGATCAAATGCTAGACTGTCTAGCTGGAAATGATTTTTACTGCTTTCTGGATGGTTATGTCGAGTACAACCAAATTATGATAGCTTAAGAAGACCAAGACAAGACCACATTCACCTACCCACCTTCGTTTTTCGTCGCATGTCGTTTGGCCTCTGAAATGTGCCAAGCACGTTCCAAAGGTGCATGATGGCCATCTTTTCAGATTATCTCGAGGACTCTGTGGAAATATTTATGGATGACTTCTCTATTTATGGGAACACTTATGAAGTTTGTCTAGCCAACTTGGAAAAGATACTGAAAAGATGCGAAGAGACAAATCTGGTATTTAATTAGAACAAATGTCATTTCATGGTGAAGGAGGGCATAGTGTTGGGACACAAGGTTTCCCGGGATGGGTTGAAGGTGGACAAAGAAAAAATCGAAGCAATTGAAAAAGTTCCACCACCAACAAGCATGAAGGTTGTGCGAAGCTTCTTGGGGCACGCTGGATTCTACAGACGCTTCGTCAAATATTTTTTTAGAATAGCACGACCATTGAGTGCGTTGTTAGAGGCTAACAGAAAATTTGAGTTTGACAACAACTGCCTCAACGCATTTCGAGTTATGAAGAATGCGTTGATTACCGCACCCATACTAATTGCACCAGACTGGACACTTCCTTTTGAAATCATGTGCAATGCAAGCGGGTATGCGATGGGAGCAGCTTTAGCACAAAAGAGAAAAACAATCCTGCACCTCATCGCATACGCGAGTAAAACATTAAATCCTGCTCAGACAAATTATACCACCACAGAGAAAGAGCTTTTGGCGGTAATTTTTGTGTAGGATAAATTTCGAGCATATCTGTTGGGAACAAGGGTACTCATCCATACTGCTCACTTGGCGATCAAATACTTAATGACAAAGAAGGACGCAAAGCCAAAGTTTATCAGATGGGTTCTTCTCCTTCAAGAATTTGATATAGAAATAATTGATCGAAAGGGGACAGAAAACCAAGTTGCGAATCACTTGTCTAGATTGGAAAATCCTGAGGTTGACCACAATGAGTCTGAGTGAGTGCAGTGTTCCCGGATGAGCAACTGTTCCATATTGAAGAATTGCCCTGGTATGCGGACATAGTCAATTATCTGGTTTGAGCAATTTCCTGAAGACTGCACCTACCACCAACAGAAGAAGCTCAAACATGAATGCAAACATTATTATTGGGATGAGCCGAATCTGTATAAAAGAGAGGCAGACCAGATTTTTCGATTATGCGTACCAAATGCTACTCAACAACGCATATTATCGCAATGTCACAACTCACCATATGGAAGGCACATTGGAGGGCAGCGCATCGTAACCAAAGTTTTACAGAGTGGATTCTTTTGGCCTACATTGTTCAAGGATGCAGTTGACTATGCAATGAAGTGTGATCGGTGCCAATGCACAGGTAACATTTCATGGAAACATGCAATGCCAATGAACACCATCTTGGAGCTTGAATTGTTCGACGTATGGGGAATTGATTTCATGGGACCATTCCCTCCTTCGAATGGTAAACATTATATTTTATTAACTGTCGATTATGTATCCAAGTGGGTAGAGATAATAGCAAGCACCACAAGTGCGGCGGTAGTCTCCCAGTTCCTAAAGAAATATATTTTCACTCGATTTGGCACTCCCCGTGCCATCATAAATGATGAAGAGTCCCACTTTGTCAACCATAATATCAAGAAGCTGTTGCGCAAATACAACTATCTCCACAAAGTGGCCACCGCATACCATCCGCAGACAAATGGTCAGGCTAAAGTGTCCAATCGAGAAATTGAGTTGATACTTAAGAAGGTAGTAAGGCCTTCACGAATGGATTGGGCAAAAAAGCTTGACGATGCATTATAGGCATACTGAACTGCATTTAAAACACCAATAGGTATGTCCCCATATACGTTGGTATTTGGTAAGGCTTATCACTTACCTTTGGAGCTGGAATATAAGGCACTATAGGCGGTAAAGAAGCTAAACTTTGATTTGAAGAAAGCAGAAGAAGCATGAAAAATCAACTGGTCAAGCTAGAAGAATGGAGGATTAACGCATATGAAAACGCGAAGATTTACAAAGAGCGCACCAAGCGCTGGCACGACATACGCATATGCGGTAAAAACCTCCAAGTCGGGCAAAAGGTCTTACTCTTCAACTCACATCTACGGCTCTTTCCGGGAAAATTAAAATCACGCTGGTCTGGATCCTTCATCATTAAAGAAATATTCCAACATGGTGTAGTGGAGCTGATCACTGAGGATGGAAGCCGTACATTTAAGGTTAATGGACAACGAGTTAAGGCATATTGCGGAGGTGATTTCCAGCCAGAAAATGCCTTCGTAAAGCTAAAAAACCCAGAATACCCTTTGTTTTGTTCTTGAACTCTCATTCCTTCGTCACTTTAACCATCATTTATCTATTTGCATTTTATTCATTACTACTGTTATTCTCTAAAAAAAAATGTTGTTTTGTTTAAAATCATTTTTCCCTCTCACTGTTTGTTTACAATGATTAAGGCACAGGATTGCGAAGATGTTACATGAAGTAACAAATTATCTCACTCCATCACCGCAATCCAAAGAAGAAAGATCGCTGCAAAGATGGATGCGTCAATTAACAATGCGGGCGACAACACAAATTTGGGGATGTATTCTTCCTTATCTCTATTTCAAATTTTGCACTATCACATCGCATGTTAGTTTTAAAAGTCTTATCATCACATCCTCTTTTATTACGGCAATCGTTTGACATGGATAACTTTATTAGGTTACAATATGCTCTCTCTTTGCCAATTATGATTTCAATGATAAAAAACATACTTCTATTTCTTTCATATATACTAAAGTCAACTTAACTTTAAGATAGTCACCTCATGAAATATTTCTAGAAGTTAGGGGTTTGCTAGTTTTCTTTCAAACTCTCTTTACAAAGCTTTCCAAGAACATCGCATGACTTATTCCAATCTTTTGGCAATAAGGACATTGCCGCATTTTAAATTTGGGGGTGTGGTATTTTATTTTCAACCTTGCTATTTTGGAAAAAAAAAAGAGAGAGAAAAATTTTGAGAATAACAACTCCACTGTCAACGCAATGGGAAACCCATGTTGATAAGAGTTAAGTTGTGAAAGGCACTTACCCATAGTTGGATGTCTGCACGACACACGTAGGGGCAAACCAAAACGAAAGTAGGTCACCAAGATCAACGCATAAATAAATGATCGCAACTCCACTGCCAAGTTGACATGAGTTTAGTCTAAGGAAAAGTGTATTGCTCGTAGTTGGATGTCCGCATGCACACGTGGGGGCAAGCCAAAATGAAGGCAAGGCACTTGGATCAGCACAAGGTCAGAAAAAAATAATAATGTCAAGAAACATGCAAGGATAAAATCATTTGACACCCCGGTGGAAAATTTTCTTTTTGAAATAAATCATGCGATGTTCCGGAATTTAGTAAAGTCCTTTTGAAGGGTAAGCTTGCAGTCCCTAGGTCTTAGAAATATTTTAAGAAGAGACTTGAATAAGACTTAAGAAAATTTTGGTATATAGGATTTGAACGAAGTATTCTTGAGAAATCTAGGAAAAGAACATTGTGGTTGACTTGCTAAAGGAATCTTTAGCTTATGCTTGAGGACAAGCATTATTTAAATTTGGGGGTGTGATAACGGGCATAAATGCACGTTATCATAGTGTTGAGTTCTTAAACAATGTTGGCTTGCGTTGATAAAATATGTTAAATTGCGTCCATTAGGCATCAATTTCATAATATTGCGGTCGCATGCGTTTATCGCATTAGAACAGTTGATTTTTGTATTTTTATGCAGAATATGCGTTGACGTAGGCGAAAATTATGATCATAAGGAAATCATCGGTCGAGTGCAACTTCACCGCAAGGCTTTGCAATGATTGTGCTCGCAAATATTCGCCCGAGAAGAATCGCCACAACTTGGTCAGCGCATCTGGGTGAAAGGCTAATTAATCGCGATGGGACAGAAAGCTGATGATAGTCGAATCTGAATTAAATTGACAACTGCTAACGATACAAGTACATGCAGCTTTTCAGTGACAAATATTCAGCGCATCAATCAAGAATTAAAGTCGTCCCATCTGTACAATCATGAGAGAGAAGCCGCCGTTCACCTTGGATGTTTTATAAATATCAGAGGCATCCTTCAGAAAAGGGGTTCACCATTCCACTAGTTCAGAAGTCTGTTCATAGTTTAGCCTCATTCTTAGATTTTCTTTCGTTTTAAGGTGGACGCGAAAAGGAGGTTGTGCCGACAGATCGTTCCAGTAAGCTTGGGAGAGCGCCGGAAGCTTCAAGGACAGAAAGAGAGTCGATGCCTAGTGGGAACATCTTAGGAATCGAATAGAGATTACAATGTAAAAGCCTCGGTCAGCAAGGAATTGCTATCGAGCTCTCTACCTTTAACTTCCATTGTTATTTTGTACTCCACTCATTTATCGAAATGGAATCTACTTCTCTATATTTGTTCACTCTCTGTTATTTACGCATGAGTAGCTAAATCAGTTGAACGTGTTGAGAAGAATTTAGCTAGCACAACTAGGGAGTCTTCATTCTATGCGATTATCTTGTATTATGTATGCTTCATTCATTCATTAGAGATACTCGGGAGGGTAGTCTAAGGACAGGATCTAAGCTTGGGAAGGTCAGGTTAGAATCTAGGCTTAGGAGAGTCAAATTAGAATGCATAACCAAGAGATAATAGTTTAGGAATAAGCACTATTTATTATCAACGCATCGCATGCATCCTAGAGATAGGATATGACTGTATGCAGTCACCTTGCTTTTATGCATTTTGCATCATCGCATAGGACAAGAGTAGAGAGTTAGGGATAAGCTCTATGGATACTTTTATATTCAACACATGCGTCCTAGACTTAGGAGCATCACATTTGCATTGGAAAATGACTTGCTATGCATGGTTGTAGCATGATTGCATAGTCTGATGCATTCCCAAGTAACGCTAGCTAAAGATCTTCTCAACCCGTTCATCGCATACTCAGTGTATTTATCACACAACTGACTTTTCTCAAATTTGCCGCATTTGTTTATTTTCTCATTAACGCAATCAACAACAAACCAACAATTTATTTATTTGGTTACCGCAAAGTTTTCATAAAAATTACCAACGCAAACTGTTTTCACAAGTCCCTGAGTTCGACCCTGGACTTACCAGGAAACTCAGTGGAATTTACACTTGGATTCCACTGAGGAAACTTGAGTGCTCAATGCAATTTCATCAACGCATATCATTCACATTTCCACTTCATAAAATCAAGCATCATGTAGCACTGGAGACTATCATCTAGCACGATCGCTTAACGCGTAGGACCATCATATAGCATCTGATCGTGTAGGACCATCGTATAGCATCTGACCAAGCTACACGATCATGTAGTGTCTTCAGTGCCGGACAATGCTACACGATCGCTTAACGCCATCGTTTAGCGCCTCTTCTTGATCGTTTAGCGCGTGCATAAAGGTAGACGATCGTGTAGTGATATCGCATAACACCTATTCACATCGTTTAATTATCGCATAAAGCTACACGATCGTGTAGTGCCATCGTATAGTACTTCAATGCATCATTTAGATCCCACGCAAAGCTTCACGATCGTGTAGCGCTATCGCATAGCGCCTCTACACATCGTTTAGCTCCCGTAGGTACACGATCGTCTAACGCACGACACATCAACGCCCAGCACCTATAGCTACACGATCGTCTAGCTCATCTTCACATCGTTTGGTGTCCATAGCTAGACGATCGTCTAGCATTTTAACCTTAACGATGATATTTAAGCAGAGGCTGAAAAACTGGATTCTGCAACTCGACCTTCTTCACTTGTTTCTTCAATTACATCTTAATTTCAACTCTAATGACTCCAAATAAATTACAGAATCTTGAGAACACACATAAACTCATCAAACAAGAGCCAATTACAAATTTAATCAAGAAATCAAAGAGAAAATAAATGTCAAAACTCAGAAAACTATGTCAGTGCATCAAGTTCATATAACTCATGAAAAATACCCACCACACTCATATGCTCTTCACTTATTTCTCCAATTACATCTTAATTTCAACTCTAATGACTCCAAATAAATTATAGACTCTTGAGAACACATATAAGCTCATCAAACAAGAGCCAATTACAAATCTAATCAAGAAATCAAAGAGAAAATAAATGCCAAAACTCATAAAACCATGTCAGTGCATCAAATTCATATAACTCATGAAAAACACCCACCACACCAAAATTAAATCAAATTGAATGCTTAAATGATACTCTGATACCAATTGATGGATTGTATCAACAAGCATTGGAAGAAACGTGGATCAATAAGCACTCTAATTCATTAATTTTGGCAGAAGCTAAAGCATGCTCTTACAGAAACAAGTGGGTTTCAAGTCATACAGAAACAAGTGGGTTTCAAGTCATACCTCAATAGCAAATTTGTCCAAATCTTGTTGTAGACCATCTCAAGATCTTCCTCACTCTCATCTTGAAGCTCTAGATTGAGTTGTGAGACTCAAAATAAGCTTGAATGAAGGAAACTTGGAGAAGAACTCACAGCAGCAACCCACTTGAAGAACACCTTCTTCACCACGAATTTTTCAGCAAAAATTCTATCGATTGCATGCCTCAATTCCATTCCAATCTTCTCAATATATTGCAGACTATCATGCAAAGAAGATAGTTGCATGAGATGTAGCTCATGCTTGGAGTAGTTGAAGCCTAAAGTTGGTGGATTTTGTGTGAGCCTATGAAGATGTAATGGAAAAAACCGAAAATCCATTTTTGTGTTTTTCCAACTTTTTCAATTTTTCTAATTGATTTCAAAAAACAAATTGTTTTCTAAAATTGAAAATTATTATTAATTTTACAAAATTAATTTCATAAATTAATTTTTCTAATAAAATTAATAAATAATTATTTAAATAATTTAAATAATTCTAATTAATTTAATATCAAATATTAAATTAATTTTATACAAATCCACCTTTATATATTTAAATCATATTATTAATTTTTCAATTTCGTTTAATTCTTAAAATTAAACATGTAATTATATCTCATATAATTACTAACTTCTTTAATTCTAATTTGAACATTTCAAATTAACTTATCACGCTACTCTATAGCTAATCTATTTACGAGCTAGTAGAGGGACCTTGTAGACCTACAGATCATGGGCTCCAACGATCTGAGATTAATTGGCTAAACTCATTATACCAAAAATTAACCCCCATACGTTAACTAATGGGTCACTCCACTAAAGCCCATAGTTGAACTCCCCTGACTGTAGATATATTATGTCCACTCGATATAACCATGATTAGTAAGTTAACCCTTCACAGTTTGTTCGTAATAATGGTTGGGTCAAATGTTTGTTTTACCCCCGAGATTACCTCTTGTTAAGTCCTACTGATCCTCTAATGAACAATTGATTTGTGATCCAATCAACAAACTGAGTCCCTCTTGAACCAATGAGAGGATGGGGCCCCTTGTTCAAGACCTAGAATCAGCACTTATGGGAACAACCTCTCACTATCCTTAACAATGGGTAGGAGTGTATTCCTTCTTGCACCCTATGTCCCCAGCTATCTATCCGGTCTTACCTCTGAAATGGGGGTTTATTGAGCCGACGTTGTTGAGTCAACCCTCACCTATGCAAATCTAAGGATAATCCCGAATAAACAGGAGTTCATAGTTAGCTCAGGATTAAGGTCAAGTTACCTAGGTCATCGCTTTGAAATAGTCAGTCTTAAATATTAAACAACATTATAAAGTAAGAGTGACTGATTTCGTGGTCCGATCTTGTACAAACCCTTTTGCACAGGACGTCTCCACTTCTCATGACAAAACATGTATGAATTAGGATCACTTCGTTTGTAGCACTTTACAACTCTTTGTAACAACTACAGAGTAGGTCGCATCCAATAGTGTTACTAGAATAAGGCACCTAATCTTATTCATATACTATATATCATTTTGACTATTTACTCGAACCTGATCCATTTTTATGTCTCCACATAAAGTTCAAGTACTAATGTTAGTCAAGGGTCTTTTAGGTTTATTTGGATTTCTCATAAGCAATACATATATTCCATAACAACTTATTGAATTTTCAAAATAAGTTTTATTGTTTACAAACCACGAGCTTTAGAACATAAAATTCAACAAAAAGTACCTACAAAATAAAAATTGGTTACAAGCTCAGTCATGGAGTTCGCTCTCTTTAAGACGTTTCGCGGCTCTTCCCCTTGTGCAAACAGTTCAACTATGCCATGGCGTCTCTAGGATAAAACAACCAGAAAAATAAATCTGATTAGATCAGAGTTACACCGAAACCGATCGAAAAGCACACACTTCAAAAAGTTGGAATTGCTCAGTAAACGTAAAATCAGAGAAAATAGTGGAGGAAAATCTTTCGCCGGTAAGCAGAGAGGAGAGGAGAAGAATGTTGTTATATCTAGGATGAGAAAAATAAAAATTTATTATTATTATTTTAATAAAAATAATTTCATACGTACTCAGGATAAAACAATATAGAAAAATAAATCTGACGTGATCCACTGCACTGGAACCGATCGAAAAAATCATAGAAGGAAATCTCCACATACATGCTCGCCTCACCTCGCCACAATGGATGGACAACAGCGCTGGTGCGCCCGTGTCGGGTGTTCACCAAACCCACCTTTGTCTATCTCCTCGCCCCCTCTAAAACATGAGTACCTCTTGGGGCCCAAACCTATAACTAAAAGTAGGGGTTTATAAAAAAGACTCCAAGTTACAAAACTAGCAATGTGGGATTCTCAAACAACTTGGTTTTTCATTTATTTAAAGTTTTTTCACCAATAATCCCCCACTTGAAAAACTTTTAGGAGTACAAGAAAACGTTTTTTTTTTTAATCAAGCAATATCAGTCTGTACAATATTGTGCATAAGCAAATGTGTCTTACGACTTGAACCTTTACATAGTGTAGATGATTCAAAATATACTAGAGTAACTTTTGGTTTTGAACTCTATCTCTAACAACATCTCACACACAACATCATTAGGGTGTAGTTCAAAAGCCCGTGCTTTAAGCCCTAACATGTGTATCTTGGTTTAGTGAACGCTCTAGAGAGTTTGCCTAAGACTCCATAGAAAACAGCCCCCATTTGCACATTCACATAGGTGAGTCTATCAAAAGTACTCCTGCAGCTAGGTACCCCACTTGACATTAATTATTACCCATTGAACTTGTTTCTTGGGATCTCCAGTCTACAAGTTGGGTTTCCCTCACAGTGATTCATCTTTCTAAAGCTATAAGTCCCATCCTTTCTGAAGTTTTGAAAACCTTCTCTCTGGCCAGTCCTTTCGTCAAATGATCTATCAAGTTTTCGCCAGTTCGTATGTAATCCACTCTAACTACACCAGTAGTGGGGAATTCTCTAATGGTATTGTGCTTATGACGTATTTGTCTTTTCTTTTCGTTATAATAACGGTTCTGAACTTTTGTGATTGCTACAATACTAACGCAATAGATGATTATGGTTGGTACCGGTTTTTTCCATAAGGGAATCTCTGATAGCAGACTTCTAAGCCAGCCTACTTCTTCACTAGTTGTTGCTAGTGCTATCATTTCTGACTCCATCGTAGATTGGGCTAAGATAGTCTGTTTCTTGAACTTCCAAAAGGCAACTCTGCCTGCTGTATTGAAAATATAGCCACTTGTAGTCTTTGAATCGTCTGAGAGAGAGTTTCAGTCAGCATTGATGAATCCTTCCAGGACAGTGGGAAACTTATGATAATGTAATCCTAGATTTTGGGTTTTTTCAAATACCCCATAACCCTTTTTATAACATTCCAATGCTTTATATTAGGTCTACTTTTAAACCTACAAAGTAATCCTACAACATAAGCTATATCCGGCCTAGTGCAGTCAACAACGTATCTAAGACTGCCTATGATGCTCACATACTCAGGTTGATTAACATTGTCACTAGTGATCTTGAACAACTTAACACTAGGGTCATAAAAAGTACATGTTGGTTTACATTCAAAGTAATTATATTTCATTAGAACCTTCTCTATATAATGAGATTGATTTAAAGAAATTTCCTTTTCAGACCTAGCTACTTTTATGTCTAAGATTACATAAAAGTTTGCACTCAACAAGGATTTAACATCATTTATAACGTATAGGTTTGATCCAAAAATTAACAAATCATACACATACAAACATATGATAGTGCAAAGATTGTTTTCAAATTTGTAGTAGATGCATTTGTCACTTCATTAGAACCTAAGTCTTTCACATCAAAGTTTGCACTCAACAAGGATTTAACATCATTTATAACGTATAGGTTTGATCCAAAAATTAACAAATCATACACATACAAACATATGATAGTGCAAAGATTGTTTTCAAATTTGTAGTAGATGCATTTGTCACTTCCATTGATTTTGAAACCTTTAGACAGGATTAGGTTATCAAATTTTTCATGTCATTGCTTAGGAGCTTGTTTCAAGCCATAGAAAGGTTTATCTAACTTGCAAACCTTGGTCTCTTAACCATGGACTACGAAGCCTTCAGGTTGTTCCATGTAAATCTCTTCTTCAAGTTCATCGATCAGGAATGCAGCCTTTACATCCATCTAATGAATTAAAAATTTGTTTAGGGCAGCAAGAGAAAACAACACACGGATTAAGGTGATCCTAGTCACAAGGGGGAAGGTGTCAAAGAAATCTATATTCTCTCTTTGTCTGAAACCCTTAGCTACAAGTCTGGCTTTAACTTGTCAACTGTTTCATCAGGTTTGAGTTTCTTCCTTAGGATCCATTTACAACCTATTGCTTTGCAACCAGGGGGCAAGTCTACCAAATGCCAAGTCCTATTTAACACAAGAGGGTCCATTTCATCATTTATATCTTATTTCCATAAGTTGGCATCTACAGAGGATAGGGATTCTTTTAGGTCTTTAGGATCTTCTTCTATGTTATAGGTATGAAAGTCATTCCCAAAATCCTTAACAATTCTAGTTCTTTTACTTCTCCTAAGCTTTGGGTCAGCTTCTTCATTAAAAGTTGGGCTTTTAATAGGTGGTAGATTACAAGAACTCGAGCCCCACTATTCCTAAATTTAAAAGGAAATCTATCCTCAAAGAAGTCAATATCATTTGACTCAATAGTTTACTAGGTCATAGAACCTTTAGGCTTTACTATGCACGACATAACCTATAAAAACACACTCATAGTTTCTACTAGCAAGTTTTCTTCTTTTAGGGTCTGGTATTCTTACAAAGGTTGGACATCTCCAAGTCGGGGAGGGGGGAGGGGGGAGGGGCATCCCCAATCCCGTGGGGGAAATTCACTCCCATCCCCGTTGGAGAAACAGGGGCCTCGCAGGGATTCCCCTATTAATTCCCCACGGGGATTCAATCCCAAAATTCTAACATTAATTTTAAATTAAATTTGAACAAACACAAAGACTTCAAGCATTCAACCATATTCAACCCCAAAATTCAAGAATTAGAATTATTGAGATATTTTTCAAACATATTCAAACCCAAAATTCAAAGCATTTAAACATACATAAAGACTCAAAGCATTTAAATATATATTCTTTACGTGAAATTATTAAAAGTATTAACTAATTTTGATAAAAATTAACTTCGAGTGATTAAATTTACAATGAAAAAAAAAATCAAACAAGAGAACGAAAGGAAATTTTTATCGTGCGCAAACCTCAGCTTGAACGGAAACAGATCTCGGACGGCAGCGGCTTGAACGAACAATATTGAACGCAACAGGAAGTACTTGAATGCAGTATTCTTCAGAGCTCGATCAGAATGGCAGTTGGCAGGACTTCGGCAGCAGGCTTGAAGTTGAATGGCAGTTGGCAGTAGGCTTGAACGCAGAATGGCAACACGCAGTCACAATAGTCTTTTTCACTCTTCAGAGTGGCAGCATATAGGGTTGAACGCAGAGGCAGAAGGCTTGAAGTTGAACGGCACTAGCAGCAGGCTTGAATTGTATGACTGTGGTGTGATTTTTCAGTTTAGGGTTTTTTTAATCTTTAGGTTTGGACTTGGCTTGTTGGGCTTAGAGTTAGAGTTTGAATATTTAACTTTAGACTCCAATACTATATTATAAATAAATATATATATTATATTATATATTATAAATATATATTTAAAAAAGTATAAATATATCAAACCAAGTTTGGGGATTAATTAGGGTCGAAGTCTGGGCGGGGATATCGTCCTCGTCCCCGAACGGGGCCCCAAAATTTTTTTCCAATTTGATCCCACCCCACAGTCAAACCGAGGAATCCCCAACCCGAATGGGTCATAGCCCCGTGGGGACCCGCCCCTGCAGGTTTTTTTGCCAACCCTACCTCCAAGTTCTAAGGTATGACAAGTTAGGTTTCTTATTCTTAAGAATTTCGTAAGGTGAAGTTGTGTTCTTAGATTTTGGTATTCTATTTAGAACACAACACACAGTAAGGATAATTTCACCTTACCAATAAAACGCAACTCTTGAATTAAGCAAAATAACAACTACTAATTCAGATAGAGTTCTATTTTTTCTTTCTGCTTTTTCGTTCATTTCAGGAAAATAGGGTACAGTCTTTTCATGTATTATTCCATGTGAATTATAGAATTTGTTAAAACTATTTGAGTCGTACTCGGTTCCCCTATCACTACGAAGTCTCTTAATCTTTCGGTTAAATTGGTTTTCTACTTCAGTTATAAAAAGTTTAAAGGCATCAGAAGTATCACTTTTATTTTTCAGCAAATATATGAACGTGAAATTTGAACAGTCATTAATAGTGATAATGTATCTTTTACTATTCCTAGTCAAGACACCATCAAATTCACATAAGTCAGAATGAATTAAATCTAGAGGCTCAAATTCCCTAAGTACATATTTATGGGAAGTCTTAGTTATTTCAGCCTGACTACAATATTCGCATTTATCAAATTCATTCATAAATAACTTAGGAATCATTTCTAACCTAATCATGTTACTAATTAATCTTTTATTAACATGACAAAGTCTAGCATGCCAAACACTAAATGAACACAACATATAAATAGAAGATTTCATTTTATTTAAGTCTAGGTTAATTTGAACATGCTCCTAGTTACATAACTCTTCCCTACAAATACATTATTCTTAGTGGGGGTATATAAATATGTCCCTATTGTCTGAGTAAAGACGGTCTTGTTGAGAAGATAGCCTGAGACCAAATTCTTTCTTATCTCCGAAGTATGCAGGACATCTTTCAAAGTGAGAGTCTTCCTAGAGGTAAACTTCAGATCCACCTCACCGATTTCAGCAACCTTTGTTGAGCAGTGATCCCCCGACAGTATGTTTTTATCCTTAGCTTCGGTATAAGATTTAAAGAGACTTAGGTCATGACAGACATGGCGCATAGCGCCAGTGTCTATCCACCACCCATTAGAGTCACCAATCACATTTACTTTTGTAATCATGGCTACTAAGGGCTCCTTTGTCAGGTTCGCCTGCTCAGCAGGACGTTGTCTGTTCCTACAGTTCCTGACAATATGCCTAAGTTTATTATAGTTGAAGCAAAGGAACTGTACTGTTTCTCTGGAGGGGGGTTCTGTTTCTTCTAGTTGTTATGGTTGTTCTGGATCCATGATTTTAATCTTTCCTCTTGGTTCCTTTTTGCTTTTGGTCAAGTTTCACAATAACTGAGGTGGGCTTTCTCAATACAATGTTTACCTCCTCCTTCTGGTCCTGCTTTCGAGTTTTCTCCTCAATCCTCAAGCAGGTGGTCAGACTCTCTAAGGAGAACTCCTTAGTCTTATGCCTTAAGGTATTCTTAAAGTCCTTCCACAATGGAGACAATTTGTCAATAATGACAACAATTTAAAATTGCTCATTCAGAGACATACCTTCGCTTATATTTTCATAGATTATCTTCTGCAATTCATGGGATTGGACCTCCACAAACACTTCATCCGTCATTTGGAACTTCAAGTAACGACTGACGACATACTTTTTCGAGCCGGCCTCCTCGGAATCATATTTTTTTCTGCAGGGTATCTCATACTTCTTTTGTTGTCTTCATTATACTGTAATAATCATACAAATCGTCAGCAAACCGTTTAAAATAAAATTTTTGGATAGAAAATCTTTTTCTTCCCAATCAATTGCATCTCTGATCTGTTGTTCAATCGAATCTTCCATTGGAACAGTTGACTTCTCTGTGGTGCAAACATCAACAACCTTCCGATGGTGAGGAAAAATAGCACCTTCTACTTCCAGCATTTGAAGTTCGGTCCTTCAAATCGAAACGGACGGTTAAGGTCGGAGGACATAATGTCATTCCGAGAAAGGGCCACCACAACAGCGACAAATGGACAACCATCTTAAAATTGTTGGAACAACTACCTCCATTGAATAGAAAACAGTTCTGAACAAACAGTGTCTGACGTCAAAAAATAACTTGCAAAACAAAAACTTATTGTTGGTTGAGTCAGGGAGCTCGCTCTCTTTAAGACGTTTCGCGACTCTGCCCTTTGTGCAAACAGTTCAACTATGGCCACGTGTCCCCAGGATAAAACAGCCCAGAAAATTAAATCTGATTCGATCAAAGCTACACCAAAACTGATGGAAAACTCACACGCTTCAAAAAATTGGAATGGCTCGAGAAACGTAAAATTAGAGGAAAAAGGGCAGCAAAAGAAAACAACACATGAATTAAGGTGATCCTAGTCACAGGGGAGATTGTGTAAAAAAAAATTATGTTTTCTCTTTGTCTGAAACCCTTAGCTACAAGTTTGACTTTGAACTTGTCAACTATTCCATTAGGTTTGAGTTTCTTCCTTAGGACTACTTTGCAACCAGGGGGTAAGTCTACCAAATGCCAAGTCCTATTTAACTCAAGAGGGTCCATTTCATCATTTATAGCTTCTTGCCATAAGTTGGCATCTATAGAGGACATGACTTCTTTTAGGTCTTTAGGATCTTCTTCTATATTATAGGTCTAGAAGTCATTCCCAAATCCCTTGACAGTTCTAGTTCTTTTACTTCTCTTAAGCTTTGGGTTAGCTTCTTCGTTAGAAGTTAGGCTTCTAATAGGTGGTAGACTACTAGAACTCGAGCCCCACTATTTCTAGATTTAAAAGGAAATTTATCCTCAAAGAAGTCAACATCATTTAACTCAATAGTCACTTAGTTTACTAGATCATAGAACATTTAGGATTTACTATGTACGCCATAACCTATAAAGACACACTCATAAGCTCTACTAGCAAGTTTTCTTCTTTCAAGGTCTGGTATTCCTACAAAGGTTGAATACCTCCAAGTTCTACAGTATGACAAGTTAGGTTTCTTATTCTTAAGAATTTCGTAAGTTGAAGTTGTGTTTTTAGATTTTGGTATTCTATTTAGGACATGACACAGGGTAAGATAATTTCACCCCACCAATAAGATGCAACTCTTGAATTAAGCAAAATAACAACTACTAATTCAGATATAGTTCTATTTTTTCTTTCTGCTTTTCCGTTCATTTCAGGAGAATAGGGTGCAGTCTTTTCATGTATTATTCAATGCAATTATAGAATTCGTTGAAACTATATGAGTCGTACTCAGTTCCCCTATCACTATGAAATCTCTTAACATTTCAGTTAAATTGGTTTTCTACTTCAATCATAAAAAGTTTAAAGACATCAAAAACATCACTCTTATTTTTCAGCAAATATATGAACGTGAAATTTGAACAGTCATCAATAGTGATAAAGTATCTTTTACTATTCCTAGTTAAGACACCGTTGAATTCACATAAGCCAGAATGAATTAAATCTAGATGCTCAGATTCTCTAAGTACGGATTTATGTGAAGTCTTAGCTATTTTAGCCTGACTACAATATTCGCATTTATCAAATTCATTCATAAATAACTTAGGAATCATTTTCAACCTAATCATGTTACTAATTAATCTTTTATTAACATGACAAAATCTACCACGCCAAACATTGAATGAACACGGCATATAAACGGAAGATTTCATTTTATTTAAGTCTAGGTTTAATTTAAACATGCCTTCAGCTACATAACCCTTCCCTACAAATACAGTATTCTTAGTGGAGGTATATAAATATGCCTCTATTGTCTGAGTGAAGCCGACTTTGTTGAGGAAATAGCTCGAGGCCAAATTCTTTCTTATCTCCAAAGTGTGCAGGACATCCTTCAAAGTGAGAGTCTTCCCGACAGTAAACTTCAGCTCCACCTCACCGATTCCAATAACTTTCATTGAGCAGTGATCCTCCGACAGTATATTTTTATCCTTAGTGTCAGTATAAGATTTAAAAAGACTTAGGTCATGACAGACATGGCGCATAACACCAGTATCTATCCACCACCCATCAGAGCCACCGATCACATTTACTTTTGTGATCATGGCTACTAAGGGCTCCTTTGTCAAGTTCACCTACTCAGCAGGATGTTGTCTGTTCCTACAGTTCCTAGTCATATGCCTAGGTTTGTTATAGTTAAAGCAGAGGAATTGTATCGTTTCTCTAGGGGTTATGTTTCTTCTAGTTGTTCTGGTTGTACTGGATCCACGATTCCAACCTTTCCTCTTGGTTCCTTTTTGCTTTTGGTCAAGTTTCACAATAGTTGAGGAGGGCTTTCTCGGTACGGTGTTTATCTCTTCCCTCTGGTCCTACTTCCAAGTTTCCTCCTTGATCCTCAAGCAGGTGATCAAACTTTCCTACGAGAACTCCTTGGTCTTATGCCTTAAGGTATTCTTAAAGTCCTTCCACAATGGAGGCAATTTGTTAATAATGACAACAATTTGAAATTGCTCATTCAGAGGCATACCTTCACTTATAATTTCGTGGATTATCTTCTACAATTCAGGGGATTGGGCCTCTACAGACATGTCATCCGTCATTTGGAACTTCAAGTAATGGCTGACGACATATTTTTCCGAGTCGGCCTCCTTGGAATCGTATTCTTTTTGCAGAGTATCTCATACTTCTTTTGTTGTCTTCATTGTACCGTAATAATCATACAAATCGTCAGTCAAACAGTTTAAAATAAAATGTTTGGATAGAAAATCTTTTTCTTCCCAATCAGCTGCATCTCTAATCTGCTGTTCAGTCGGATCTTCCATTGGGACAGTTGGCTTCGCTGTGGCGCAGACATCAACAACCTTCTTGATGATGAGGAAGAATAGCATCTTCTGCTTCCAACATTTGAAGTTTGATCCTTCGAATCGAAACGGATGGTTAAAGTCGGAGGACATAATGTCATTCTGAGAAAGGGTCACCATAACAGCGGCAAATGGAAAATCGTCTTAAAATTGTTGGAACAAGTACCAAAAACTTGTTACAGGCTGAGTCGCGGAGCTCGCTGGATAAAACAGCATAGAAAAATAAATCTAACTTGATTAGAGCTACACTGAAACTGATGCGTTGACGATGTGTGTGGGATGTCCACCAAACCCACCTTTGTCTATCTTCTCACTCTCTCTAAAACATGGGTGCCTCTTGGGGCCAAACCCACAACTAAAAGTGGAGGTTTATAAAGGAGACTCAAAGTTATAAAACTAGCAATGTGGGATTTTCAAACAACTTGGTTTTTCATTTATTTAAAGTTTTTTTCACCAACAGGGCTCTTCTGAAGCATTTCAGGCAAACAGTTAAGAAGCATAAATGAAAATCCAAGTTTTCCATGACCCTCTATCTCTGGTTTTCTGCAGAAGAAAAACAAAGGTATCACTAATAAGAAGAAGATTTCATAAAACTCTTACTTTATACATGAATCTTCTCTTTTAAAAATAGGGGGCAAAAATTATAACAGGTGTAACAGAAATGTAACTAATACAAGTAATCTGTTCTTAAATAATTTACCAACTTTATAACTAGTGTTACACTACTTCCCTCAACTAGAAAAATATGAAAATCTTGAAATATTGACCGGGTAAGTGGATTCAGAATTGTAAGATTTGTCCCAATGTTATACCAAAGAGTAAACTAGAATAAGGCAGTACTTATTTGACAACATTTAAGTTGTGTTATTAACAAGATAAGACTTAGTTGACACTTTTGGGGCTATAGTTGAAACTTTTAGTTTAGAGTTGAGGGTGTGAACAGACTAATAAAACAATGGGATTTTAACCAAACTAGGAAACTTTTCCCAAACATTTGTTTGACTTTGACATGTAAAAAATCTACATTACCATTCCCATGTTTATGAAGGTCGAGAACTACCCGGGATGCTTTTCAAGCGATAGACCAAGGGAATGGGTACTTCCCCAGTTTCAGAGCAGCAGCAGAATATGTAGAAACAAAGCCCAAGCATAAATGAGAGTAACAATTTAAAAGGGAAATTTCAGGTGTCAACCTTAATGGGAGTTGATTGTTAGTTTGGTTTTAAGCTTTTGGAAGATGAATTTTCAGCACATTTTATTTGGGGGCAAGCCACAACATGTTTGAATATGGTTAAATTAGAAACATATTGCAGCAGAAGCAATAAAACAAACAAACCTTCTTGAGTTGCAACAACAGGAGGCATTTCATCAAACAGTTTATGAGCATAAATAGAACATCCACGTTGCTCATAACTCACATCTAGTGAATACACGCATAATGAATGGTGAATTTGAGTGAAAGAGAGATGATATCATAAATCCATCCAAAATCTCAGTCACAAAAACAAAACAAGGACAAAGCAGCAACAAGGCAGCAGACAAACTTAGCAATCCATGAGAAACAGGCAAAAGAAAAATATTTTAAAGTTTGTCAGATCGCCTTGTGACCAACCCCACTGGAAAACGATCCTGTTCAAATGTACAACCTATAGAACAGATCCTGTTCAAATAAGAACGTATTTGATAATTTCTTCTTTCGAATTAAATAATATTAATTTTATATGCAAGTTTCCGATGTGGAATATCTGAAGTGATGTTGACTTGGACTTGAAGAGAAAAACAGCCTGCAATTATAGCAATCAACGTTTTCAAAGATTAACAAATTTATTTTTTGCATTTTGCACTCTATATATTTTTACTTTATTTTCAATTCGACCTAAATGAATTTTTTATGTGCTAAATTTATAATTTCTCTCTAATTTTATAACTAATTTATATTAAAAAGTCAATTTATACTACAACTATTTTTGCTAGATTCTATTCAAAATCAACTCAAACCCACCTTAGTTAAATTATAATGCTCCAAAAAAAATTCACCATATTATGTAAAATTATTATGTAATTCTTTCTAAATAAATCGAGGAAGAACTAGAGAAAGGTGAGGCAACAAAAAAATGCTCAAATTTTGATTACAAAAAACTACTGCTATCTATTTGGTTAATGCATTTCTTTGTAATTTGTACTTATCCTTCAATCTTATACACGTGTGAAAGTTATGCATTAACGGTTTTAAATGAAATTATGATGAAGACTAAACTCTGGTGAATATAAATCTCAAAATCTAGGGGTGTAAATGGATCTTTTTAAAAATTTTATTTATATGAATAATATTTTATATATATATATAATATAATATAATATATCAAAAATATTAATTATTCATTGATATCTATATCCAACCTTTAATTTAAAGATATATAAATATCTTAATGGAAATTAGTTCAACATAAGCGAAATGTGAGAGAGTCTAAAATCAAACCTTTGGATCGATGGCACATGGCCCACTTGAATGTTCATGTTACACGTTTTCAAGTAGTGGGAGTTGGGTGGTCTTACATGGTACAAAAGCCATAAGAATTTAGGCCATGTTTACTTCAATAAACATGATAAATCAATCGTAATATGAAAAGTGAAGCACACTAAAATACATTTTTAAAAAACTAGTTAACAAAATTCTATGATTTATAAATAGTAACAAAAATCATTACAATTAGCAATTTTGATTACGGAGCAATAAACATGACTTTAGTCCAATTGAAAATAATTAACAAAATGGACATGAGCCAGTCTACACAAACGTTTGCCATATTCGCATTAGAAAAAAAATGTAAAAAAAAAGTAATACGACGCCATTCTAATTCATTCTTAGACTTTAGTCATACGTTCATATTAATGGAAAAATCAATTTTATTCTTAACCGAGTTGATTTCTAGAACGTTAAATTTAAATAAGTACTACAATTTTTACTTTGTGATCTATTATAGCTTGATTTTTAAAAAAAAAATAGTAAGTATGATATATTTTTAGTTGTTTTTAGTTGAAATTAGTTGATAAGTGCAGCCTAGAATAAATCGTAAAATAAGAATAGCAACATTCAAAAATTTTCAAAAAAATTAGGGATATTTCTAAAAAAAAATTATAAATACAAAAACTTAATTAAAAAAATGAATATTTACAATAAAAAATTATTTCATCAATAAATTTATGCCTTTTTTTCATATTAGAAATATTTTATTCACATTTTCATTATTATTATCATTATTATTTCATGATATGATGGAGAGTAAATTCATCCACCTTATCTTTATATATATATATATATATATATATATATATATAAAAGAAACAATTTCATTGATTAAATGAATTATCAAAAGATATCCAAATGTACATGAGGACCCCAATCATAGGGTGTACAAAAAAAAACTCATTCATAAAGAGTGCAAAAGGTGTTTCCAATTTGCAACAAGGAAAGAAAAACTATAATTGTGTATAGTCCATAAATCTTTGCAAAAAAAACAAAACAAAACAAAACAAAACATTGTGAATGATGGTTTCAATAATGTCATTTGTTGTCTTGGCCTTGTCCTGGAAGATTCTAGCATTTCTTTCATCTTATATCTTCCAGAAAATAGCACAAATAATGCTTAATCAGAGATGTACTTTGAAAGCTTTGAAAGGAGTCTAGCTAATTAGTAGGTGAAGCTAGCTTTGTAAGTCATTTGGGAAAGTCAAAGACCAGTTGAAGGTAGAAAAGACTTCCGTCTATATCCCTCTAGAAAATGGACAGTCAAAGAAAACATGCTGAATAGTTTCGTTATTTATCGACAAAGGCAGCACCAAGAGGGAGATAGGTTTATCCATGGGCAACGTTTCTGTAACTTGTCCATAGTGTTTAGACATGAATTTGTGATTTCCCAGAGGAGGAATTTAACTCTCTTCGAGCAGAAACAGCTCCACAATTTTCTGCAAAAGATAGTTGAAGATGGGTGCGGGTTGGACATGAGGGAAAAGTATAAAGACTTTGTATTGAAACCGGTATGGTTGAGTTTCCATGTCCAGTGGTCCGTTCAACTAGTAAGGTTCAAATGTGGAAGGAGATGGGTAAGAGCAGCCTATTCCTCTATCTCGTCGTCTTTGAGATTTCTTCTAAAGTTTAGGGACCAAGAACAATTTGTAGCATTCCAAGCCTCCTTATAGAAGTATTTTTGGAGTTAGATAGCCGAAAGAGTCTGGGAAAAGCCTGTTTGAGTGTGGAACCAACAAGCCAAATGTCTGTCCAAAAAGTTGTAGAGGAGCCATCTCCAATAACACATTGGATATTCCCATAAATAAAATCTTTTGATGCAGAATGTATTTCCAAGGGCTTCTAGTTGAGATACATTTGTAATCGGCTGCCTTGAGATCAAAGTGATGTGACCCGTATTTGGCTTTGATTAAAATTCTCCAAAGGGCTTCTTTCTCCAAATAAAAACGCCAAATCCACTTGACAAGGAGGGCTTTGTTTTGTTGTTTAATGTCTGTGATCCCCAATCCCCCTTCATCTAGAGGTTTCTTTAATTTATCTCATTTTAACAAATGAGATAGCTTGTTGTCCCTTTGTTTTGTTCTTTAGTGTATTTCCAAGCTTGTTGTCCCTATAACCCGACCATAGAAAGTTTCTAAAACATTTTTCAATGGCATCAATAATTTTTCCAGAGGCACGATAGAGGGATAAATAGTAGATATGTAGATTGGATAAAGTTGCTTCCAAAAGGGTTAGTCTACCTCCTTTTGAGAGAAAATGGTGTTGCCAAGAGTATAGTCTTTTGTCTATTTTGTCCAAAATCGACTGCCAAAAGGTTATTGTAGTTGGTTTTCCTTGAAGAGGCAAACCCAAGTATATGGTAGGCAATTTCCTCACCTTATATTCAAATCTTGTTGCAATAGAATCCACTCATACATATTCACAATTAATACCCAGGAATTCAGATGAGTCCAAAAGCATTTTCAAAAAGGGTGATCCAATTTAAGAGGTTTTTAATCTTCCTCTCATTGTTGATAAATAAAATTAGTGTGTCATCGACAAAAAGGAGGTGATTGATGTTTAGATGTGAACTTGGGATAGAGTATCCGCTAATGAAGCCTTTTGCATCTACCAAAGTGAGGATTCTGCTGAGACTATCCATGTTGATGATGAAAAGAAAGGGTGATAATGGATCACCTTGTCTAAGGCCCCTAGTTGCTTTAAATTTCCCTCTAGCTTTGCCATTTATAATGATAGAGAAATTTGTGGAGCATATGCAACTTTTGATCCAATGTCTCCATCTTGTGCCAAGGTCCTTTACAATTAACAATTCATCAAGGAAATCCCAATCCACTTTGACGAAAGCTTTCTCAATGTCGAGCTTGATGGTCACCCCTTTAATTTTTCTTACATGCCAATATTCAATGATTTCGCTAGCAATCAAAGATGCATCCAGAATTTGTCTACCTTTCACAAAGGCTGATTGGTAGACCTTGATGGTAGATGGGAGGATTTTCTTGAGGCGATTTGATAGAACACAAGCAATAATCTTGTAGAATCTTGTAGTGAGGCTAATAGGTCAATAGTCTCCCACCTTCTTGACTATCAACGTCGATCTCATTGACATATGAAAATATCAAATGTCAAACGAAAATTTACACTCAGAACCAAACCAGATCCCTCTGTCATTTGAAGAAGAAGAGGGGAAAAAATCCAAGAATTCTCATACTCTACTTAAGTTTTCTAGTGAATGTATACTATAGAGAGATGTACAAATCCCAAAAATAATCCAAATTTTGGCATTATCATTTTAAACTGTGATGAACAAGGCATGGAAAAGAAATTCCTTCCTCAAGTAGATTTTTTATGGCCAAAAAAAATCAAAGAAATAATATACCACAGGAGATGACAAATACAGCAAAAAAAAATCAAAGAAATAATATACCACAGGAGATGACAAATACAGCATTCCTGTGAACGTGTACAGTACAGCCAATAAAACAACACTTACCCAACTGGATAACATAACTTATCATTGATCACTAAGAACATATGTGCATCTCAGACCGTGTCCGACGACGATAACAGTTTTTCCAGCTTGTTATTTGAAAGAATTTTGTTCGGGTCCAATGCTCGTCGTGCCTTGTTGTATTCGTCGACAGGAAACCGTTTCCTAAGTCTTGCTTGCAGGGCTGCAAGCTCATCCTTGTCCTTGGGAACCTGAAATTTACACCCAGTAAAACAAAAATGTCAAAATTTTATGGCCCCATTTTTGTAGGGCTTAAATTCTTAATCAGCAAAAGATTAAACTGGGTACCTCAATCTTAGCCCAATGTTCAAAGGCAGAATATTGATCCCACAGCAGTGTTTGGGCGAGGTGCCTATAGTGAAAGAACTCCTCTGTGATTTCCTTTCTCTGGCGTGCATCCGACGTAGGTAGGTACATGATTATTCCGACCTAATGGCAGCAGAAGACCATTGATTAAGTTAACAAGTTTATTACAGTACAAACCACAGTCGGGTCTTACTGAGTTCTAATTGGTGAGACTTCAAAATAAAATTTCTTGGCTATTGAGTAAATATTTTTGCTAAGAAGCACAAATATGGATACGACGACATGAATATGGCGACACGTCATTTTTTTTAAATCTAGGATACGGACACGGCAAGGATACGTGTATTAAAGGTTTAAACATACATTTTTTAAAATATATATCATTTTTAAACAAGAATGAACATCAAAGTCGATGAGTAATGCATTTATATGCTTTAAAAATTAGTTTGATGTATTTTTACTCTCAAATTTTATTATTTTCTGTCATTTATGTGCTAATTAGCAGATGAAATAAATGTTTGATGCATGTATAACAAATATCAGTCCTATTTTGACTTTGTACGGCTAGTGTCTAACATATTTATTGCACTAACAAGTGTTGGATAAATGTCCAATAAGTGTCGGAGTGTTCAGGCGACTAACACGTGTTAGATATGGACACATTGGCCAAACTAAAATGTATGTGCTTCTAAGGATTTCTGAGATGGCAAAGGCCTAAAGCTACTGAATGGAAATGATTTTTAGTTGTCACTTATCAGCAACTAATCATCATATAAGATCACAACACTCTTCAGAATATAAGACCCATTTAGCAGAAAAGAAACTTCATGATACTTGATCTTTAATTTCATGATAACTAATGCTTCTCCCTTCATGCACAATAGCACACAATTGTGGAATGTCGATTTTTAACCGAGACGTGGGGGCACACTCTTCCCCATGGCTATGAAGCTCGCCTACACTGATACCAACTCCAAAAAGATAGGATTGTTTTAAGTTATTAAGTTCCAAGATCTTGGAGGATACCTCTAAACGTCCTCGTCTTTATCACCAGGGCAACCCTCGGGGCTGCACAAGTATAGATTTAAAACTTGAAAGAGAGAAAATATGAAGTTTGATGTTTAGAGTTTACCCAAGAGAATATATCATCCTCAGCTGAGCTTGAAGCTGGACTCATAGGGCTCTTGCTACAAGCAGTCCACCGCTGCTCAATAGGAGCAGGTGCAGGTATGTTTTCTTTTTCGATAAGCTGCTTCAATTCCTCTATGTATTCAATGTCTTTCATGTTAGGTTTTGCAAGAGTACCAGCGGGAAAGCAAGTCTCAGAGACCCATTGTTGGCCACCACAATCAAAACCTAAGATTTCATCGCTCCATCCAACTCTGTATCCTTCCGACTTCTTCCAGAACTCAGCCTCTGCTTGATTCACTTTTATTACATGCTCTTTGTTAAGAGGATCGAGGGCAAGTAGTTTATCGCGCAACTCCGTAAATGAAAATTCATTTATGTCTGTTTCATCACTAACACTGCAATTATCAAGCAAGCAATAAGATGAAATTAAAAAGTACTTCGAAAACAATGGGGAAGAAAAATATATATCTAAAAGGATATGTAGCAAAAAGAATTTGAAAAAGGTCCATAAATGACTCTTTGATGAAAAATGAATATCAACCAAAAGAGAAGGAGAAACAAATCAAAAGAAATGTAAAGTGATTTGAGGGGATAGAAATGTCAAGTATCTCCATTTCAACCCATTTCCAGCATCCTAAAAATTATTGATGACTAAATACTCAAATAGAAGACAGAAGTAACCTGTGTTTTTTAAGGGACTCCACGTAGAGATCACGAACATGCTGTATGGCTTCCTCACTAGTATATTTCGGTTTTAATTTGGGAGGGCCTCTCCATTTTGAGATAGGATTGCAAGTCACAACAACAATAGCATCGGTGTAAGGAATATACAGGTATTTCACATGCTTATTGTCAGCCAACAATTTCCTGCATAGAGAGAAGTCAGACTTTATATGTGTAATTCTTCAACATTAATTGGATGATTTTAGAGGATGAAGACCCAAAAAAAAAAAAAAAGTTTCGTCCTATTTGTGAGTAACGTGGATGGTAGAGACGATACATTAACTTTAGATTTGATTGAAAAGGAGGCTTGTTTGACACTAAAAAATTTGAAATTTATAGTATCAATCTAAATTATGCAACAACTCCCATGAATCAATAGTTTAGATTTCAATCTACATATTACTACCCAAGCATACTATAAAACAATAAAAAAAATGATAGCATGCAAGCTCTAGAACTTTGGTCTTTTGTGAGGTTCTACGTTTTTCTTTGGACTTCGGTCTCGAAAACTTTTTGTAATTATTCTCTAGGTAACATCTTACTTAGTTGAAAACCCTTTCTCTAATGGGGTTTTTTGTATGTCCTTATATTCTTATATTCTTTCATTCTTTGTCAATGAAAACAATTATTTTTTAAAAAAAAAAGATACAAAACTTTACATTAAGTAAATGAAAAGAGACTAATAATCTGAGATACAAAAGGAAACAGAAAAACAAAACATAACAAAGATAAAGAAAGACAAAAATCTTAAACTAACAGCATGCGTAAAGAAAACATAATTATAAAAGAGTAAGGAAAGCAGGCCAATTGCAGTTGTTTGTATAAAATATTTATATATATAGTTGAGAAATGGCAAAATTCAACTTTCAAAATCAGTAATTCCTTTGATAAGATATGGGATGCTAGTTCAGTAAAAGCATCAAAGATGCGATCATATACCTCTTTGGAGCCCTATAGCTAAATTCCTTTAGGGGACATTTGGGGCACTGAATTGGTTATTATAGTTGGTAGGTAGGTTATAACAATCAAGAGGTTATAGTAATTAGTGTTTGGGGCGCATACTATTTTAGTTTGAGTTATAATTGTTTGTGTTTGAGGTGTAAACTTTTTCTTTGGATAGAAAATAGTAAGCACAGTAGCAAAGAAGAAAATAAATGATGAGTGACAAATAGTAAATATTGCAGCAAATAGTAAATACCGTAGCAAAGAGGGTTTTGAAATAGTATTTATTATACTTAATTGTAGGTTATGAATAGTTGTACACACCACTATTATATTTGGTGCCTCAAACATGGAGTGGGCTATAATATCCCACCCCACCAACTTCTAGTTGGTGCCCTAAACTGTCCCTTCATGACAAAATAACCCAAATTTAGTCTTTAAATTTTAGATTATCAGAATACTGGCACCTAAAATATTTCAATTAACCTTTTAAACATTGTCAAATAAGAATAAGAACAAGAACAAGAATAAATAAGGTGAGATATAAACCATCATTTCAAACTGTAGTCTGTAACATGCTATAGGACTGCAAAAAATTAACTATCAAAGGGTACAAAATTACTTGTGGTTCTTCTTGATGTCTTTCATGTTCGAAATGTATGTGTGCTCCACAAGTTCCTGTCTCTCAACACACTGGAGGGTTACTTCAGCAACCACTCCAAGTCCCCCGAGACCACAACGAGCTAGAAAAAAAAGCTCTGGATCTTTATCTTTGGAAATCTCTATAGTACCCTTGGCAGGCGTGACCAATTTCATAGCAATAACCTGCTCGTCAATGGGAGGCAATTTTGCACCGGTACCATGTGCACCGACCTAGATGCATAATTGTGAAAAGTGTACATAAGCAAAAAATCTAAAAGAAAAGATGAAATTCCTGTAAAAGTAAAAATTGAAAACATCCATCGTATCCCACATATAAGTTTCTTGTTTTTTTAATGAAAACAACAATTTTCATTGAAAAAAATGAAAGAATACACAGATAATATAAAAAACAAGCCCACCAAAAAGGGAGATCCCTTTATAAAAAGGGACTCCAACTATGCGATGTAGTGCATAGAATAGTTACAAAAGATCTTCAAAATCGAAGCCTAGAATGAGACATGAATAAGACCAAGAGACTAAATCTCCACAAGATCCCTTTTCACACCCCTAAACACCCTACTATTCCGCTCCCTCTACAAAACCTAAATAATAGCACACACACCCCCGCAACCCACATATAATAATTATGCCACCAAAAATGTTCATTCTTTTTTTTTTTTGTTTATAAGAACAAAAGAAAGAATACGAGGGGCATACAAAATAAAGCCCCGACCAAAAAAACCAAACTAAAACAAAAACGGGACTCCAATCAAGCAAAGTAAATCTGACAGAAATAACCAATCTTCCCAATCAATGTTCACTTCATATCCAGAGTAGTAACAATTTGATCATTTCTCTTCCAAACGAGATAAATTTTGTTAAAGCCCCCAACCAAAAAAGCCAAACTAAAACAAAAAAAGGGACTCCAATCCAGCAAAGTAAAATCTAAAAGAAATAACCAATCCACCCAATCAATGTTCAATTCATATCCAGAGTAGTAACAATGTGACCATTTCTCTTCCAAACGAGATAAATTTTGTTTCAAATGTAACCTCTTGACCAGTACTAGCACTACTACTAAGCTCGCCCAGCTTTCAAAAATCATATTTCAGTCACAAGAAGAAAAATACAAACTAATCGAGACCGATAGGAAGTTTACAGATCAAATTTAATCAGTTTCAATCTATTTAAGACAAAAAATCAATGGTATCTTTTATCTTCACTCAAAACAGACTAATGTACACCCCTGGAAAGACAACTGTTCATATTTATCAACACACAGCCATGACATTGAAGTTTAAGTTTTCAAATAGATGAAAATGCAGCAGACAATCCAACATTGCAATTGAATTAGCAATTGAACAACATGAAAAACACAAAATCCTCATTAAACCACCTGAATGATGCCACCAATCTGCTGCTCCCTGATAGAAGCAAAATTCTGCAAAGTAAGCCCATACTCCTTGATTCCATCCACAAGCTGCTGAACCCTTATTCCTGCTTGAACCCTAACCCTCTTCCTATCCTTATCTACTTCCAAAACATTATCCATTAACGCCAAATTCACCATCCCCATCCTCGACAGTCCAATCCCATTCGGCGAAAGCCCCGAGCCAACAGGCCGAATCCTAGCCTTCTTCTCATTGGCCTCCTTCACCACTTGCTCAAGCTGCTCCAAATTCTCCGGCTGGTGAAACACTCTCGTTTGAACCTCATGAGTTCCACTCCAATTGGACACAGTGTGAAGATCCTCAGGCAGAGGAGCGTATCGGAAGATCTGGGCCTTCTTGTGCTTGGCGTTTTCGGGGAAAGGGAAGGAGTAGTAAGTGGCAGCGCCGCAGATAATGACGAGAGTGCCATAGCCAAGGTACTTACGAAGCTCGGAATCGAAGGAGGAGGACTGTGGTGGAGGAGAAACAGTGGAAAAGGGGCGAGGGGGATTCAAAGGGGGTTTGGAAATAGCGGTGGTGGGTGGGATTTGGAGACCGCGGAGACGGCAGAAATGGGATCGCCGGAGAGCGAGAAGTTTGAGCATTTGATAGTGCTGTGGGGTGGTTTCAGATCGATTACTGGGTTTATGGATTGCCCAACGGAGGAATTCAATTGAGCTCTTTGAAGTAAAAATTTATAGTTCGGAGATAAGTCAAAACTTGATTGTATGGATGATCCTAAAGTTTGTCTCTATAATGCAATTTGAATCACTTTCAAAACTAGTAAACCGTTAGTTTAAATTAGAGAGTTAAATGGTCTGTTTTTGGAGTGCAAAATTGAGTTGGTCTATGGTTTGAAATGCTAAGTTGAGTGAAGTCCGTTTGTATTTTGGATACTAGGTTGAATTAAGTTGGGATATTGATGTAGTTTTTGTAAATGAGATTGGTTCAATTTTTTTGTTTTTTTACTTTTTTTTTTCTTTGTTATTGTTGATTAATTTTCAACTATACATCTATTTTCTTAACCTTGTTATGACAAAAAGGATAAAAGCTCTAATTTTTTCAAATTGTAAAACATAACGGGTTCTTTTCAATGTATTCTTTTAAACAACGGTAAAAACTCTAATTCTTTTCAATTTATAAAATATACCATCAAAATAGATGTTTGTTGAATAAGAAATTTTGGATCAATCACAAGTTGTCACATCGTTTACTAAATTAATGACGAAATTCTAAATCATTAAATTTGGGTACATAGAAGTTGACATATGTCCCGAATTGAATTGAAGACAAATTTCGATGACGCCACGCAGTTTTGATGAGATTAATTTGGCTCAATTTGATATTGTTATTTGGGTTTAAAGTCCAACTACAAAAAAAAAAAATGAATTGGACCCAAATTTCAAATCAGACTCAAAACCAACTAATTGGGCCTAAGGGCTAGGCCCATGGACCAATTAAGCCCGAGTCCAACTAAGCCCAAGTCCAACTAATTGGACCCAAGAGCCAGGCCCATGGACCAACCAACCCCAAACCCACGAAGCCCACCTGAAAACTATATAAATAGAGAAGTTCTCTTCATTTGTGGGGGTCAACATTTTCTACATTCAGAAAGTCCAGAGAGAATTCACCAACAAGCAGAAGACTCCCAAGACTCCTGAAGTTGCACTCCTAGAAGACAGAATACCCTTGAAGACACAAAGACTCTTCCAATACTTCTACTTTAAGAACGTTCGGTGCTTTCCTTCTTCAAGTCAAGCACATTCACCCAACCGAGAGAGAATCAGAGGATCAAGTATTAGAGATCGAACCACATCGCATCAAATCAACTTCAACATCAACACCAACTCAAGTTCAACCCCTTGTTTGACACGTTTCTCCGGAAACCTCGTGTGAACAAATTGGCATGCCCAGTGGAACCTCTCTACCTCTCATCTCTCTCTCAGCATCCGAACAAGAAAAATGGCACCTAAGAAGATGGTATCCAAGGCTTTCTCCACAAACGGCTCGTACATGGGACCTATCACCTACAGTCGCCCAAGAGAAGTCACGTAGGAGCAAGAGCAGAGCTCCCTCATCGCCCACAACATCTTAAGGTAAATGATGGAATCCCCACAAAGCGGGGTGGTTATTAAGGAAAACCCCTTGTTTGACAACTCTACTTCCGCCTCCAGCAAGCCAAAAAGAGATTCACTGGCAGATGTGACGGCGGAAACGGCCATGGCAGAGATGGAAAGGAAGATTAACTTTCTGATGAAAGCCGTTGAGGAGCGAGACCATGAGATCGCTGCCCTGAAAGAACAAATGCAATCTCGAGAGGCTGTTGAATCAAGCCAAGCACCCACGATCAAAGCAACTAACAAGGGGAAAACCATGCTGCAAGAAAATCAACTGCAACAGTCAGCCTCGGTGGCCTCTCTGTCGGTTCAACAACTGCAAGACATGATCATGACCTTCATAAGAGCTTAATATGGAAGGTCGACTCAAACTTCCTTCGAGTATTCCAAGTCATACACCCAGAGGAACAACAACTTGAGAATGCCTGCAGGGTATCAACCTCTAAAGTTCCACCAATTCGATGGAAAGGGCAACCCAAAGCAACACATCGCCCACTTTGTAGAAACATGCGAGAATACGGGAACAAGGGGTAATCTACTAGTCAAACAGTTCATCAGAACCCTCAAAGGAAACGCTTTTGACTGGTACACGGACTTAGAGTTTGAGGTGATTGACAGTTGGGAGCAACTTGAAAGAGAATTCTTGAATCGCTTCTACAGCACTAGACGCACCGTCAGTATGATGGAGCTGACAAATGCCAAACAATAGAAAGGGGAGCCAGTCATCGACTATATCAACCGATGGAGAGCTCTGAGTCTAGATTGCAAAGATCGACTCACCGAATTATCCGCTGTAGAAATGTGCATGCAGGGTATGCACTGGGAACTCCTCTATATCCTGCAGGAAATAAAGCCTCGTACCTTTGAAGAATTGGCGATCCGCGCCCACAACATGGAGCTAAGTATCGCCAACATAGGAACGAAGGGCTTCTTGAGCCACGAACCGAAGAAAGACAAGAAAAAGGTGAAGGGCGCCAAGAAAATTGTGAAAGGTGCCACAAAAGAATCAGTGGTCGTTAACACGACCCCATTGAAGTTATCCTCGAAACGGAAAGAGAAGAAGATAGAAAAAAAAGACGAAGAAGGCAAAAGATGTCGCCTAACCCTAAAGAAGCGACAGGAAAAAGTCTACCCGTTCCCCGACTCCGACGTTGCAGATATGCTCGAGCAACTACTAGAGAACCACCTTATCCAGCTACTAGAATGTAAACGACTGAAACAAGCCGACAAAGTGGATGAACCCAACTACTGCAAGTATCACAGGGTCGTTAGCCACCCAGTCGAAAAATGTTTTGTACTGAAGGAATTGATCCTCAGATTGGCTCGTGAGAGGAAAATAGGGCTGAAACTAGATAAGGTGGTCCAAACGAATCATGCTACGGTGACGGTAACTCCAAACGTGTTAGGACCAGTCATATATTATGAAGAAAGGGAGAGCTCGGTCCAATTTGGGATCTTTGAACCTGTGGTAGTGCAGTTTCAGCAAGAGGTCCAAGCCACAGATCCTCAAAATAGAGGAGAACGCGCTGACGATGACAATAATGAAGGCTGGATCCTTGTGGCACGCCGTAAGAAGAAAAAACTGAACTTTACCCAAAAAGAGTTACGCTCTCATTGAAGCTATAAGAGAGGGAGCAAGACGTAAAAAAGGAAGGGTAGAAAGAAGGCTTGGAGGCCCAAGGCTGTTGATGAGAAAGAGAGGATGTTCCTCGTCCTAGGCGACAGGTGACGTTAGTAGATTTCCTCCCGAAGAACTTCTACAAGTGGGGTTCAAAGGAGATGTCAGAGGCTGCTACATGTCATATGTCAATACCATGGAAGAAGAAGATACCATTCCAGGCCCATTAAAATCGACAAAAGAGCCAAAGGGTTCGCGACCATTCAACATAGACAACCTGCTCTCGCTCATGCGAGAAGCTAAGACGACCCTCATTGAGGCACTATTAGAATCCAACACATCTGGTGCATCGACCTCCATAGCACGTACGTATGCCTCATGTTGCACATCCATAGGTTTCTCAGATGAAGATCTGCTACTAGGATTCAAATTACATAATAAGCCTTTGTACGTCTCTGGATACATTCGAGAATAGAGAGTGGGTCAAATCCTCATCAACAACATATCTGCCGTCAATATAATGCCTAAGACGACTATGAAACAATTGGTAATACTCATAGAAGGGCTATCGAATAGCAAATTAGTAATTCAGGGTTTCAATCAGGCAGCCAAAGGGCGATAGGCATGATACGGTTAGAGCTTCTCATTGGCGATCTGAAGGCTAACGCATTGTTTCATGTGATAGACTCAAGGACCACTTACAAGCTACTATTGGGACGCCCTTGGATTCATGGGAATGGTGTGATTACATCGACACTACATTAGTGTTTTAAGTTTTACTAAGATGGGATTAAGAAGGTTGAAGCAAATTCTAATCCGTTTTCCGAGGCTAAGTCTCACTTCGCAGATGCAAAGTTTTACCTAAAGAGCGAGAATTCTAGTGAGACTATGCCAGCAGAGAACTTGTTGGCTAAGGAAGCAGGTGGATCCCGGTCGAGGTCGCCAATAGACACAGAGAAAGGGGCAAGTAGCAATACAAGCCTCTAGCTCAAAATAGAGTAGGACATCCCTCGGCATTGGAGAAACACCCGTGGTGAGGGGCAAAAAAGCCTCAAAACCTCTAATTCTATGTTATGTCCCTTTGTCGAGACGAAAAAAGGGTGAGTCACCTTTTACGGAAAGCTCAAAAGGTTTGCAGGTCGATGACATAGAAATTCTATAGGAGAGTTTCATCACACCTCTCACGCCGATAACAAAGCAGGAAGTCCACAAGCTGGAGGCAGAAGTGACGGGGTTAAAGCTACCCGAAAGGTGAACTGAAGATGGATTCGATCCAAGGCTTACAAGCTATTGGCGAAGGCGGGCTATGGCTTCACAACTCACACTAAGTTCAAGAGTTTGAAGATTTATGAGCAACCCCGACTCTCGCCGACCCAAAAGAAGCCTTTGCAAGAAGGACACTCTATACCCACGTCGAAGGCAGGACTCGGATATGAGCCGTCAAAGCTAGTCTGCATAATCAGAAAGACGAAGGGGAGAGTGGCCAATAGCAATTATATCACTGCAAAAGAAATCGATGATATAGGAGAAAAGAAGAGCAAAGATAAAAAAGCCTCAGCCTTCAACCGTATTAGACCGTCTGCCGCATGCGCCTTGGTCTTCGAGTGGTTAAGCATGACAGAAGCAGAGAGGGGAAGGCCACATACTATTTCCAGAGCTACTCGACGTTTAGTCTTTCGAAGGTTGACTCTGTCGAATGAAGGAAATGAGGAAATCATCTATCAATCGCCGGTGGTGATGCGACCGTCAGCCTTCCAGAGACTAGGTGCAGTTCCAAAGAAAAGCGAAGAAAAACCCCGCGCTCCCATTTTTGTATCGCATGAAGCACGAGAGGATTAAAGATCCCTTTGACCAATATGTCCCTAGTAAGATACAGGGGAAGGGAAAAGCTTACGCTGACGCTCTGAAATGACTATAAGAAAGAGGGGGTCGATATCCCGAGCGTCCATCTGGTGATGAATCAACCTTAAAAACGCTCCGGACCAGAAGCCATCAGGAGAGGCAAGAAGTGATGGAGAAATCCGTTGTACTGTTCCCTCACGTATGAAGAGAAAGACCTACGTTACTCTAAACACAAGTGAGGGCTCGCTCAAAGTAAAGAGGCGCGACATCGTTTTCACCAATCCTCATAATGGAAATTTAGAACAGGAGGGAGGCGAAACTTCGTGCCACCACATCACCATCACAGAAGAATCCGAAGAAGGTATAACCAAAGAGGAAGTGGAGGACGCTCCGTAAGGTCTAGAGGACGGTGGTCAATCCACGGTGGATGAACTAAAAGAGGTGAATCTGGGCACAGTAGAAGAACCGCGTCCGACTTTCATCAGTACGTCCCTCTCAGAAGGGGAAGAGGAAGAATACATGAGTTTGCTCACCGAATACAGGGATGTTTTTTTCTGGTCATACAAAGAGATGCCGAGACTAGATCCAAAAGTAGCAGTCCACCATCTCGCGATCAAACAGGGGTGTTAATGCGTTAGTTTTGTTGAATGAAAATATGGATGATATGCGTTGATGGATTGTGTTGTGTACTCAAGTTTCCCCAGTGGAATTCAAGTGTAAATTCCTCTGAGTTTCCTGGTAAGTTCAGGGTCGAACACAGGGACTTGTAAAAATAGTTGCGTTGGTAATTTTTATGAAAACTTGCGGTAACCAGTTAAATAAATCGTTGGGTTTGTTGTTTGCGTTGATGAAAATAAATAACGAATGCGATAGAGTTTGAAAAGAGTTGGCAAATGGGAAATATGATGAATATGCGGTGAACAGGTTGAGAAAGGTTTCGGCTAACACTCCCTAGAATGCGTTCATGCTTTGCGATCATGCAACATGCATACAATAGTAAACCACCTCTTGGCGTGAATGCTACGGCTTCTAAGGCTAGAACGCATGCGATAAATATGCGATAAGTCTACAAGGTTTACACATAAACCTCTGTCTCTATTTATGCGATGACAACATGACATTCACACAAATATGCGACCACATAATATCATTCCCATTCCTAGGATGCATGCGATGCAAGTTGACAAACAGAGCTTACCTCTAAGTTCCTATCTCTTGTTTATGCAAGTCTAATCTTGCTCTTTCGAGTTCAGATTATAATCTAGCTCTCTCAAGACATTAGATTCTTTCTTTAGATTCTCTCTCTAGTAACTCTAAAGGGTATTTAACACAGCATAAAACAAGACAATTGCAAGCAATGAACTTCCTAGGTCATGTTAGCTTAGTTCTTCTCAATCCATTCAACAAATTTAGCTACTCATGCGTATTGAGAGAGTGAGCAGATGTAGAAGTAGAAATTCCATTGAATAGATATGAGATGAAATACAAAGTAACAATGCAAGTATAGTAAAGAGTCTGGTAGCAATTTCTTGCTGTCAGGCGTTTACACTATTTCTACTCGTGCTCTAAGATATTCTTGCTCTCGCGAGAGTCGGCCCGCTCTCTGCTCTTACGCCCCCAAAGTTCTCTTC
This sequence comes from Benincasa hispida, assembly GCF_027475165.1. Classification (NCBI taxonomy): domain Eukaryota; kingdom Viridiplantae; phylum Streptophyta; class Magnoliopsida; order Cucurbitales; family Cucurbitaceae; genus Benincasa; species Benincasa hispida. The sequence goes on along the minus strand of NC_143480.1, from coordinate 62,240,474 downwards.
TCGAGCTGCCTTGGGCAATTTCCAACGCCACCACTCTTCTCTTGCTCTGCCGTAAAATGGAAAAGAAAACTATGAACAGAAGCACTGATGAATTTGTTACTCATCAACCCCTTTTTTGAAGATTGCACTTGGTATTTATAGGGCATCAAAGGTGAAAGGCGGCTTCTCTCTCTCGGTTGTACAGATGGGACTACTTTAATTCCTGACTGATGCGCCGGATAATTGTCACCGATAAAGCTGAATGTACTTCGTGACCGTTATCGGCTGTCAACTTAATTTGGATCCGACTGTCGTTAGCTTTCTGTCTCATCGCTCTTAATTGTCCTTTAGCCCGGATGTGTCACCATGTTGCGCTGACCAAGTTGTGGTGATTCTTCTTGGGTGAATGTTTGCGAGCACGATCAGTGCAAAGTCTTGCAATGAAGTTGCGCTCGACCAATGTATTCCTATGATCACAATCTCTGTATTGCGTTAATGCATATTCTGCACAAAAATATAAAGATCAACTGCTCTTATGCGTTGGATGTATGCGACCGCAATATTATAGAATTTATGCTTAATGGACGCAATTTAACATATTTCATCAACGTAATCCAACATTGTTTAAGAACTTAGTGCTATGTTAACATGCATTTTTGCCCGTTATCAGGTGTCGACCCATTAAGCAGGCTCAGCGACGCTTTTGGCCAAAAATTATCCCTCAGATTGAGGTTAAGGTCAATAAGTTGATCGAAGCCGGGTTCATTCGTGAAGTTAAATATCCAACATAAATAACCAACATTGTCCTGGTTAGAAAAAAGAATGGACAGCTTCGTGTCTGCATAGACTTTCGCGACCTACACAGCACATGCCTGAAAGACGATTTTCCATTGCCCATCACAGATATCATGGTCGATGCGATGACGGGACATGAGGTCTTATCCTTTATGGACGGATATATTGCTACAAGGTAATGCCCTTCGGGTTGAAGAATGCTGGCACTACTTATCAATGTGCCATGCAGAAGGTGTTTGATGATATGTTACACAAATACGTGGAGTGCTATATGGATGACCTTGTGGTCAAGACTAGGCAATGACAGAACCATTTGAAAGATCCAAGAACCGTATTCGATCGCCTGCGAAAGTACCAGTTAAAGATGAACCCCCTCAAATGCGTGTTCGGCATAACTTGAGGAAAGTTTCTGGGCTTCATTGTGAGACATCGAGGGATAGAGATAGACCAATCCAAGATTGATGCCATCCAGAAGATGCCAAGACCAAGGAATCTACATGAGTTGAGAAGTTTGCAAGGATGTCTGGCCTACATCCGGAGATTTATTTCTAATCTGGCAGGGCGATGTCAACCCTTTCAAAGATTGATGAGAAAGGGGGAGAAATTTGAATGGGATGAAGCCTGCCAGAATGCTTTCGATAACAGAGGTACCTGATCAGCCCTCCATTGCAGGGCAAGAGAGATCACTGAGGGCATTGTTGGCACAAGAAAGAGAAAAGGGAAAAGAACGCACTCTCTATTATCTAAGTAAAACCCTAAACGGAGCCGAGATCAATTATTCCCTTATCGAGAAGACATGCCTTGCACTCTTCTTTTCCATAGATAAGTTGAGGCACTACATACAAGCCTTCACAGTCCACTTAATTGCGAAAGTCGATCCCATAAAGTACGTCTTGTCCAGACCAATCATCTCGGGACGTTTAGCCAAGTGGGCAATCATTCTTCAACAGTACGACATTGTTTATGTACCACAAAGAGCAATTAAAGGGCAGACATTGGCCGACTTCCTGGCAACATCGAATTGGGAGTTAAGGGAAGACTTATCCAATGATGAAGTTCTCTTCACAGAAACCTCAAGACTGTGGGTCATGTTCTTTACTAGTGCGGCACGGAGAAATGGTGTGGGGGCAAGTATTGTCCTCATTTCGCCAGAAAAACACATGATGCCTTATAGCTTTGCACTTGTCGAGTTATGCTCGAACAACGTCGATGAATACCAAGCCTTGATAATTGGTCTTCAAATGGCCTTAGAGATTGGAGTAGCTTGTATAAAGATCTACGGTGATTCAAAGTTGATAATCAACCAACTCTTATGCCAGTATGAGGTGAAGCATGACAACATGAAACCCTACTTCACTGACGCTCGCCAGTTGATGGAAAAGTTTGAAAGCGTGATGTTGGGGCACATCCCAAGGACGAAGAACAAGAAAGTGGATGCCTTGGAAAACCTAGCCACTGCCTTAACGATCCTGGATAATGTGCCCCTTAATATATTGCTCTGGCAGAGATAGGTTGTACCTCCGGTCGGGACTGCATGTGGGGAAACGAATGCGATATCAGTCTACCTAACTGACGAGGAAGACTGACGATAGCCCATTATAGATTACCTTGAGCATGGAAGGCTTCCGGATGACCCCCGCCGTAAACCGAGGTTCGAAGAAGGGTCGCGCATTTCATTTACTACAAAAGGGTCCTATACCGTCGATCCCTTGAAGGACTTTTCATTCGATGCCTTAGTAAAGACGAGTCAGCAAAGGCTTTGGAGGAAGCACACTCAGGCGTATGTGACGCACATCAAGCTGGACAAAAGCTATAATTCCACCTGAAAAGAATGGGTTACTATTGACCGGGGATGATCTAGGAATCGATGGATTATACAAAGAAGTGTGAAGCCTATCAATATCACGTAAATTTCATTCATCAACCGCCCGAGCCTCTGCATACGACCATAGCCTCGTGGCTTTTCGAAGCATGGAAGCTAAGAAAGAAAACGTGGTGGATTTTATCCGCACTCATATCATTTATCGGTATGGTATTCCCCATGAGATCGTGATGGATAACAGGAGACAATTCTCCAACAGTTTGATGGATAGGTTGTGTGAAAAATTCAAATTCAAGCAGTACAAGTCATCCATGTATAACACCGCCGCAAATGGGTTAGCTGAGGCATTTAACAAGACATTGTGCAACCTGCTGAAGAAAATTGTTTCCAAGTCGAAGAGAGATTGGCAGGAAAAGATCGGTGAAGCGTTGTAGGCTTATCCCACCACTCACCATACCCCTATAGGAGTCACCCCGTACTCTCTCGTTTATAGGGTAGAAGCTGTCCTTCCTTTGGAAAGAGAAATTCCATCACTAAGAATGGCGGTACAAGAAGGGCTGACTATAGAGGACAACGCCAAACTGTGGCTCAAAGAGTTGGAAGCACTGAACGACGAATGATTAGAAGCTCAACAAGCATTGGAATGTTATCAGGTGCGAATGTCTAAAGCCTTCGATAAGCATGTAAAGCCTTGATTTTTTCAAGTCGGTGATCTAGTGCTCGCCATAAGGAGACCAATTATCATGACAAGACATACGGGGAATAAGTTTACACCTAAATGGGATGGGCCCTAAGTCGTCAAAGAAGTCTACACAAATGGAGCGTACAAAATAGTTGACCAAGATGGCTAAGAATTGGCCCAATCAACGGCAAGTTTCTCAAGAATTTTTACGCTTAACAAATGTAAAAAAAAAAAAAACCTTTGTACGAACTACATTACGACTTGATCCTTGTCATTATAAAGGGTACGTAGGCAAGTTAAAGAAATTTAAGTTCAGTCGTGCATAAAAAAAATTCATTTTTTAACTACGTTATGACTTAATCCCTATCATTATAAAGGGTACGTAGGCAGCTTAAAAGAATTTAAGTTTAGTCACGTAATAATATATATATGTGTGTGTGTATGTGTGTGTGCATGTACATGTGTCCAATGAGAGATAAGCAAATAAGAGAAGCAGAAATTTAAAGGAGGCTACACGATGCCAGAAAACATCACTGAGGAAATAACAAAAAAAAAACGTTCATATAAGAGACTTCAACGCTACAATAGTCGACTCCAGTAGTTAAAAAAAAAAAGAAAAAAAAAAACTTCAGGCCACTTCCTACTGAAGTACGCCTAGTCCAATAAGACAAACAACGTCAAGTCAGGGTACCTAGTGGTAGCTCTCCAGCTCTTGATGCATTGCTTCTAACACATGACGTAGGACATCCAAAGCTTTAACGTCCTTGTCAGAAAGGATTAGGGTGGTCTCGATCTTGTTTATCACCCCCCGCACCTCCGAGGCCTCAAACTTATGTCGAATCAAAAGGCCTTCGCTCTCAAAAATCAGTCGTGATATTTCGGCCCCTTCGGCCCTAATGGCCTCCAACCTGGCTAATAGTTTCTTTTCTTCTTGTAAGGCCCGAGAGTCGCATTCAAGGAGCACCTTTCGTTTAGCAAAAACACTATTCTCATCGTACATTATCTTCTCCATATCAAACTTGGCCTCCTCCAAATGTTGCTCCTTACTTGTCTGAGTTAAATGAGAGGAATAGGATAATTGGAACTTATTATACTTCTCCACATTTCGGAAGTACTCATCTACAAGTTTTTTGAGAGAAGGGAGGCTGGCACCACAAATGTTGGAAATGGCTCGGAATATCTTATGCATTTCTTTCTCCAGATTAAGAACTTTCTCGAAAGGAGTACACATGATCTTCTTGTGCATAGTCTCCCACATGGTCAAGGCTGCGTGGCGTCGAACGTCAGAAACCACAGTGGCAGCACAAAATTCGAAAATCTCGGGAACGGTCAGGGGTGGTGCCCTATTTACTCGCCTCAGGAACTCACTATCACTTGGACTTGCCAAGACCCTCAATGCTTCTTCGGGTTGGAGAACCCTTCCTACCACAAGCACCAAGGGGCAACTAGTTTCCTTGGCTACTAAATATGAAGCCTCGATGTTCTCGACAACCACCGCCTCCTTGGCATGAGGGATGTCTCTGAGGATAGCACGCGCTTGACAGAACCTTGGCAGGGAATCCACTGGCAGCACTTCAGAGGTACCAACTCCCTCAACGGCTGAGTCAACGACAAAAGGGCCCACCAAAGATTCTTCGCTTCATGATGCTTCAAGTCCTTGGAGAGAGAGGTTCAGAAGTGACTACAAAAAAAGGAAGATTAAATGTAAATCGTACAAAAAAAACCACATACCAGTGAGTTGAGAGCATTAGAAGCCACTGGATCATTCTGAGCCCGCTCAAGAAAATTGGCATCTGATGCCCTGTGTTTTTTGGAGGATCGCTTCCAATAATGGTTGTCGGTACTACTTTGATTGTCCTCCTCAATCGGTTTGGAAGTGCCTTTTTGTGCGATCACTACCGCCTCCTCAGTCAGGCGAAGCTGCTTCCCTCCATGATTGATCCCTTTACCTTTGGGTAGTCTTGGTGGCGCTGGGGGAGGGATAGCACTGGTCACTAACAAATGACGATTCTCTTCAAAGTAGTTCCCATGCTTCGTTAACCACCAATCCTTGAACCGGGGGATAACATGAGTGTGCGGAACCAATGTACGGGACGACAGGAATACCTGAGACAAGGGCTTGCATCTCATGCATACTCTCCAGTAATATAAAATGTTCTTCGGTGTAGGGGCGGGAGGTATTTGATGACGGAAAATTAGATGTCAATTTAATCGACAACTAAAATCTCTTGGACGCAATATGCGATGCATGTTCTTAAAGTATGTGTTGATAGTCATGCGTCGATGGTCATGCATTGGAATGAATATGCGCCAATAAATGTATGCGATGACCATGCGCCCTGTCACAAGTTTTCTTACGCTTGCGCCAAGTGTAACACGAACGCAAGTTTCTCGAGTGATCCGAGGTCGAACTCAGGGACTTGTAGCAAAATGAATGCGGTAATGTGCATACAGTGGTTGAATAAAAGAATGTTGGAGGGGTTGTTAAGCTAACACTACTCCTACTCCTAGCTAACAGACAATGCAATGAGAATATGCATGAGAGGTAGAGACACAACAACTCTTGACATGAAACAAATGGATGGGAAAAATAGATAAAATGCGAAGATGTTTTTGTTGCAATACTTAAGAGTGACCGCAAGGGCAACCCTAGTCAACGCAAGCCATGCAATCATGCAACACACACTTGAGCCTAACTCTAGGAAGGCATGCATAAGTGTCGAGATGACTGCATACAGCCACCATATCCTACTTCCTGGATGCATGCAATATCCTCTCCGTAAGGTGCATACTCTATGTGATAGCAAACAGAGCTTATTCCTAAGTTCCCCATTCTTGCTTATGCGTTCCAATCCGCTCTTCCGAGTCTTAGATTTGGATTTTAGACTACTCTTCCAAGTATGCCTAAGTGATGAATGATGCACTCATAAGACAAGGTAATCACATAAACTTGGTTGACGCAAGATTATTCCTATCTCTAGTGAACAATGCATATATTGTTTAATGCGACCAACCACTTACCCTCCCGGGCAGTTGGTTGTTGTTGACTTTACTCATAGACAAGCATTGCATTAGCCTATAGACAGGCATTATCGCAGCTTCACACTAAGCAAATAAGGTTACTCACACACTTACGCAACGCACACCTCTCGGTGGGTTGCTACATGCTTCATATCCCTAATCCACATGACTAAGTATGCGATACCCAAGCAATCTCACTAAGTGTTGCAATGAAAGTAACGATGTTAAGCAAAGAAGATGGAGATGAAGTCGAAGGAAATAGAGAAATGCATTGAAAAAAATTTGTATTAATTCCTTAATCATAAAATTTCATACAATACAATATGAGAAAAGAAAGGAAAATGAAATGACCAGCTGGAAGTAAAGACTTGCATCCAGCGAATGCGCGTCAAGACTGCCGGTGGTGCCATGGATGGGCGATGGAGCTGACTCTCCCGAGATCTAGCTCCGGTCGAAGGTTCCGATTGTCACTCGGAATGGATGAAGGAGGTGAAGAACTCTCAAGCTTCTTCTCATGCATTTGTCTAGATCACAAGGATCCGCCCTAGGCGAAAACCCCAGATCGTTTGGAATTCTGCTCATCGGCTTCTTTATATAGAGCTTGGATCGCCAACAACATTAATGAACTGCTTTGATTCTGACATTCAGCGCGTTTAGTCCTTTATGAATCCCTGCTGCCAACAGCGTGGTAGGTGAGATGTCAACATCATCTTTTGATTTGCGTTGATGCGTTCATTCCACCCACTTTGCGTTGATCCCATTATTTGCGTTATCGTGTAGCCGTAATCTTGTAGTGACCGCATTCGCTTAATACTGCAACTTCTACACGATGACCGTAATCGCTTGACGACCACAACTCCTATGCGATGGAAGCATACGGCTGATTACCGCAACATCCATGCGTTGATCGAGCACGCTCGCCTTTGTGATGGAGAGTTTCTCTGCATGTAGTCGTCTATGTGGTGGTCCGGTTTCTGCATTTGCGTCCACTTCCTGCGTTAGCTACAAAAATAGACAATTGAACGCATAATAACAGAAAATAACGAGTTAGCTGAGATTCTCAATGCTGAACGCCGAAAACTCAATTTCTCGTGAATTCCTAACATAATTGCCGCATATTCCGCTTAACAGCTCTCATAATTCTAAGTAAAAGGCTTAAGATGACATGCATTTCTACATGTCATCAGTATTCCCCCTATATCATTCGGAATGTCCTGATGGAAGCCAAATTGTCGACCGAAGCGAAAGGGACTATACGACTCTATAATGTGGACATTCCCACACTGGAAGGATAAGTAACCTGATCGCATGCTGGAAAAATAACTGGACTTTAGGAAAGGTGGGTCTCTACTATCAGTTAGACGTTCATGCCTACTCCTGTTGTGAATGCTTGCGTGCCACTAAATACTGGTGCCGCTATGGATCAATTCCCATGCCTCGTACTCGTCGAAGTAAATCGAGCCACTTTCGCCAGAAAAGCGGGCCATCTTGAGACTTCGAACAGCTGCAGGAACGGAGTAATGTGTGTCGAAGTAATGGGTCAGCCAACCATGGACATAATGCATGGGGAAGTGAAAGTCCATACGCCTGATGGGGTTCAAAGCCTCTACTATCAACCCTAGGCTATGATAGATGTTGGCTAGAACCGAAACAACGAGACTATAAACAATTCCGTGAGCCATCAAGCTTACCATTCTAAAGACCCCGGGGCGAAGATAACCTCCCTTCTAGAGAAATACAAAAAGACATAACTAGTAGGATAGAAAGGCGGCCAGATAGGTCTTGTCCTTCAACTCGTCTTCTACCTCTAGCTCTGCGAATAGCATGTTCTCCCTGCTTGACCAATCTCAAAACGTGATTTGTGTACCGTCAGGATTTTGCGTGGACTAGAACAGAGAGGCTTTCTTTTGCTTCCGTGTAACAGGTTTGTCATATTTGTAAGCCCCCAGGAACCAAAAAGAGATCCATGAGCTGATAGACACTGAGAAATCATGCTTCGTAGGAGTCATGTGATTTTCTCTCTACGAGCACACTATCAAAAAATACGCCCGAAAAAGGTGTTCGCACGTTTTTGGCAAGTACTTCTCTTTGTCACGGTGACTAGTTAGCCCTTTGAGGGAAGGAATCACTTTTTCGTAAAAGTTTCCTTTGACCAGAAGGCCTCCGAGCAACCAGAGGTCCCATAAGGAAATTGACGATTCGCCTGCCACAGTATGAAGAGTGTTGGTTGAAGGGCACCATGCTTCACAAAAAGCTCGAACTATGTCATCGTTGTGATCATATGTCTACAAGGAGGCCATCACTATGCCAAGAAAATAATGTCACAAAGGAATCACTCGTTTCTACCTACTACAACCTCAAGCCACTCCCAGTAACAGTCAATGAAGCCGAATTCTCCAGGGACTTTTGTCACAACGATCCAACGGACCTAACCCTCAATTATGCGACATCCGAGAGTTAGCACTCGATCTGGGTTAAGGGTTTCCTCATGAATAGATGATCGCAGGATCCATGCACGCTTTCCTCGGGTCAAGGGTACTTCCGTCGATAATTTGGAAAGGATCATGTTGTCGTCTAAACTTGGCCAGCGATCAGCGAAAGGACCGATTAACGATTTTGCCACAAGAAGGTTGAGTCCTTCCTTCATGGGTTGACTCTGGTTTTTAAGAATCAAGAAGTGCCTCTCACCAGATGAAACGTGCTTGGTCAAGTGAACCGTTGTTCTGCAAAAAAAAAAAAAAAAAAAAAAAAAAAAAAAAGGCCACAGGGGAATGAGCTTCAACCATAGGGTTTAAAAAAAAACATCAAATTATCCCTAGGGCAATCAAGATGCACGAACGGTGCTACAAGGTAGACACTATCGGGATCCTCCCTAGGGTGATCGAATGGGAGAGTTGTAAGCCTTTGCGGGGCCCCTCCCACGACGATTAGGATGTGCGAATGGTGTTACAAGATAGACCTTTTCAGGATCCTCCTTATGGTGATTGAATGGGAAAGTTGTATGCCTTGGCGGGCCCTCTCCTATGACGATCAAGATGCACGAACGGCGCCACAAGACAGACCTTATCGGGATCCTCCCTAGGATTATCGAATGGGATAGTTGTAAGCCTTTGCGGGGCGTCTCCCACGACGATTAGAATGTGTGAATGGTGCTACAAGGTAGACCTTTACGGGATCCTCCCTAGGGTGATCGAATGGGAGAGTTGTAAGCCTTGGCAGGGCCCCTCCCATGATGATCAGGATGCACGAATGGTGCTACAAGGCAGACCTTATCGAGATTCTCCCTAAGGTGATCGAATGGGAGAGTTGTAAGCCTTTGCGAGGCCCCTCCCACGACGATCAGGATATGTGAATGGTGTTACAAGGTAGACCTTTCGGGATCCTCACTAGGGTGATCGCATAGGAAAGCTATAAGCCTTGGCGGGGCCTCTTCCATGACGATCAGGATGCACGAACGGCGCCATAAGACAGACTTTATCGGGATCCTCCTTAGGGTGATCGAATGGAAGAGTTGTAAGCCTTTGCAGGGCCCCTCCCACGACGATCAGGATGTGTGAATGGTGTTATAAGATAGACCTTTTCAGGATCCTCCATAGGGTGATCGAATAGGAGAGTTGCTTGGCGGGGTCTCTCCCATGACGATCAGGATGAACGAACGGTGCTACAAGGCAGACCTTATCGGGATCCTCCCTAGGGTGATTGAATGAGAGAGTTGTAAGCCTTTGTGGGGTCCCTCCCATGACAACCAGGATATGCAAACGATGCTACAAGGTAGACCTTTAAGGGATCCTCCCTAGGGTGATCGCATGGTAGAGCTATAAGCCCTGGCAAGGCCCTTCCCATGACGATCAGGATGCAAGAACGGCGCTGCAAGGTAGTTGGTGATTGAATAAGAGGGTCATAAGCCTTTGCAGGTCCCTCATGACGATCAGGAAGCACGAATAGGCATACAGTAGATAGACCATACCAAGGTCATCCTTATGTGTACCAAAGAGTCGATCACGCAACCGGACATTTTGACAACAAAAAAATAGAGAAAAAATTGTTGTTACAAAACCAAGCTTATGGAGGAGAAACCTCCCTTCGAGATTATTGACGAGTCAGCTAGTTAAAAAAAAATGGTTTGTGCTCCTTGAGTTGTGCTTTAACTCCTACAAAAGAGTAAGGGGGACAAGTTAGTAAACCTACGCAAAAAAAGTAAGTGGGCAAGTTGGTTAAAAAAATGAGGGGTGGGGGGGGGGGGGGGGGGAGGTGGGGTGAGGTGATGATGATTGTGAAAAAAAAAAGGAAAAAAAATGAAATCTTCTTAAAAGAAAAAGAAAAAAATGAAGAGTAAAAAAAAAGAAGAGGAAACGGAGGGGTGCTGGAACCCTAGGGCGCCCCCTCCTTCAGCCGCCGGAGTACAAGAGCGGCGAGCGGCGGCAACGCAAACGACAATAGTGGCGAGCATCGACGATGGTGAGCCCCGACGAGCCTCGAACATCGAACATGTTCAATCTTTTTCGATTCCCTCAACAGACGAGCGGGTGGTGGCCTTCGACTATTAGACGACGGCGCGGCTTCAGCAAGACAGCGGTGAGCGGGCGGTGGCCTTTGACGATCAGACGGCAGGCGCGGCTTCAGCAAGACAGTGGTGGGCTTGCGATCGGGTGAAGACGCGATGAAAAAGGCTGAACGCGGCTCGACTCGGTGGTTGTGTGAAGGACTAAGGCTACCACATGCGACTCGGCTCGGCTCGACTTCTTGATGGCAGCTCGGGAAAAAAAAGGAGAAAAGAGGGAAGTTTTTTCTACCTTTGACTGCCTGGGATGAAAATGCAAAAGGCTTTTAGCCCTATTTATAGGGACTCCACTGAATCCATAATCCAATTAACAAATCTTAGATTTGGTTAAATTTAGACTTTACTGGTTAAATTTAGATTCTATTAGTTGAAAAATTATAATAATAAAAAAAAATTTACCACTCAAATCTTATCTTTGATTCTTTTTTCGTCCCTCATTTTCTAAAACTTTTGGCCATGCATTGAACCTTTTGTTAATCGCATCTTTAGCCCCGAATTACATTAACTGGGGATGAATCCTTTATTATTATTATTATTATTTTGAATTTGAGATCCCTGAGTTTATCCTAAAATAAAATTAAAGTGGGACAATGCTCAAAACTTTTTGTAAATTCGGCTATATCTCAAATTTTGATCCCAAACTCAAGTTAGACTTATGTACTAAATTCATAGTGTGACTGACACATCAATTGAGGTCAAATTCAAGAACAGATGTATTTGGATTTTGATTCCAACTTTATATTTTTCGAGATTCATCCACCTATATATGTGCTAAATCTCGAAAGAGGGCATTTGTTGAATAAGGAATTTTGGACCAATCACAAGTTGCCACGTCGTTTACTAAATTAATGACGAAGTTCTAAATCATTAAATTTGGATACAATTAGAAGTTGACATATGTCCCGAATTGAATTGAAGACAAATTTTGACGACGTCACGCGATTTTATCATGACCGTTAAATCAGATGAGATTAATTAACTTCAAGTATTAGAGATTGAACCACATCGCATCAAATCAACTTCAACATCAACACAAACTCAAGTTCAACCCCTTGTTTGACACGTTTCTCCGGAAACCTCATGTGAACAATGTTAAATTGCAATAAATGTTGAATAAATCGATAACTTAACCATTTATGTTTATATAATATGCATCGTCTATGTCAAACTGAAATTGTGCATATAATATTTACCCTTCATTTCATAATGATGTTGAAAATGTGATAGTAGAGTAAAGTTACATTCTTTTGAACATCACAAAAATAATATCAAAATATAAAGTATAAAATCTATCACACATATATATAGAGTATAAAATCTATCACACACGTGTAACACACATGTTCATATATTTAAATAAATATAAATTACATACATGAAAGATTAAATTTTATCTTTCTGAAGAAATATATAGATTTGATTAAACTAATCAAAGTTATTTTATAAAATCTAAGTTGATTAAATTAGATTAAAATAATTAAGTATTAAATTATTTATTTTAGAATTTTATTAATTGAATATGATTTTTAAAGTTAACAAGCTCACTTTAATTCCCAAGATTTTCTTCAAAAATTTTGTCTATATTATAGTTATTTTGAGGATATATAAAATATTAAATTAAGAGAAAAAATTTTAAAAATAAGAGAAAAAGGAAATTAATGTCTTACCGAAGGAACAAACTGATTGAGGTAAAAACTAAAGTGATCCTATCCATTTCTAGAGTTCACCTTGATATTGACCTAATGCACAACCATCCGAAGGGAACGCTCCTAGGGCGCCTCAAGGCCATGCAAGAATATCTCATGGTGTAAACTAATGAAGGAGACCATAAGACATGTTGACACACATCCCTCTCCCACTTACTATAAATACTCTCTCCATTCACTTTGATATTAACCCATTCAAACACCATCTGAAGGGGGACGCTCCTAGAGTGCTTCAAGGCCAAGCATGAGTCTCACGGTGTGAACATTAAGGGAGAAACATGAGTGAAAAATTTGACAAATCGTATTTCCTCTCAATGAGTATTTTTTTTAAAAAAAAAAATTTAAGGTTTATTTAACTTAGGAAAAATAAGGCTAAATATTTTTACTAAATGATTGTTTAAGTTTGCCCAACAGTAACACTGGCTTTAGATAGTTAAACAATTTTGATTAATATTCGTTAAACGCTTTAACAAACTTCAATCAATAATTGCATGCTTGTAGCTGATGGGTGGAAAATGGAGAGTAAATATGCATGCATCTTATGATATGCGTTCGTTCTCCATGCGTCGATGGTCATGCGTTGGACTAAGGAATATGTAATATGCGTTTAAGAATATATAATGACCATGCATTCCTGCCACAAGTTTTCTTGCTCTCTCGCCAAGTATAACGAGATCGCAAGTTTCTCGGGGTGATCCGAGGTTGAACTCAGGGACTTGTAACTAAATGTAGCGAAGTGATGTGTTTGCGACGAAGAATAAAAGAATAATGAAGTTAAAGGACTATGCGCTACTCCTACTCCTAATTAAACAGATTAAGCAATGAAAGTATGACTATGAGAGTTGGTAGGGATGCAGCAACTGTTAATGCATAATAAGATGCATGGAAAAATAGATAAAATGGTGAAGGGGATAAATTCACCGCATCACTAAGCGTGATCGCAAGGGCAATCCCAGCCAGCACAAGTTATGCGATCATGCTATACACAAATATACGCATGCGATGCATATGTAAAAATGTCGAGAGAACTTATTTCTAAGTTTCTATTCTTGCTTATGCGCACTTAAGACAAGATGACCGCATACCACCATATCCTATTTCTAGGGTGCATGCAATGTGTAAATAGCAATAGAACTTATTCCTAAGTTTCTACTCTTGCTTATGCGATCCAATCTAACTCTCCCAAGCCTGGATTTTTTCTTTAGACTACTCTTCCAAGTGTGTCCAAATGATGAATGATGCACTCATAAGACAAGATGATCACATAAAGCATGGTTGAACATAAGATTATTTCTATCTCTAGGAACACTGCTTACTTTGCTTAGTGAGTTCCACTACTTACCCTCTCGGGCAATTAGTCATCGCTGATCAGCTCATAGACAAGCATTGCAACCGCTCATAGACAAGCGTTGCTACAGCCTCACACTTAGTAAAGAGGATTTACTCACCATACTCGCACAACGCACACCTCGGTGGTTTGCTACATGCTTCATATGTCTATGTCGCATGATTGAGTATGTGATACTCTTGCAATCTTACTTAGTTCATTGCAATGAAAGCAAGGGATGATAAATAAGAAGTTAATGAAGATGGAGTCGAAAGAAATAAAAAGATGCATTGATTACAAAATGTATTAATGTCTTAAGCCAAAACGTAATACAATACAGAGATAAAAGAGAGATGGAGGGCTAGATGTAGGCACTCTCTTGCTTCCATCAGATGTATGTCAAGGCTGCCGGTGGTGCCATGGAAGGGTGGTGGAGTAATCTCTCGAGATCTAACCCCGGCAAAGCTCCGATCGTCACTCGGAATGGGTGAAGGAATGAAGAACTCTAAAAAACGTCTTCTCACGCTCTCATCTGTGATCACAAGGATCTGCCTTAAGGCAGAAGCTCGGTTGCCTTGAATTTGGGCTTTGCGGCTCTATTTATAGAGCTCAAACGTCGATAGCATTAATGGTCCCGCTCTAAATCTCTGCCACTAACGGCGTGATGGTCCAGCTCTGAACCTCTGCCACTAACGGCGCGGTAGGTAAAATGTCAACATCATATTTTTGGTACTACCAAGGTATGCGTTCATGCTCGTTTTTGCAGAAGTATCATTGCATTCCACCAACCTTGCATTCACCCTTCTATCATGGTTATTACTCTATAGCCGCAACATTCATGCGATGAACGCATGCGATCACCCTTGCGATGGGTTGGGATTCACCGCATGCGACTGATTCCTGTGATAGCTACAAAAATAGACATTTTGACACAGAATAACGCATAATATTGGGTTAGCCGAGATTTTCAATGCTGGTCGACGCAAGCTCATTTTTCACATGAATTCTTAGTATAATCACCGCATATTTTACTTGTTAGCCCCCATAATTCTAAATAAAAGGCTATAATAACTTGTATTTCTACCAGCTATTAGTAGCAAATCTATCTAATTCACCTTTTCAGGCCAGTTCCAAGGTAAGGATGTTTTGTTTCCGTCAACTTAAATATCCTAGCTTAGATAGAACTAACCTTAGACAAAAGATCTCTTATAAATACGTTTGCTACAATTTTAATCTTTTATTAAAATCAATTTAATCCCATTAAACTGATTAAAAAATTAAATTAATTTTTAATCTCATTAGAAATTTGTGATATTAGGTCTATGTGAATCATATTTTAAAACTATTTTAAAAAATGATTTTACATAAGTTTATATGCAACTTTGAATTATGGATTTTAAATTCTAATTTCATTTAATTATAACGATTATAAAATAAATGAAATAAATTAAAACCATTTATTGCATCTAATGACATACTAATAAAATTATAATAATTATAAGATTATCTAAAGTAATTTCATGCATCATGCAATTCCCATTTCATTACTAAACATACATAACACTTATATATTAAAGTAATGAAATAATTAATAACATATATTGCATCCATACATTCAACTATATATCATAACTCCTATAATGTAAATGATCATGGCTATGTTATTAATGCATGCAAGTGTATAGTATTGGGGTTGATGCCCTAAATCTCATAGGGTTCTATAGTTTGTAATTGTAATTGTACAAACATCTTATTTATTTAATAAAATATATGATGTTTTATTTCAGTTTGAGTTGCATTAACCATAAATCAATAAACTAACATCCAAAGTTATCTTATAGCTTAAACATGTATGTAGATACATACGAGTGGATCATATTTTAGTGATAACCTAAATGGTCTATAGTAGATGGATAAGAATGGATATCTTATCCTGGTGACACTACAAGTATGGCTCGCTTTGTAGATGTTACAATTGTTGTAGAGTGTTACAAATGATCTGATCCTAATTATTCATGTGGAGACATATGAGCGGGGATATTCTATACAAAGGAGTTTGTATAAGACCGAACCACGAAATTTTTAATCTTATTATACAACGTCGTTCATAAGAAAGACTTACATTTCATAAGTAACATGACCTGAATCCTGAATGAGGTGTGAACTCCTGCCTATGAAGGTGTTCCTTTGATTTGTATAGGTGAGAGTAGGGTTGGCAGAAAAACCTGCATGGGTTGGGGATCCCCAGTTTGATCGAGGGTGGGGTCAAACCGAAGAATATTTTTGAGTCCCCGTCCGGGGACGAGGCGGGGATAGGGACGGTGTCCCTACCCCGACCCCGATTAATCCTTGACCCTAGTTTGATATATTTATATTTTTTTAAATATATATTTATAATATATAATATAATTGATTTATATATATATTTATAATATATAGTATTGAAGCCCAAAGTTAATTATCCAAACTTTAACTCGAAGCCCAACCATCAAGTCAAGCCCAAACCTAAAAACTAAAAAAACCCTAAACTGAAAACTCCCAGTCACACAAACACTGAAAGTCTGAAGAAGACTGATGCATGTTTTCGTTCTATGTGCCCCTGCTTTGAACAGTGAAGAAGAACCACAAGCCATTCAAGCCTGCTGCAGTTCAACTTCAAGCTGTTCAGGACTGTCCGACAGAGCTTTGAAGAAGACTACTGTCGTTTTGTCTTACACGTCGTTCAAGCCACTGCTATCTTGTCGAGATCAATCCGTTAGAGTTGTTGCCCTGCTGTTCAAGCTGAGATCTGTGCACGATAAGCCACTATTGCCCTAATGAGATCGGCTGCGAGGAAATGGGGAATGGAGCCCCATAGGAACCCTATTTCCCTTATAGGGAATTCCCGCCCCCATCCCTACCTTTAAATGGTAGGGACGGGGGCAGGGATGGAGGTGAATTTCCCCCACGGGGCCAGGGACGGGGGACCCCCCGCCTTGCCCTAGCCCCATTGCGAACCCTAGGTGAGAGTGGCCAGATCGCCAACTCAATAAGCCTACCATTTTGGGGATTCATTTGATTGGGGAGCTAGGAACACAACTACACAAGAAGGAATTCACTCCTTCCCCAATGTCAGGACAAGTAGATAAATTACTCCCTTAAGGACTAATTTCGAGGCTTGAACAATGTGGCACCACACCCTCTCCTGGCATGAAAGGGGTTTCGTCATAGTTAGACTATGATTTATTGTTCATTAGAGGGATCAGTGGTACTTAAGAAGTTAGATGTAACTACAAGGGAAAATGATAATTTTGGCTCAACTGTACTTACAAGTAATTTGTGAAGGGTCATAGTACTATTGACTGGTTATATCCAATGGACACAGAAATATATCTGTAGTGCGAAGAATGCAACTATCGGTCTTTAGTGGAGTGCTTGACAGTTAATGGATGGTGGATAATTTGATTAAAGGAGTTTAATTAATTATTCACGTACCATTGGAGCTTCAAGCTACAGGTCCATGAGGTCCTCTTGGTAGCTCAACAGGAATTAATGAGAATCAGTCTTTGGGTTAACTTGAATTATTCAAATGAATTAAGGGAATTAATTATATGTGATATAATTAGGTTAATATAATTATATGTGATATAATTACTATAATTTATTTCATACATTATAATATTAAGTATTTATGAGAGGAAATAAATATTTGACTATGATTCAAATATTAATTATATGAATTCGATTCATATAGTTAAATTTAATATGAATGTGATTCATATTAAAAACTATTGGTGAGAGAAAGGAAAGTATAGGTTATATTGTTTATGATACAATATAAAAACTATAAGTTATATGTTATATTGGATATAACATATAGTTTAATATATATGATAAGGTAGTTCTCATATGAATATATATTGAATTATTTATTAAATAAATAAATAAATTTAATAAATTTATTTATTTATTTTTGAAAATTATTATGGGAGCTTCCTTCTTTTCTCTCCATGTCATTAGTGGGAAGTAGGTTGGAACAGAACGTTTTTGTTCTTCTTCCACATTGAGTTTTTTTGATAGAATAGGGCTCTGTAATCTCCTGTGCTTCTTCTTCTCTCAACTCTCTGTATATTTTTCCCTCTCATCTAAAATAGCTAAAGCCCACTCCTTCTATATTCTCACCTAGAGAATACCGAGGTAGCTTTCATGGTGTTGATTCTGTTGTTCGAGGGAATTCAATTGAAGAATGTCTTCAAAGGTAAGGGTTCTAAAACCCTTATTCCTCTTCTGTTTTTTTTTTTTTTTTTAGCATGCTAAATATTTAGAATTAAATGCATAATTCTTGTTGTTTCTCTATAAAATTCTATTCTATGAAAAATGGTAAATTGGGACGATCTGCTTCTGCTCAAGGATCCCTATCTATAGGTTCCTTCAATTGGTATCAGAGCGGAGTTTTTTTTTTTTTTGCCTAATTTTTCCAAAATTTCAGAATAATTTTACAATTTATGGTGGGATTTAATTATTCATGCATTCTGTATAATCATATGTTGAATGTTGATGAATGTTTATGAATGTTGTTTGCAATTATGGATGGTTTACGGGCTTGGGCATTTAGAATTTTATTTTGTTTTTACAAATTTGTTTTGTAAAGGCCCATCTTTTGGGCATAAATTTGCTATTGAGTCTGTATTGATTGTCCTTGAGTCGTTCGTTCTTGTTTCCGATCGAATTCTGAAGAAAACTAGGAGAATTTTCATGGCGTTTCGAAGAAGTTCGAAGCAGTACAATGGGTGACTGTACTACAACTTTGCGACATTGTGTCCTAGCGTTGCGACGCTGCGATGCGGTGGACGAGGAAAATCTTCATAGTGTTGCAACGCTAGGGCACAGCGTCGCGACAATCCAAGATAGAGATTTCATGTGGTTCAGCATTGATTCGTGCGTGGTTCATGGTCTGCGGGTTCATTTGGACCGGTTTCTGGTCTGGTTTGAGCGGTTCAAAGTCCGGTCACTGTTTCAAACCAGATGGATATTGATCTTGTAATAGTTTTTTTTTATAGGTGTCCAATCCCGATCCATTAATTGCTTTTATTTTATGCATGTGATGTATGATTTAATTTTATTATTAATGTCATCATGTATGCCATATAGTATAAAATCCCACCATAGGTTATGTATTTAATTTCATGCATCATATTATAAATGTTATAATTTTAGATGCATGATTTTATTTTATAGCATGTTCATGCATCATATAATATAAATGTTATAATATATGCATGCATGCATTAATCGCATATCCATGCATCATTTATATTATTATTGTTATAATATATATTTCAATGTATGTATGGATGTATGCTATAGTATGTTTCATTACCTAATTATATAAATGTTATATATGTTAGTAATGAAATGAAATTGCATGAAACATGATACTACCTTAGATAATTTATAAATGTTATAATTTACTAAAGTATGCCAAAGCATGTAATATATGTTTCAATTTATTTCATTTATTTATAATGGTTATAACTAAATGAAATTAGAAATTAAAATTGATAATTCAGAACTGCATGCAAACCTTAGGTTAAAATCATCTTTTGAAATTGTTTTAAAACATGATTCAGATAAACCTATGATCATTTTTCTAATGAGATTAGAAACTTAAGTTTAATCTTTTAATCGATTTAATAGGATTAAATCGATTCTTAATTAAAAGATTAATATTGTAACAAATACATCTATAAGGGACCTTTTGTCTAAGGCTAGTTCTATCTAGGTTGGGGTATTTAAGTTGACGGAAATGTAACACTCCTACTTGGGAACTTATCTGGAAAAGTGAATTAGATAGATTTGTTACAAGCATGCAATATTTGATTAAAGTTTGTTAAAATGCTTAATAGACCTTAATCAAAATTGTTTAACTACCTAAAGGCAAGTGTTGTTTTTAGGCAAATTAAAACATTCACTTAGTTAAAATCAGTAGCCAAATTTTTCTAACTAACCTTAGGTAAAACACCCAGTGGGAGGAATATGGGGTATATAATATTTCATTTATCCTCTTCACATTTCTTCCTAAAAGTTCACACCGTGAGATTTATACTCGGCCTCGAGGCACCTTAAGTGTCCCCCTATGGATGATGTTTGTATAGATCAATATCAAAGTGAATGGAGAGAGTGTTTATAGTAAGTGGAAGCGGAACATGTGACAACACATCCCTCGGTTTCTCTCATTAGTTTGAAGTAAAGTTTCATGCATGGCCTCGTGGCACCTTGAGTGTCCCCCTACAGATGACATTGTTGCATGACGCTTTATTCAAACTCCAGAAATGGATAGGATTACTTTAGTTTCATGTCTCAATCGATTTTTCCCTATGGTTGGCTCATTAGGGCGAAACTTTAGAATCTAAAATGAGGGGTTACACTTACAAAAAAAAATGTTAAGCGAGTTTAACAATTTATGGACCGAACAATAGTGGCCGATAGTTACAGTAACAAGCAGTTGCTCTGTCTATTGGTTGAGATTGTCTCATTCTAGTGAAGGGGCACCTGATCACACTACGGTGGCTTTTGTCTTGCCTCACTGAAACATCATTGCAAAATAGATGTCACTTAGGGTACATTAGATTATTTTGCTAAAATTGATTGGTTTTTCTAGGTGGTTTAATGCAAATAGACTAATATAAATAATTTGTATGGTTTCAGCAAACTTATTTAAAATGACTTTTGCAATGCTTAATTTACTCGTCGTCGACAAATTATCGGACGGAAATTACACATCTTGAAAAAATACAATAAACACAATCCTAATCATCGATGACCTCCATTTTGATGTAATGGAGGACTGTCCTCCCATTCCAACTCTAAATGTTGCTCGAAATGTTCGAGAAGCATACAAGCGATGGACACGGGCAAATGAGAAGGTCCAAGTGTACATCTTGGAAAGTATTTCGAAGTCTTTCCAAGAAGCATGAGCCCATACTCACGACCCGTGAGATTATGGAGTCTCTGAGAGGAATGTTCAGATAACCGTCCGCACAGCTCAGACACGACGCTCTCAAACACATCTCTATTGTCCGTATACAAAAAGGGGCATCTGCTTGAGAACATGTTCTCAACATGATGGTCCACTTTAACGTGGCGGAGATGAATGAGTCCATCATCGATGAAGCCTGTCAGGTTAGGTTTATTTTGGAATCTTTGCCTGAAAGTTTCCTACACTTTCGTAGCAACGCTTTTATGAAAAGGTTGATTACAACCTGACCACTTTGCTCAATGAGCTACAGACCTTCCAGTCCTTAATGAAAACCAAGGAACAGAAGGGTAAAGAAAATGTTGCTTCATCCTCTGAGAAGTTCCACAGAGGTTTGGCCTTTGTAAAGTGGAAGAAGAAGAAAGGTGGAAAGGGGAAAGCTAACCCACCAGTTGCTGCCCAAAATGGCAAGAAAGCCAAAGGAATATATTTCCATTGCAACCAAGAGGGACATTGGAAGAGAAATTGTCCCAACTTGACAGAAAAGAAGAAAGCCAAGCAAGGTAAATATGATTTGCTTGTTTTGGAAACCTATTTAGTTGAGAATGATGATTCGACCTAGATAATTAACTCGAGTGCCACTAACCATGTTTGTTCTTCATTTTAGGGAATTAATTCCTGGCGGCAACTAGAAGCTAGGAAGATGATAATAGGTTGGAGCTAGGCATGTCATCTCAGCAGTGGCAGTGGGAGGTCTCCAATTAACTAGAATAAATATATTTTGCTAGAAAATGTACATGTAGTTCTTGGTTTGAAGAGGAACTTAATTTTTGTAAAGTGTTTATTAGAACAAAGTTATTGTATATATTTCTCTGTAAATAAAATATTTATTTCAAAGAATGGTGTCAATATTTATTCTGCTGAACTGGAAAACAATCTTTATGTGCTAAGACCGCTATCAACTAAAGCCCTCCATAACATTGAAATGTTTAAAACTGTGGAAACTTAAAATAAAAGACTTAGAATTTCTTCTAAAGAAAACAATCTATATATGTGTGTGGTAATTTTAGTATAATAATTACTTCTTCTTTTATTAACATGATTCTGGCCTCAATGATTAAATATTGAAACATTCAATTCAGGGAATGATATGATATTATTTGGTCAAAATTCATTTTTTCATAGAAACATCTACTCGTATATTTTATTCAACCTAAAAAAATATTAGATAAATATTCATCACAATTTTTCAAACTTTCTTTCTCAAACTACTAATACAAGAGCATAACATGTTTGATATATACTCATTAGTTTATAAACATTTATTAATTTAAAATAAGTGCAACTACAGGTGCATGGAAAAAACAATTAATACTAATTGATTTATGCAGCTTCAGGTGTATTAAATCAAAATTAGCTTTAGGAAGAGTAATTAGCTATTATGCATAACTTTCAAACTTTATCATAAAGGAATTTATCACATACATACATACATACATACATACATATATACATACATACATACATACATACATACATATATATATATATATATTCCAAAAGCTCACAAATTTATCCATGTGAGCAAATTTAAATGTTCAACAATCAAATAAATTTCAATTCCAGTATACCAAACAAAAATTGACTAATTCAACTCCCACGTTAGTTCTCAAGTAGAGGTATTTCCTTGCGATCAACTTAAATACCTTAGCCTAGCCTGAACAATCCTTAGACAGGATTCTCTTAGTCAATTTTTATTTCTAATTCATTAATCTTTTAATTAAGAGTGAGTTAATAGACAACTGAATCTAAATGCATTGTTAATCTTATTAAAACAAATTCACTTTAAGAAACAATCTTTATTATCTTGAATCTTTGCAAATAAAATTAAAGAATAATTTTGAATATTTATTCTCATATCTGAAAGATAAAATAGTATTATTAGAAGAGAATCTTAACGAATAAAAGATAATATTAATATGAGAGAATTTTACCTTTATTTAAAAGAAACTCAAATCTTATCTAGAAGTATGCAATCCAATTAAGAAAACAAATATCTTTCTTTAATTTTTCATATATAATAATTATATTCAAAGTTATAAAAATATGAATTGATTCGAAAAGCATCTCAATCAAATCTTTCAAAAATAAGAATTATATTTGAAAATAAGATGTACGATTTGTAGTTTATGATAAATTTTAATCCAAATGACATATTTTATACAATAATTTTAAACATACACATAAGTTTATATAACATATTTGACATATCCATATAAAATTTAACTAAAAATTTAAAGTCAATAAATATTTGGTTTTCAATGTCCTTTCTATTTTGGACCACTCAAAATAAGGTTATTTGAGTTTCTCAAACCTAAGTTTTATTACTCAACAGTATAACTTTTACCCATAATTCATGAAATACTCATCAACAATGCAAAAAGATTGTGATAAAGACTCATGCACATATACAGTGTCTAAATATGATTACAAAGTTTAAATTTTCGGAGAGTAGGGTTTGGAGTCCAACAATTATATGTCTAGGTTTGACTATGGGGTCGGGGCGGGGTGGGGCAGGGCGAGGGAGGGTTCCCCGTCCTCGTCCCCGCCATTTGAAGGCGGGGACGGGGGCAAGGATTCCCCATCGGGGAAACGGGTCCCCGTTTTCCCTTTTGTTTCCCCATGGGGACTTTTTTTTAAAAAAAAAAAAAATCCCTAAAATTATATTTGGTTTGGGCTTGGACACTTTAGTTAGACTTAGATTTGGCTAAATTAAAAACTAGGCTAAATGTAAAAAGTTAAATACCTAATATATATATATATATATACCTAATCGGGATGGGGTCGGGGACGAGGACGGGACAGAGATACCCTCTCGAGAGGGCCTTTGTAAATGGATCAGCCAAGTTCTCTTCAGAGGCAATCTGCATGACAATCATGTCTCCTCGGTGTACATACTCAGCTTCTATGGTGAAGTCAGTAATACATCCCATAGAGGCTATCCCGTATATTGAAAGAAACCACATTTGCCCATTTCCAGGAATGTATTGCCCAGCTTAGGAATGTGGTCCTTTTATGTATATATTGAAATGTTGTATTGCTGAAAGAAACCACATTTGCCTATATTGAAATGTTGTATTACTGAAAGAAACCACATTTCAATATATGGAATGTATTGAAAGAAACCACATTTGAAAGAAACCATATTCCTAAGCTGGAACACCGTTCAAAATGATTGTAAAGGTAGTTTTGCCTCTATGAGATAGCCTACAAATAGGCATACCTTTGATCGGCGTTCCAGCTTCTTTGGATTTTACATCAACATATGAGATGGGCATCCCAAATCCTGAAGTGACGTAAACTACCTTTATGTCCTCTCCATAACTCGTAAGGTGTTTCTGAAACACTTTTGAGGGAATCATGTTCAATATATACACCGCAGTTCTTACTACGTGGCCCCAAAAAGAACTTGGCAACTGAGTATAACTCATCATAGAACGAACCATGTCCAACAGGGTTCTATTTTTCCTTTTTGCAACACCATTTTGTTGATGTGTGCAAGGTGTTGTGAGTTGTGATTGAATTTCGTGTTATATCAAATAGTCCTAGAATTTTAAGTCCAGTACTCACCATCTCGATCTGATCGAAGTGTTTTAATCTTTTTACCTAATTGGTTCTCAACCTCTGCCTTATATTCCTTGAACTTTTCAAGTGTATCAGACTTATGATACATTAGGTAATTATAGCCATACCTTGAATAATCATCGATGAAGCTGATGAAATATTCATACCCCCCTCTCACTTTAATATTCATCGGACCACAAAGGTCTGAATGTACCAACTCTAAAGGTTCTTTGGCTCTAAGACCTTTTCCAATAAAAGATCTTTTGGTCATCTTACCCTCAAGACAAGATTCACATGGCAGTAAAAAGCTATATTCTATCTGGTTTAGAAGTCCACTATTAACCAATCTCCCAATCTTATTAAGATTAATGTGACCTAGTCTTAGGTGCCAAAGATAGACATTTGAAGAAATTTTCCTTTTCTTATGATGAGTTTTTTTAAACATCTCTATATTTCAAAAGGCTTTTACCTCAGTCAGTTTTAACATGTATAAGTTATTCTCTAGATTTGCAGAACATACTATATTATCTTTTGAGATAATGAACATTTCATTATATTCAAAAGAAACTTTGTAATTTTGTTCTAGCAAACATGAGATAGAAATTAAATTCCTTTCCATAAAAAGAATGTAATAAACATTTTCAAGTAAAACGTGTCTATCTTCAATAAATAACTTTATATCTCCTACTACTTTAGCCGAAACAACCTCTCCGATCCCTACCTTAAAGGTTGCTTCACCTTTTGTAAGTTGTCTCCAGGAACTAGTTTCATGAGCAAAAGTACATATATGATTAGCTGCTCCTGAATCCATTATCTAGGTTAGTTTATCATTTTCCACCAAGCACGTCTCAATGACAAGTAAATCATATTTATTTTGTCGTGTCTTCTGGTCAGTAGCAGAATTGGGAGATAGAGGACATTCCTCTATTAAAACATAGTCTAAATTATCAATTGCTAGTATATTCGATTTCCATGTTGATTTACCGTTAAAAAGTGTTGAAAACGAGTAAATTTAAAGAATTCAACATGCTGAAAATATAAACAAATTCTAATTAGTAAATTGCTTTTAAACTCAATCATGTTTTAGCAAAGTAATAATGTACCTAAATTTCATTATTTTTGCAACGATACTATAGTGTGTCAGAATAAGTGCTACCGAGGGGCAGTCAAATACTCCTTCACTAAAGTAAGACATTCTTAACTAAATACTATCTCCAGAATAACTCATATTTCGATAGTCATTTAGCTACCATTTTTTTTTCAAGAACTTATTAACACTTAGTAATTCTGTAAGTGTAACCCTCCATTTTTAGATCTCAGAGATTAGCAACCCCAACGATACTACCGAATTGGAGAGTCAAAGTTGGAAACAACCTTAGAAATCCTATCTATTTTTGGAGTTTGAGTTGTTCCGAATCCCATGTTACAACCCTCCGAGGGGATAGCCATTGTTAAACGACTAGCAAAGGCCGCTTAAAGCTAATTAGCAGGCACAACATAGGAATTTCACGGTCCAAACCAACGGAAGAGACCACAGGACATGTTGACACTTGTCTTTCACCCACTTACTATGAACTACTTTCCCAATTCACCTTGATCTTTGATCCATACGAACACTTTCCGAATGGAGGTCACTTCCAGGGTGATACGAAACATCATATGAATCTCACGGTGTGAACTTTATAGGGATGTGAGAATTGAAATCAATATATCACATATTTGGTTTTCTAATGAACAACTTCCCCTTATTCACCTTGATCTTGATTCATGCAAACACTTTCCGAATGGAGGTCACTTCTAGGGTGACACGAAGCATCGTATGAATCTCACGGTGTGAACTCTTTTAGGGACGTGTGAATTAAAATCAAAACATTATATATTTGATTTTACTGTGAACAACTTCCCTTATTCACCTTAATCACAATTCATGCAAACACTTTCTGAATGGAGGTCACTTCTAGAGTGACGAAGCATCGCATGAATCTCGATATGAACTCTTAGGGACGCGAGAGCTAAAAAAAACATATTGTATATATTATTAATATCTCACTGAATTTTTCTAACAACATATCATATATGTTATTAAATTCCCACTGAAGCGTTCTAACGATATATCATATATGTTATTAAACTCCCGCTGAAGTGTTCTACTTGTTTTTGGGTAAATCTTTACTTAGGAATGTTCCGGCTAATTAAACAACCTAAGTTTATGTGGTTTATCCAAGTATAACGATTATAATTGGATTTAACCTACGATGTCTAAGTGATAAACCAATTTTAACACCTCACGTGTGCTCATAAAACCGGTTAACAACGTTCAATTATTCACCCATAATCCCTAGGTAGGAGGTGTTTTGTAGACGTCAACTTAAGTACCCCAACCTTAAACAAGATTATATACCGGTTGAGTTTATAACCATATTTTACAAGATGTCGACCTATTTTAACTATTAAAACAAGTGGTTAACCTACGTGAGCATGCTTTTATCTTTGTTATGGATTTTAATGTCTAATCCAGTTTTATAACAACTTATAAAATAATAGACATACTTTGCATCCATAACATTCTTTTATATAACAATTATATAAACATTCATTCCATGCATTAATATAACAACTTGTATCAAAAGCCATGAAATTCTACACACACATACTATACATTATAACATTTATAAGATACTTGCAATGCATGCTACATGCTTATCCTATAGTGGGATTTTAAATCTACATGACATACAATATGCACACAATAGATAAATTATTTAATTCATATATTCACAATGCATAATTAAATATGCACACTAAAATGGATTAGTTTTGGCATCCTAAGCTAGCTAAAAGCTACACTTATTACAATAATAAGCAGAAAACAGCCATGAACCGCCTCCGAACACTTCGAACTAGCTTGAATCGCTTGAACCGGCTTCAAACACCCAAAAAACAGCAAAAACCGCCCAAAACTGATCAAAACTAGTCAAACCAGCTTGAACTGGACCGATCTAGACCATATGGACCAGCTGAGCCACCATCAGGCATGCAGGTCAACAGCTGAAGTGGACGCGGGTCACTGGGTCGGCTGGGCGCGGGTCGTAGTGAAGCTGCTGGGCCGGATCGGATGGGCTGGCGAGGAGAATTGGGCTGAAAATGGGCTGGGCCACGCGTGCGCTGGGCTTCAACTGGAGCGAACGGATGGGTCTGGTCAAGGCGGTCGTCGAGTCTGGGCCTACACGCGTAAGCAATATGGGGAGTCAACAGTCAAATTGATGATATGTCACATGATATGTGGATAGTTAACAATCCACTTGTTGATGTGTTAGATGATGTGACACCTCTAACGGTATAAAGTGACAATGTGTTAGATGGCGTGGATGATAATGTGGTGACATGTTGGATAAATCATATTGCATCACGTGGTGATTTATTTATTTAAATAAAAAAGAATTTAACAATAATAATAATAAGAGTCCAACGGTCAAACTTGAAAATTTTGATATTAGTTTATGTTGACCAATAAAATGCTGACACATGGAGAAGAAAAATAATAAAAAACATATATTTTGGGTTGAACGGTCAAACTTTATTTTTATTAATATTTTCTATTGCAGCCAATCAGACGATGACATGTGGCAGTAATGGCTAATTTTTGCCATCCTAACTCTACGTAAAGCCCGAAAAAAATTGAAAATTCTGAAAAAAAATCTTTAAAATCTTAAAGATTCAAGAACCTCTTGAGAGCTTATTCCAATTTGGGAGAAATTTTTGAGCTTCAATTTTTGTTTTTTTTTTCCGTAGCCATTAGAGGCCTTTATTTGTTAAAATCTTATTCTCACAAAGTGTTTGAGGTTAAATTTGTGCATCTACTCATTTCAACATCTTATTCTTCATCTTCAAATTAGTGTAAGAGTTGTTCTTGATCCTAAAAAGGGTTGTTACAATTTTATCTTCAATCATAGAAATGATCGAGCTTGTTCTTACTCCCAAAAAAATAATGATGTAGTAGTTTGAATCTAAGTTCTAGAAAAAGTCAAGTTTGTAGTGACTAGGGGGTGTACATAGGTTAGATTGAGAGTGTTTTTTGAACCAACCTAGAAATTCGGGTTGGTTGGGTTGTTAATCCAAAAGACCTGAACAAAGTTTTCAACCCAATCCAACTTAACCCTTAAAATTTGGATTGGGTTGTTCGTTTATAACTTATTTTTTCTTTATAATTTAAAATACGTAAATTTATCTACAACACGTGATTAATAACTAATATATTATAAAATTCAAATGTTAAATAACAAATATCTATGATATTTATTAGAACTTTAAATAAAGATAAACTTCATAACAATTCTAAAAGAAAAATATTAAAAATTCACAAATTCATTCATCCAAAGTAATCAAATCTTAAATAAAGATATATATATCATTCGAGTTGGGTTAGGTTAACCCAGCTTTTCTTTTAGACAACCCTCGACCCAACCCAACCCGACACAAATAGAAAAGTTTAACCAAATCCAACCAAATATCAAAACTAACCCAATCCAAAATGTAAGGGTTGGGTAGTTTGGGTTGTTCGGGTTATTTGAATACTCTTAGTAGAGGACGAGCTTGGAGTAGGCCAAATTATGTTAAACCAATATAAAATTTTCGGTGTCAATTTCTCTATCCCTATACGTCTTTAATTTTACAATTAATTTTTTATTATAATATTTTATTACATGATATTAATCGTAATATTTGTTCTTTAAATTAATTGCTCATATATGATTATTTAGGTTGTTGAAGTTTATTTCCATATTTATTATCAATCTTGTTATGAAAATTAATTTGGATGTTTGAATCTATTTATGTCAATTTCTTGTTTAAATTACTTGTAACAAAAAAAAAATTATTAATTTATTTAATTAAGCACACATCAGTAAAAAGTTTAATTAGCTTGAATAAAGCTTGTTTGCTCCCTTATTCACCCTCTTTGGTTGTGGGTTGCCATCGTCAATCCTACAATTTTGTGCTTTAGGTGAATAGGTATTCCCAACCTTCTCACTTAGCCACTTATTAACCCAATTAAGAGGCTACCAAATTTTAGAAGTAACTTACCTTTACAATTTTTTCCTCCAAAAATCATACAAACTATTCATGCAGGTTGGCCACACCACACATACATCAATATTAAACAGATAACACATATAAAACAAATGGATTAAACAATAACGCTTCAATTATAAACTTAGGTTCATAACACCATCCTTAATCCTCACCTAAAAGTTGATTAGTTTATGTCACAATATCAGAAAATTTTAAATGACAACAATG